>NW_027361772.1:12787500-13387500 GCF_039654945.1 Dendrobates tinctorius | reverse complement strand
AAAATGGAAGATCAAATTACAGGCTGAGCCAACGTCAGTGAAAATGCCTCAAGACAAGGAAATGATGCTCAGTAGTGTGTGTGGCACTCACGTGCCTGTATGACCTCCCTCAATGCCTGGGCATGCTTCTGATGAGGCGGTGATTGTTTTCCTGAAGGATCTCCTCCTAGACCTGGATTAAAGCATAAGTCAACTCATGGACAGTGTGGGGTGCAAAGTGGCATTGGTGGATGGAACAGACATGTCCCAGATGTACTTGATTGAATTCAGGTCTCGGGAATGGGCAGGCCAGTCCAGTCCATAGCATCATTGACTTCATCATTCAGAAACTGCTGACACACTTCAGCCACATGATGCATCACATTGTCATGCATCAGAAGGAACCCAGGGTCCACTGTAACTTCATATGGTATCACAATGGGTCTGAGGATCTTATCCTGGTACTTAATGGCAGTCAGGCTACCTCTGGCGAACACATGGAGGGCTGTGCGGCACTCCAAAGAAATGCCTCCCCACACAATTACTGATCAACTGCCAAACCGGTCATGCTGGAGGATATTGCAGGCAGCAAAAAGTTCTCCACAGCGTCTCCAGACTCTGTTATGGCTGTCACATGTGCTCAATGCGAACCTCCTTTCATTCTTCAAAAGCACAGGACGCCAATGTCGAATCTGCTAATCTTGGTATTTTCTGGCAAATGCCAATCGCCCTGCACGGTGTTGAGCTGTTAGCATAACACCCACTTGTGGATGTAGGGCCCTCATACCACCCTCAGGGAGTCTGTTTTTGACAGTTTGACCAGACACATGGATGTTAGTGGCCTGCTGGAGGTCATTTTGCAGGACTCTGGCACTGCTCTTCTTTGCACAAAGGAGGAAGTAGTGGTTCTACTGCTGGGTTGTTGCTTTCCTACGGCCCCCTCCACGTCTCCTGGTGTACTGGCCTGTCTCCTGGTATCTGCTCCTTACTCTGGACAATGTGCTGACAGACAAAGCTACCCTTCTTACCACAGCTCGCATTGAAGTGCCATCCTGGATGAGCTGCACTACCTGAGAAACATCTGTGGGTTGTAGACACCATGTCATGATACTGTACAGTACCTCTAGGGGTGAGAACAATGACAAAATGCAAAAGTGACCAAAACAACAGCCAAAAAGGATGACAACAGAGAAATGGTCTGTGGTCACACCCTGCAGAACTTCTTCTTTATAAGGGTTGTCTTGCTAATTGCCTATACTTTCTACTGTACTTGTCTGTTCCATTTGCACAACAGCAAGAGAAATTGATTCACAATCAGTTTTGCTTCATAACTGAACAGGTTGATGTCACAGAAGTGTGATTGACTTGGAGTTACATTGTGTTGTTTAAGTGTTCCCTTTATTTTTTTGAGCAGTGTATACAGTTGTCTCCTTCTCATCCTGTGTTTTACTTATGGTTTTGCAGCCCATTCCAGCTTTGTAACATAGTAACATAGCAAGGCTGAATAAAGACATTTGTCCATCCAGTTCGGCCTATATTCCATCAGAATAAATCCACAGTTTTACGTCCTTCTAAAGAACCTAATAACTGTATGATACAATATTGTTACGCTCCAGGAAGACATCCAGGCCTCTCTTGAACCCCTTGACTGAGTTTGCTATCACCACATCCTCAGGCAAGGAATTCCTGATTTGTGCAGGCTATGATCTTGTCCCTGACATTCTTATAAAGCTCTTTGGTTTTGCCCATGTTGTAGAGGTTAGAGTCTGACTGATTAATTGAGTCTATGGACAGGAGTCTTTTATAAAGGTGACTATGTAAGACAGCTGTCTTTATTGCATGCAACGAGTTGATTAGGAGCGTCTATCTGGTCTGTAGGAGCCAGAACTCTTAAGGGTTGGTAGGGGAGCTAATATTTATTTCTCCCTGCAAAATACAAACACATTTACAGTATATAATTTATACAACGTGATTTTCTGGATTTTATTTTTGATATTCTCTCTCTCAATGTTAAAATTAACCTACCATTAAAATTATAGACTATTCTTGTCTTTGTCAGTGGGCAAACGTACCAAATCAGCAAGGGATCAAATACTTATTTCCCCCCACTGTATATACACTGCTAAAAATATATATATATTTTTTTATACCACAAACATCCAAGCAAGCTCGAACTGGCCGCAAGAGAACAGTAGGATCCCCCGGTGGGCCCCATTGAAGGATGGTCTCTGCTCAACACTTTTATAAGTAGTAACGACGCACAAAAATTGAGCTTGGGTTTAGGTTGGTATACATGCAGCACATAAACACATATTCACACTGGGCAATAAACAGACAAAACCTACAAGAAACAAAATTATCACATACCCTGCTGTAACTAAGTAAGTAGAAAAGCAAAAGTGCATTTATACAGTTGTGCTCAAAAGTTTACACACCCCGGCAGAATTTTTGCTTTCTTGGCCTTTTTTTTAAGAGAATATGAATGATAACACCAAAACTTTTTCTCCACTCATGGTTAGTGGTTGGGTGAAGCCATTTATTGTCAAACTACTGTGTTTTCTCTTTTTAAATCATAAAGACAACCCAAAATATCCAAATGACCCTGATCAAAAGTTCACATACCCTGGTGATTTTGGCCTGATAACATGCACAGAAGTTGACACAAATGGGTTTAAATGGCTTCTAAAGGTAACATCCTCACCTGTGACAAATGCAAGGAAAATTGCTCAGGATGCAAAGAAAAACCCACAAATAACATCAGCTGAAATACAGGACTCTCTGAAAACTAGCGGTGTGGCTATTTTAAGATGCACAATAAGGAGGCACGTGAAGAAAAATGTCCTGCATGGTCGAGCCGCCAGAAGAAAGCCATTACTGCACAAATGTCACAAAGTATCTTGCCTATAATATGCAAAACAGCACAGAGACAATCCTCAACACTTCTGAAACAAGGTAATTTGGAGTAATGAGACCAAAGTTGAACTTCTTGGCCACAACCATAAACGCTACATTTGGAAAGAGGTCAACAAGGCCTATGATGAAAGGAACACCATTCCTACTGTAAAGCACGGAGGTGGATCGCTGATGTTTTGGGGATGTGTGAGCTACAAAGGCACAGGAAACTTGGTCAAAGTTGAAAGAAAGATGAATGCAGCACGTTATCAGCAAATACTGGAGGGAAATTTGCAATCATCAGCCCGGAAGCTGCGCATGGGACGTGCTTAGACGTTCCAACATGACAATGATCCAAAACACAAGGCCAAGTCGACCTGTCATTGACTACAGCAGAACAAAGTGAATGTTCTGGAGTGGCCATCTCAGTCTCCTGACCTCAATATCATTGAGCCACTCTGGGGAGATCTCAAGCGCGCAGTTCATGCTAGACAGCCCAGGATTTTACAGGAAATGGAGGTTTTTTGCCAAGAAGAGTGGGTAGCTTTACCATCTGAGAAAATAAAGAACCTCATCCACAACTGCCACAAAAGACTTCAAGCTGTCATTGATGTTAGAGGGGGCAATACACGGTAATAAGAAATGGGGTATGTGAACTTTTTATCAAGGTCATTTGGCTTTCTTCTGGCGACTCGACCATGCTGCCCATTTTTCTTCAAGTACCTTCTTATTGTGCATCTTGAAACAGCCACACCGCTAGTTTTCAGAGAGTCCAGTATTTCAGCTGATGTTATTTGTGTTTCTTTTTTTTTTGCATCCCAAACAATACGACCTCCCCAAAGAATTCTAGTTAGGGAAACCAAATTCAGAGACTCTTCTATCAGTCCAAACTTTGTTACAGGACTCTATGATTAAATGTAGGATGCAATTGACCAGAGAGGCTTTGTGATAAGCCCAAAAATCCCTTCCCCCAAGATCTGGAGCTTGTCAAAACCGAATAGGAAAGCCTAGGTCTCGAGGTACCCCATATGAACTTGGAAGAGAGTGTTTTAAGTTTATGAAGAAATGGCTTCGGGAGTTTAGATGGAATAATTTGGAACAAGTAAAGAATCCTTGAGAGGATATCTATCTTTAAAATATTAATCCTACCACACCATGAAATCGAGAGCCCCGACCACTTCACTAAATCCCTTTTAATAGTACGGAGTAAAGGCAAGAAGTTAAGGGAGTACAACTGAAAAGTGTTAAATGGGATCGTAATCCCTAAATATTTGATATGATCATTTCTCCACTTGAAAAGGAATAGTGAGCTAAGATGTAAGGCCTCCGGCCCCCTTTGTTGATATTAAGAAATTCCGATTTAGAAAAATTCTCTTTAAATTAAACAAAAGTTAAAAACATTTAAATTTATCCAAGACCACTGGTATAGAGACTCTTGGGGAGGTGATATAAAGCAAGAGGTCGTACGCAAAATCTGACATTCTATGTGTCCTTATACCTTATGTAATTCCCTTAATGCAAGGATTAAATCTAATAGTGTTAGCCAACGCCTCCATAACCAGAATGTAAAAAATGGGAGACAGGGTGCACCCTTAAAGTGCCATTATGTATATTAAAAGTTTTAGAGAGACCCCCATTAATCCTAACCTGTGCCATGGGATAATTACAGTGGGTACGGAAAGTATTCAGACCCCTTTAAATTTTTCACTCTTTGTTTCTGTTACGGTTGCTGTAGCGGGAAGGCACGTAGAGGCAACCCGGAAGTGGACGGCTCCAGAGCCCCCGAGGGCGAGCGCCCAGGTGAGGACCACCCCCTATACAGGGAGTGTTAGGGGCAGACCCCCAGGGGATGGAACCGCGACAGCCGGAACCAAAGGGACGACTGGGGCTAGGCAGGAGTGGAGGCACAGGCGTATCCATAGAGTGAGCACAGGGGAGCACAGAGAGCGTGGAGATCGGGCAGAGCGCAGGACCGGAGCATAGCGGGTGGCAATGGCTGGAGGCTGCAAAAGAAGAAGCACGGATAACACAAAGCGGAATGATGTAAGAAGCAGGACAGGGAAGGAGGAGGAGCAACTGAGGGCACCGTATAGCAGGAGAGCAGAGGGAGAACTGACGGAGGCAGCGCAGGCGGAGGCAAGGGGAGAGGGAGCCGAAGATACAGCACAAAGCAAAGGCAGAGGCAAGAATAGGGGTGCAAGGACTAGGAACACAGCACAAACAGAGGCAGGGTAGAAGGGCCTGGAACACGGAGAGTGCTGCAATGAGACAGCGTCACCGAATTAGAAGAACAGGCGTCTTACCTGTCCAGACGCCGGCCATAAGTAGCGCTGGGCGTCGCCATGTTGGAGGCGGGGCCAGTGCGTCATATTACCCAGGGGGCTGCGCGCCAGGAGGGAGGCAGTGCGCAGGCGCCTGACACCGGGGGAGCCGGAGGCCGGGCGCGGGGGCGCGCCGGAGAGCAGGAGCGCGCCGGGAAGTGCGCGCCGCAGGGTAAGTGGAGCCCGGGGGCGTAACAGTACCCCCCTTTACGTCCCCCTCTCCTCACGCTGGAGAGAAATCGTCTCATAATGCGAGGAGCATCAATATTCTCCTGGGGTTCCCATGATCTCTCCTCAGGACCGAAACCCTTCCAATCCACCAGAAACAGGGTCTTTCCCTTAACTGTCT
Organism: Dendrobates tinctorius; assembly: GCF_039654945.1. Lineage (NCBI taxonomy): Eukaryota > Metazoa > Chordata > Amphibia > Anura > Dendrobatidae > Dendrobates > Dendrobates tinctorius. Next base: position 13,381,959 of record NW_027361772.1, on the reverse strand, counting down.
TCATAGCCAATATATCCCAATCCTCAAAAGTGTTATCCGAGCTACAAGGTTGGGAGATTTGGGAAGGCGCAGAGTGGTATTGGTTAAATACTGCAGGTTTGAGGAGAGATACATGAAAGGTATTGGGAATCCTTAGTAAGGCGGGCAATTTCAATTTGTAGGCCACGTCATTGATGCGACTTAAGACCTCAAAGGGGCCAATGTAACGAGGACCTAATTTTCTAGGAGGGAATCTTCAACCTGACATGCCGAGAAGATAACCAAACTCTATCCCCTGGGCGATACGGAGGTGCGTCTAGCCGACTTTTGTCAGCATACCTCTTCATCCTGAGGCTGGCACCCTCGAGGGATACTTTGGTCTCCCTCCAAATCTGAGAGAAGTCCACAGACAAGGAGTCCGCTGCCGGTATACCCGAGGTAGGGGACACAGGAAGGGGAATGCCGGGGTGCTGACCAAAAACCACAAAAAAGGGGGATTTAGAGGAGGCTTCACTTGGATGGTTGTTATACGCAAACTCAGCCCAAGGAAGAAGTGAAACCCAGTCATCTTGGTGCGCATTGGAAAAATGCCGGAGATAGGCTGTTAGTGCCTGGTTGACTCGCTCGACTTGACCATTAGACTGGGGGTGGTAGGCAGAGGAAAAATCCAAAGTGATCTTCAGCAACCCGCAGAGGGCTCGCCAAAAATGGGAGGTAAACTGGACTCCTCAATCCGAGACAATATGCTGAGGAAAGCTATGGAGGCGAAAGACATGGAGCAGGAAGATCCTTGCTAACTCAGAAGCGGTAGGAAGACCAGGAAGAGCGATAAATTGAGCCAATTTGGAAAATTGGTCCACGACTACCAAAATAACCGTACATTTAGAAGAAGGAGGCAAATCGGTGATGAAATCCATCGCAATATGAGTCCATGGATTGGTAGGTACAGATAACGGATGTAGGAGTCCCGAAGGATGATGTCAAATACCTGGGAATACAGTAAATATCCCCCAAAACAGTAAACTTGATTTACAACTCAGTATTCTCCCGCTGTTGGAACTTGTCAAGCTCAAATTCGCTATTTGGAGCAAATTACCATTATCTGTCTCTGGACGTATTAACTTAATTACAATGATCCTACTGCCAAAGCTTAATTATTCCCTCCAATATAGTGCAGTATTGATCCCTAAATCCTTTTTCTCAGGTCTAAATTCATTGACCTCATCCTTTATATGGGGAAAGACCAGACCCAAATTCAAACTGTCCACTTTACATAGGTTTTTTAGACAGATGGGGGGGAACGGCGCTGCCAGATTTCTTTTTATATGTATTTGGCTGGGCAGATCAGAGCCTTGAGTAAATAGATGCCCAATACTTATCTACCTAACTCGGAGAGCCATTTGGCCCATGCTGCATGGACTTTGTTCTTCGTCAAGCTTTCCAGCATGCATTGAAACAAGATAGGGTACAATTACTCATCCCAAGAACACATGCAGCACCTGGGTATATAATATCACCCCATTGGTTACAACTTTTGACAATGGGGCTGGCCAAATCAAGAATGTTCTATACAAACATTGGGACATCCTACGTATGGATAATGATATTAGAAAAATGATAGGCAATGTCCCCTCTTTTATATACAGCAAAAACAAATTGATTGGAGACTGGAGATAGAATAGTTCGCAGTCCTTTATCGATTTCATCCACAGGGTGCAAATGGCTAACCATGAGACCGAATGGCTGCTATAAATGCCATGGTTGTGAAGAATGTCCATTAGTAAAGGAAGGGAAGACCTTCCAAAGCGGGGCTACACAAGAAAACCTCATCTTGAGGGATTTCATCAACTGTAGGAAGAAGGGAATTGTATATAAAGCGGCTTGCACATACGGCAAGGATTATGTGGGGAAAAACTCTGCAGGAGTTCAGAAGAGTGAAGAAACATCTAGGAGACATTAACAACAACCGAGACAGAACTATTGCTAAACATGTTAATGTGAAGCATGGCGGAGACACCACTGTTCAAAAATTTACAGGAAATGACCTGGTGAGACCCCCCCCCCCCCAAAAGGGGGTGGTGGGTTAATTTTGACAAAATGTTGCTCTAGAGGGAGATGAAATGGATCTATAGATTGAAAGCATATAGTCCTTTTGGATTTAATGAACAACTTGATTTCAGCTGTTTTGTTTAGTCTCCTGCTTACCCCCCACTCTTCCCCCATGATGCCAGGTCAACATAGGAATATCTCCATCATTCATTGTCAGAATCTGGTCGTCATGATTCTTTTTAAACAGCCCATAATGTCGCTAGCCAGGGTTACCTGGTATTTATCTCCACTGATTATGCAGTGACTTGTCAACATCTATGGGATATTCGGGATCCTGTTCCAATTGTGGCGTAAACACAGGATCCTTTGCATTTGATGTTGTGATTTGAGTGAACCATATTTAATAGCAGTCTCCCTTTATTATATGTGAAGGAGAAATATTGACTGTTTATTTGCCTTAAATTCCAGGGATGAGGTTCATTTCATAATGGTGGAACTATTTGGTTACATCAACATCAGGGTTTCTTAGAATGAACACAGTAGAAAGGGTTGGCATCTCATTGATAGTGATTAAAGACATCCCCCTAATAGGTTTATATGCCACTCTCTGGCGATATTATTTTTTTGAACTCTAGCCATACCTCCGGAGACGCCTCTTTGATGGCACATTGCGTCACTTTGACTCGCCACCTTGAATGGGTCGCTGGAAGAGGTGGCCGGATACGCCTTTGATGACGAGGATTGCGTCATCAGGCGTGTATTTGATCGGTGCTTAGACACGGCCCGATGACGCTCTCTGGAACCTTATCTACATTTCCGGGGACACGTCTGTGCCGCTTATCGCCTCACTCTTACTCACCGCCCTAAATGGGTGGTTGAGGGAGGTGTTCGGGCATGTCTTTGATGTTGTGGATGGCGTCACCTGGGGTAGATGTGAAAGGCACTTAGCCGCACCCTGAGTGTCGCATCATCACACATCTCCATTGCAAATGTCTTCAAACCTTAATGGAGAGCCATTGAGATATTTAGAAAAAAAAAACACCAATGTCCTACAGTCAACCTGGAGAAGACCTCACGTCCTGTTGGTTGTCACCTCGGTGGCTGGACTGCTTCTCAATCTGTCCGTGGGATCGATGGTGATTGGGTAGAGAGAGTTGGGCAATCTGGCTAGTTCAAAGGCGGACAAGAAACCAGGAAGGTCCCCAATAGTCTTAAATATGACAGAACAGCCATCTTTTTTGCTGTTAGCTGGAAAGGGAACCTTCAGCGGTATGGAATATCTTTATTTTTTTTTATTTATTTTTTTTATTTTGGCTATTTTAACTACTTTATTTACTTGTTTTACAAACATTTGTAACTTGTGCCTGATTGAAGTGGAAAACTGAAAATTGTTACATAATGCAAAAAAATTTACAAAATGAGCAGAATGTTGTTACTTATTGACATTTTGCCTTCATACCTGCTTGACACTTTTCACTTGGGGTACAAAAACCCTTTTCTGTCCTTTTTTTTTTTTAAACCAGTTATTTTTATTTAGGTTTCAAAAGATTTTAAACAATTAACAGTGGATATCAATATACATGTAACAATTCACATATCTTGTAGTAATACAATCAAAGCCATCCCCCCCTCCCCCTCCCCCAATACTCCTTGTGCCGGGTATACTTGAGAGTCTTAGCAATCATATCACCGCCATCCAGGCGGACCATATTTTTTCGAAAGTTCTTTCACCATGCCTTCGCCTGTAAATGCTTTCCTCTAAATGCATTACCGTACGTGTCTGAGCAATAAATTCCCTCCTAGTGGGGGGTTCCGAATCCTTCCATTTTCGTGCTATTAGTTTGCGTGCCACATACAGCAACCTCGCTATTGCCACTTTGTAATGTTCTGAGACAGGTATCCCATCCACCTCCCCCAAAACACACGGCACTGGATTCCTGTCGAGCGTACATGCATAAGCTCTCTCAATTTTGTTGATCACGACCAGCCAGTATGCCACCAGCCGCGGACACGACCATAGCATGTGTAACAGTCCGGCCTGGTCTGTGCCACATCTAGGGCAGCTAGAGTCTCCCCTCAAGCCCGCCTTGAATAGGACCAGCAGTGTTTTGTATGTTCTATTACATATAATTGGGAGAGCCGTGCCTGCTCGCTTAGAGAGATCTTCGGGACATATTCAAGAATAGCCTCCCATTGTTCTGTTGTGAGGGTACCCACCTCCCTTTCCCATTTACTCTTTGCAGTGAGGTGATTGTCCCCCAGATAGGAGTGTAGTAGATCATGATATATGCTCGATATAACTCCCCTCGTCCCTCCCTTCATACACACAAAGTCTAGTATAATGTCGCCCTGAACTGTCATGGCTCCCAATCTACACTGTGCCCTCCAAGCATGTCGAAGCATATAGTATTGAAACCCCCATACCGAAGGCAAATCAAATTCCTCTCTCAATGTCTCAAAGGTCTTCAGGTCCGTTCCACTCTGCAGCTGGCACACATATCTCACTCCTTTCGCCTTCCAATTGCCCATTTGACGCAGCGTATTAAGTTCCGGCAGATGTATGGAATATCTTGATGACACAGTTGTTAAGTGAGTGGTCTTAGGGCTACGTGAAGCTGGAGTGCATGTCTAGCTAGATCTGGAAGGCTCAAGATGTCACGTCCCTTTATTTGTATATTCCTTTGGGGCCTTGCTGCTTGCAGTATAGCCTCCTTTTTAAAAAGTGGATTCGACAAATAATATTCTGCGGTCTTGAGGACATAGGGGGCTTAGGGCCGAGTGCTTTATGGATCCTATCCATTTCAATAATATAAACCTCTTTCGCCCCAAGAAGTCCACAGAATAAAGTATTAACTGTTTCTTCCAATTGTTGAGTGGGAATTTCTTCAGAAAGGCCAAGATTGCGCCAGTTGTTTTGTCTATGACAGTTTTCTACATCTGTGTCAGGTCTGAAATCTGCATGGTATGTTCAGACAAAACAAGGTGATGTTCTTTCATTTTCTGATATAAAGATGATGTGTCCAACTCTAAATCATCCACTGTTACCTACTTATGGTGATGTCTTGTTTCACACTATCAATAGCGTGGCCTGGTTTTCTTCTAGCCTCCAGGTCCTGTTTCGTGGGTATGGACTGTAGGTGCTCTCTCCAGTTCCACTCAATACCCATGTCCTGAGGTAGGGAGTCCGCTGATGTCAGAGCCGGTCAAGCGACTGAATGCGGAGATCGCTGCTATCTCCGCACCAGGGTCAGACAGCAGTGACGTTGCTATTTTCTGGCGTGGGCGCCATGTTTGATGGTGTCTCCTGCTGTGACAGAGACAGTCTTTGCTGTAAATAGCGGGAAATACCTGCCTCCGAAGATGACAGACTGTGGACATCCTTAGGAATGTTGGGAAAGGCATCAGATAACAGAGGTTTCCAGAGGAGCTCGACACAAGCGCATCCTTATCCCATCAGCAGGCCCCGCAAAAGTGCATTTAAATAACATAGGATTCTGCTTTTGTTCAAAAAAGCATGAAAGCTGGTGTCCAGGGTTTGGGATTCGGTTCTTTGCCTGCCCTTATAAACATTGAAGTCAACTCTGACACGAGGTAAGACAGTGTAGGACCATCCCGAACAGGGTCACCTTGCTGATGGTGGGATGGCTTTTAAAGGGAATCTGTCACCCATATTTAGTGATATCTTTACATGATATCACTAAATTGTGCGTCCCATAAGGATTCTATTCGGGCTTTTGACTCCCCCCGACCCCGCACCTTTGAGGCATAAATACCTTTAGTAGCTTGTTGGTGATGCATGCAAATCGCCGCGGTCTGGTCCGATGGGCGTGGCTTAGTGGTCTTCTCCCCCCCCCCCACCTCAGCTTGCTTCACGTAATCTTCGTCTGTGAATACCACAGACGCCGTTGGTTTCCGCACCTGCGCAGTATGCTTTGCCCAACTGTGGGCGAAGCATAAAATCGCTACTGAGCAAGCGCCGGTATTTTCCAGCGCGGTCTATGCCCCGGAAGTCTTCATATGCAGGACACACTTCCGGGGCATGTGAAGACTTCCAAGGCACAGACCGCGCTGGAAAATACCGGCGCTTGCTCAGTAGCGATTTTATGCTTCGCCCACAGTTGGGCAAAGCATACTGCGCAGGCGCCGGGGGCCTTTACATTGCGCAAGCGCGGAAACCAACGGTGTCTGTGGTATTCACAGATGAAGATTACGTGAAGCAAGCCGAGGAGGTGTGGTGGGGGGGGGGGGGGGGGGGGGGGAGACCACTAAGCCACGCCCATCAGACAGGACCACGGCGATTTGTATGCATCACCAACAAGCTAAAAAAGATATTCATGCCTCAAAGATGCGGGGTCGGGGGGAGTCAAAAGCCCGAATAGAATCCTTATGGGACGCACAATTTAGTGATATCTTTACATGATATCACTAAATATGGGTGACAGATTCCCTTTAAAAGCTTTTTTGTTCAAAAGCAGTGTTTGCTAAGAATCCTATGTTATTTAAATGCACTTTTGCTTTTGTTTACTCATTTAGTTACAGCAGGGTATATGACCATTTTGTTTTTTTTGTAGGTTTTTTTTTTTATATGAGCAGTAGTTGGCACAATACATGTTTCACAATATACAGACAAGGGCATCATCTCAACATTTATTTAACAAACTCCCCGGTTTATTATATAAAAATGTAGGTAAATTTGTGAGTGAGGGTAATGTGATATTTGCATGTAGTTGAACACTGGCTCACCAGACTCCGTTACTGGTGGCCCCTGGGCACCGCAGTCCAGCACTGCATCCAAGCATGCTGCATCCACACTCGTCTGAGGTGGGTTTTAAAAAAAAGGAACCCGACAGCCGATCCACGGGCAGCACATATCAGATACTGGCGGCAAGGTTTCAGCCAAGCATGTTTGTCTCTGAACTGCCGAGCTACACAGGAGACTTGTCAGAAAGTGAAAGGTCACTCTCACCTGCACAAAAATATAAAATCGACAAGTGTGAAAGGGGTTAGTCTGATCTCTGCCCTGGGCCAACACGTATATGGACAATCTTTGTGGACTAAGGCTGCAAGACGTACCTCAATCTGTACTGCAGGGGATCTAGAACCTTTTCTTGAAGGTGCTCTGTGCGGTCTCTAGCATATCTCAGGGGTGAACCGGATTCATAGCTTGATAGCCTCCTATGAAGCTGCAGAATTCAGGTCCGGAGACTCACGGTCGGTCATTGCAACACAGCCGTACTCAAGACTTTGAAGCACACGTGTGAATCTTGCCTTAAGAGTTGGGGACATGGATTCTTTGGACTCTTATTTTGCTGCCAAATGGTGCAATTAGGTGAATACAGATACTTTTGGTTTAAAGGGGTTGTCCAGACGTCACGTCTACAGAGCGGAGACTTCTTTTCCGCTCCGTAAAAGTGGCAAAACTTACGTCATTCTGATTGACAGTCGAATCCTTGCTGAATAACTGGGGGAGCAGGCTGTCAATCAGACTGACCTCGGAAGTCACACCCTGTTGAGGCAGCAGTGGGAACTGAATCCCCAGCAGCAGCGGTCAGTGGCCGCTCAGTACTGGGAAAGAACGTCATCAGGCACACCGGGCCGGTAAGTTGCAATTACTTGCCTGTTAGGGCTTAGAAACATTTTTTGAAAAGTCCTGGATACCTCCTTTAGGTGGCTCCATCATGACTAGAGCACTTACCACCTCATTTGTATGTAAATAAAAACACTAATCTCTCAGGAATGCAGCAACAGATAGAAGATATAAAAGGTGTTGATTTTTTTTTTTTACATTTAAAAGACCTGTGTACCCATATAAGTGGCTGGCTTGGGGGGGGGGGGGGGGGGGTTAGGGTTAGGGTATGATCTTACCAATCTTACCAACAGATTTCCTTTAAAAGTAAAGTACATTTTCACGTCAATGCAGAGTATGTATTGTGAGCAAACCCATATCTACCTGCAAAATCTATGTATTTAGGTTAAGTTAAAAATAACCAGACGGCTCATGGAGGGTAAAAACTGATTGCTTTACTTGAAATTCTAAACATTAACATAGTAAATTAAAGTGAACTGAATCTGGAAATTAAAACAGCAGGTTACCAAAGAATGTCATACAGTACAGGTACGGGAGGCGATAAATGGCTTCACATCCGTCGTCTTCAGCTCCAAATAGGGTAAAGAAAACAAAACAAAAAAAATAATATATATAAAAATGTATGAAAAGCCCCATTTTATGGGGTGGAAAGGAGAACAAATCCTATATATAGTAACTACATCATAAGGTGGGTGCGTAGGCATCCCGCTATAAGACAATATACACAATGGCGGGAAATAGGACGTCCCTCCTGTAGTCACGAGAAGGAAATGTTCTGTAACAGCTTCCAGTGATTAGGAACAGTGGAAGACAAACGATAGAAAGCAGGAGTGAAATTATATACCGTATATACCCCCAAAAGACTAGGGACCCGGGGAGGAGGGAACGATGTCATGGTGATACAGCCCCAATAAATAACAGCCCTCCACATTCACGAGGAGGAGAATTACAATACACCCCCAACTACATATTGGGGTACGTGAAAAAAAAAAAAAAAGTTTTGTGAAAGTTGTGAACACATTCAGATATGAAGGGGAAGTTATAATAGTCCTTGGATAGAAAAAGATCAACGGATTTTGGATGTCGATTGTGTAAAATACAGAATAACTAGAATCGCAAGAAGTGATGCCCCAAATAAGGGGGGGGGGGGGGGGGGTAGTGACAAGATATACATCCACAATATTACAACGTATATATTATATACATAGGCTCCTTGCCATGCCACCCTGTAACTATCCCCATAGGTTGTAGGACACATGCCCCAATGTGTACAACCGAACGATCGCCGGTAATGGCTTCCCACACGGCTTCTCCGATATTGCCGTCTGCCCCCAAGGAAAAAAAATCTGGGCTTGTTAGACAGGATTCTGCCCCATTATACAGGCCTGGAAAATACAATCATTTTAATTGGAGTTTTGTTACCCACTGCTAGGTAAAACGAATGTTATGGGTTTACAAATGGATTTTTTTTGCTTAAAGTAATTGTCATAAATGGGCACAATAATAAAGCGTTTGTTATAAAAAAAAAAAAAAAATAATAAACAAGCAATTTTGCAAGTCTCCTCTTATTAAACACCCACTCTATTCTCAAGAACGGAAGGATTCTTAATTTTACAGTCTACAGGCCACCTCTGTGGTTTATCAGAGGTGGCCTGTATTCAAGACAATGGTCACTGGACCCCGGTCAGTTTCTGAGCCCCTGCGCTCCTCTACAGAAAAAAAAAATCATTGAAAAGTAGCTCGGGCCAACGGTTCAGCCATGCCACCAGCATGACCTGTCAAAAATTCAGGAGCGCTGGGAGGAAGGGGAGCGGTGCGCTCCTGAAGACAGCGGGAGAACAAACATGCTGCCTCCAGTATTAGCCAGATTACAACTCTGAGGCCCACCCCAATATTACTGCAGGATCAGAGTAGCAATACACAGACATGCGGTCACCTGCAAGTCACCAGTAAATCGCAGCATTGACATAAAGCACAGATTATTTCAATGCCACAATTTTGCAGCGACGGGTGGATAACCATATCATGTAGTCTAACCTCAGCGCAATTCCAAAAGAGGCTCTCTACCTAAATGTTTAGGTAAAGAAAAACAAAACAAGGAAGACATGAGGAGTGACAAGGCAAGTACTAACGCAATTACTCCCATCACTGCCAGCAGCGACAATGTTACCTCTGTCAGCAGGGTCACTACTCAACCACATGTTGTCACTGAAGCCATCAGGCTGCATCTCACTGGCAACAAGTCTGATTCAGATTACTATGGCTTATCTTATAATGTCTCTCTAATCCCAACCACCGGGCCTGGAAAGAGGCAAGTGCCCATGGGCAGGAGAGGCGCCCACGCAATAACAGGAGAGTACTGTGCATGACTCTCGGGGGGGGTGCGCAACTCTGGGCAGCCGCACCACTGTGTGCATTTTCTGCTATTCAGCACCTTGGTTTTTGGTCAGTAAAACATTTCCCCTGAGGCTAGTGAGTCGACCATGTGTGTTCGCTAAAGGGACAAACCAAGAATAATTTATGCACTTTTATATTTAACAGTTTGGTTTCTTATTAACTTTTTCTTAGAAACAAAAAAATGAATGTAGTGGAACGGATGGTTCTGGGGTTGTGCATTAAGAGCGACATAGCTGCAATCTGGTGTTGCTTGCACGTTGCCATCTATGACTGTTCAGTAGCCATAGTGAGACGTTGTAGGGCACGGTACATCACTGGGGACGTGGCACCATCCACAGCAGTCCCTGGTAGAGTTGATGGATTAATTCAATACTTATATGCGCAGTTTTTCCACCATCTTTCAATTGTTACTACTATTAAATCCAATATTGTGTACACAGCTCCTATGCAGACCCATCTCTTAGTGATTCCCAGGACATAATAGGTATGGTCTGATCCAGCACTGTATACGATGGCCGACAGCTGAATGAGCGCAGCCACCTCTCCACATACATCAGCATTCACTCAGCTGAGGGCTCCGGAGAAACCGCTGCCAAACTCTAGTCTGGCTGTGTCCCCTGACAACAGAAGGGTCAGCATCGCTGTTTCTTCTCATTGGTGGAGGAGAGATGCCGAGCTTTATGAGCGGATCAGCTCAATCCTGAGCAAAAGCAGTCTAGTCATCGGGGACGCTAGACAGAACGGTCCAGGTGTGGCGGAGGCCGTTGTTCTAGGTCACACAGAGTCCGACTGCATTAACCCACCAACAGCCAGAGCAAAGCTTAGGAAAGCAGCAAATAGTTGTGACACCTCCATAAAATCTTCTCTCACCCTTCCATTATTCCTCAGCTCTAAAGTTATCTGGTCCTCCTCCTGAGTGTAAGAGGGTTATCGTTTCGCTTACCACCTGCATCCAGATGGTTTTTCCTAGTCCATCACCTGTCCCCCTTCTATATCTTTTTCTCTTTTGCTCCCTGCCCTTAATAAATGCCTGTCATCTCCCTGTGCCCTTCCCCTATGTTATTAAACAGTCCTAAAAAAAAAAAAGATTAATTTTTCAGCAAAATTGTCAAGCCCTACCCAATATCATCTGTTAGGGGAACAGGCTGACTTTGGCATAATATGTCTTCTCTATAACCTTACGTAGTTGGTAGAGGTCGCAGACTGCAGGATCAGACTATACATTACACATTGCGTGCTGTCACGTTGCGTTCTGGCACACAGTCCTTGGACTCGTTGAGGCTTACATCCAAACAAGCTGCAAAACGGGATTCAGACAGTTGCGCCAATGGGGGCCACAGCCCGTAGTGGTGCCGGCAGAGCGAGTGTGTGCTGTAGTGCATCATTTTCAGGAGTGTACACCTACTGGAGGCGGACACTCAGATGCAGTAGACTTGGGGCACGGACACTCAGAAGCAGTCTACTACTGTAGGCGCACACTCCAAAAAAAATTATGCACGGCAGAGCACACATTCGCTCTGCCAACACCATTACAGTCCATGGCTCCGTTGGCGCAGAAGTCTGAACGTAGGCCCTGATGGGGCCACTGATCTGGTGCCTACATGCAATGTGAAAGCACCCTAACATACTCAGAGTCACACAGGTCTGAATAGGAGCTGTATATGCAAAACAGCACGAGACTGCTTTACAAAGTTTGCTTTTTTTCCCCAGACACATTAAGACAACAAAAATAGCAAAATATTTTGGAAAAAAAAAAAAAAAAGTATGCAATATCTCTAAAATGTGCACACATTGCCGCCTTGGTGAGCATGACAGGAGTGCGAAGCAGATTTGTATAAAAGTAGCACTGACGCAAGCTCTATCCTTTTCCAGCGATAGCATGGAGCAGGGTTGGGGGCCATACACAATACCTAACTGTAGTCACAGACCCAGCCCTTCAGTTACATCATGAGCAAACCTTATAGAAAGCAGCCACGTTACTCCAGGATCTGTAATCTCCATTCCACAATTGGCAGAGATACAATTTACTTCAAGATCAGGGTCAGAAAACAAAAAGTGAACTGCTGCGGTAAAAACGGAAAATGGAGCCTCAAGTGACGGATGATCAAATGAGCCTGTGGAGTGGAGCTTTCCAAGGGACAGTAACCACCTGTCTATCATAGACGTCACCCAGATCACATCTTTATTCTTCCACCTTGTAATGAATATAAAACATTATTCACTGCCTGCGGCCAAGGAGTGGGAGTTTTATGACTTACCAGCAATATATATATAAAAAAAAAAACAAAAAAACAATGTACTGTCCAACAAAACTTTCATTCTCCAATGACAGAGAGAGTCCCATAGCTAGGATCACTTCTCCACCCCTCTCTGTACATACTGCAAAACCACAAAAGGTGCTTCTGTATTCTTTACATACAGCCCAGACCATTCCTCCTATTCTTTCCCTTCCTTTACAAGGTTCATTGGGTCGTACTATTCACATCAGAGTTGTTAAGAATTGCACGCCGCCATTGCCCGCTGGATATGTATGCAACGTGGATGGCTCAGAGTTACTGAGCTTTGGCAGACTCGGGTTGTGGCTCCGGTGGTGAAAGAGCGTGTGGTGGGCTGGAGGCTTTAGAGAAGTTCATTTCCAGAATGTGATGCTGGAGGTGACGGACCCACTGCTCCTGGATGGAAAGTGGACCTTGAAACTGGATATCACAGAACCTGAAGGGATGGAGAGGAAAGAAAATGTTAGTGTTCACCAATATTGACTGAGCAGTTCTACAGATAAAGACTCCATACAGACGGGACTGAGGGGGAACACCACAGTTTGGGCAACGTGCATTGGTGCCTTTTAAGTCCCATCAGCAAAACTCAGCTGTATAGCATTGCTTGTTAACCCCTTTGCGACACGCACCTGCATCTCCCCCTTTGAAGTGGGCTCTGGCGGTGAGCCCACCTCATAGCAGGGACATGTCAGCTGTTTTTAACAGCTGACATGTGCCCGCAATAGTCGCAGGCGGAATCGAGATCCGCCTGCGGCTATTAACTAGTTAAATGCCGTTGTCAAACAGACAGCAGCATTTAACAAGCGCTTCCGGCCGTCGTGTCGGAAATACGCGCAACGCTGACCCCCGTCACATGACCGGGGGTCATCGATGCATCGGCATAACAACCAGAGGTCTCCTTGAGACCTCTATCGTTGTTGATGCCGGATTGCTATGAGCACCACCCTGTGGTCAGAGCTCATAGCAATGCTGTCATTCTGCTACATAGAGGCGATCTGAGCATCACCTCTATGTGGCAGAGCTGATCTGATTATGGCAGCTTCTAGCCTCCCATGGAGGCTATTGAAGCATGCCAAAAGAAGAAAAAAAAAAAAAAGTTTTTTTTTTTTTTTTTTATAAAAAAGAAAACCAAAAGCTCAAATCACCCCATCTATCTGTGTGTGTGTGTGTGTGTGTGTGTGTGTGTGTGTGTGTGTGTGTGTGTGTGTGTGTGTGTGTGTGTGTATCACCAACCAATCACAAAGCATCTTTCATTTTACCAGAGTTGTTTAAAAGAGGCTGAGCTGCGATTGGTTGCTATGAGCAACAGTTTTCCTACTGGACAACACCTCAGCAGACACTGACACGGTGGGTGAAATCTAGCATCCCTGGGAACATAAGTTCCCAGCCATTGTCTACCCCCCCCCCCCCCCCCAGAAAGCAGCAGAAAGCACGACAGAAATGAATCACCCCCTCCCGTGCCCATATACCCATCACACATCCTCCATCCCCATAGGCACATCTTCTCTCTTAAAGGGATCTCCGGTATGGAAGTCAGGGCAAATCCCTCAGCGCTCTGATTCTGACCCCAGGCTTCTATTAAAGGGATCCCCCATATGGAAGTCAGGGCAATTGCCTTCAAATGCTCTGGTACTGACCCCAGGCTCTCTTAAAGGGATCCCCGGTATGGAAGTGAAGGCAAATTCACTCAGCGCTCTGGTTCTGACACCAGGCCTCTCTTAAAGGGATCCCCAGTGTGAAAGTTAGGACCATTCCACTCAGCGCTCTAGTTATGACCCCAGACTGACGGGATGATGTGGGATATTTGTGGTAGTAGTCTGGTGGCTCTGGCTGACGGGATGATGTGGGATATTAGTGGTAGTAGTCCGGTGGCTCTGGCTGACGGGATGATGTGGGATATTTGTGGTAGTAGTCCGGTGGCTGTGGCTGACGGGATGATGTTGGATATTAGGGGTAATAGTCCGGTGGCTCTGGCTGACGGGATGATGTGGGATATTAGGGGTAATAGTCCGGTGGCTCTGGCTGACGGGATGATGTGGGATATTAGGGGTAATAGTCCGGTGGCTCTGGCTGACGGGATGATGTGGGATATTAGGGGTAATAGTCCGGTGGCTCTGGCTGACGGGATGATGTGGGATATTAGGGGTAATAGTCCGGTGGTTCTGGCTGACGGGATGATGTGGGATATTAGGGGTAATAGTCCGGTGGTTCTGGCTGACGGGATGATGTGGGATATTAGTGGTAGTAGTCCGGTGGCTCTGGCTGACGGGATGATGTGGGATATTTGTGGTAGTAGTCCGGTGGCTGTGGCTGACGGGATGATGTTGGATATTAGGGGTAATAGTCCGGTGGCTCTGGCTGACGGGATGATGTGGGATATTAGGGGTAATAGTCCGGTGGTTCTGGCTGACGGGATGATGTGGGATATTACGGGTAATAGTCCGGTGGTTCTGGCTGACGGGATGATGTGGGATATTAGTGGTAGTAGTCCGGTGGCTCTGGCTGACGGGATGATGTGGGATATTAGTGGTAGTAGTCCGGTGGCTCTGGCTGACGGGATGATGTGGGATATTTGTGGTAGTAGTCCGGTGGCTCTGGCTGACGGGATGATGTTGGATATTAGGGGTAATAGTCCGGTGGTTCTGGCTGACGGGATGATGTGGGATATTAGGGGGTAGTAGTCTGGCGGCTGTGACGGGATGATGGGGAATATTAGTGGTAATTGTCCGGTGGCTCTGGCTGACGGGATGATGTGGGATATTATAATCATTGTGGCTATGCGGAGTGGGCGGGGCTATACACTCAGATTATATATATATATATATATATATATATATATATATATATATATATATATATATATATAGATTATAATTTGTTATAACTAACCGTAGTTAGTTACTATGCCCGGGCAGCACCAGCTCTTCAGCTAGTTCAAAGTAAAACAATAAAAATATCAAACATACACATATTTGGTATCGCCGCGTTCAGTATCGCCCGATCACAAAAAAAGGATTAACCTGATCGCTAAAAGGTGTAGCGAGAGAAAAAATTCAAAACGCCAGAATTACGTTTCTTTGGTCACCTCAACATTGCGCTAAAATGCAATAACGGGCGACCAAAAGATCGTATCTGCACCAAAATGGAATCATTAAAAATGTCAGCTTTGAGCGCAAAAAATAATCACTCACCCAACCAGAGATCATGAAAAATGGATACGCTACGGGTCTCGGAAAATGGCGCAATTTTTTTTTTTTTAACAAAGTTTTGAATTTTTTTCACCACTTCGATAAAAAAAAAGACCCTAGACATGTTTGGTGTCTATGAACTAGTAATGACCTGGAGAATCATAATGGCAGGTCAGTTTTAGCATTTAGTGAACATAGTGAAAAGAAAATCCAAAAAATAAGTGTGGGATTGCACTTTTTTTTTTTTTTTTACAATTTCACCGCACTTGGAATTTTTTTTCCATTTTTGAGTACACAATATGGTAAAAGCAATGGTATCGTTCAAAAGTACAACTTGTTCTGCAAAAAAACAAGCCGTCACATGGCCATATTGACTGAAAAATGAAAAAGTTATGACTCTGGGAAGAAGGGGAGTGAAAAACAAATGCATAAACGAAAATGGGCTACGGCGCAAAGGAGTTAATGTCCAGGTAGTACAGGGCTTGATTAAGGGGAAACAAATTTGCCTAGCATGATTGGGATAGACCATGGCTGAAAAATTTGTGGTAGGAACAATGTTTAACAATAGGAAAGGATGAGAGACAAAGCCTGGAAGACACACGAATCCAACAACAGATATTCGATGAGGGTCTACGGGACCACTAAAAAATAGATTCCAGTGGATGCAGCTGTGCCTATAGATAAGCTTTACAAGACACTGTATAAATCCAACTAATGACGTTCCCTATATATCACACATTAGTGAGGAGGAGCAGCCAGTTTGAAGGACGGGTGAAGTCGCGATGTGGATAAATGAATGTTGACACGTCTCCTTAATAAGACATCTTCACCTTTCAGCAGCCTGTAGTTTCCCTGTCCCTGCGCGCGTGCTTTTGGAAACAATCAGGCACCTCTCCTCAGTCCCTCACACAACTGTCTTATACAGTTTCCAGATGCTGGAGGAGGGAGAGGAGGGGTGCGCAGCTGCAGCTTCTCATTATGTGAAGGAGCACTCAGCAAGTATTGGGCAGAGGACAGGAAATCCGTGTAGATCTCACATAACATTCTGCCTTCTCTACCTATAATGTAGGTTCACATGCCGAAGGGAAGAATTTTACACATAGGAGAGATATTCATTACATCAAAGACACCAAAAGCAGCAAGCAGTATACGCATGGCAGACAGTCCGACCCCTCACCTGCATTTTAACGTGTAAATATTCCCCACGAACTTGACCAAGGACGTCTGTGGGGGTCTTGGCACCAGAGACGGCACAGGACGAGCTCTTACGGGTGGTCGTGACTCCTCAGTTTTGGAAGGATGTTCAGAGACTATGTCCTCTCGTGCAGGTGGGATCTCAGCAGGCTTAGGATTACGTTTCTCGATTTCTGGTGGAAGCAGGAACAGGTTAGTACTTTACTAGACCGCCCAGTTTATTCATCTCTTTAACCTCTGGCCAACAACGTTTTTTACTTTCGTTCTTTATAAACAGTTTGGACCAAGAGTTTTCTGACTCTGATCCTGCAGACTTGTTTTTTATCACTTATTCGCCCCTAATGTGTTTATGTTAGAGAAAATGGAAAAAGCACAACTGCACACAGCTTGTTACTATGGAGTCATATAGGTCAGCATAGGAGCTCTATAGAGAAGTGTAGGATATTTAAAAAAACAAAAAGTTGCAAGGAGCACGTATATTTGCACTTACTGTGGCTATGTGCATCTGACGGCTTTTCAACTGCAATTCCTTGTGCGCTGACAGTCCGTTCTGCTTCCACCATCTTCCCAGGGATGACAGCTGGACTCTCCCTCTCAGATAATACAGGTTTTGGTGATTGCAAAGCACGCTTAAACTTTTTGGTGTAGGGACGCCCTCCTTGTATATAGCTGAGATAAGCCCCGGCCTTTTGGGGCCGCTGCTTCATCCATTCACGTAGTGTTTCTATTGGGGATCCATTGACACACCACTCGGTGACTCCAAACTGACGAAGGTGAGCTCGGGCATGGCTAGCGAGCGCCTTCCGGTTTTCAAAGAAGAGCCCGCATAGTTCACAGCATGCTTCCACTGCAGTAGGAAAAGCAGGGAAAGGCCATGGGTTGGTAAAAAATGGAAATTACGAAGAGGACAACATTACACAAAACAGAGAACCAAGTTCATAAAATGTTCTACTTACACGATGTCACTGTCTTCTCTGGAGATGCTTTCACCTTCACCTTGAATGGAAGCTCCGTCTGGATGTATGCTTTTGGTTTGCCATCTGGTGAATAAACCTTGGGCTTGCCATCAACATGTATGAAGTGTTTGGGCTTTCCATCCCCAAGATAAGGCTTAGGTCTACCTTCACCTTGCAAAAAAGCCTTCGGTTTGTGCTCTCCATGAACAAAGGCCTTGGGTCCGTGATCTCCTGTCAAGAAGCCCTTTGGTCTTCCCTCGTGAATGAAAGTCTTTGGCTGCCCCTCAGCACTTTGCAAAAAAGTTTTGGGTCTCCCATCACTTTGAATGTACGTCTTGGGCCTACCGTCTTCTTGAATGTAAGTTTTTGGCCTAGGTTCTCCCTGCATGTAAGACTTAGCCTGACTGCAAGGTTTTGGCTCTATACTCACATAGCCCCTTGGATCGGGCTGTCTTGGTCCATGGGACAATGGCCTTTTAGCTGGCATTGGAGACAAGAAGTTGTTAGGAGGACGCGCATGAGAGGAAACTGACAGATCTCGAGGCATTCCTTGAGAGCCAATCCCAAGGGGAGATAGTCTTTGTGAAGGACTGGGTGGTTCATCATCTCCTCGAGGTTCCTTTTTAATGGTAAGTTGCCGCTGTTGCGGCACCAGGTGCCGTTTGCGTATAATTTCCCGCAAAGTGTCAATAGGTGAACCGTTCACGTGCCATTCAGTGACGCCCATTTGGCGTAGATGGGAGCGGGCATGGCTAGACAGTCCCTTGCGATTCTCAAAAAATTCATTGCAGAACTCACAGCGGATGTCACGGGTGGGGTCTGCCCGAGAAGCTGGAGAGCAGAAAAAGGATGAAAATTTAGGAAGTGATGATGGAATAATAAAAAAAAAAAAAAAAAAAAAAGTGAAGCAGGAAGCTAGAAAAACAGTTCAATAATGGAAAAGCAAATGAGAAGGATCACACTGAAAAAGGGAAAAATTACACGGAGCAATAGCCAAATAGCTCCACTATTCACACAAAGCAGGCAGATTGCCACACACGCACACACACATGCACCCCAAAACGTATTCATCCATCAGAGGGAGTATAAAAAAAAAGGGAAATAAATGGAAAAAAAATTGCTTCAATGGAAAGACAGAACCTTTCCCTAAACACTGTACAACCTTATTGATGCTACTAATGGGGATATGTGGGTAAATAAAGTCCAGCAGAGACATTTTTTGCAAATTAATAAACTTTCTGCTAAAGTCAAAAAGTTTGGCATCAGTCAATATCAAATTTTTGGTGGGTTGCCACGATGCAAGGACTTTTCTGCTTCCCTCTCCCTGACTGATTGCTCCGATAGGGTCAACCAACACCCTAAAATTGGCATTATAGACCACAACTATCTTCAACAGTACCCCAAAAGACAATCTATATAAATCAGAAGCCACTTCAGCTGCACAGTACACAAAGCCTGCCCATCTTCAAAAGAAAAAAAAAGAACTAAGAAAAAGGACTTCTAACTTTCAAAGCATAATAAGAACACAAAAAAAACTTAAAACTTTTCACCTATAAAAATCTCTAAACTGGTGGTAATAAACCAAAATCATGAGCTTGAACCCAAAAGAGAGGAAGGGACCTGGACTAAAAGATGAATGCAACAGACAATATGGGAAGCGATGAAGATGACGAAGCAATGTACATGTAGAGCTTGCAGATCACCGGCCCACTTACACAAATTCAGAGGTGACAGATCGGCAGGCCACTCGCTGGCCGTGAAGGTGGGATGCTGAGGCTTGCGTTGCATTGTTGGAGACAACCCACTGAACGGGTGGGGTCTGGAAGGGGAAGAGGGAGGACGATGCGAGAGGAGCTTGTCCGAGGAGTTGGGGCTTCCAATTCTGTTGGCCGATCTGGGGCAGTTCCCTGTGGCCAAGATCTCCCTCAGGGTGTCGATGGGTGAGCCGTTGACATGCCACTCCGTGACGCCCATCTGGCGCAGGTGGGAGCGTGCGTGGCTAGACAGGCCCTTTCGGTTCTCAAAGAACTCGCCGCAGAACTCGCAGCGGACTTCTTCCGAACTTGGGGCTGAGGAAGGAGGGGATGACAAATAAATGATTGCCATAAAAAAAATAAAAATAAAAAAGGGGGGCATGGGATAAGTAATAGGATTTCCACATTCTCAGACGGCTTAGCCTATGCTGATTAAAACATGATGTCCACAATAATTTACACATTTCTATTAGTTGGGTTCCCATGATAAGAGGGGTGTGAAGTGCCCACATCACCCACAGCCACCTGTATGAAGCAGAGGTGTGCACCACACAAGACACCACAAGCACAAAGATTCATTAGTCAGTAGCAAAGCAAAGCGTCAAGTCTCCTCTCCGGCATCAGTACCATAGAAAACAGAGAAAGCCATGCAGGCACTGAAGGGTAAAACCAAGGTAATCGCTTAAGCCATGCAAGACAGGGTGCAAGAACGAGAAAAAAAAAAAAAATATTACTGCAAAATCTAATGCTTGTACTGACGACTTCCACACTATATTATAGAGCATCTTAAATAGCTTGTCCCAAAAAGTTGGTATGGCCCAATTTCAGGGGTCAATACAACCTCGTGTCCATCTTGGCGATCGATTGATTGCCTCCAGGTAGTCAGTCACTGAATGGGAAGTGTATTATAACACTTAATATAAATAGTCAAGTAAAGTAGGAGCTGCTCTATGGCTTGGAAAGTAAAGTGACCTTCGAGCGATTGATCCCTTCTATTAGGTCTATAGATCCGAACCATCAGACAGACCCACGATTACAAAGAGTAGAAGACGTTCATAATGATTTGCTTTGGGGGCTGGTTAGCACCTTGGGGGTGGAGATGATTAAAACGGCTTGCTGTATTGCCAACTGCAATGCCTCCAGGGCGAATTGATGCGGTGGCAGCAATCATGTGTTGAGGAGACCCTAAACCTAAGAACATCTTATGGAGGTTCATTAAGACTTGTGACAAGTGTCGGTGACATTTATGAATCCAATGACAGCCCACACTCTTGGCAGGGATCTGTCTAAGGCTAGTTTCACACTAGCGTTTTTTTGCCAGCAGTGCCCGCCGCTAAGCCCCACCCGCCTCCTCCGGTCATCTCCGCCTAGTATCGCACACGGCTGCATGCGATCTCACACCCTATCTTTAGCATAGGGTGCGCAGACCGTGCGCTAGTACAATTTAGTGTGCGCTACGCCCTTTTGACGGTGCTCAGAGCGCGCCAAAATGCAACATGGTGCGTTCGGCGCACCATCAAAAGGGCGCAGCGCACGCTAAATTCTACTAGCGCACCCTATGCTAAAGATAGGGTGTGCAGATCGCATAAAGCCGTGTGCGATACTAGGCGGAGATGACCGGAGGAGGCGGGCAGGGGGCGGGGCTTAGCGGCAGCATGTGCTGCTGGCAAAAAACGCTAGTGTGAAACTAGCCTAAGCCTACCCTGCCTTCCGGGATAGCCATTAATGCTAAAAAGAGCAGGGTCCGTGTTCCTGAGAACAAAATCGGGAGCTTTCCCAACAGTACGGAGACTTTGGGGTGGACGGGTTACAAGCCAAAACATTACACAGGCAATACAATTAGTTGCAGAAACAAGAAAGTCAGTGTAAGCAGCACACATTATATAAAGCCCATACAGTACAGGAGCATAAATCATTGCAAAAGCTCCAAAAGCAAAAATCATGCGGCAAAGAGGAAAAATACTACAGATTAATAATCACACGGCAACCATGTGGTGACACAAATTCAGGAGGGTCCAGGACTGCGCTATGTACAGAAAATGGTGTATTCAGTGCTGGCTCAGAGGAGATACATACAGAGTACCTATGATAATGGAGTAATATAACTATTGACACTATTCAATGGTGCAAAATTCCAAAATCATCATTACTTACCACCATGTGACGATCCAGCGTTACCTTTCTGACAGGTTTTTGTGGACGGGGTTGCACGTGACGTCAAGTCGACAGCAAATGACCATGGAGGCCAGCGGTAAAGGCAATTCAGACGGCGCGAGGTTGCGGAGTCATGAGTTGTCGACATAACGCCACCACTGCAGTTGGGTCCACATAAAACCGACAGTAGCAGAGGCACTGGAATGGCGGGGGTAAGTGAAAATGATTTTGGTATCTTTATATAAATCATGGCTTTGCACAATTGAGAGTAGCACCCCTTTCATCTATATACAATGGTGAGGTCTCCTGTTACTTTATATCCAATGCATGAAACCTACCGATTACTACGTCACTGACTTAAGGTCTCCACCATAAGGGTGCCTGGATTTCTGCATATTAAATGGGACCGTTGCTAAAACTTCTGTTACTTATAAATATATTCTATTGATGGCAATTCAAGGTTACAGAACAACCCTGTTGTCTACAGATATTTAGTATGTCACCTTCTATGTCTTTGTGCCTTTCTACTATAAAGCATGGCCATCACTTACTACCCCCGCGCAGTGACAATGTTAATACCCAATAGCAATATGGAGAGAAGCCCCAACTTCCTTACTGGTGAGGGTCCAACTGTAGAAACCCCTGAGTTTTTGGCCATACACAACATATAAACCTATAAATGCCCCACTAATGAGAAGTAAGCCATATGATGAAAGCCTAAACTTCAGTTCCTTCAGCTAGAACGACCCATCACTGTACAATGTTCTCTACATAAGGCAAGTTACGCCAAAACGTTGTTCACCATGCTGCACAATGGGTGCAAGATTTTGAAACCAAAGTTGCGCGGCCATTGGGCGTCACAGTGAGCACAGGTTCGGACACATAAGCCCAAACACAGAGTGTGGGATCACCCTAAGATGCATCATATACTCAAGGACTAGTGTTGAGCGAACATGCTCGAATAAGGTGCTACCCAAGCATGCTTGGGTGCTAACCGCGTGCCTTCGGCGTGCTCGAAAATTATGTTCGAATTTCCGCGGCTGCATGTCTTTCGGCTGTTAAACAGCTGCAACACATGCAGCAGTTGCCTGCATGTTTTGAGACTGTCGAGCAGCCACGAGACATGAACATATTTTTCGAGCACGCTTAAAACACTGTTACCACTCAAGCATGCTCGGATAACGTGTTATCAGAGCACGTTCGCTCATCACTGTCAAGTGCTGAAATATTACCCAGACAGTAAGCAACATGTGGATGTGCTCCTTTCGCCTCCCAGTTGCCCCCCCCCCCACAAACAAGATACCTATAAACTAGACTCATGCACAAAAGAACTCACACCCTTCCCAATCACCCCCCAAGACTAAATCTGACACAATTTTTGGTGTCTTTCCTGGTGTAGTAGACAGACAGTGTTATACTTACATAAATTAAGTGGAGTAGAAACATTTTTTGGTGACCAGAAAACCTCCATGCTGGGTGGAGGAGACATCTTCAGCTTTTTGGTCGGTGGGGTATGAGATGGAGATGGCCTTGGATGAGCGAGCCCCATTATTGAGGGCTTGGATTGGTGAGATGACCCCATCTTGCGCACCAGATCTGGCTTCCCATGAGAGCCTTTAATTTCCACTAGTTTGGTACGTGGACCAACATGAGACGACAGAATATGGGGGGCACCGGCTTCTACGATTTTAATATGGGTGCTGTTTCCTGACCCACTGGGACATTTGAAGCGTGCTGAGGTCTCTATCGGTCCCGAGCCGTCAGATAATTTCAGGCTGCTCTCTGCCAGCACGGACCGAGGAATGCCATTCGACACCTCGTAAGAATCATCATCATTGCCTTTGTCGGCTCCTTCATCCCTCTTGGCGAGCATGCTGGCTTCTTGCTCTTTAGAGGGGCTTTGCTCTGTGCCAGGTTCTTTGGATGTGTCATCAGCAAGAGCTTTGGTAGGACCATCGTCATCAGCTGGCACGTGTGCGGACAGCCTCTTCTTGAACTCTTCGCTTTTGACTAGAGAGTTGAGAGCCGCAATTGCGGAGCCTTTGGCATCCAGGTCGTTCACTCCCAATTGGCGCAAGTGAGCACGGGCATGGCTGGATAACCCCTTCCGAGTCTCAAACCAAGCACCACAAAACTGACAGTCATTTTCTCTGTTGGTTTCACCTTCTACAGCTGTGAAATGAAGGAATGACACAGGAACGAAGGAGAAAAAAAAAAAAAAAATCACAGACAACAAAAACGAAATGAGGAAATGGGTGAGTGATGAAAGACGATGCATGGAAAACGTATATACACACAAAATTAAAAAAATATATATAATAAAGTGTTTATGGACATAAGGAGGAAGGAAATAATCCGAGGAGAAAACATGCAACAGGAGTGATGATGAGAGAGGATGGAAACAAGGAAAGAAGAAAGGAATGAAGTAAGAAAGGGACAAGATAGGTTGTATAGTACAAGAGGTGCCTGCATCAACCCACCCAAAAGCCATGAAAATAAAAGGCCGACGTCCCTTCCCTTGTAGCCAAAGTGGCCCCCAACACCACTCACTCAGATTCAGAGGCCCGTCCTCCTCCCCCCACTGGGCCTTGGGGGATCCCGGATGGGGGTTGGCCACCTTCTTGGCCCCCAATAAACTTTCGTCTTTCGGCTGCTTGCCCTGTTTAGCCAGCTCGTTCAGCAGGTCAATGGGCGCCCCACTGCTCTCCGAATCTGGCACCCCCAAGTGCCGCAGGTGGGAGCGTGCGTGGCTGGATAGGCCCTTCCGGGTCTCGAAGCATGCTCCACATAACTCGCATGTAGTGGAACCTGGGCCTGGCAGGGGTACCAATCACAAACTGAATTACTAAAGTGGCCATGAATTAGGAAAAAAAGACCCAAGAGTATTATGGCTATGAAGCAAATGAGATTTCTGAGCGATCCTGTGACTAGTGCAAGACACTACGCCAGGGTTTCCCCAACTCCAGTCCTCAAGGCCCACCAACAGATCATGTTTTCAGGATTTCCTTTGTATTGCACAGGTGAATAAATTATCATCTAAGCAATACTAAGGAAATCCTGAAAACATGATCTGTTGGTGGGCCTTGAGGACTGGAGTTGGGGAACCCTGCACTACGCTACAAACCATGCACACAGCGACCCACAATGTGATCACGTCTGATCAGCAATAAATGCACCGTGCATCAGAGCACTCATCTCCTCCGAACACTGCGCATGATAAATTCACTGCTGTATGACAGGATTACATGGTGGGCAACTTGTTCTCACACTGATGGGGTCTGAGTGCCCCTCATCTACCAGGAGTTAGGAACAGAAGTCCTTGCTTACTCTGCAGTTTATTAACTCATGAAAGGACTTCTTATGGGTTATCAAAGTCATTCTACAAGGAAACCCCAGCCGACCATACACAATAGATGGCGATCAGCTGAACGACTGCATCCCCCATTATGATATTCCTAGGTTACTATCCAAGTCATTGAGGCCTTACACACTGACCGTACAAGAAAAGAAGCTGGCATGTGTGAACACAACCTTGTATATGAAGAGAATTGGCATATGCTACATTATAAATATCAACTGTAAATAACCCATTTGTAAAGTCATAAAAGTTAAAAGCCGCAAGCAGCAGATGGTACACCCACCCATGACGATCATTTATCTCGGCTGCGCTGCTGGAGCACAGTCTGGCCCTATACCGGGGGCAAAAGGGTTGCAATTTGCCTGTCAAACAGTCACTTGACTTTCCAAGAGAATAACGTTTCGCCCCTGTTTCCCCCTCAAAAAATAATGTGCAGCCGACTTTAATAGCAGCAAAGAACACTCGTTCCTCCGTAAAAATCAAGTGATTGCTTGTTAAACAATCATAAAACCGCAGCCGTGATTTTGTGGTCTCCTTATCTTAAAGACAACTACAGAGTTATTGGGAGCTGGGATGTGAAGCCATGCACCCGGTTATGTCCCCGGTAGTGATGAGCGAACACGCACTAACCGAGTGATTTCAGCATGCTCGAAAAATATATTCAGAATCCCAGCGGCTGCATGTCTCGCGTCTGTTAGGCAGTCCCTGCATGTGTTGCGGCTGTCGAACAGCCGCGAGAAATGCAGCCGTGGGGACGCGAACATATTTTTCGAGCATGCAGAAGACACTGTTAGCACCAGAGCGTGCTCAGATAACACTATCACACCACGTTCGCTCATCACTAGTCTCCGTCTTTGTGAGATGAGCGACAGTCCATTAGGAGATCTATTTTGTTTAAGTGCAAAGTGACGACATGAAGGGAAATGAAGTCTACAGAATGTGCAAGTGCATATACCTTAGACACCAGACTAAACTATACTGGTCATTCTTACATGCACCATAAAAAAACAACGATATGTATAGTCTCTTTACATTTCTTACACATTTACGCCATTTATCACTTCTTGTTGGAAACCCGCAAACGACCTCAACCCATACAATGGGACATACAGAAAATTAATTATGCACTTATCAAAACTGGGGGAAAAAATTACAATGACCCTTGCGATCAGCAAGGGTCTCCTCACTTAGCGCCCACCCATGCCCCCAATTGACCAAAACTTCAGACGAGTCACCGTGACATTCCTAAAGTTTTCTGAAAGTCTTACTACTTTAACGGTACGACTGATCTCACTCCCCATTAGAGATGGAAAAGTTACCAATTATTTGTAATGCTAAAAGTGGAATGGTCAGTAAGACATTAGCACTATATGTGGGGATTAAAAACAGGCCACATAAATAAGAAACAAGATATTATCTTAACCCTTTCACGCCACAGCCCTTTTTCGTTTTTGCGTTTGTTTTTCGCTCCCCTTCTTCCCAGAGCCATAACTTTTTTTTAT
This sequence comes from Dendrobates tinctorius, assembly GCF_039654945.1. NCBI lineage: Eukaryota > Metazoa > Chordata > Amphibia > Anura > Dendrobatidae > Dendrobates > Dendrobates tinctorius. The sequence continues at coordinate 13,355,565 of NW_027361772.1, read as the reverse complement.
TTTTCCGTCAATATGTCCATGTGAGGGCTTGTTATTTGAGGGACAATTTGTACTTTTGAACGACACCATCGCTTTTCCCATGTCGTGTATTTGAAAGCGGGAAAAAACTTCCAAGTGCGGGGAAATTGCAAAAAAAAGTGCAATTCCACAACTGTTTTTTGTATTTTTTTCTTACCACGTACACCAAATGTTAAAACTGACCTGCCATTACGATTCTCCAGGTCATTAACGATTTCATAGACACCAAACTTGTCTAGGTTGTTTTTTTTTTTTTTTTTATTTAAAATGGTGAGAGAAAAAAATCCAAAGTTTGTTTAAAAAAAAAAAAAAAATAGCGCCATTTTCCGAGACCCGTAGCGTCTCCATTTTTAGTGATCTGAGGCTTGGCTAGGGCTTATTTTTTCCGTACCGAGCCGACGTTTTTAAGTATACCATTTTGGTACAGATACGATCTTGATCGCCCATTATTGTATTTTAATATAATTTTGCGGAAACCGTAATTCTGGCGTTTTGACTTTTTCGCTATGCCGTTTACTGATCGGATTAAGGCTATGTGCACACGTTGCAGATTTGCATGCAAAATTTTCTGCACGGAATCTGCATCTCTTAGCAGAAAACGCAGGTAAAAATCAGCGCTTTTTTTTTTTGCAGATTTTGTGCATATTCTTTGCAGATTGGCATGCGTTTTTAGCCCTGCGGATTTCATTAATGGAATGGGTGTAAGAACGCATGGTGATCTGCAAAAAGAATTGAAATGCTGCGGAAAATAAACCGCTGTGGATTCCGTGCGGAATGTTCCGCAGCATGTGCACAGCTTTTTTTTTCCTATTGAATTACTTTGGTTGGTCACACACTTGCCGATCCGCAGCAAATCTGCAATGTGTGCAAATACCCCAATTCTTTTTATATCTTGATATATTGGGCGATTCTGAACACGGCGCTACCAAATACGAGTATATTTTATTTTTTTAAATTGTTTTATTTTGAATGGGGCGACTTGAACTTTTAGATTTTAATATTTTTAAAAACATTTTTTGTTAATACTTTTTGAAGGCTTCAATAGTCTCCATGGGAGATTAGAAGCTGCAGTTGTCCAATCGGCTCTGCTACATACAGGCGATCATCAGATCGCCTGTATGTATCAGAAATGCTCACTTGCTATGAGCAGCGACCACTGGGTGGCGCTCATAGCAATCCGGCAAATTACAACCATAGAGGTCTGCTGGAGACCTCTGGTTGTCATACCGACCCATCAGTGACGTGCGATCACGTGAAGGTGTCACCGATGGGTGGGATTAGTGACGTGCTTCCAGGGCGATCACATTAAATGCAGCTGTCAGCGAATGACAGCGGCATTTAAAAGGTTAACAGCTGCGAATGGATCATGAATCCACCCGTGGCTGTTAGGGGCACATGTCAGCTGTTCAAAACAGCTGGCATGTGACGGGAAAAATGTGGGTTCAGCGCCGGAGCCCACATCAAAAAGGAGGGACACGACATACTAGTACGGCGCATGTCGTGAAGGGGTTAAAGGGGTTGTATCAAGCTTGTATGTTATACCTTATCCTTACGATAGGGCTTAATATCCTGACTGCTGGGACTCCCACCTACTGATCCCAAGAAGCAGTTGTGAATGGAGCAGAGGTCAATCATGTGCTCTACCCCTCCATTCATGCCTAACAGGGACTCCCATTAGAATGAGTACAGCAGCAGCGCACTATTCACCTCCGTTCCATTTATATGAGGCTCTTCAGAGCCCCAGTTTTTGGGATGTGAGAAGGTTCCAACGGTCGAACCCCCAGCGATCAGAATGTTATCCCATTTATAGGGAATAACTTCCAAACTTGAAAATACCCCATTAACTAATGTTATATATGGTAACTAGGAAGAAAGACAAAGACTGTTGCCTTCTGCTTATCCTTTGTTCCCAGCACATCTATAACATTTATTAGTGGATAAGTGTCTGCTCATACAGGTCTACACAATCTGATTAATGCTACAAGCCTCATGGGTCACACTTGGGTCTGCAAACTTCTGCTGTTGTGGGTCATAGGCTGATCTAACTCAACATCAGCTCTCAGGGACAAGTCTTATGACTACAAGAAATGATCAAGAACACGTCAGACATCCATAGTGCAGGTCTAGTATAACCGCAGGTCTCTCCACCTAAACTCAACAACCTCGTATATGCCAACCTGTCATTGGGATTGGGTGAGGAGTTCAGTGTCTCCTCCGGATGTCACGGTTCGTACACTGACCTCATGTGAAAGTGCTCTTAAAGGGACTGTCAGCACAGAATGACTGTTCATATCAAGCACAGGTGCTCGGTGCTTCATGGCAGGGCCAATCATTTATATACACCTTCTCACCTGCTTGGTTTCCATCCATCTCCTCTCCGGTTCTAAGAAACCAGAGCTGTCAATCAAATAAGGGTTGGGTGGAGACTGGGGTTAGCCAAGTAGGTGGGAAGCTGTATATAAATGATTGGCCCCGCCGTGAAACACCGGGCACCTGTTCTTGGTTTCAACAGTCGCTCTGTACCGACCGAGTCCCTTTAAAGGTCCTGCTCATACAAGCGTCTCCATGCTGTAGTACAATTCTGGATTTAAAGACAGTCTCCCCCCCAAAAAAATATCATTAAATATGGACAATATGGCAGGAAGATTGAACGCTCTATCAACCCAAGATATTTCTGAAATATTCATTTGGACCTTCCATAATTGTCTAAATGAAGATGGAACATACCAATTTGTTTTGTGGCATCATGTGATGAATCACATGACTACTCTCAGCCAGTCAGCAGCTTAGAAAACAAAACCCACACATCTGATGTAGTTTTGTGCAATTTTGACTCCAGTCTCTAAATCAGAGCTGCCAATTGGCTGAAGAATCATGCGAAACACCAGAGGACTCTGCTACTCACCGTATTTTTCAGACTATAAAAGACGGGAGATCTGCTACTGGAGGGCCACAAGTTGTGCAACGCTCTTATATGGGGACAGCAGTTTTGCACAACCTCTGTGGCTCTACAGCTGTTGCCAAATTACAGTCCCCATCGCCCCAACCTGTCCAAGCATGCTGAGAGTTGTAGTTTTGCAACAGCAGCAGGACCACGTTGACAGGTGGCCCTGCAGTGGAAGTTAAAAAAAAAAAAAAAAAAAAAGAAGAAGAGGCTCATAAAATCGTGATTACAGAACCTTCCATCACGATTTGTATGAGCCTTCTCTTCTTTTAATATTTTGCATTAGCGCCGCCCTTCGACAAATTTATGTCTCGGCATTCTACAGCAAAATGGTGCAGGGGGTGGTACATGCTCAGATTAACCTCTGGAGGTCTCCAGTAAAATGGCAGCTGTGCATGTGCAGAATGGGATCTTGACTCAATGACGAGCTGAGATTTTGATCTGCACATGTGCAGCTGAAGCCGAGACCCTGCAGAAGCGGGTCTAAAAAAAAATAAAAAAAAAAAAAATGAGCATTTATTTTTTTACATCCAATTATGCCTTCGGTTCAAAGTTTGCATAAAAAATACAAATATAAATCGAGTCTTAGGCATAGAAGCAGCGGAGCTACTCGGGCTTTCTATATAAATCACACAGAGGCCACGTACCTTTAGACTCTTCCGTTTTGTCTCCGCTCTGATCCGACGCCATTTTCTCAACCCTGCCCTGATTTGGTTTTGAGATTTGCGGTCGTCCCAGATCTAATGGTGTGCTGTCATCCTCGTCTGATAATGCTGAGGAAGGTGTGAAAAGAAGGATGGGGTGAGGAGAAAAACAAAAACACAGAAAATCCAATTATCGTCAGCAGTTAGGAATAGTCAGGTAACAAAGGAGCAAGAATCAATGGCGGAGAAGGGTGGGGGAGGGGGAAGGGTTAGCGATTGGCTTTCCGCAATTCTTGACGCTCATAAAAAATAAAAAAAACACACTATGAAAATTGTGAATGGCAAGTGACAGACGGTAGATAACTCATGGCCCCCCCACATGGTGCTTTTTCCCTTACACAACATAAGACAATGACATGCAAGCAGTGCAGCTCCAGTATGGCACAAGCGGGAATGGAGAGGTCTGAGAAGCTCAGGGGTGTAGCCGACAGGTACAGTGAGTAAACTATCTGTAAACTGTTGGTTTACAGTAAGGCCCTCCAGGACATATTAAAGTTAGGCTGAACCCGACTATATGGATAAGTAGTTGAATAGAAGGAGGCTTCCCGAAGCTCTTTGACAAACGTTGATCCGACACGGCTAACACTTTTTCTACGGGAGAAAAGCCACCACCAAGAGGAGTCTGGAAACATCTGACACAGCAGAGCGTGTCCAAGAGCCATGTGATGTGGGGGGAGCTTTAGGCAAGATTTATCACCTATTCATGGGGGGGACACAACAATCTGTGAAGAGGACGCTTTGTCTGAGCTACATCCCCTTTATTCAAGAAATCGTTGGGGTACCCAGAAGAGGTTGAGATCCTTTTGGCTCGGGTGGACTGTGAAGACTACAGTGGTCACGTGATGATAGTCAGTAGAAGATTATGGATTTTTATTTTTCATATCGCCCTTGGCTCAAGTGGGGAGAATAGGGGATGAAAGCTAGAATGGAGGGTTGCCTACTTATTCAAGTCTTTGAAAAAAAAAAAAAAAAATGTGTGAACGAGGATTATGGTGCGTTTAGACAAGTAGCTGATTGTGACTGATCGTTCCTACACTTCACCAATTATCTGCTGATGTAAAGTTGCCGGCCATTACACTAGGAACAAGCAAAATGCATGTCCATTGGGTGAAGAGTACGCTCTCAGGACAATAATCCCTGGTATTTGGCAGCACATCGGCCGTGTACAGAGGGGGGCAGCTGATATCGATATTGGGACAGAATAAGCACATTAGCAATCGCTCTGTCCCCCGATCTGTGTGAACAGGCCAGTAAAGAAGCGCTGAACTACTAGTTATATGGTCAATTGGGGCTTGTTAACGTGAATTGATGGACCAAAAACTGCAATGCTAAATGAACCATAGTCCGGTCGGCATATAAATAACACCCTGACGGGGGGGAATTACAGCTCCTTTATAAATATAGCATGTGTGCCAGGTGCCAAATCATAGAATCGTACAGTTGGAAGGGACCTCCTGGGCCATCTGGTCCAACCCCCTGCTCAAAGCAGGATTCGCTAAATCATCCCAGTCAGATGTCTGTCCAGCCTCTGTTTGAAGACTTCCATTGAAGGAGAACTCACCACTTCTCGTGGCAGCTTGTTCCACTCATTGATCACTCTAACTGTCAAAAAGTTTTTTCTAATATCTAATCTGTGTCTCCTCCCATTCAGTTTCATCCCATTGCTTCTAGTCTTTCCTTGTGCAAATGAGAATAAAGTTGATCCTTCTGCAATGTGACAGCCCTTTAGATATTTGTAGACAGCTATTAAGTCTCCTCTCAGTCTTCTCTTTTGCAAACTAAACATTCCCAAATCCTGCAACCTTTCCTCATAAGACAGGGTTTGCAGTCCGGTCACCATTCTGGTCGCTCTTTTCTGAACTTGCTCCAGTTTGTTGATGTCTTTTTTAAAATGTGGTGCCCAAAACTGGACACAATATTCCAGATGAGGTCTGACCAAAGAGGAGTAGAGGGCAATAATGACTTCACGTAATCTAGACTGTATGCTTCTGTTAATACATCCTAGAATTGCATTTGCCTTTTTTGCTGCTGCATCACACTGTTGACTCATATTCAGTCTGTGATCTATTAGTATACCCAAGTCTTTTTCACATGTGCTGTCACTTAGCCCTATTCCTCCCATTCTATATCTGCTTTTTTCATTTTTATTGCCCAGATGTAGTACTTTGCATTTCTCCCTGTTAAAAACCATTCTGTTAGTTGCTGCCCACTTCTCCAGTTTAATTATATCTTTTTGAATCCTCTCTCTCTCTTCTCTAGTATTAGCTATCCCTCCTAGCTTTGTGTCATCAGCAAATTTAATCAGTTTACCCTCAATTCCTTCATCTAAATCGTTGATAAAGATGTTGAACAATACAGGGCCCAGGACAGAGCCCTGTGGTACCCCACTTGAGACATTCTTCCAACTGGATGTGCAGCCATTTACGACCACTCTTTGGGTCCGATCACTAAGTTTGATCTGTCCAATTTCTTCATTATGGTCAATTCTTTCCGTACACTACAAATCAATAACCTGTGGCTGCTGGAGAGCAACAGGTTGGAAACCAAAGAGACATTACACACACCTCGCTGCCGCAGATTTCGTCTTCTTCGCCAGTGGCAGGGTCACCTTGATTTACCCCCTACAATGGAGCTCGCCTCCTCCCCCATTGTGCAACCAGTTTTCACAGTGAGATCTTATCACTGGTGTAACATTGGATCCAGGTGTCACCACTGTACATAGGTCACCGCCACAAAGGACATTATTGTACTACACAGTCCCGGCTTACATCACATATGTGAATAGGCAGCGACAACCCCAGCAAACGAAAACTAGAGAGAACCTGTCAGAAAGACACAAACTTAAAGGGTCTTCTGGTGAAAGCAAGCGATCTATCCAATGTATAGGTGACAACTGGTGGGGGATCTAACCACTGAGACCAGCACCAAGTTTTTTTTTACCCTTCTATAGAATAGAGCAAACGGTCAGACGCCCGAACGTCACTCCATTCATTCTCTGTGGGGCTGCTGAAAAAAACCTGGGTCAGAGCTCATCGGCCCCATAGGCAACGAATGGAGCAGCGATGAAGCATGTCAATCCATTCTAACAGGGATCAAAGCTCCATCATTGATCAATAAAATATTGCAGGTAGGCGATAACGTGTTTTAACCAGACACCCCCTTTAAAGTGGATCTTTCACCAGTTTGAGCACGTTAAATCGGCCACATCATGACATCTATGGTAACGTCCTGGTGGGCCGATCATAAATTAAAGCCTAAAATTTAAAAGCCAATACCTCTGCAATGAAGAGGAGAAACAATGTGAGAAACTCGGAGGAGTCTCTCGCATCAATACCCGGCGCTACCACCAGCACTCGTGACCGGAGTGTGCGGCTGCATAGAAACACATGTCCGGTCCGAGTGCCAGCAGCAGTGCCGGGTATTGATGTGAGAGACTCGTAAGAGCTTCTCGCATCACACTCAAGTGTGACCCCGGCCTAATGAGGATTGTCTAATCAGGATACAATTGTAACAAACTTTCAGCTGTGAGACGTTTCCAGACAGGATAGGGTTTCAAGCTCTGGATGAGGTTGGGGAAAGGGGTTCCCATTCACCGACAGGACACAAATCTTCAAAATGGTGATTCATAGACTGTAAAGTGTAAACACATTCAATAGACACATATCATGGTAACTAGTACCAGGGGGCAAACCATGATACCACAAGGACCCATCCTCACCTGTGCAGTCAGCTAGGACATAGCACAGTCATTTCAGACATCAATTATAGGAAACATGTTGGTCCACAACAAGCTCCAGAACCTTACACTAAGCACAACACAATTTTCTCCACTGCTCAAATGTGAAAAAAAAAAAAAGAACCCAAAAGCTGTTACTGTCAGAAAAGTGGGAAAAAAAAAAAAAGACTTTAGGAAAAATCACCTTGTGTGTAAATAATGTGACATGTAGATTATACTTTCCACACAGATGTAGACAAGTTTTGAGAGACATTTTGGTTTTCAGAGTTTGCTCCTCCTTTTTTAGATCTTTTAGTCGGATGTTTCTGCAGTTACCGACGTACAAATATCAGCATTTCACAAGTTGTTACACTTTTATTGATAAATATATCAAGTTTATGTAAAGTCTCAGTCCACAATTCGTGAAGATCGGCATTGTTCTTGATGAGGGGGCGCGGAAGAGTCAGAGGCATAATTAATACATCGGGTGCGTCTTAAAAAGTGGTAGTGCGACTCGCCACACATCTTACTCCAAAGATAGGAAAAAGATTTGTGGCATCAAGTATGACCCAGTAACTCATCAGGAATTAGAGGAGACGGCGTCACCACGCTCGGGCCATTTTGGCAGAGCCAGACAAAATAGGAGTATAAACACAAAGTCACAACATTTTGGGGCAACATGAGGTTTCCAAAGTGTTTTACACACATTTCTAACATAGAACACCTTTGATGAATCGGGGCATTAATATTTCTCGTGATTTCTGCCCTTCGCCCCACAGCTGGATATCAGCTTCTGGGCCAAATCCTGAGTGACAACCCATTCTTGTCTCATCAGTGCTTGGGGTTTGTCACAATTTTACAGGTTCTCAGTGACAAGTTTCCAGCCCATGGACCCAAAATGTCAATATTTTGCTCACCGAGCCACTTAGTCATCACTTCTGCCTTGTGACATGGACTCCATCATGCTGGACAAAGCATTGATCATTGGAAGAAGTTGCTCTTGGAGGAAGTTTAGATCTCGCCTTTTTTTTTTTCTCTGGACAATCATTCTTTCAGATTTTTCCAATTGTCTGAAGAGGCTTCATCAGAGAAAGTAACTTGGCAGGTAGTGCAGGGATTGGACCGCAGAGAAAAAGTTCTGTACTCTGATGATGCGGCCTTCAGACTTTTTGGGACATCTGAAAGACTGAAAGATGAGCGCCATCATAGGACCATTCGTGTGTGGGGGATTTTCATCCATGGAGGGGGCTTTTCATCCATGGAGGGGGCTCACTCACAATTTTGATTAAGCACAATGCCATAAATAAAGAATGGGCTCTAACCATCCTCCAAGAGCAACTTGTGCCAATGATACAGGAGCAATTTACCGATGAACAATGCTTTCTCCTGATGGTGGAAGCCATATCACAAGGAAAAAGTGATAACCGAGTTGCTCAAGGAACAAAACACTGAAATTTGGGTCCATGTCCAAAAAACTCCCCAGATCTCAGTCCCATTGAGAACCTGTGGTCAATCCTCAAGAAGTAGATGGACAAACAAAACCACAGAAATTGCAACACACAGTCAGGAATCTGATATCCAGCTGCCGGGGCGAAGGGCAGAAGTAGGGAAAAACAGAAGATCAACGCTGGAAATATCGAGACTTTACATAATAAATTTGATGGATTTGTTAATAAAAATGTAAAAACTTAGAGAATGCTGAAAATTGTACGTCACTAACCACAGAAACACCCAACTAAAAGGTCGAAAAACACTGAAGGCGCAAATTGTGAAAACTAAAATTTGTGTCAGCCTCAAAACCTTTGGCCACAACTGTACAATAACAAGAGGACAGGAATATTATACTATGAACATATCGCATTAAAAAACATTGTGACATCACCATGCAGTGTATATAGTATAGACGACGGTGTGACGTCACCGGGCCGCGTATATAGTATAGAGGACGGTATGTGACGTCACCGGGTCGTGTATATAGTATAGAGGACGGTATGTGATGTCACCGGGGCACGTATATAGTATAGAGGACGGTATGTGACGTCACCAGGCCACGTATATAGTATAGAGGACGGTACGTGACGTCACCGGGCCACGTATATAGTATAGAAGACGGTACGTGACGTCACCGGGCCGCATATATAGTTTAGAGGACGGTACGTGACGTCACCGGGTCGCGTATGTAGTATAGAGGACGGTACGTGACGTCACCAGGCCGTGTATATAGTATAGAGGACGGTATGTGACGTCACAGAGTCGTGTATAGAGTATAGAGGACGGTATGTGACATCACCGGGTCGTGTATATAGTATAGAGGACGGTATGTGACGTCACCAGGCCGTGTATATAGTATAGAGGACGGTATGTGACGTCACCAGGCCGTGTATATAGTATAGAGGACGGTATGTGACGTCACCAGGCCGTGTATATAGTATAGAGGACGGTATGTGACGTCACCGGGTAGTGTATATAGTATAGAGGACGGTATGTGACATCACCGGGTCGTGTATATAGTACAGAGGACGGTATATGATGTCACCGGGCCGTGTATATAGTATAGAGGACGGTATGTGATGTCACCGGGCCGTGTATATAGTACAGAGGACAGTATGTGATGTCACCAGGCCGTGTATATAGTACAGAGGACGGTATGTGATGTCACCAGGCCGTGTATATAGTATAGAGGACGGTATGTGATGTCACTGGGCCATGTATATAGTATAGAGGACGGTATGTGATGTCACTGGGCCGTGTATATAGTATACAGGACAGTGGGTGATGTCACAGGGCCGTGTATATAGTATACAGGACGGTATGTGACGTCACCGGGTCGTGTATATACTATAGAGGACGGTATGTGATGTCACCGGGCCGTGTATATACTATAGAGGACAGTATGTGATGTCACCGGGCTGTGTATATAGTATACAGGACGGTATGTGACGTCACCAGGCCGTGTATATAGTAGAAAGGGCGGTATGTGATGTCACCGGGCTGTGTATATAGTATACAGGACGGTATGTGACGTCACCAGGCCGTGTATATAGTATACAGGACAGTATGTGATGTCACCGGGCCGTGTATATAGTATACAGGACGGTATGTGATGTCACCGGGTCGTGTATATAGTATACAGGACGGTATGTGACGTCTCCGGGTCGTGTATATACTATAGAGGACGGTATGTGACGTCACCGGGCCGTGTATATAGTATACAGGACAGTGTGTGATGTCACCGGGCCGTGTATATACTATAGAGGACGGAATGTGACGTCACCAGGCTGTGTATATAGTATACAGGACAGTGTGTGATGTCACCGGGCCGTGAATATACTATAGAGGACGGAATGTGACGTCACCAGGCTGTGTATATAGTATACAGGACGGTATGTGACGTCTCCGGGTCGTGTATATACTATAGAGGACGGTATGTGACGTCACCGGGCCGTGTATATAGTATACAGGACAGTGTGTGATGTCACCGGGCCGTGTATATACTATAGAGGACGGAATGTGACGTCACCAGGCTGTGTATATAGTATACAGGACAGTGTGTGATGTCACCGGGCCGTGTATATACTATAGAGGACGGTATGTGATGTCACCGGGCCATGTATATAGTATACAGGACAGTGTGCGATGTCACCGGGCCGTGTATATAGTATACAGGACGGTATGTGACGTCACCAGGCCGTGTATATAGTATACAGGACAGTATGTGATGTCACCGGGCCGTGTATATAGTATACAGGACGGTATGTGATGTCACCGGGCCGTGTATATAGTATAAAGTAAACTGGGTAGTTAGCGTGCACTCTAGTCAAATATAGATGAGGTGCAGGTGCAACGGACCAGTAGGTCCTAATGACAAGTTAATTAAATTCACCGCACACTCAAACAGACTTTATGCAAATAGGTGTTCATTTTATTACATGTGGGAGCCAAACAGGAATATAGCACACAGTGGAAGCGCTTCCTTCTCTCAGCACACATCAGCCATTTATCTTGGTATTTCTTCTTGAGAGATTCTCCTCTCCTTCTGCACCCTTTACAAACCTCCAATATTGGAATAAGCGATAATATGATAAAGGCTCGGGCTGAGCCGAAACGTCTTTTATTTATATCGCTTCCACTGTGTGCTATATTCCAGTTTGGCTCCCTCATGTAATAAAATGAACACCTATTTGCATAAAGTCTGTTTGAGTGTGCGGTGAATTTAATTAACTTATATAGTATACAGGACAGTGTGTGACGTCACCGGGCCGTGTATATAGTATAAAGGACGGTATGTGACATCACCGGGCCGTGTATATAGTATAAAGGACGGTATGTGACGTCACCGGGTCGTATATATAGTATACAGGACGGTATGTGACGTCACCGGGCCGTGTATATAGTATACAGGACGGTATGTGATGTCACCGGGCCGTGTATATAGCATAAAGGACAGTGTGTGATGTCACCAGGCCGTGTATATAGTATACAGGACAGTGTGTGACGTCACCAGGCCGTGTATATAGTATACAGGACGGTATGTGACGTCACCAGGCCGTGTATATAGTATAAAGGACGGTATGTGACGTCACCGGGCCGTGTATATAGTATAAAGGACGGTATGTGACGTCACCGGGTCGTGTATATAGTATACAGGACGGTATGTGATGTCACCGGGTCGTGTATATAGTATACAGGACGGTATGTGATGTCACCGGGCCGTGTATATAGTATACAGGACGGTATGTGACGTCACCGGGCCGTGTATATAGTATACAGGACAGTGTGTGGGGTCACCGGGCCATGTATATAGTATAGAGGACGGTATGTGACGTCACCGGGCCGTGTATATAGTATAGAGGACAGTGTGTGGGGTCACCGGGCCGTGTATATAGTATAGAGGACGGTATGTGACGTCACCGGGCCGTGTATATAGTATAGAGGACGGTGTGTGGGGTCACCGGGCCGTGTATATAGTATACAGGACGGTATGTGATGTCACCGGGCCGTGTATATAGTATACAGGACGGTATGTGACGTCACCGGGCCGTGTATATAGTATACAGGACGGTATGTGACGTCACCGGGCCGTGTATATAGTATACAGGACGGTATGTGATGTCACCGGGCCGTGTATATAGTATACAGGACAGTATGTGACGTCACCGGGCCGTGTATGTAGTATACAGGACAGTATGTGACGTCACCGGGCCGTGTATATAGTATACAGGACAGTGTGTGGGGTCACCGGGCCGTGTATATAGTATACAGGACAGTGTGTGGGGTCACCGGGCCGTGTATATAGTATACAGGACAGTGTGTGATGTCACCGGGCCATGTATATAGTATACAGGACAGTGTGTGAGGTCACCGGGCCGTGTATATAGTATACAGGACAGTATGTGATGTCACCGGGCCATGTACCGTATATAGTATACAGGACAGTGTGTGATGTCACCGGGCCGTGTATATAGTATACAGGACAGTATGTGACGTCACCGGGCCATGTATGTAGTATACAGGACAGTATGTGACGTCACCGGGCCGTGTATATAGTATACAGGACAGTGTGTGGGGTCACCGGGCCGTGTATATAGTATACAGGACAGTGTGTGGGGTCACCGGGCCATGTATATAGTATACAGGACAGTGTGTGAGGTCACCGGGCCGTGTATATAGTATACAGGACAGTATGTGATGTCACCGGGCCATGTATATAGTATACAGGACGGTATGTGATGTCACCGGGCCGTGTATATAGTATACAGGACAGTATGTGACGTCACCGGGCCGTGTATGTAGTATACAGGACAGTATGTGACGTCACCAGGCCGTGTATATAGTATACAGGACAGTGTGTGGGGTCACCGGGCCGTGTATATAGTATACAGGACAGTGTGTGGGGTCACCGGGCCGTGTATATAGTATACAGGACAGTGTGTGGGGTCACCGGGCCATGTATATAGTATACAGGACAGTGTGTGAGGTCACCGGGCCGTGTATATAGTATACAGGACAGTGTGTGAGGTCACCGGGCCGTGTATATAGTATACAGGACAGTATGTGATGTCACCGGGCCATGTATATAGTATACAGGACAGTGTGTGAGGTCACCGGGTCGTGTATATAGTATACAGGACAGTGTGTGAGGTCACCGGGTCGTGTATATAGTATACAGGACAGTATGTGATGTCACCGGGCCGTGTATATAGTATACAGGACAGTGTGTGAGGTCACCGGGCCGTGTATATAGTATACAGGACAGTATGTGATGTCACCGGGCCATGTATATAGTATACAGGACAGTGTGTGAGGTCACCGGGTCGTGTATATAGTATACAGGACAGTGTGTGAGGTCACCGGGTCGTGTATATAGTATACAGGACAGTATGTGATGTCACCGGGCCGTGTATATAGTATACAGGACAGTGTGTGAGGTCACCGGGCCGTGTATATAGTATACAGGACAGTATGTGAGGTCACCGGGCCGTGTATATAGTATACAGGACAGTGTGTGAGGTCACCGGGTCGTGTATATAGTATACAGGACAGTGTGTGAGGTCACCGGGTCGTGTATATAGTATACAGGACAGTGTGTGAGGTCACCGGGTCGTGTATATAGTATACAGGACAGTGTGTGAGGTCACCGGGTCGTGTATATAGTATACAGGACAGTGTGTGAGGTCACCGGGTCGTGTATATAGTATACAGGACAGTGTGTGAGGTCACCGGGTCGTGTATATAGTATACAGGACAGTATGTGATGTCACCGGGCCGTGTATATAGTATACAGGACAGTGTGTGAGGTCACCGGGCCGTGTATATAGTATACAGGACGGTATGTGATGTCACCGGGCCGTGTATATAGTATACAGGACAGTGTGTGAGGTCACCGGGTCGTGTATATAGTATACAGGACAGTGTGTGAGGTCACCGGGTCGTGTATATAGTATACAGGACAGTATGTGATGTCACCGGGCCGTGTATATAGTATACAGGACAGTGTGTGAGGTCACCGGGTCGTGTATATAGTATACAGGACAGTGTGTGATGTCACCGGGCCGTGTATATAGTATACAGGACAGTGTGTGAGGTCACCGGGTCGTGTATATAGTATACAGGACAGTGTGTGAGGTCACCGGGCCGTGTATATAGTATACAGGACGGTATGTGATGTCACCGGGCCGTGTATATAGTATACAGGACGGTATGTGACGTCACCAGGCTCTGTATATAGGCCAGTGTGTGACGTCACCAGGCTGTGTATATAACACGTGCACCCCCCAGGCTGTGAGGATAGGACCCATTATTCCTGGTTACGACCGCTCCTACACTTGGGACATCCGCCCTCCACGGAGTCTCACCGTCATCCCCGGAGGCCTCTTCCGCGTCTCCCCACAGCACAGGCCTCGCTTCCTCCCGCCGCTGCCACGGACGGCCGCCTCTTCCCGCCGCGCTCTGCTCTTCCTCCTCTTGGCCCCTCCTTTCCGGCGGTGTCCCAAGCTCTCCTGACCCGCTGGCGCGCAGGGCCGCGCTCTTTGCTGACTGGCCCGTCCCGGCCTCCTTTGTCCGCTCGCAGGGCGCAGACATGACGGGTAATACAGAGAGGGGGCGGGAACGCACGGGGACGAGGACAGGCCGCCGCAATGGAGCGCCGAGAATCGGGGAGTAGCCAATCAGGGGAAAGGGCGCAGGATGCATAGATAAGACAGTGAAGCAGGGGGAACAATGGAGCACAGAGCAATCGTTCACACATCAATGTTCGGGTAGGAAACTACAGCTCCCAACATGCCTTCCCGGGAGTAGCACGTCATTCTACAGACTTGTACACACTGGCAGGCCGTCTCTCCGGGTTAGTCTGGTCACAGTCCCTACACAAATTTCACTAAAGTACCATGCATGTCACTCTCCACAAGGAGAAACCTTACCCTTTAGACCTCAGTCCAGAGCCTCACCTAGCTAAATCAGTTCTCATACTTTACACTGCCGAGAGCCAATAGCCCAAAACACCGTGTCTGCAAATCGAGATTCTGATTTGGCTTTTATCCTAAGTCATATTGCAAGACCCGTTAAAGGGTCGATTGTGACTTGTAGGATCGCTACTACCAACAGGTGGCACTATAGAGTTCAACTCTTCCTCTCTGAAGAAGCAATTTGCATATTATTTTCCCAGAGGAGCACTGCATGGGGAATAAGCCTCCTCACCTTGACAAGCCAGCGCTGGTATGTCACTCTCCACAAGGAGAAACCTTACCCCTTAGACTAAAGTACCATGAAATCACTGCCCACTGCGTAGCTTCAGTACAGCCAGACCCCCCCCCCACTGTGCAGCCTCGGCCCAGCCAGGACCCCCGCCCCCCACTGTGCAGCTTCGGCCCAGCCAGGACCCCCGTCCCCCACTGTGCAGCTTCGGCCCAGCCAGGACCCCCGTCCCCCACTGTGCAGCTTCGGCCCAGCCAGACCCCCCCCCCCCACTGCGCTACTTCGGCATAGCCAGGACCCCCCCCCAATGTGCAGCTTCGGCCCAGCCAGGAAACCCCCCCTCACTGTGCAGCTTCGGCCCAATCAGACCCCCCCCCACTGTGCAGCTTCGGCCCAGTCAGACCCCCCCATTGTGCAGCTTCGGCCCAGCCAGGAAACCCCCCCCCAATGTGCAGCTTCGGCCCAGCCAGGAACCCCCCTTATTGTGCAGCTTTGGCCCAGCCAGGAACCCCCCACCCCCCAATGTGCAGCTTCGGCCCAGCCAGGAAACCCCCTTATTGTGCAGCTTCGGCACAGCCTTGTGTTAGAGTTGGGAGGATCGATACACAGGACTGCGGTCCATCAGCCAGGTCAGTAGTCTCTGGCCACAAGGTTCGCAGATCTCTTACCTTCTAGGATCCCTCCCCCCACGTGACTATTGATTATTTGGGCTGGTGCAACGTCATCAACAGAGCGAGACGCACAGATAGTTTCAGCTAATTAAAGCCACGCGAGGAAACCGAGGAGACAAGAGACGGGCAAGCCTCTCATCCAACGGTCATAGAGCTGTGACCTGGCTGATCCCAAAAATCGATCCACCCGACTCTCGGCTCTATGCTTAGTCTACGGTAGGGTGCGATATTAAATACAGAGAGGCACAACGAGCCGTCCCATTCCTCTCAACCATGCTACGTCCAGTAGGATGTGCTCGGATTTGGGAAGACGTGACGCTTTCCAACAAGAGCTGCACTATGTCCTGATTTGAAGAGAATGGCGACTCCCTGCTCCTCCATTTATATAACTAATAGCGATGAGCGAACATGCTTGGACAACGTGTTTTCCTAGCGTGCGCAAGTGGTATCAAATTATCTTGGTCGTGCTCGAATAATAGGTCCGAGTCCCTGCTGCATGTCTCACAGCTCATAAGACAGCTGCAATTCACGTGGGGATTGCCTATTTGTTATACCGCTGTAACACATGAGGGGATTGCCTATTTGTTAGGCAACTCCCCCCATGCGTTGCAGCTGTCTTAAGAGCTGCAAAACATGCAGCCGCAGGGACTCAAACATATTACCCGAGCACGCCCAAGATACTCGGATAATACTCCAGCACGCTAGGATAGCACGTTCGCTCATCACTAATAACTAAAGCTGCACCCTATAACGCTATATTCAACGTTTACATATATGAAATTGGAATGGCATTACTGCTGTCGAAAACGTTAAAAAGTGAAGATACTTGGCGCATAAATTGTCCAATTCATGCGAGCCCAACAGCCAGAGACAAGGTGTACCCCTTTGTTGGGACCCTGAATACAGATTGCTCCTACCTGCCCATATAACTGTAGGCTTTTAGCCCAGGAGAGGCATCATGTTTGGTTTAGGGTCCCAACAAAAGCGGTACACCTTGTCGCTTGCTCTTGGGCTCACGCGAATTGGCCAATGTATGCGCCGAGTACCTTCACTTTTTAACATGTTTTCTACGGCAGTAAAGCCGTTATAATTTTCATATATTCAATGTCTACAGATTATAGCGCTTCAGAGTGCAGCTTTAATTAGCTATATACAATGGTTCTCTTAGCTTGCACCCGTTCACACTAGTCTTTTTCTGTTTGAAAGTGCCGGTCAGTTTTGTTTTTTTTTATATTTGTGCCACCATTTAGCCAGTACGATGACGTTACTAGATCGCACACAGCACAGTTTTTCTAAGAGGTGGAGAGAAGAAAAAAAAAAAAGTTTCTCCACCTTTTCCATTATGTTTTATTTTCTGTCCTGCTAAAAAAAAAAAAAAAAAGAAGTAGGGCAGACTACACTTTTTGATCCAGCTTAACATAAAAACACAGATGACTTCAGCTGGAAAGGAGGCAAACTGAAGACATTGCAATGACATTTCCGTTCCCAGTAAAGTGGATGGTGCCTGTACTGAAACGTTATGTCTTTTTTATGACCCTCAAGTCAGATTAAAAATAAGTTACCGGCCATGTGAACAGAGACTTAATGCCAGATTAATGCAAGGCCCCTTGTATTAAAGCTGAAGGTGAACATGTCAAGCGCATGAATGACCACATCCATTGTACTTATCCAAAAAAAAGATGAATTACCGTATGTCAATTGTGTCACCGTCCAAAAACTTCTGAACCAAACTGTATCTGGCCAGGTCTGGACAACAGTTTAAGGGGTTTTCCATTTTAAGAAAAGTGGATAACAAGAAGGGAGTGCTCACCTTACCCAGGTCCAGCACTAGCGCCAGTCTTAAGGCTAGTATCACATTAGCGTTTTTTTTGCGCAGCGCATCGTGCGCAATACAAACGCATGCAAAAAATGCATCATGCGTTTTTTTTAGGCGCATTCGTTCTCTAAGGGTTAAAACCAGTGTCTACACATATTTACGCCAAAAACGCTTGCGCATGAAAACGCAGATGAACGCATTTACATGCGTTCCCATAGACTGTAATGCGTTATTTTGTCGCATTCCGTGCGCATGCGTTTTTTTTACGCCTTTCGGTGGACCCAAAACTGCAACAGGTTGCGTCTTGCGCGCCTAGGCACACACGACGAAAAAACCGCATGCGCATGAAAACGCATACGAACGCGTGCAAACGCAAGACCATGCGCCCCCATGTTAAACATAGATACGCATGACGCATGGACGTGCACGATGCGCTGCGCAAAAAAACGCTAATGTGAAACCAGCCTAAAGTCTTAACCGCAGCACTGACTCCATCGCTGTTGTCAATCACGAAGCTCAATGGTTATACCAATAAAGAGGTCAATAGCTGCTGAGCTCAGTGGTTGGCTGCAGCACTCATGAGCACTGTTTGTGCGCCATCACCTCTGCAGCCAACCACAGAGCCCGAAGCAGAAAACCAGCAATGGACCTGGGGTGGGTTAATACATTCTCTGGTTATTACGCTGCATGTATAAAAGCAGTTGGGGGGGTCCAATTTGTTAAGCTGAAAAACCCCTTTAACGCTCTGTTCACATCTTCATTGTGGTTTAGACTGGAGGCAGGAGCTGAAAACAGCCGATGGGTGTGAGTGCTGGAAGTTGGATGCCCCTTTAAAGGTTTATCCCTATATTTTTTTTTTTTCTATAAATGGGTATTGTTGGAGAGTACTTGCACAATTATACATACAAGCAATTTTGCAATCAGCCATTCTTTAGATATTAACATTTTTCTTTCATTTACAGCTCGTTGCCTTGGAGACCGAACACCGATCATGTACAATGCTGATAAGCTAATTTCTGGTGAGTCTGTAACCACTGTTTTGAAGCTGTTGACTTCTAATCCTGGCCAGCTTCAGCACAGTATTTACAAGATAGACAGCAGCAAGCAGTTGTAAATAAAAGAAAAAAAAGTGTTCACATCTCAAAAACAGCTGCAAATTTTAACAAGCAGTAAATAGCAAAAGTGCTTATTTTTACAAGCTCTGTCCGACAATATCCTTCTATTAAGATGGGAACAACCATTTACGTCCCCTCCATAGCCAGTATAACAAGATCCCACAATCCTGGGTTCTTCACGTTCTACCACTTCACTACTGTTTGCTTGTTCCCCTTTTATTTTTTTTCCCATAAATCAATAGTACATGCGAAAATAATAAACATTATAATATACAGTTGTGCTCAAAAGTTTACACACCCCGGCAGAATGTTTGCTTTCTTGGCCTTTTTTCAGAGAATGTGAATGAAAACACCAAAACTTTTTCTCCACTCATGGTCAGTGGTGTTGGGTGAAGCCATTTATTGTTAAAACTACTGTGTTTTCTCTTTTTAAATCATAATGACAACCCAAAACATCCAAATGACCCTGATCAAAAGTTCACATACCCTGGTGATTTTGGTCTGATAACATGCACAGAAGTTGACACAAATGGGTGTGTATGGCTACTAAAGGTAACATCCTCACCTGTGACCTGTTTGCTTGTAATCAGTGTGTGCATATAAGCTGAGTGAGCTTATGGTATCCAGACAGACTCTTGCATCTTTCATCCAGCCACTGGCATTTCTGGATTGTGAGTCATGGGGAAAGCAAAAGAATTGTTAACGGATCTATGGAAAAAGGTAGTTGAACTGTATAAAACAGGAAAGGGATACAAAAAGATATCCAATGAATTGATGATGCCAGTCAGCAGCGTTCAAACTGTGATTGACAAATGGAAAATCAGGGGCTCTGTAAAAACAAAACCACGGTCAGGTAGACCAAACAGGAATGTCATCCACAACTGCCAGGAAAATTGTTCGGGATGCAAAGAAAAACCCACAAATAACATCAGCTGAAATACTGGACTTGTCTGAAAACTAGCGGTGTGGCTGTTTCAAGATGCACAATAAGGAGGCACTTGAAGAAAAATGGGCTGCATGGTTGAGTCGCCAGAAGAAAGGCATTACTGCGCAAATGCCACAAAGTATCTCGCATACAATACGCAAAACAGCACAGAGACAAGCCTCAAAACTTCTGGAATAAGGTAATTTGGAGTGATGGGACCAAAATTTAACTTTTTGGCCACAACCATAAACGCTACATTTGGAGAGAGGTCAACAAGGCCTATGATGAAAGGAACACCATTCCTACTGTAAAGCACGGCGGTAGATTGCTGATGTTTTGGAGATGTGTGAGCTACAAAGGCACAGGAAACTTGGTCAAAGTTGAAGGAAACATGAAGGCAGCACGTTATCAGCAAATACTGGAGGCAAATTTGCAATCATGAGCCTGGAAGCTGCGCATGGGACGTACTTAGACATTCCAACATGACAACGATCCAAAATACAAGGCCAAGTCGACCTGTCATTGGCTACAGCAGAACAAAGTGAAGGTTCTGGAGTGTCCATCTCAGTCTCCTGACCTCAATATCATTGAGCCACACTGGGGAGATATCAAGCGCGCAGTTCATGCTAGACAGCCCAGGAATTTACAGGAACTGGAGGCTTTTTGCCAATCAGAGTGGGCACCTTTACCATCTGAGAAAATAAAGAACCTCATCCACAACTACGACAAAAGACTTCAAGCTGTCATTGATGTTAGAAGGGGCAATACATGGTATTAAGAAATGGGGTATGTGAACTTTTGATCAGGGTTATTTCGGTGTTTTGGGTTGTCATTATGATTAAAAAAGAGAAAACACAGTAGTTTGACAATAAATGGCTTCACCCAACCACTAATCATGAGTGGAGAAAAAGTTTTGGTGTTATCATTCATATTCTCTGAAAAAAAGCCAAGAAAGCAAAAATTCTGCCGAGGAATGTAAACTTTTGAGCACAACTGTATCATCAGAGAAATCTGCTTCTTTCAGCTCCTGGACTGAACGTTCATTGTCAATTCATGGGTAAAATTTGTTGAATCTGTATTCAGTGAGTACAGACATTTCCATTACTGAGAGAAGAGATGACAGTTGGTGCTTAAAAAGTTCTATGGAGAAATGTAACTGTCACTTTAGGAGAACTTACAAGTAGAATGTCTGTGTTGGTCTCTAGCTCCTCTCCCTGCTTCTTCATAGAAGTTTATGAGCACCAACTGTCTTCTATGTCAGTAATGGCTATAAACTGCCAAAGTCCTGACCATCGTCCAGTTTCTGAGCCCGACCATAGCGAGAACGGCACGTTTCAGTGCAGAATAGTAAAACCGTTCATACATGAGACTCAATTGTCCCTGCAAGACCTGTTAGACCACCATGAAGCCTATGACAATTAAAGAATGGGGCTCTCCCTTCTTATATTTAATGTCCATCAAAACAAGAACTGCATTATAGGTCTAAAATGAGGTGTAAAGGAGCATTTATTGGGAAAAAAAGATGGATAAAACGAAAAAAGTTACACCCGAATAGTAAATTTAGACATTTCAGATGGTGGGGGGAAGGCCCCATCATACACAAGAGACAATCTCCACCAAACTTCAGCAGTATTGTTCACTGTGTATGGGGGCATCGATGGCTGATTGACGGCAGAGGAAAGAAGGATCAGACTTTTTGGATTTTAACATGAAAGGTCTATGAGCTGCTAATATACAATCGCAGCAGTCCTAAGAGAATGAATGGAACTGTGGATCTAGACAGAATAATCAAGAATTTCTAACTTTATTCATAAAATAAGATTGCACACTTAAGAGAATGAACAGGTCCAGTCAAATCATAACCAGACCTGAGGAGGAGAACAGTCCATTCTTAAAATGTGTAGTCCTATGAATAAAGTGAAAAATTCTTCATCTGAATGTCTATCTCCGAGGTGGCACTCTGCTGAGATCCTGTCTCTACTCTGCATGTACCTTGACTGACACAGACCCGGAACTGCACTGCTCTGCGGGTGATCAAGAGCAGCCGGGAGCTCAAGAGCTTACAAGAGGTCCCCATACACAACAGGCTAACGTCGGCTGAGGATATTGAAGGATTCGGCCAACAGTCTAATGCAGTGTTTCTCAACTCCAGTCCTCAAGACCCACCAAAAGGTCATGTTTTCAGGATTTCCTTGGTATTGCACAGGTGATGGAATTAATGCTTGAGCGGGTGTTGAAATCACCTGTGCAATGCTAAGGATATCCTGAAGACTTGACCTGTTGGTGGGTCTTGAGGACTGGAGTTGAGAAACACTGGTCTAATGCGTAGGGGGACCGCCCGACTCTCCCCCGACAGATGATGTCAGGCGCAATGTGGATCCGGCATGTCCGATTCTGCACTGCCGATCCTTTTGCTTGATAAGGTAAGGCGTGGCTAGAGAGAGATGTCTCTCTGATAAAGCACAGGAGCTCCAGTTTGGTTGATGGTCTATTAATGCCGAATACAGTTATTACAAGTCAAGAACCTCAAGACCAAAAATGTTCTGAGATCAATGATCCGGTCCACCCCAGACTTCAATGGACATATTTGAAAGTACGTGGATGTGAAGATACAGAAAATGCTTAGCCTACCAATGCTCACGTGATCTCTATGGAGAGGGTGCAGTAAGCACTTATCTGCCTGTAGGGAATGGGGAGCGTGCAAAAAAAAAAAAAATTATATATATTATTTGATAAATATATTATATCTATATATATATCTCTATCTCCAGATATAAAAAAAAAGTAAAAAAATAGGCAGCACTCAAATTAAATGTGAAAAAAAGTGGATACTTTACTGATCCTCAAGTGGCAACGTTTCAACGGTGACCCGTCTTTATCAAGCAATGTGCTCATAGTCAGTACAAACTTAAATAGTAGTAACACGTGTATACAATTTCAACAATTAATCTGTTTTACATATTCAAAATGGCCATTGCCATAGTAACATTTACAAGTGCTCCATACAACATATGTGCATATGTCCGAAGATCTAGATTACAAAGTGCAACAGTGCATATACAGTGCTTAAAAAGACTCAGCTTGTCAATAAAATGATCATGACACAACTTATGAAGGTACTAAGGCTTATATAGTTAAAAAAATTGGTATACTTTACTCATATCCATGCAGCTCTCTGTCACTGCTGGCAATTAGCTGTGGTCAGGGTTGTTTGTCGCTGCCCAGCTCCAACATGTGATTCATCACTGCAAGGCCGATCATTGCAGGATGCCTGAGCATGCTCACTAGACATACTGTTCAGAACTGCCATTTTACTTCAGGGCGCCACAGCCCTTTTGCTGATTCCATGTAAATACATGTATTAGTGCCTGGGGTTGCGGATTTACACCTGGAATGGTCACAAACCCTAGAGGCACCCACCAAGGTGACAATATGGTTGTGTTGCTGTTTTTACAAGAGATAACGACCTCACACAGTCTCTCTTTACAGCATTACCCAATCCTGAATACCCTTTCACCACCAGAGGTCACTCTCTATGCAGTTCCCATTCACTCTATTTCACACATACCAGGCATTAGTATACTGCAGTGAAAAGGCCATAAAACTCATTCTATAGAAAAATGAAAAAATATATATTTTTACATAACGCCTTTTATTAAGTACCCTTCATAATCTTGTAGTCACTATCTTCACAGCATCATAGAACTGGAAAACAAATAAAAAGGATATAATTATAAACATATCCATATATATTAAAATATCAATAGCACATACATCACACAGAAGTCAGGTTACATGGAAAGTTATAGCCAAAAAAGGTAAGTTTCTCAAAACATATGTACCTTAAAATCAACGTTTAATCCTGCCGGTTTTAATGTCCCCAATTCGTATATCCATCTCATTTCCAATTTTTTTAAAACTTCCGTACAGTTCCCTCCTCGTCTATGTACCGGTACATAATCTATAATTCTAAATCTCACATCTTTCTCTGTATGTCCTTGTTCATTAAAGTGCTTAGGGACAGGCAGATCTTTGCGTTTTTTCCGTATGTCGCACCTATGCTGATTTAACCGTGTCTTCAGATCACATGTTGTTTCTCCAATATAATAAAGTGGACATGGACATTGTAACATGTGTATTACATAATCTGTATTGTACGTTAAAAAATGTCTGATGTTTTAACGTATGTCCTGTACGAGGATTTTGGAATGTGGAGCCTTTAAGCATTAATGGGCAGTTTACACAAGATAAACAGGGAAAACAACCCTTCCGCTGAGTATTTGTTAGAGTCAACTGCTTAGTTTGCTTTAATGACCCAATGTCTGCTTTAATCAATCTGTCACCCAGACTTCTACTCTTTCTATATGCAAGAATTGGGGGTTTTTTAAATTCCTCTATTTGTGGACACCCCTTATTCAGAATCGGCCAATGGTTCATTATAATTTTAGATATTTGTGGACTTTCTTCACAGAAATTACTTACAAAAGGAATTCTCATATTATCCCGTTTTTCTCCTCAAACACATCTCTCCTTTCCACCTCATCCAGTCTCCTTTTCTGTTTAGCCAATATACTTTTGGGGTACCCTCTCTGTACGAATTTTTTACTCATATTGTCGACTGTCTCTGTTAGTTTTTCATCTTTGCTAACTATTCTCTTAGCACGTAGATATTGACTATATGGAATAGCATCCAGCATTTTTTGTGGGTGATGGCTAGAATAATGGAGGAGGTTGTTTCGATCCGTCTTCTTGCAAAAAAGTTCAGTATCCAACCTCTCTCCATCCTTCCTTATCAACACATCCAAAAAGTTCAACTCTACTCTGGAACATTCCATTGTAGGAGGATGGAGAGAGGTTGGATACTGAACTTTTTTGCAAGAAGACGGATCGAAACAACCTCCTCCATTATTCTAGCCATCACCCACAAAAAATGCTGGATGCTATTCCATATAGTCAATATCTACGTGCTAAGAGAATAGTTAGCAAAGATGAAAAACTAACAGAGACAGTCGACAATATGAGTAAAAAATTCGTACAGAGGGGGTACCCCAAAAGTATATTGGCTAAACAGAAAAGGAGACTGGATGAGGTGGAAAGGAGAGATTTGTTTGAGGAGAAAAAACAGGATAATATGAGTAGAATTCCTTTTGTAAGGCTGGTTTCACATTTGCGCTTTTGTGCGCAGCGCATCGTGCGCACCCGTGCGCATGCGCACTGTGCACCTATGTTTAACATGACGTGCGCATGGTCTTGCGCACACTTGCGTTTTCGTGCGCATGCGTTTTTTTGTCTTTTGCGCCAGGCGCGCAAGACGCAACATGTTGCATTTTTTGGTGCACCCTGTCTCGCCAAAAAAACGCATGCGCACGCTTGTGCACGGAATGCGCAAAAACAACACATTGAAGTCTGTGGGAACGCATGCGTGCGCATGGTCTTGCACACGGTTGCGTTTTTTTGCGCATGCGTTTTTGAATGAAACAAGTCTAGAATGTTCTCTAGACAATGGAAAAAATGTCACACCTAAAAACGCATGTGCATAAAAAAACGCAAACGCATGCAAAAACGCATGTAAAACGCAAGCAACGCTGCGTTTTTTTGACGCATCAGTGTGCGCATGACGTTAAAAAAAGCGCGTTTGTTTTGCGTTTTTCTTTGCGTTTTTTATGCGCACGATGCGCTGCGCAAAAAAACGCTAATGTGAAACTAGCCTAAGTAATTTCTGTGAAGAAAGTCCACAAATATCTAAAATTATAATGAACCATTGGCCGATTCTGAATAAGGGGTGTCCACAAATAGAGGAATTTAAAAACCCCCCAATTCTTGCATATAGAAAGAGTAGAAGTCTGGGTGACAGATTGATTAAAGCAGACATTGGGTCATTAAAACAAACTAAGCAGTTGACTCTAACAAATACTCAGCGGAAGGGTTGTTTTCCCTGTTTATCTTGTGTAAACTGCCCATTAATGCTTAAAGGCTCCACATTCCAAAATCCTCGTACAGGACATACGTTAAACATCAGACGTTTTTTAACGTGCAATACAGATTATGTAATACACATGTTACAATGTCCATGTCCACTTTATTATATTGGAGAAACAACATGTGATCTGAAGACACGGTTAAATCAGCATAGGTGCGACATACGGAAAAAACGCAAAGATCTGCCTGTCCCTAAGCACTTTAATGAACAAGGACATACAGAGAAAGATGTGAGATTTAGAATTATAGATTATGTACCGGTACATAGACGAGGAGGGAACCGTACGGAAGTTTTAAAAAAATTGGAAATGAGATGGATATACGAATTGGGGACATTAAAACCGGCAGGATTAAACATTGATTTTAAGGTACATATTTTTTGAGAAACTTACCTTTTTTGGCTATAACTTTCCATGTAACCTGACTTCTGTGTGATGTATGTGCTATTGATATTTTAATATATATGGATATGTTTATAATTATATCCTTTTTATTTGTTTTCCAGTTCTATGATGCTGTGAAGATAGTGACTACAAGATTATGAAGGGTACTTAATAAAAGGCGTTATGTAAAAATATATATTTTTTCATTTTTCTATCGAATGAGTTTTATTGCCATTTCACTGCAGTATACTAATGCCTGGTATGTGTGAAATAGAGTGAATGGGAACTGCATAGAGAGTGACCTCTGGTGGTGAAAGGGTATTCAGGATTGGGTAATGCTGTAAAGAGAGACTGTGTGAGGTCGTTATCTCTTGTAAAAACAGCAACACAACCATATTGTCACCTTGGTGGGTGCCTCTAGGGTTTGTGACCATTCCAGGTGTAAATCCGCAACCCCAGGCACTAATACATGTATTTACATGGAATCAGCAAAAGGGCTGTGGCGCCCTGAAGTAAAATGGCAGTTCTGAACAGTATGTTTAGTGAGCATGCTCAGGCATCCTGCAATGATCGGCCTTGCAGTGATGAATCACATGTTGGAGCTGGGCAGCGACAAACAACACTGACCACAGCTAATTGCCAGCAGTGACAGAGAGCTGCATGGATATGAGTAAAGTATACCAATTTTTTTAACTATATAAGCCTTAGTACCTTCATAAGTTGTGTCATGATCATTTTATTGACAAGCTGAGTCTTTTTAAGCACTGTATATGCACTGTCGCACTTTGTAATCTAGATCTTCGGACATATGCACATATGTTGTATGGAGCACTTGTAAATGTTACTATGGCAATGGCCATTTTGAATATGTAAAACAGATTAATTATTGAAATTGTATACACATGTGTTACTACTATTTAAGTTTGTACTGACTATGAGCACATTGCTTGATAAAGACGGGTCACCGTTGAAACGTTGCCACTTGAGGATCAGTAAAGTATCCACTTTTTTTCACATTTAATTTGAGTGCTGCCTATTTTTTTACTTTTGTTAATTTGGCTGTTTGGACACTGCTGAATAGGTTTTGCACCAACTATTTAATTTTGGTAGTGCTGCCCTTTTTTTGATTTATTTATCTCCAGATATAGCTGTTGAGGGAGAATGAGGGCCCTCCAGATAAAAAGCCCGACTTATCAAAAAAGATGTATATATTTAAAGTGTAAAAAAAAAAACAGTTAAATATATTAAAAAAAGAGCAATCTCCCAAAAAGAATGGAGGCTGTAATAGTGAGACAAGGGAGCATGAAACTCATTTTTTTTTCCTGGTGCTGAAAAATAAATAACTTATTGACCATTTGGACTGGAAATGAACTAACCCCCTTGGGGGTCTCAGACATCTGCACATTATATAGAATGTAGTAGTGTAAAGCCCCTGTCACACACAGCGATCTCGCTAGCGGAATCATAGAATCGTAGAGTTGGAAGGGACCTCCTGGGCCATCTGGTCCAACCCCCTGCTCAAAGCAGGATTCGCTAAATCATCCCAGTCAGATGTCTGTCCAGCCTCTGTTTGAAGACTTCCATTGAAGGAGAACTCACCACTTCTCGTGGCAGCCTGTTCCACTCATTGATCACTCTAACTGTCAAAAAGTTTTTTCTAATATCTAATCTGTGTCTCTTCCCATTCAGTTTCATCCCATTGCTTCTAGTCTTTCCTTGTGCAAATGAGAATAAAGTTGATCCTTCTACAATGTGACAGCCCTTTAGATATTTGTAGACAGCTATTAAGTCTCCTCTCAGTCTTCTCTTTTGCAAACTAAACATTCCCAAATCCTGCAACCTTTCCTCATAAGACAGGGTTTGCAGACCGGTCACCATTCTGGTCGCTCTTTTCTGAACTTGCTCCAGTTTGTTGATGTCTTTTTTAAAATGTGGTGCCCAAAACTGGACACAATATTCCAGATGAGGTCTGACCAAAGAGGAGTAGAGGGAAATAATGACTTCACGTGATCTAGACTGTATGCTTCTGTTAATACATCCTAGAATTGCATTTGCCTTTTTTGCTGCTGCATCACACTGTTGACTCATATTCAGTCTGTGATCTATTAGTATACCCAAGTCTTTTTCACATGTGCTGTCACTTAGCCCTATTCCTCCCATTCTATATATGCTTTTTTCATTTTTATTGCCCAGATGTAGTACTTTGCATTTCTCCCTGTTAAAAACCATTCTGTTAAGTTGCTGCCCACTTCTCCAGTTTATTTAAATTTTTTTGAATCCTCTCTCTCTCTTCTCTAGTATTAGCTATCCCTCCTAGCTTTGTGTCATCAGCAAATTTAATCAGTTTACCCTCAATTCCTTCATCTAAATCGTTGATAAAGATGTTGAACAATACAGGGCCCAGGACAGAGCCCTGTGGTACCCCACTTGAGACATTCTTCCAACTGGATGTGCAGCCATTTACGACCACTCTTTGGGTCCGATCACTAAGCCAGTTATGAATCCACCTAACAGTTGCCTTGTCCATTCCATACTTAGTCATTTTTTCAATAAGGATTGTATGAGAGACTTTGTCAAATGCTTTGCTGAAGTCAAGATATACTATATCTACAGCATTTCCTTGATCCACCCAATCAGTGATACCGTCATAGAAGGAAATTAAGTTAGTCTGACATGACTTATTAGTTACAAACCCATGCTGACTCTGTTTAATCACTTCATTCTTATCCAGGTATTGACATACATGTTGTTTAATAATTTGTTCAAAGATCTTTCCTGGTATAGAAGTCAGACTCACCGGCCTATAGTTGCCTGGGTCCACCTTCTTACCCTTTTTGAAGATAGGAACAACATTTGCTCTTCTCCAGTCTTCTGGCACTTCTCCTGTTCTCCAAGAATTTTCAAAGATTATGGAGAGGGGTTCAAAAATTTCTTCTGCTATCTCCTTCAGTACTCTGGGGTGTAATTCATCTGGACCTGGAGACTTGAATTCATTTAGGTTAGCTAAGTGTTTCCTCACTATCTTTCTGTTTATAGATATCCTGGATTCTTCTATTCCCTTAATAGGACAGTGAATAACAGTTGATGTTGCATTTCCTTTCTGAGAGAAAACAGATGCAAAATAGGAATTTAAAAGTTCAGCCTTCTCAACATCCTGTCTTACCATTTCATCATTTTCATCCTGTAAAAATCCTATAGCATCTTTGAGTTTTCTTTTACTTTTGACATATCCCCAAAATCCTTTATTATTGCTTTTGACATCTCTTGCAAGCCTCAGTTCATTTTCAGCTTTAGCTAATCTGATTTGTGCCCTGCAGGTTCTGCAGACAGCATTATATTCTTCTTTAGATATGCCTCCCTCTTTCCATTTTATAAACATTTTTTTCTTCCTTTTTAGCATGTGCTTAAGTTCTGTGTTCATCCATCCTGGTTTCCTTAAATGCTTCCTATTCTTCCCTCTTTTTGGAATTGTTAACAACTGTGCTTTGAGAATTTCATTTTTCAAGATTTCCCATCCTTCCTGGACATTTTTGTCTTTAAGGATATCCAGCCATTGGATCCCTCCAATTCTCTTTCTGAATCCCTTAAAATCTGCCTTTCTGAAATCTAACCTTGACGTCTGAGTCTTCACAGGTCTTCCACCTCTAGTAATCCAAAATTCTAAAATAGCATGGTCACTACCTCCTAGGGTCCCAGCCACTTTTACCTCCTCAACCATTTCCTCCCTGTTTATAAGGATTAGATCCAAGGTAGCAGTTCCCCTTGTTTTCTCCCTTACCTTTTGGAAGATAAAGTTGTCAGCAAGAGAGGATAAGAATTTCCTTGACCTGTTAGTTTTGCCTGAGAGAGATTCCCAACAAATGTCTGGATAGTTGAAATCTCCCATGACAACTATGTCATATTTTTTGGAGAACTTGGCCATCTGATGCATAAAGAGTTCATCTATATATTCGGCTTGCACAGGCGGCCTGTAGTAAATGCCTACAATGGTGTCCTTTCCATTGTTCTGTCCTTGTATTCTTACCCAAACAGTTTCCACAGAACTCCCAGTCTCTGAAGCTTCAATCTCTGTGCAGATATACGCGTTTCGAACATACAATGCGACACCCCCTCCTCGTTTATCAAGTCTGTTTCTTGCAAATAAGTTGTATCCTTCTAGTCTTGTATTCCAATCATGTGTATTGTCCCACCAAGTTTCAGTGATTCCAATTACATCATATTTCTGTTCCTGTGTTAGTAGTTCCAATTCTCCTTGTTTGTTGCCCATGCTTTGTGCATTAGTATAGAAACATTTTAGTTTGTGATTGGTTTCTCTTTCTCCAATATTTTTATTAATTAGATTCTTTCGTCTTTGTTCTTCCTTTCCACTTCTAATAGCAGAGTTCTCAATAGCATTTGTCAGGTGTATGGCTTTTTCTGGTCTTTTGCTTCCCTTCCCATGTTGTTCTAGTTTAAAGCTCTCCTTACAAGTGTAGCAAGGCGACTTCCAAATACATGCTTTCCAGTCTTCGTAAGGTGCACCCCATCTCTAGCAAGTAGTCCATCGTATAAGTAGTTCACTCCGTGATCCAGAAATCCAAATCGTTGCTGACGGCACCATCGACGTAGCCAGTTGTTCACCTGCAGAATCTTATTCCACCTCCTTGTTCCATGGCCATCCACTGGGAGGATGGAAGAGAAGACCACCTGCGCTCCCAGTTCTTTCACTTTCTTGCCTAAGTCTTCAAAGTCTCTGCAGATGATTTCCAGGTCGTTTCTTGCGGTGTCATTTGTCCCCACATGTAGTAGCAGGAATGGGTAGTCATCTGTAGGTCTGAAGAGTCCTGATATCCTGTCAGACACATCTTTAATTTTTGCACCTGGAAGACAGCACATTTCTCTTGTAGTTATATCCGGTCTGCAGATAGCGGCCTCTGTTCCTCTCAGCAGGGAATCCCCCATGACCACCACTCTCCGTTTCTTCTTCACAACATTTTTCTTTCTCCATCCAGGAGGACTCTGAAGGCGTACAAGGTTGCTGTTTGTTGGCAAAGTCTTATCCTGATGTATTTCTTCATCGTTTTCCTGCGTGAGAGCCTGGTACTGGTTTCTGAGCAGTATGGGTGCTGACTGCCTCCTGATCCTCCTGCTTCTCTGGGTCACATGTCTCCATTCCTCTGTTTCTTCAGGTGCACTTCGAATTTCTTCTCTTTCTGTAACATGAAGAGATAATTCTGCTCTGTCCAAGAACTCTTCACCTTCCTTAATGATCTTCAACGTAGCTAACCTCTCTTCGAGATTTTGCAACTTTTCCTCCAACAGGGACACAAGCTTGCATTTGTGGCATGTGAAGTTTGGCTTTTCCACTGGTAAATCTGTGAACATGTAGCAAGAAATGCAGCTCACCAAATGGCTCCTGGCCTCTTCCATCTTGAGATTTCTTAAAAACGATGAAAGATGAGCTATCGGCGCGCGGTTTTTCCGATTTCCTCTTTTGAGCTGCAACCGCCAAAACCCAGTGATCGTTGAGCTCGCGGAGACTCTTCACTTATCCCAGAAGGCACTGGGAATATGCAAATGATCTCCTCAAGACTCTTCCCCTGGTTTTCCTATTTCCTCTTTTGAGCTGCAACCGCCAAAACCCAGTGATCGTTGAGCTCGCGGAGACTCTTCACTTATCCCAGAAGGCACTGGGAATATGCAAATGATCTCCTCAAGACTCTTCCCCCAAAAGCTTTGTGACGCAACAGCGATCTCACCAGCGAGATCGCTGTGTGTGATACCTATCAGCGACCGGCCCCTGTTGTGAGTTCATTTTCCCCTTCATTACTGAGGCCCGAGGAACTCCCTCTTCTGGTAAAGAAAGGTAGTGAGCCTGATTGTCAAACACCTGAGGCTGATGATTGTGACTGGCTGAGTGGAGTTACGGACTGGATATAATGCTGCCGACGCCCTTCTGCCCTGCGGGTGATTTCTCTGTGGGATCCTTGGAGACCAGTCTGAATTCCTGCTCCTCCAAAGCTAAGTTTGCTGCTCGGCCTTTTGCTTTTGTGCTTTGACTTTGTTTTTGCTTTGTTTTTCTGGATTTCTGCCATTCCCTGCTGGGGTGTGCTGAATTCATTTAGCTTTGTCTTCTGAAAATACCTGAGTGCTGATTCAGTTTTTGAAGCCTAGCTGCTTCAGGGCCTTTTTCATATCAGCTGGTTGGCTTATGTCTTTGATAGGGTTTTGGCAGATTGCAGACAGCAGCCTTCCTGTCCTTTCCTGTCTAGGTAGTTTTGGGGCCCCGTCTTTGCTCAGTCTATCTTTCTGTCTGTGTTAGTATTTTCATCTTGCTTCACCGTCATTATATGTTGGGGGCTGCCTATTGCTTTGGGGTCTGCTCTGGGGCAGTTTAGATTTCCCCTTTCTTTCTTTAGGCCTATGTATTTCTCAGGCTGTGATCGAGGGGTCTAGGGCATCGTAGGAACCCCCCACGGCTACTGCTAGTTGTGTTGATAGGTTCAGGGGTCTGCAATCTGATAGTTGCCAACTTCTCTGGTTTTCTGGACTTAGCTTGTATTTCTGCTTTTGCCTCCTACGGTGACTCATTCATAACAATCACCCGCCCTACCGCAGATTCTAGGGTACTCAATAGCAGGAAAGAATTGTAAAAAAAAAAAAAAAAAAAAAATGTATATTTTTTCCTCTAGATCTCTGAGGCCGTAGGGGGAATTTTTTTTTCTCTCTCAACGGAGATGAAGCAATTGTCTGATCGTGTGGAGCAGCTCGCTGCGGAAGTGCGGGGAATTTCCACCTACCTTGCTCATTCACATGCTGCTGAACCAAAGATTCCTACACCTGATGTATTTTTTGGGGATCGGTCAAAATTTTTGAATTTCAAAAATAATTGTAAATTATTTTTTGCCTTGAAGCCTAACTCGTCAGGGAGCTCCGCACAGCAGGTTAAAATTGTCATCTCTTCGCTGCGTGGCGATCCCCAGGATTGGGCGTTTTCTTTGAAACCAGATGATCATATTCTGACTAATGTGAACGCATTCTTTCAAGCTTTGGGGTTGTTGTATGACGAACCTAATGCCATTGATCAGGCTGAAAAGACCCTGCTGGCATTGAGACAGGGTCGTGATTCTGCAGAATTGTACTGTCAAAAATTCCGAAAGTGGGCAGTACTTACTACCTGGAATGATAATGCCTTGGCTGCTCTCTTTCAGAAGGGGTTGTCAGAAGCCGTAAAAGATACTATGGTGGGATTTCCTGTTCCCTCTGGTCTTGACGATTCTATGTCATTAGCCATTCAGGTTGATCGGCGTTTGCACGAGAGGTGTTGCCACCTGTTGAACAAATGTCTGAACCTATGCAATGTGATAAGAGTTTTTTTCCAGAGAGCAGCGTCAGGAGTTCAGAAGGCATAATAAGTTGTGTTTTTTCTGTGGAGATGCCTCGCATATTATTTCTGTCTGTCCCAAACGAGAGAAACGCTTTGCACACACGTTTTCTGTTGGGGGTGTTCAACCTAAGTTTCTTCTGGCTATTACTCTGATCTGCTCCCTGTCCACATTTTCCGCCAAGGCGTTTGTGGATTCGGGAGCAGCCCTAAACCTAATGGACTTGGATTTTGCTAAACGTTGTGGGTTTCCGATGACACCTCTGCAGACGCCTATCCCTTTGAGGGGAATTGATGCTACTCCTTTGGCTAAAAATAAACCCCAGTTTTGGACCCAGGTGGTAATGCGGGTCGCCCCAGACCATCAAGAAAATTGCAGATTTCTGGTGTTGCATAATCTGCATGATACTGTTGTTCTGGGGTTTCCCTGGTTACAGATTCATAATCCAGTTTTGGATTGGAAATCTGTCTGTGGTGAGTTGGGGTTGTCGGTGTGCCTTTAGTGAGGCTCCGGTGTTTTCCACCTCTCCTCAGTCGCATGATGTTCCTGATTATTTGGCGGACTTTTATGATGTATTTAGTGAGAATGAGTCTGCGTCTCTGCCTCCTCATAGGAGTTATGACTGTGCAATTGAACTGAGCCCGGGGTGTAAATTTCCCAAGGGTCGGCTCTTCAATTTATCTGTACCCGAGCACGAGGCTATGCGATCCTATATTAAGGAGGCGTTAGAGAAGGGTCATATTAGACCATCCTCGTCACCCTTGGGTGCCGGTTTTTTTTTTTGTAGCCAAAAAGGATGGATCATTAAGACCTTGTATTGATTATCGTGCCCTCAACAAAATTACTGTTAAATATCAGTATCCGTTACCCCTGATTTCTGATCTATTCTCCAGAGTTAAAGGTGCTTGCTGGTTTACCAAGCTTGACCTCAGGGGGATGTATAATCTTATTCGCATTAAGCATGGGGATGAATGGAAGATGGCGTTTAATACTCCGGA
This sequence comes from Dendrobates tinctorius, assembly GCF_039654945.1. Taxonomy (NCBI): domain Eukaryota; kingdom Metazoa; phylum Chordata; class Amphibia; order Anura; family Dendrobatidae; genus Dendrobates; species Dendrobates tinctorius. Next base: position 13,320,740 of record NW_027361772.1, on the reverse strand, counting down.
GGGACATTTTGAGTACCTGGTGATGCCTTTTGGGCTCACTAATGCCCCTTCTGTCTTCCAGTGCTTCATGAACGATGTTTTCCGAGATTTTGTCGACAAATTTTTGATTATCTATCTGGATGATATTTTGATCTTCTCCAAGGATTGGGATTCTCATGTGGAACATATTCGGACTGTGTTCCGGATCTTGAGGGAGAATTCCCTGTATGTCAAGGGATCTAAATGCCTTTTTGGAGTACAGAGGATTTCTTTTTTGGGATTTATTTTGTCCCCGTCAACTATTGAAATGGACCCGGCCAAGGTACAGGCCATTCACGATTGGGTTCAGCCCACTTCTTTGAAGGCCCTCCAGAAGTTTTTGGGTTTTGCTAATTTTTATCGGAAATTTATAGCAAAATTTTCTAGTATTGCCAAGCCATTGACTGATTTGACTAAAAAGGGTGCTGATGTGTTAAATTGGTCTCCGGAGGCTGTTTCTTCCTTTCAGGAGTTGAAGCGAAGATTCACCTCCGCCCCGGTTTTGCGGCAACCTGATGTCTCACTTCCATTCCAGGTAGAGGTGGATGCTTCGGAGATTGGTGCAGGAGCTGTTTTGTCCCAAAATGATCCTGTAACATCTAAAATGAATCCCTGTGCTTTCTTTTCCCGAAAGTTCTCTCCATCTGAACGTAACTATGATGTGGGGAATAGGGAACTGTTGGCCATGAAATGGGCATTTGAGGAGTGGAGACATTGGTTGGAGGGAGCTAAGCATCAAGTCGTGGTCCTCACTGACCACAAGAATTTGATTTACCTAGAGTCGGCTAAGCGCTTGAACCCTAGACAGGCTAGGTGGGCCTTGTTTTTTACACGTTTTGATTTTGTGGTTTCTTTTCTTCCTGGAACAAAGAATGTCAAGGCAGACGCCCTCTCTAGGAGCTTCCTTGCTGATTCTCCGGTGGTGACCAAGCCTGCTACCATCTTAGGCGAAGGGGTAGTTCTTTCTGCCATCTCGCCCGATTTGAGACGTGCTCTGGAAGAGTTCCAGGAGGACAAACCTGAGCGTTGTCCCAGTGGAAAATTGTATGTTCCTGACCAGTGGAAGAAGAGAGTGATGTCTGAAGTTCATTGCTCTGCTTTGGCTGGTCATCGAGGTATTTTTGGTACTAGAGATCTGGTGAGTCGTTTTTTTTGGTGGCCCTCCTTGTCTCGTGATGTCAGGAATTTTGTGCAGTCCTGTGGGACGTGCTCCCGGTCTAAATCGTGTTCTCGCTCTAGTGGGTTGTTGATGCCTTTGCCTGTCCCCAAGAGGCCATGGACCCATATTTCAATGGATTTCATCTCTGATATGCCTGTCTCTCAGAGGATGACTGTTATTTGGGTGATTTGTGATAGGTTCTCTAAGATGGTTCATCTTTTACCACTCCCTAAGTTGCCGTCTTCCTCTGAGTTGGTGCCCCTGTTTTTACAACAGGTGGTTCGTTTGCACGGGATTCCTGAGAACATTGTATCTGACAGAGGAGTGCAGTTTGTGTCTAGATTTTGGAGAACTTTCTGTTCCAGGCGGGGAATTCAGTTGTCCTTCTCCTCTGCTTTTCACCCTCAGACCAATGGGCAGACAGAGAGAACAAACCAGACCTTGGAGTCATATTTGAGATGTTTTATTTCTGCTGATCAGGATGATTGGGTTTCATTTTTGCCCTTGGCCGAATTTGCTTTGAATAATAGAGCTAGTTCTGCCACTTTGATGTCACCTTTTTTTTGTAACTTTGGGTTTCATCCTCGATTTTCTTCAGGGCAGGTGGAGCCCTCTGCCTGCCCAGGTGTTGACACTGTGGTGGAGAGAATGCACCAGATCTGGGACCAAGTGGTGGATAAGTTATCTCTCTCTCCTAGGAGAAGGCCCAGCGGTTTTCCAACCGACATAGGACCATTGGTCCCCAGTTTAAGGTTGGTGATATGGTGTGGTTATCATCAAAAAATATTGCTATGAAGGTGGCTTCTCCTAAGTTTAAGCCTAGATTTATTGGACCTTACAAGATTGTGGAGATTATTAATCCGGTCTCTTTTCGTTTGGCTCTTCCTGTCACATTTAAAATCCATAATGTGTTCCATAAATCTTTGTTGAAGAGGTTTGTTGAACCTGTTGTTCCGGGGGTGGCACCTCCAGACCCTGTATTGGTTGAAGGTAACATGGAATATGAGGTAGAGAAAGTACTGGATTCCCGTCTGGCTAGACGGAGACTCCAGTATTTGGTTAAGTGGAAGGGTTATGGTCAGGAGGATAATTCCTGGGTCTCTGCCTCTGATATTCATGCCAAACGATTGATGCGTGCCTTTCATTGGGCTCACCCTGATCGCCCTGGTGGCATAGTTGAGGGTTCGGTGACCCCTCCTCAAGGGGGAGGTACTGTTGTGAGTTCATTTTCCCCTTCATTACTGAGGCCCGAGGAACTCCCTCTTCTGGTAAAGAAAGGTAGTGAGCCTGATTGTCAAACACCTGAGGCTGATGATTGTGACTGGCTGAGTGGAGTTACAGACTGGATATAATGCTGCCGACGCCCTTCTGCCCTGCAGCCTTGCTGTCCTTTCCTGTCTAGGTAGTTTTGGGGCCCCGTCTTTGCTCAGTCTATCTTTCTGTCTGTGTTAGTATTTTCATCTTGCTTCACCGTCATTATATGTTGGGAGCTGCCTATTGCTTTGGGGTCTGCTCTGGGGCAGTTTAGATTTCCCCTTTCTTTCTTTAGGCCTATGTATTTCTCCAGCTGTGATCGAGGGGTCTAGGGCATCGTAGGAACCCCCCACGGCTACTGCTAGTTGTGTTGATAGGTTCAGGGGTCTGCAATCTGATAGTTGCCAACTTCTCTGGTTTTCTGGACTTAGCTTGTATTTCTGCTTTTGCCTCCTACGGTGACTCATTCATAACAGGCCCCCCTGCCGGATATTGCTGATTGTTGTGGAAAGCCCTGGACATTTTTTTGATCGTTGGTCTCCCGCTGGCCAGCACGCATCGCTGCGTGTGGCAGCCGGGACAGCAACAATCAGCGAGCTGGAGCTTGTAACCAAGGTAAACAGCGGGTTTCTAAGGCCTGTTTCACACATCAGTTTTTTCCAATCAGTCAAGATCCGCCAATTTTTTTAAAAAATAGATCCGCCAAAAAAGGGGCGGATCCGTTTTTTACACCCATAAACTTACATCATTGGCGGATCCTGACTGACGGTCATCCGTCACACCTGTTATTGTACGGATCCGCCAAGATTTTAGCGGCTCCCGGGTGGATGAGACGGACCCTGCAACGTTTTTTTACAGTGATGGTCCGCTATTTTCACTCTGGGAAACATTTTAAACCTTAACTACCGCTCGCGAGCCGCTAAAATCTCTCTCTCTTGCGATAATCGTGATCGCGCACCAACTCCCGCGATGATCGGGCGGGATCGCGCTCCAACTCCCGCGATGATCGGGCGGGATCGCGCTCCAACTCCCGCGATGATCGGGCGGGATCGCGCTCCAACTCCCGCGATGATCGGGCGGGATCGCGCTCCAACTCCCGCGATGATCGGGCGGGATCGCGCTCCAACTCCCGCGATGATCGGGCGGGATCGCGCTCCAACTCCCGCGATGATCGGGCGGGATCGCGCTCCAACTCCCGCGATGATCGGGCGGGATCGCGCTCCAACTCCCGCGATGATCGGGCGGGATCGCGCTCCAACTCCCGCGATGATCGGGCGGGATCGCGCTCCAACTCCCGCGATGATCGGGCGGGATCGCGCTCCAACTCCCGCGATGATCGGGCGGGATCGCGCTCCAACTCCCGCGATGATCGGGCGGGATCGCGCTCCAACTCCCGCGATGATCGGGCGGGATCGCGCTCCTACTCCCGCGATGATCGGGCGGGATCGCGCTCCAACTCCCGCGATGATCGGGCGGGATCGCGCTCCAACTCCCGCGATGATCGGGCGGGATCGCGCTCCAACTCCCGCGATGATCGGGCGGGATCGCGCTCCAACTCCCGGCCGCGATCTACATCCAAATCGCGATCACCGGATCATGCCGGCGAGTTCCCCGCTCTCTTTTCGTGGCCCCGCTACAACGCCGGTAAATTTTTACAGGACCTCGGTTCCTTTAACGCTCCTAGATCGGCAGATCCTGTCACACCAACGGTCCGGTGGCTCCCGTTGGTGTTTCGACGGTCAACTGACTGCAGAAACGTAAGTGTGAAACAGACCTAAGCGCCGCGCGGCTCTTAGAAACCTGCTGTTTACCAGCTCCCTGCATCAGCGTGCTGGTAACTAACGTACACAGCAATGCGTCCACTCAGCGTCGCTGGTGCTGATCGCTGGTGAAGCTGCCTGTCTGACAGCTCACCAGCGATCATGTAGCGACTCATCAGCGATCCTGACAAGGTAATATCGTTGTCGGGATCGCTGATGCGTCGCTATGTGTGACGGGGCCCTAAGACTCTTGTAGCAACAGAAACGGCGCAGACACACAATAGAGCTGCTATCAAAACTTGTGGCTTCAGTGTATACGACCACAAAACCTCCTGGGCTGAAAAAGAGAAGGGTAGAGTGACTCACTGGCCAGCATTGGGTTAACATACAGTGCCTTGAAAAAGTATTCATACCCTGTGAACTATTTCACATTTTTCTAATGTTACAAGCTACAAATTAAATGTTAAGTAACAAGTATTTGTGAAGTGTAAAGGAAATGATACATGGGTTTCCAATTATTTTAAAAATATAAATCTGAAAATTGTGACTCGCATTTGTATTCAGCCCCCTGAGTTAATACTTTGTAGGACCACCTTTTGCTGTAATTACTGCTGCAGTCTTTTGGGGTCTGTCTCGACCAGCTTTGCACATCTGGAGGTGATATTTTTGCCCATTCTTCTTTGCACTCTCGATCAGTGAGATTGAATGGAGGCGTCTGAGAGCAGCGATTTACAAGTCTAACCACAGATTCCCAATGGGATTAAGGTCTGGACTGTGAATTGGCCATGCACACACATGAACATGGAACCTACGCCCCAGTCTTACAAACAAAAGTGAATTTTAATCAGTAGACCTTGGAATAATAATAATTTCCACAATTGGATGTGCTTAACTAAAATGTTCCTGTGCAGAAGTAATCTTATAAATGTGTCCCTCCTGTGTATTGTAATAGTCACGTGTGACTGTATAGGGACAATGTCTGATCATTTCCTCCTGTATTTAGCTCCATCCATCTTCCCAGCAACTCTGACCACTTTCCCTGTCCCTGTTGAAACAAGCCGCCCCACAGCATGCTGCTGTCACCACCATGTTTGACAGTGGGGATGGTGTTTTCAGGGAGATGTTTTTCCAAAACATATAGCGTTCCGCATTTAGACAAAAAAAGTTCTACTTTGGTCTCATCTGACCAGAGCCTTTTCTTCCACATGTTCGCTGTGTCTACTACATCGCTTTTTGCAAACTGTAAATGGGACATCTTACGGCTTTCAACTTGCCACACTTTTATTAAATGCAAAATATGTGAGGTATAAGACTAAAGGCTGGAGTCACACAAGTGTATAACACGGCTGAGTGCCATGTGATAAAACATCGCCCAGCACTCCAACAAGCATTATTCTATGGGGCAGATCAGATCTGCGATTATAATCTAAAATCGAATCATACGCACCCCTACAAGCCTATGGGTGCATGTGAAACATCGGACTGCACTCGAATGTTATCAGAGTGCAGTGCGATTACCGCGGATGTCAGCAATGGAGGAGAAATTACTTTCTCTGTCTTCTCATCTGTGATTTGATTCTCTCATGCAAGATGATAGGAGCACAGTGCACTGACACTCGGATCAGGCTCCCAGTAGAATATGAGCTGAGTGTCATTAGCATATCGCATCAGATGCCATATGCTAATGTGATCCAGAATAGTTCTCCTGTGGATAGATTCTCCCACCTGAGCTGTGGGCCTCTTTTGCTCTTTCAGAGTGACCATGGGCCTCTTGGCTGCGTCTCTGATTAGTGCTCTCCTTGCTTGGGATGTCAGTTTAGGTGGACGGCCATGTCTTTGTAGATTTGCAGTTGTGTCAAACTCCTTCCATTTTTGGATGATGGATTGAACAGTTCTCCATGAGATGTTCAGAGCTTGAGTTATTTTTTTTTATAACCTAACCCTGCTTTACTCCTCTCCACACCTTTATCCCTGACCTGTCTGGTGTGCTCCTTGGTTTCTATGATGCTGTTTGATCCTTAATGTTCTCACACAAACCTTTGAGGCCTTCACAGAACAGCAGTAGTTATACTGAGAATAAATGACACACAGGTGGGCTCAATTTACTAATTACCATATGTGACTTCTGGAGGCAATTGGTCGCTCTGGATTTTATTTAAGGCGAATCAGACTGTAGGGGGGCTGAATACAAATGCACAGCACAATTTTCAGATCTCTTATTTTTAAAATATTTAGTAAATCCTGTATAGTTTCCTTTACACTCCATAAATACTTACTACTTTGCGTTGTTAGATCACATAAAACGCCAACGAAATACATTTACGGTAAGTTTCTGGGTGTAATATGGAAAGGTTAACAGGGTGTGAATACCTTTTCAAGGTACTGTATGTAGGTAAAGTTATATGTAAGACGTAGAAGAGATATCATGTCAATGTAGTAGCTTTTTTTTTGGACAGCTGACATTAATGGGCATGAAAAGGGTTGTATAACACAGGCTAGGTGATAAATGTACGATCAATGGTGGTCACCCATGGTGTAGTATTATATCCAGAAAATCAGCTGTGTATCTTCAGTCAGGACATGACTGATAACAGCCCCCCACCCGGGAGAGCAGGATGTGTTTTATCTAGGGCCTCTACCAATACAATGAAGCGGTCATTAATTCTCCCACCCTCTGCTGATTCTGTCCCAGTCTACACAGCAAAGGTATCCTAGGAACGCTCGGTTTATCATAATCGTTATATAATAATCGTGTATTCAAAACAGGCTGCAGGTCACCGGACACAAACGAGCAAAACTTTCATTTAGTGTGAGATATAACCTTTTTGTTTGTACCAAGATCATCGTTCTTGGCAGCGCATCATCCTTTGTAAACAAAATTAGCCTGGCGCAACCCCTGATCAGCCTCTCCCAGCACCGCTCCAGTTGATTGACAGGTTTCTCCCTTGTGTGTACATAGACCTGTTCAGGGAGACGAGAGGGGCGGGGAGACGAGAGGGGCGGGGAGACGAGAGGGGCGGGGAGACGAGAGGGGCGGGGAGACGAGAGGGGCGGGCTGGACTAGTCAGGTCACTCCCTACGGGCCCCGGCCGGCTTTTCAAACTATGTTTTTTCTGAAATGTTGCAGTGACAAGTACAACACACTTTGCTGCATTAGTACTGCCAATTTTTTTTTATATAGTCTCAAAAAAAAAAAAGTGCCGTGATTTCCTAATGACTTCAAAAACAAAAAATACCAAAAAAATAAAAGAAAAAAAATAATACTGTCCCTAATCACATTCCAAAAAAGTGTCATTGGAATCACCTATATCAAGAAGATTTAGTTAGCTCTAAATGGTCAAAATAAGTGGTAAAAACACTCAGGACAAGTCCAGAACTAACAAAGCTTTTTTTCCCATAAACCCTAAGCAAAGTCCCCATGGAATCTGCCATAAAATCTATCTGAAAACGTTCTGCAGGACAGGGCTTTTTGTGGGATGTAGAACTCCATATCCACTTTTAATCACTGTCACGACTTCATAAAATGCTTATGATTTCCAATACTGCCTCTAATTTTTAATCTGTACAGCATTTCTATTTCTGTGCACCAGGGATAGAGCAGGAGGACGGCCGTGTGATGATGCCACCAGCAGCTTAATGCCCGGTGACATTATCACTGCAAGTGAGGATCAAGGGTAGAAGGAGGAAATGCAGAGCCACACACGTAAGGTTGTTAGAGAAAGGCAAAAGGAGAAAATAGCCAGGATACACACTTGGGTCTGATTGCAGGCTGGTGATGATGCAATATGATGTCATCAGTGATGTCATAACACAGGCACAAAGGCTTCTTACCGTCTGTATCGGTGTCCTGGTGCCAAGGTGGAAAGGGCGGCAGTGGACGACCGGGTGAGCGGGCTAGCAGTCGAGTAAGGACATGGATGGGAGACACTGTGAGCTCCCAGTTGGTGATACCAAAGTCTCGCAGATGGGCACGGGCGTGACTGGAGAGGCCAGCACGAGTGTCAAAACCAGCACCACAGAACTCGCATCGCATCAGGCTGAAGGTACTGGGGTCGAAGTTCGCCACTGCAGAGGGACAGATGAGATCACCTGGCATCTCAATCTTGCTCACCCGGCCTCCTCTGCAACTAAACCCTACTCACCTTATCTGAGCTAACCAATGAGGCAACCAGACTCCTTTACAAACTAGGGCCACCTTCCCCCTGTGCTGTTCTATTAGCTTACTATGCCCATTCATCCTGCAAACTTCAAATTATGTCCCCAATTCTCCTTAGTTCAGACTAACTCCACCATGTGCGCCCCCTCCACCGTCCCAACCAGCGACGCCCCCGCCGCCGTCCCAACCAGGGACGCCCCCTCCGCCGTCCCAACCAGCGACGCCCCCTCCGCCGTCCCAACTAGAGACGCCCCCTCCGCCGTCCCAACCAGAGACGCCCCCTCCGCCGTCCCAACCAGCGACGCCCCCTCCGCCGTCCCAACCAGCGACGCCCCCTCCGCCGTCCCAACCAGCGTACCCACTCTTCTGCCCAGGATACATTTTTAGCTGTTCTAATTAAGCACTGAGCTTGATGTAAAAGAACCGCTCCTCCCAGGCCTGTACCCCATACCCCCACCTACACATGAGGAGTTAGTCAACTACCCCAATAGACTGTCTTTCTCAACATAGCATGTCCTACTACCACCTTGAGAGAATCTTCCCTCCACTGTCCCTACCAGCGACGCTCCTCGGCCGGCCCTCCCAGCGATGCCCCCCGCCGTCCCCCCAAGCGACGCCCCTCCGCCATCCCAACCAGCGACGCCCCCTCCACCGTCCCAACCAGCAACGCCCCCTCCGCCATCCCAAACATTGTACCCACTCCACCGTCCAAACCAACGTAGCCACTCTTCTGCCCAGGATACATTTTTAGCTTTTCTAAATAAGCACTGAGCTTGATGTAAAAGAACCGCTCCTCCTAGGCCTGTACCCCATACCCCCACCTACACATGAGGAGTTAGTCGTCTACCCCAATAGACTGTCTTTCTCAACATAGCATGTCCTACTACCACCTTGAGAGAATCTTCCCTCCACCGTCCCTACCAGCGACGCTCCTCGGCCGGCCCTCCCAGCAATGCCCCCCGCCGTCCCCCCAAGCGACGCCCTCTCCGTCGTCCCAACCAGCGACGCCCCCTCCGTTGTCCCAACCAGCAACGCCCCCTCCACCGTCCCAACCAGCGACGCCCCCTCCACCGTCCCAACCAGCGACGCCCCCTCCACCGTCCCAACCAGCGACGCCCCCTCCGCCATGCCAACCAGCAACGCCCCCGCCGTCATCCCAACCAGTGTACCCACTCCACCGTCCAAACCAACGTACCCACTCTTCTGCCCAGTATACATTTTTAGCTTTTCTAAATAAGCACTGAGCTTGATGTAAAAGAACCTCTCCTCCCAGGCAAGTACCCCATACCCCCACCTACACGAGGCATTAGTCATCTACCCCAATAGACTGTCTTTTTCAGTGTGAGACCATGGAAGATTAGTTGCAGAAATTTCTGAGAGGCAGAGGTCCCATGAAGCTGATGGCGCCTCCTAAAAGTCACAGTGTCTTTCAGCTGCATGGCCATAAATTAATCGCAAACTGCTTACTTTTGTTAATGGCCGCTCACTTTCTGCACCACTGTGTGGCTATTAAGAAAAAGTCATTTGCAATGTGCGAAAGCTCTACACCGTCCACTTTACCTTACCCCTGCCTGCCCCATATATCTGAATAGAGCTCACAGAAAACCATGCCAAAAAAAAAAACAAAACAAAACCTTATTCAGATTATCAAAAAATCACAGAAATTTCTGAAACAAATCTGTTGACTGAGAGTTTATCCCTTAGGCCTGTTTCACACTTCAGTTTTTCTGTCAGTTAAAATCCACCAAAATAGCGGAAAACGGATCCGCAGGCGGACTGACAGAAACGGGGGATAGTGGATCGGCGGATGTACAGATCCGCTGAAGGTAAAAATTTAAAGAAACCGCGCCTGGGGAAAGAGAGAGAGAGAGAGAGAAAGAAAAAAAGAGAGAGAGAGAGAAAGAAAGAGAAAGAGAATTTTCTTCCAGCAGCCAGAAAAGATTCAGGGTTAAAAAGGGAAAATGCGGATCCGCAGGGCAAAAAAACCTTACAGGCTCCGTTTGATGATCTCAGCAGATGGCAAAAATTTGGAGGATCCGCAAAAAAACGGATCCAACGGATGGCCATCCGTCAAGATCCGCCGGTAATGCAACTCAATGGGAAAAAAAACGGATCCGCCAAGCAAAATGGCGGATCCGTTTTTTTTGCAAAACGGCGGATTTTGACTGATGGTGACAAACGGAAGTGTGAAACAGGCCTTAGGGTGAATGTACATGTAGCGGAATTGATGCAGATATTTTTGTACCTTATCTGCAGCAAAGACGCATGAGTTTTTATTTTAAGCCAATTTCACAGTCTGCATGGATGAATTTGCAATGAAAGGTCTCAGATAGATTTGACAATCTATGTGGAAGAGATAATTTTCTGCTATTGAAGATTTTCTACATGCAAAAACTGGACAGAAAATCTGCACCAAAACCTCACTGTCTGCATTTACAGCGGCATGTAAAAGTCTGAGCAGCCCTGGTCAAAATTAGTGTTATTGTGAACAGTTAAGCAAGTTGAACATGAAATGATCTCTAAAAGGCCTAAAGTTAAAAAGGTGACACATTTCCTTTATATTTTAAGCAAAAAAAATTATATACCGTATTTTTCGGACTATAAGACGCACCGGACCATAAGACGCACCACAATTTTCAGTAGGAAAATAGGGGAAAAAAAATAATGTGTCAAATGGGGGTCCGTCTTACAGTCCGAATTCAGCTTACCTGGGAAGGGATGCGGCACAGGTGGAGAAGTAGTCACAGGGATCATTCAGTGGTCCAGGCTCGTGCGGTGGCGGCTCTGTGCTGGGGCAGCTGCGCTGAGGCTGGGGCAGCTGCGCTGAGGCTGGGGCGGCTGCGCTGAGGCAGGGGCGGCAGCGCTGAGGCAGGGGCGGCAGCGCTGAGGCAGGGGCGGCAGCGCTGAGGCAGGGGCGGCAGCGCTAGGGCAGGGGCAGCAGTGCTGGGGCAGCTGTGCTGAGGCAAGGGCAGCTGTGCTGGGGCAGGGGCAGCTGTGCTGGGGCAGGGGCAGCTGTGCTGGGGCAGAGGCAGCAGTGCTGGGGCAGGGGCAGCAGTGCTGGGGCAGGGGCAGCAGTGCTGGGGCAGGGGCAGGTGGGCTCTGCGGTGGTGGCAGCAGGCGGCGCTCTGCGGTGTGGTGGTGGCAGTGGGCTATGCTCCGATGCAGGGGCGGCGGGTCCGCCGGCACTTCTTCGCAGCCCGGAGGCCTCCGCACTTCCCTTGCTGGCCGCCGCCATGTTGCGGTGGCCTCCGGGAGCATGGACGCCGGAAAGATGGCCGCCGGTCCGGGGACAGCGCATGCGCGGGATCAGATCTCGTCCCGAGATCTCGGGGGACTAGATTCAAATCTCGGCAACGAGATCTCGTCCCCCGAGATCTCGGGACGAGATCTGAAGCTGCGCATGCGCCGTCCCTGACCAGCGGCCATCTTCCCGGCGTCCACGCTCCCGGAGGCCACCGCAACATGGCAGCGGCCAGCAAGGGAAGTGCGGAGGCCTCCGGGCTGCGAAGAAATGCCGGTGGACCCGTCGCCCCTGCACCGGAGCACAGCCCGCTGCCACCACCGCACCACAGAGCGCCGCCCGCTGCCACCACCGCACCGCAGAGCCCCGCCCGCTGCCACCAGCCAGAAGGTTAGGTACCGTGTATTGCGACCATAACACGCACCCCCCACTTTCCCCCAAAATTTTGGGGGAAAAAAGTGCGTCTTATGGTCGGAAAAATACGGTATATTCATCTTTTATATTTTAAACGCTTAATGTCGCAGCCCTTTTTTCGTTTTGGTGTTTCTGTTTTTTGCTCCCCTCATTCCCAGATCCATAACTTTTTTATTTTTCTGTCAATATGGCCGTGTGAGGGCTTGTTTTTTTTTGTGGGACGGGTTGTACTTTCGAAAGACACCATTGGTTTTACCAGTTCGGGTATTAGAAAACAAGAAAAAAATTCCAAGTGCTGGGAATTGGGAAATAGCAAAAAAGTACAATTCTACAACTGTTTTTTTGGATTTTTTTTTTTTTTTTACCATGCTCAACAAATGCTAAAACCATTATGATTCTCGAGGTCATTACGAGTTCGCAGACACCAAACATGTCTAGGTTGTTTTGTTATTTAAATGGTGAAAAAAAAAAAGTTTGTTTACATTTTTTTTTTTTTTTTAAATAGCGGCATTTTCCGAGACCTGGGGTTGAGTGAGGGCTTATTTTTTGCGCGCCAAGATGACTTTTTATTGATACCATTTTGGTGTAGATACGATCTTTTGATCGCCCTTTATTGCATTTTAATGCACTGTTGCAGCGACCAAAAAACCTTAATTCTGGCAGTTTGACTTTTTTCCACTACACCGGATTAATTCTTTTTATAGCTTGATAGAGTGGGCGATTCTGAACGCGTCGATACCAAATGTGTATTTTTATTTATTATTGTTTTATTTTGAACAGGGCGAATGGGGGGGGGGTTAGAACTTTTATATATTTTTTTTTATTTTTTAACATTTTAAAGCTGCAGTTGTCTGATCGCCTCTGCTACACAAAGGCTATGATCAGATCGCCTGTGTGTTGCAGAAATGCTCACTTGCTATGAGCACCGACCACTGCGCGGCACACATAGCAATCCGACAATGACAACCACAGGGGTCTCCTGCAGACCCCAAGTTGTCATGCCAACCCATCGGCGACCCGCGGTCATGTTATACGAGTGCCAATAGGCGGGATTAGTGGTGCGCTTACAGCGCTGTTAACGGGTTAACAGCAATGGCTGGATTGAGATTCCACCCATGGCTGTTAGGGGCATATGTTCAAAACAGTGCCGTAGCACACATCACAGGGAGGGACACGATATGCAGAGTACATGTACGGCACATGACATGAAGGGGTTAAAAATTAAAAAAAGGAAAATGAGCCGATGGAAAAGTTTGGGCACACTGCATGTTTAGTACATAGTAGCACCCACTTTTGAAAGCATCACAGCTTGTAAACTTCTTTTGCAGGCAGACAAGATTCTTTCAATTTCTCTTTTAGGGATTTTCATCTATTCTTCCTTGGAAAATTCTTCCAGTTCTGTGAGTTTCCTGAGCCGTCTTGCATCCTCTGCTATTCTGAGGTCTAGCCACAGATTTTCAATGATGTTCAGATCAGGGGACTGTGAGGGCCATTGTAAAACCTTCAGCTTGCGCCTTTTGAGGTAGTCTATTGTGGATTTAGATGTGTGTTTAGGATCATTATCCATTTGTAGAAGCCATCCTCTTTTCTACTTCTGTTTTTTACAGATTGTGTTATGTTTGCATCAAGAATTTGCTGAAATTTCATTGAATCCATTCTTCCCTCTACCTGTGAAATCTTCCCTGTGCCATTGGTTGCAACACAACCCCGAAGATTGATTGATCCACCCCCATGCTTAATGGTTGGAAAGATGTTCTTTTCCTGAAATTCTGAGCCCTTTTTTCACCACACATACATTTGATCATTGTGGCCAAAGAGCACTATTTTAACCTGACACTGAATTCTTCTGGTGACTCTTCCATGAAGGCCATATTTGTGCAGGTGTCTCTGAACAGTAGAACAATGTACCACAAGTCCAGAGTCAGCTAAATCTTTCTGCAGTCAAATGAGGGTTCTGATTTGCCTCTAGCCATCCTACAAGCAGCTCTCACTGAAATTTTGCTTGGTCTTCCAGACCTTATCTTGACCCCCACTGTTCCTGTTAACTGCCATTTCTAAATTACATTTAAAACTGAGGAAAGGGCAATTTGAAAACACTTTGCCATCTTCTTATAGCCTTCTGCTTTGCAGGCCTCGACCTTTTTTTTTTTTTTTTTTTTTAAGAGTTGAAGGCAGCTGCTTACAAGAACCCATGGCTGCTGTTTTTTTTTGGCATAAGGTTAGAGGAGGCTGGTGGGTTTTTATAAAGACGGGAAATTTGCATCACCTGGCCTTTACTAGCGATGATAGTGAACAAGCTACAACCCTATTAGGCTAATTAAGTTCTGAAATCTTGGCCAAAGTAATCCGAGCATACAAATCTCCAAGGGTGCCCAAACATTTGCAATGATCAATTTTCTTTTTTGTAATTTTTAAAATGTAAAACATTACTTTTTTTTTCCTAAATACAAAATGAAATGTGTCATCTTTAACTTTAGGCCTTTTAGAGATCATTTCATTTTCAACTTGCTATTCACAATAACAGTCATTTTCACCAGGGGTGCCTAAACATTTACATGCCACTGTACCCTAAGTTATCGCTCTCGGTCATCCCTCTCATTCTACAGGCGGCTGGTCTACTCTCTCCGATCCTGACCAAATGGCTCCCTCTATTTCTATCTGTCTACACGCCTATAACATGTATTTTGGTATTCAATGCATTACATGACAAAATGATCATCAGCAATCTGCAATAAAGATGACATTTTTCTTTAATATCTGTTATCTCTAAGTATTATACCTATTAAATTATAATATTTCAATACAAAAAGACAAACTACACTCAAAACAAACGGCAAAGTACAACCACAAAATACCATGAAACTGGCTCTGTAAGACTATTCATAGTCAATATTAATTGGCAATGCAACTTCCAACACTTGGACCACAAACATTTTTCACCTCCCACAGGATAGATAACTGTATTAGTCACGGAAACCCCTACCAATCCTGAGAATGGGGTTAGAAAGTCCCCTGTGGAAACGGAGCAGTACTGAGCATGTGTGACCACCACTACTTTAGAAAGAGAATGGAGCCCATGGTCATACATGCTCACAAACTCTCCATTCTCGTCAATGGCGAGAGTCACAACGATCACACGGTTTAACCCCTTTCCGACATTGGGCGTAATAGTACACCGATGTCGGACTTCCCTTGTTTGGTGCGGGCTCCGGTGCTAAGCCCGCATCTTTCCAGGCAAATGTCAGCTGATATATACGGCTGACATGTGCCCGCAACAGCCGCGGGTGGAATCACGATCCACCCGCAGCTGTTAACTAGCTAAATGCCACTGTCAATTTTTGACAGCGGCACTTTTCTCGCGCCTCTGGCAAGCGCGCCGAAAATCCTGCCAATCGGTGACCCCGTGACGTGATTGCGGGTCACCGTTGGGTTGGCATGATAACCGGGCAGCGTTCATAGCAAGTGAGCAATTCTGCTACATACAGGCGATCTGATATCACCTGTATGTATAACATTACAGCAAAGGTATAAAACAGCGCCCTAAAAAAAAAATAATACGAAGGAGCCTCGCTCCGAAACGCGCGTCGGGGAGACGCGCCGCCAGCTCGCTCTATCCACCAGTGCCCGCTCAGGTAACCTTGAGGATGTTCCTCCTTTGCTCTTCTCCCTTCCTCACTCGGTATGTGCTGTGAGAGCTCACTGTACTCTCGTTTGTGTGGGGGTGTTTGCTCTTGTCGCATGTGATTGTGCACTCCTGCCTGTGGCTGTTTAGTGACACTATGGCTAGTGATCCTTAAACCCTGTGCAATATAAATATAATATTTGGTTTCCCCAATTTAAGGTACTACTGAATTATATTAGGCACACAAAGGGTTAACTATATGTTATATTCTAGGTGGTCAGTTTAAACCCTGTGCAATATAAAATAAATACCTTGTCACCTCAATTTGAGGTGCTATTCTACTTTAATAGGCACATAAAGGGTTTACACCAGGTTACACCCTATGCAGGTTGATTTGATCCTCTAGAGCTCACATTATGGTTACATCATGTAAATGAATATGTAAATGTGGAGAGTATTATAAATCATTCTAATGTGGCACTTGTTATGTAACCCCACAACTATTGTATATTTATTGCTACTTTATTGATATTGTTCTATGTTAGAGTTGTTGGGTCAGGCGCGTCTTTTCAGCACTGTTGCACTTTATCTCCCCTGCACATGTTCCCCCACTTCCCTGTTCTGTCCATGTTTTCCAATAAAGGGATTTTTTGCTAATAATTCGGATCTGAATGTCGTATTTGTGTGGTTTCCACACCCCCCTTCTCCATCACCTGTATGTAGCAGAGCCAATTGGATTATGGCAGCTTCTAGTCTCGTCTCCCATGGAGACTAATGAAGCATGCCAAAAGTAAAAAAAAAAAAAGTTTTTAAAAAATAATAAAAAAAAAAATCTAAAAGTTCAAATCACCCCCCTTTCAAAATAAAATAAATAAATAAATAAAAACATTACCAAATTTGGTATCTCCGCGTTCAGAATCGCCCGATCAATAAAAAAAAAAAAAAAAAAAAAAAGATTTAACCGATCGTTAAACGGCGTAGCAGGAAAAAAAGTCAATATGCCAGAATTACGTTTTTTGGTCACCGCAACATTGCACTAAAATGTTAAATAACGGGCGATCAAAAGATCGTGTCTGCACCAAAATGGTATCACTAAAAAGTCAGCTCAGCACACAAAAAATAAGCCCTCACCCGATCCAAGATCACGAAAAATGGCGCAATTTTTTAAGAAACTTTGGATTTTTTTTCACCATTTAGATAAAAAAGAACCTAGACATGTTTGGTGTCTATGAACTCGTAATAACCCGGAGAATCATAATGGCAGGTCAGTTGTAGTAGTTAGTGAACACAGTAAAAAAAACCAAAAAAAAAACCAACCTGTGGGATTGCACTTTCTTTGCAATTTCACCGCCCTTGGAATTTTTTTCCCTTTTACAGTACACAATATAATAAAACCAATGGGGTCGTTCAAAAACTACAACTCGTCCTGAAACGACAAGCCCTCACATGACCATTTTGACCAAAAATTAGAAAACGTTATGGCTCTGGGAAGAAAGGGAGCAAAAAACGAAAACGCAAAAACGGAAAATGGCCCAGAGGTTAAAGGGAACCTATCAGGTTGTACATGTAGTACAATCTGTGGACAGCACGGTATGGAAAAGGAGAAGCTGAGCGGGATGATATGTGTTTGCTGGAAAAGATTCAGTATAACTTGTATTTTATTAATTGAAATCCTTGGTGTTTGTATTTAGGAGTTCAGTGGGCGGATCTACTAGTGACTGACAGGCATCTGTGCATGCAGTCATACAGGACAATCAATCACTTAGTAGGACAGCCCACTGGATTTATGAATACAAAAAAGTGCTTTGCCCACAAAGAACACTCCAGTAAGAAATCAGAAGCCTCTTCAAAGACGAAAAAGAAGCACTGTCGTTAAGAAGAAAGGAGAGTGGTGGTCAAGGGGGATTCCCTACGGAGAGGATCAGAAGTCACTAACTGCCAACCGGACATCACCCCACGAGATGTGTGCTGTCTTCCAGGTGCCCAAGTATCAAGACTCTTCAGTGCTACAGATGACTATCCACATCTACTAATACACGTAGGAACAAATGACACTGCACAAAAGGACCTGGAGGCTTTATGCAGAGTGTTACCTAGGCAGGAAAGTAAAGGAACCGGGAGCGCAGGTCATGTTCTCATCCATCCTCCAAGTGGATGGACATGGATTAAGGAGATTGAACAGGATTCTACAGGTGATCAACTGGTTACGTCGATGGTGACGTGAGCAACGTTTTGGGTTTTTTAGACCATGGAGTGAATTACCTGTATGATGGACTCCTTGCTAGAGATGGGTTGCATATTACGAAAACAGGAAAACACATATTTGGTAGATGCCTTGCTATACTCATCAGGAGAGCTTTAAACTTGAGCCATATGGGATGAAAAATATACTGCCAGAAAAAAATATGCAGTGAATTAATTCTTTTGAGAACCCTGATATTAGAAGTGGACATAAGGAACTACAGGACTACAGATTAAAATGTGTCTATACAAATGCACAGAGCATGGGAAACAAACAAGGAGAATTGGAGCTGCTAACACAGGAAGAGAGGTATGAAGTCATAGGCATCACTGAAACCTGGTGGGATTATACACATGATTGGAATACAAACATTGAAGATTGCAACTTATTTAAAAAGAGGGGAGGATGTGTTGCATTGTATGTTAGGAAAACATATCTCCACTGAAATCCAAGCTTCAGAGAACGGTAGCTCTGCAGAAACTGTTTGGTTAAGTATTCAAGGAGAGAAAAACAGAAAGGACACTATTGTAGGTTTTTACTATAGGCCACCTGGACAGACTGAAGATATGGATGAACTCTTACTTCGGGTGTCTCTGTTCTCAAAAAAAAAAAAAAACACAAGTAAAAAAAGTATGACATAGTGATCATGGGAGATTTTAACTATCCAGATATTTGTTCGGAAATATCTCTCAGGCAGAAGTAATGGGTCCATAAAATTCTTATCTTCTCTTGCTGACAACTTTATCTTTCAAAAGGTAGAAGAGGGAACAAGAGGATCAGCAATCTTGGACCCAATACTTACCAACAGGGAGGATATGGCTGAGGAAGTAAAGGTGGCTGGGAATTTAGGAGGTTATCTATCATCAAATTTTGGATTACAAGAGGAGGAAAACAAGCGAGGACTCAGACTTTAAGGTTGGACTACAGAAAGGGAGATTTTGATGAACTCCGAAAGAGGGTAGGAAAGGTCAAATGGCTGGATGTTCTAAAGAACAGAAATGTCCAAGAAGGATGGAAGATCTGACTTCATTTCGGGATTGTTACTGATTGTGCAGTGAGAATTTCATTCAGCAAAAGCTGGAAGCATTTAAAATAGACCAAGATGGATGAAGAAAGAACTTAATCACTTTTTAAAAAGGAAAAAAAAGAAATGTATATTAAATTGAAAGAGGGGGGCATAGCTAAAGAAAAATAAAATGCTGTTTGCTGAGAATACAGGGCAAGATTAGAAGAGTTAAAGCCACTAATGAAATAAGGCTTGCAAGGGAGACCAAAAGCAGTAAAAAAATGATTTTGGGGGTATGTCAAATGCAAAATAAAAGTCAAAGATGATATAGAATTTTTACAGGATGAAAAGGGTGAAGTGGTCAAAAATTATGTTGAAGGCCGAACTTTTAAATTCCTATTTCACATCTGTGTTCTCTAAGAAAACAAATGTATCATCAACTGATCTTCACTGTGTTATCGAAGGAATAAAAGAATCCACACTATAGATGGCGAGGGAACACTTAGCTAATTTAAATCTTGCTCCAGATGAATTACATCCTAGGGTACTGAAAGAGGAAATTGCAGAACCACTAGCCAAGAATCTTTGAAAAATCATGTTAAACAGGAGAAGTCTCAGAAGATTGGAGAAGGGTGAATGCTTTCCCTATCCTGAAAAAAGAAAAAGATGGAGCCAGGAAATTACAGGCCAGTGAGTCTTATTTCTATGCTAGGAAAACTCTTTGAGCAAATTATTAAACAGCATGTATGTAAGTACTTGGATAAGAATACAGTACTTAATCAGAGGCAGAATGTGTTTGCAGCAAACAAATCATCCCAGACTAATCTAATTTCCTTCCTTGATGGAATCGCTGACTGAGTGGATCAGGGAAATAAGGAAGATATAGAATACTGCTCAAAAAATAAAGGGAACCCAATGTTACATCCCAATGTAACTGCAAGTCAGTCACACTTCAGTGAAATCAACCTGTCTGGTTATGAAGCAAAACGATTGTGAATCAATCTCTCCTGCCATTGTGCAAGTGGAACAAACAACAGGTAGAAATGATAGACAATTAGCAAGACAAAGGGGTTCTGCAGGGGTGACCATAGAACATTTCTCTGTTCTCATACTTTTTTGCCGGTTTGGTTACTTTTGCATTTTGTCATTGCTTTCACCCCTAGAGATACAGGAGCATGAGGCAGTGCATACTGTGCAACTCACAGAAGTTGCTCAGGTAGTACAGCTCATCCAGGATGGCACCCTCGTCCTGCACATTTTAAAGGACTGGTGGTCACACATGTGCACCGTCGCTTTACTCGATCTCTAAGAGACTGATCAGCAAATACAGCGCTTAGTCCTTTAGACAATAAAAGGAGCCATGGGGATTTTATGGCTATGGGGGTCCATAAGATCATACACATCACCTACATAGTGGAAGGGTGATAAATGTTGGTTATGGTCCAATTCCTTTAAATCCATTGACAAATTCTCCTGATTGCCCAAAGAAAGTTGGAAGTTGATCTCAGTTCTACCATCAGACATATGTGAAATGCTCCTTTAATAGAGGACCTGTTCCTTGCCATAACTATGTCATCTTTTATCCTGAGTAAATGCCGCTGTTTTCCCTGAATCCGATGTACTTTCTTTTGTTCCTGTACCCACCTGTTCCCATGATATGGCCCCCTTCTTCCCTGTATATAAAGCTAGTATTTTTAGTCATATGGGTGTGGTACTCATGACACCTCCATAGAGGAGGGCTTATCACCAAATCCACTTGGCTAACAAGATAAGCCTTACATACAGGAAAAGGAAGCCGTATCTCAGGAACGGAGAGGAATGTGAGCAAAAGAAAAACGATGCGGGATTCAGGAGAACAGAGGTATTTACACCAGGTATAAAAAAAAAATTACAATTTCATGGCAAGAGACTGGTGCTATGACTTGACTTCAGAGATTGGCACAAGAGAAATGTTTCCTTCTATAAATACAGCCACTTGACAAAAATGGAGATGAAATACCCGAAACATCCGACAGTCAAGAATGGCATCGTATTTGGAAAGTGACCATATTTTATCTCACCAAGCCCTTATAATGAGGACTTGCAAGTTCTTTTGTTACATATTTTAGAGTGTATTTTCACAAAACTTTGCATTTTGCTGTTCTTCTGTTATTTGTCCTGGGAATACATAAACAAACTTACAACTGGGAGTTACCATTCCAGATTATGGCCCAATCATATGCTGGCCTGACTGTGTCGGGATGTTTTAGAACACACCCCCAGTGCCAAGGAGAATAGAAAAACCCAGATGGGAAAGTATTCATGAATTTTCAGGAATAATAACAGGGGAACACCACCACGCAGAATGTATAGTTTTATAGAGCCAGCCCATTTCTTTAATAGTTGACTTTGACACGATCAATCGGCATCAACATACTGATATCTTTAAAGACCCGTGAGTCAGGTAACTGACCAGCATGTCTTACCTTTCTTGCGTTTCTTCTGAAACGAGTAGTTTTGTTCAATGGCCTTAACCTCTTCTGCGGATATGAAGTGGCGTACGTTATAGCTAACTCCAACTCGGTTCAAGTGGCCCCTGACATGGTTGGCGAGACCTATCCCATTGTGGAAGCGATCTGGACAATATGGACATTCTCTCTCCTCGCTCCTCAGCCCAAGCGCTTCAAGCTGACTTGCGTATTTAGGATCCATTAAGAGGGCATCTAAAGGTACATCCTCTTCCACCTCTCCCCAGTCGTCTCTGGGTAGACAGCGTTCATAGCTTGACAGCAGACCTTTGTTGGCTGCAGCTGAAAGTTTTTTTCCAATACGCGAAGGCGGATGTCCTTTTGTTGTCCTCTTCTTGGCGCCAATGTCCTTAAGAACCAAGACAGCAACCTGATCTCTCAACTGTTGCCTCTGCTCTTCTTCCCATCCCACACCTGATCGGAGGACCTCTCGAAACCTCTTCTTTAACTTTACTGCAGCTTCTGGAAGTTGGAAAGCCTTTCTGGACTTACTATTTTCTTCCTTGGTAGAAAGACTCTCATGCATAGAATTTTCCGAATCTTCTCTAGTCAAAATCTTTCTTTTTATCTTACTGGGTCCCTGCATGGCGGCTTGGTGTACATCAGATCTCCATCCCTGTTCAATTGTAGTTTCGCCATCTGAACTCTTCCACATTACGTCAGTTGCCACATGAGAGGTTTTGCCTCCTTCAAGAATTTCAGAAGATGCTCTGAAAGAAGTTGGGTTTCCTCGAGTGTCTCCACTCACCTTCCTCACGTGGGTCTTTGCGTGTTGAACAAAAACTTTGGAAGAATTTGTACCAAAAAGGCATTTGGGACACTGAAGACGGGCATCACGTCCTTCGTCTGCTAAATTCTCTAATTTACTAATTTCTTCTATTATTTTCTGTCTGGACTCCTGATGAAGTTGACGATGAGATTCCAGACTCTCCTCATCTCCAAATCCCTTTCCACATTCCCCACAGGTGTGAGATCCTTCACTAGCCTGCTGCCCCTCTCCTTCTGCTTCCTGAGAGTGCTGGAACATGTGCTCCAAAAGGTGGGCTTTCTTCTTAAAATAAATGTTGCACTCAATACAAGTGTAAACTGATCCCTCTTCCTCCTCTTCCTCTTCTTCCACTTCTACATGCGCATCCTCTTCGGAGTAGTTTCCTCCTTGCCAGGCCTCATGGGCTCTTCCCAGTTGAAGGGCTCTTCTGAAGGCTGGCATGTTAATGGGTGTTGGGTCTGATCGTAGCATCATTAATTGCGAATGTTCTTCTACATTATCCAAACCAGAAGACCACTCGTACCTTCTGTTCTGCAAGTACTGATCTTCTGAAGTCATTCCATCAGTCAATTCACCATCCTGATGAACATCTGAAGATGAATACTCCCAAGGACTGGAGTGGGCACCTGTCTGGGTTGACCCACGAAGATGTAAGGTCCGATGGTCGGATGATGGAAGAGTATATTTAGAAGATGAATGGCGGTCTTGATCTGGGCTGTAAAATATTAGGCAGGCAAGATAAGCTATGTAAAGATTGGGTGTGATTTGAGCAGGACCTCATGCTAACCTTCCCAACTATGATGTGTGTATTTCCTGTAGACCAGATGCTAAACTGTAACTTATAAAAAGGGCTAACTAGGTATTCCTATCTCTAAGATATTATTCTAATATGTATTAGGTGTAATAATAATAATAATAATAATAATAATAATAATAATAATAACAAATAACTCCAATTAGAAATGTAGCATAGTTCTTCTGATTCGCCCCATGCACAGGGCATTGCAGTAGCTTAGGTATCCATGGTTACGACTTCTGTCACTATACGAATGGTAGTAACCATTGGTACCTAAGCTACTGCAATGCCCTGCACATGGGATAAGCGACATAGCGAATCAGAAGAACTAGACTACCTTTCTAATTGGAAGCATTTGCTAATATTATACCTACACCGTATTTGGATAGGATCTTGGAAATGGGAATACCCCTTTAAATTCTTTTTGGCAAAGTGATGGCATATAGCTAGTTTATGATTGGTGGGAGCCCAACCCTCAAATGTGGGAGCCTTAAAGGGAAAGATAAGAATAAATCAGAGCCTTTATTCTTAGGATTGGTTGGAGTCCTCTAAGTCAGACCACCAGGTCATTGTGATGGCATATCTTAGCAATATGCAGCCACTTTACACAATGGAAAATGCCCTTTACCTCCATTTTTTTTTTTTTTTAAAGACCTTGCCTTGGCCACATAATGTCCTGTTCTTATTATTAACATGACCGCACCCATGATAGATTCCTTGAGTAAATACATAGGAGATGAAGTCTCAGGCTGCCAATACAGCAGTGATAGCGGCCACTAGCGATGAGTGCACATGCTGGGATAAGGTGTTCTCCGAGCAAGCTCGGGTGCTAACCGACTGACTTTGACGTGTTTGAAAAAAAATATGTTTGAATCCCCGCAACTGCATGTCTTGCTGCTGCTCGATAGCCGCAAAACATGCAGGGATGGCCTGTTTGTTAGGTCATCCCCCTGCATGTAATGCGGCTCTTGAACAGCCGCGAGACATGCAGCCATGGGGACTTGAACAATTTTTTTCGAGTACGCCGAAGACACTCAGTTACGACTCGTAATGGGCAGAAATATTTCATCTCACTGTCAAAGACAGAAAATACAAGAAAGTTGGAGGAAGGCACAGGTTTACTTTATAGAGGGCCCACAATGTATCTAAAAATTGCATTAGGCCTGTTTCACACATTCGTGAAATACAGACCTCGCCCAGATCGGAAGGTCAGGACCGGCCGGTGGGGTCTCCCGACCTTAGCGGATTACTCATAAGCATACCTAAAGCAGCTAGGTCAACTCAGAAGACCCAAAGGTCGGAATTGGCTTCCAATCCGAGCACAATCTGCATTTAACAGACGTATGTAACTGGCTTTACCTTGATATATTTCACATTATAGCCTTCACACAAGTGATGAAGCTGCACACTAGTCCTTACCGCCCCATAATGCCACAGTTGATTCCATCCGAATCCCTTGAGTGGGTCATTCTGATGCCTAAAGTGTAAAAGAAACCACTGTGTAGCAAAATAACATCAAACAAGGAGCAAAAATTGTAAAACAATAAGGGAAAGCGAATACATACGTTTCCCAAATCACATACACAGCTCACCTTCTTTGTTGTCTTCTCTATATCCCAGGTGCGGGTAGGATGTGAGGACACCACCTTCTTCAGGATAGGCTCCAACATTGGCTTCTCCACCTCCCACCAGGACAATCTCCACACCTCCTGGACATGCCATTGGGGCACAAGCTTCATTCTGGCCGATGGATGGCAGTGCGTACTGTAAGTGATGCACATCATCCTGTCCAGAAAGGTATGTGGAGGGAACGTCCTCCATGAGGAGGAAGGTTTAGCAAAGGAAGACCAGATGGAGTAAACGGTGGACAACAAAACGGAGATGGGGCCCTTCAGTACTGCGGTGAAATCAAGGACAAGAATGTGGCAGACCTAAAAGATGGTCGAGTTGGATGATGATGGAGAAAGAATGAGAGAAAAAAAAAGGGGGTGAAAAATACCAAGTTAGTCTTTGAGGTTTAAAAAGTGTATTATTTTTGAATATTTCTAAACTTTGCACTCCAGATTCAAAATGTTCTCCTTTTGGGAGCCTTGTGAAAATTCACCAAATTTCATTATCATTTTAGCAAAATATTCTGAAAATAGACAAACAATTAGAAAAGGTCTTGCCTTGTCGCAACAAATAACCACCATATATGACTAGGACAAGACAAACGCAACTTATAGGAAACATGCCATGCACATTGAACCACTTCATGAGCGACTGCTTGGCCAAGCCAACTGGAGATGAAAAGTATTGGCTCAGAGTCCCTGCATTACATTGTACTTTAAAAGTTTTAAAACTATCAGTTTTGGAAAAATTTCTAAAAAATGGCTGAAGAGTTGATAGTTCCATGTGATATTGGAGCATGAAATTCCCCCATAAATTCAACCCAAGTTCTTCACCGAGCCCCAAGACTGGTCATTCTTAAAAATAATCAAAGAACAGAAATATATCCCTATTGTCTTCACACAGGCAATTTCATGCTTCCCGTGACTGATTTGACCTGTACTCTTCCCAAAAAAAAAAACAAACAAAAAAAAAAACTTTCCTGTTCTTCCCTTAAGGGTACGTGCACACGCTGCGGAATCCGCTGCGGATTAATCCGCACGGATTTTGCAAAAACCGCAGATAATCCGCAGGTCCAAAGACCTGCGGATTATCTGCGGTTTTGCCTGCGGTTTGGTCCTGCGGATTCACTATCTCCACAATGGTGGAGATAGTAACCCGCAGCGGTTTCCGCAGAAAGAATTGACATGCAATTCTTTCTGCGGATTCAAAACCGCAGCAAATCCGCGCGGTTTTTTTCCGCAGCGTCGGCACAGCGTTTTTTTTTTCCCATTCAAATGAATGGTACTGTACACCGCAGCTAAAACTGCTGCGTGTCCGCAGCGGCCAAAACCGCTGCGGAAATGCAGCGGAATCCGCAGCGTGTGCACACAGCCTAAGTATTTCTGCAGAAGTATGCAGGGCACTTGAGTCAAGTTCCAGTTGGAATGCAGCACGAGTAGTTTCTATAAAGGACTAGTCTAGACAAGATGTTCTTAGAAAAGGACAAACCCCCAAGCCAACCGGGTAGATTAACTTTGGGTTCATTGTTTAGAAGTGTTGCACTACAATTGGATTGGTGATGACGAGAAGGTACCAGAAGTAAACGGGAGTGCTAGATAAACTCTGAAGGGGCATTTATACTGCAAGTTTATCATGAATGAGTTTTTCCAGGAACGCTCCTTTACCGGTAGTTGTTTAGTCTAAACTGGTATAATGTATGATTTAAACTATTTTATATTTTGATCGATTGGACATGACCGATGTTAAATTTTTTTTCTTTATTACTATTATTATTATACTTTTGAACAGGGAAAAGTGGGTTGATTTACGCTTTTATACACATATTAATTTTTACCTTATTTATTTAGTCGTCTTATGGGTCTTGAACCAGAGATCCTTTCATTGCTAGTACAGTATACTATAATACCACGGTATTGCAGAAAATAGTATAAATGATGGTCTGCTATGAACCTCAGCCTGTGGCTACATTGAACAAAATAAGTACAAAGATGACAGCCATCGGAGCTTTCAGCAAGACGCCAGCAGCCATGTTAACCCACTGGTTGCAACTGATCAGGACATGGAAGTTCGACAGGACGGGGAGCATAAGTGCTCTAACATTTGCATATTTTTTACAAATTAAAACCAGACAATACGTTTGTCTTTTTTCATTTTCTGATGGTAGCGTTTTTCATTATACTTTGTGTCTAGGATTACACTTTACAGTCACCCCATAGACCACTAATCTGGAGAGGTTCATTAACTTGGGTGGGAGAGTTGTACGTTTTCTTTGTGGTCTGTGCAAATGTCATTGTGCAGGGAGGGGGCAGAGGTGACCTGTGACCTCACCTTTTATCAATATACACACTTCTATATGGGTTATTTTCTGATGACACGTTCCCTTTAAAGCAGGGGTCTCAAACTCGCGACCCTCGGGACAATAGTTTGCGGCCCTCTCCTCATGGGCCCTCGGGACAATAGTTTGCAGCCCTCACCTCGGCCAGGATCACACATGCGAGAAACACGGCCGAGTCTCGCATGTGAAATCCCAGTCACACGTAGTACCGAACATTCTCTACAAAACTTATGTTATGGAACGCCCAGCTTTCTCAGACAAACTTTTGCCATTTCCCATCATGCAAGGCACTCATGGAAGCAGGCACACCATTCAGTGGTGAGGAGTATATGGATGTCATTTTGAAGCTACAGAAGGAATATGATCACAGATTTGCAGACTTCAAGACGCACAGAGCCACATTTCAAATTTTTGCAGACCCCTTCTCCTTTGATGTGCAAGATGCCCCTCCTGTGAGCTTCAAATGGAGCTCATTGACCTGCAGTGTAACTCTGAACTCAAAGCCAAGTTCAGGGAGGTGAGTGGAAAAGCAGACAAGCTCCGGCAGTTTTTGAGAGAATTGCCCCCCAGCTTCCCTGAGCTTTCCCGAATGTTCAAGCGGACCATGTGTCTTTTTGGGAGCACATACTTGTGCGAAAAGCTCTTCTCTACCTTGAACTTCAATAAGTCCAAGTACAGGTCTTACTGATGAGCATCTTCAAGCCCTACTGAGGGTCTCAACTGCTTCCTCCCTTCAGCCAAATGTGGCTCGGCTATGCGAGAGTAAGCGCTGCCAGATCTCTAGCAGCAAGAAGTAGGCAGAAGAACCCATGTTCAAAACAGTTTATGTCCAATGTTCCATTCATGTTCAGAAAGTTAAATGTTAAAGAACTGTTAATAGAGACATCTGAATAATAATAATTACATTTCTCTAGTCAGCAACTATATGTGGTTTCTTCAGTCTTCTATAGCTGCTGTATTATCATTTTCATTTTATTTATTACTGATTGATTTATTTTTTCTTATGATTTTAATTTATTTTTATTTTTTAACACAAAATAAGATGAAAAAATAAAGACATTTGATAACATTGGAATGTTTTTGTAAGAGCTTTTCTTGTGGAAAACCTGATGCGGCCCAGCCTCACCCAGATTCTACCTCCAGCAGCCCCCGGGTAAATTGAGTTTGAGACCCCTGCTTTAAAACATTGAACTGGAGCCATCTTTGAAGAACAATGGCCCACATCAAACATTCATCTTCCAAAGAACTCTAGATCCTGAAAACCACAGAACTCTAGATCCAGAAAACTACAAGACTACTAGAACAAAGGAGCCTTCTCTTTAGTGGTTGGGGGTGGGTCCCAGTCCTATTTAAGGCACCTTACAAGGAGTCTTAAAAAAAACGCTGGCCTATAGGCTTATCTAGACTAGGAATGAGGAAAAAACTGCTAGTGTTGTTTGATTCTTGGGTCATGCCAGGAATGCTATCCCCACACATTAGCTATTGAAACGCATTTCACAGAAGCAGTCATGCATACGGTATGCAGTCCATTAATTTCTGAAGTGGCAATCTCATGGATGAACCCTGATGGCCCTCACGAAAGATCAGCGAAGACATCCTGTGCTTTAAGTGCAGATCATTTCCATCCGTCAGCTCCTTTCCATTTGATATAAATAGAAGCCGTCCACAGAAGGAAGATGAAGAACCGAATGCACTAAACTCAAGAATAATGGGAATTCTGAATAGAACATTCTTACTACAACGAATACACTGCCGGGTCTATTATAGGGACGGTTCATGACACGGGCTCAAAAAACACCAAAGAAAAACCACTCTCCAATACTTTGCTCTAAAGTTGGCTGTACACATTAAATATATTTTGGCTGGACCTGCCAATTTTGACCAACCATCTAATCCGTATGATGTTGTTCTAAATCCACATTGGAGGAAAGAAGGGTCCGACAAGTTAAATCGAAAAGGTGCAAGACTAGAGTGCTATTAGATAGGGAGCATACGTGTGACTAGCAGCACTCCATTCCCTACTACGGGACTGCTCAATCCAAACCCATGTTCTTCATCACTTCTCCTATCGATAACCTCTTTAAAAGGTTTTTTAAAGAAAAAAAAGATTACTAAAGGTGGGAAGGTGGGAAAATTAGGAATAACTTATTTTCAACTTGTAATTCCTCCAACATTTCTCCACCATTGCTCCGGTGGTCCCACAGACTCATCCTGCATTAATGACATTCCATCCATGTGCACGTGACCACTGCAGTTAATCATTGGCCTGAGCAATGATGCTTGTATGTGTTGCAGAAGACCACCGAGGACAAGGATTGGCTTTAGCAAGTCGTCACTGCAGAACAAGTCAACAAAACCAATTGAAGGAAAATAAAAATTTCTTTAAATTTTGGACAATACTTAAGTGAGATACCATCACAAGAGGTCTCTCGAAGTGGCATATTCTCATTTTCTTTTTGAAAATAAAGCCAAATGTGCGAGTGTATGGAGAATCGGGAGACACAGCTGTCATTCAATCTTCATCTAACGTGTATGGCCAGCAAAATTGGTAAAGCTAGTTACAGGTCGTTAATGTTCCCGGTTAGCTCAGGTCAGGAGACCTTGTGGTCAGGCCGGATATTCTGATCTTGGCATGGTCCATGAGCACAGGATTGTGTGAAACCAGCTTTACCTGTTTTAGGCCTCTCTACAACTGCTCGTTATTTGCCCCCAAGCTACTGTTTCAAAATATACAGTGTTCCTCGCTAAGCGCAGAAATTCAAAAAGGGTCATCCAGTCAAATATCATGGACTATGTACCCGTGGTATTACACAAGTCTTGTTAATTAATAAACCTATACTATTAAGCTGTTTTCACATGGGGCAAAAAAAGAAATCCATCCAAAATGAGGGAGCACAGGAATATTTCTTTCTATGACGCTCCTGTATCTTATTCTTCTAGAATCCATTCCCATTATTGGTGGAATGATCATTTTTGCAGATGACTAAACCAATGAAGTGCTGCAAGGAAATCAATTAGGTTGATGGACTGAACCAAGGGTGGTCAACCTCAGGCCTGTGGGATGTTTACGGCTCTCTTTGACCTTTTGTCCAGCCCCGGGGCAGATTCCCGGGGACCGCAGTGCTAGGGCCGGCAGCTGTATTTTGCCGGCCAAAGGCCCATTAATTTCCTCTTGCTCTGTGAGCATGTGCACACAATGTTCACTACTGAATGCTAAGACGCGTGTAATGAAAGATTACGTCCTGACACCAGTGCCAGCGTTGAGACATACTTAGTGGGCGAAGTTAACACATAATTTGCAGGGTCCCCTTAAAGATGGTATAAATATCCAAAATGGCTCTTGGCAGAAGAAAGATTCCCCACCCCTGGACTAAACGATGGTCTATTTTAGGCAAAATTCAGGCATCTCTGAAAAACAGTCTGCATACGAACCAGCCACAGGTCACCTGACAGCCTCATAGGCATACAGTTAGGTCCATATATATTTGGACAGAGACAACATTTTTCTAATTTTGGGTCTAGACATTACCACAATGAATTTTAAACAAAACAATTCAGATGCAGTTGAAGTTCAGACTTTCAGCTTTCATTTGAGGGTATCCACAATAAAATTGGATGAAGGGTTTAGGAGTTTGAGCCCCTTAACATGTGCCACCCTGTTTTTAAAGGGACCAAAAGTAATTGGACAATTGACTCCAAGGCTATTTCATGGATAGGTGTGGGCAATCCCTTCGTTATTTCATTCTCAATTATGCAGATAAAAGGCCTGGAGTTGATTTGAGGTGTGATGCTTGCATTTGGAAGGTTTTGCTGTGAAGGAAACATGCGGTCAAAGGAGCAGGTGAAACAAGCCATCCTTAAGATGCAAAAACAGAAAAAACTCATCCGTGAAATTGCAACAACATTCGGAGTGGCAAAATCTACAGTTTGGTACATCCTGAGAAAGAAAGAAAGCAAGCACTGGTGAACTCATCAATGCAAAAAGACCTGGGTGCCCACAAAGACAACAGTGGTGGATGATCGCAGAATAATCTCCATGGTGAAGAGAAACCCCTTCACAACAGCCAACCAAGTGAACAACACTCTCCAGGAGGTAGGCGTATCAATATCCAAATCTACCATAAAGAGAAGACTGCATGAAAGTAAATACAGAGGGTTCACTGCATGGTGCAAGCCACTAAAAAGCATCAAGAATAAAAAGGCTAGACTGGACTTTGCTAAAAAAAATCTAAAAAAGCCAGCACAGGTCTGGAAGAACATTCTTTGGACAGATGAAACCAAGATCAACCTCTACCAGAATGATGGAAAGAGAAAAGTATGGCGAAGGCGTGGTACAGCTCATGATCCAAAGCCTACCACATCATCTGTAAAACACGGCGGAGGCAGTGTGATGGCTTGGGCATGCATGGCTGCCAGTGGCACTGGGTCACTAGTGTTTATTGATGATGTGACACAGGACAGAAGCAGCCGAATGAATTCTGAGGTATTCAGAGCCATACTGTGTGCTCAGATCCAGCCAAATGCAGCCAAACTGATTGGTCGTTGTTTCATACTACAGATGGACAATGACCCAAAACATAAAGCCAAAGCAACCCAGGAGTTTATTAAAGCAAAGAAGTGGAATATTCTTGAATGGCCAAGTCAGTCACCTGATCTCAACCCAAATGAGCATGCTTTCACTTGTTAAAGACTAAACTTCAGACCGAAAGGCCCATAAACAAACAGCTACTGAAAACCACCGCAGTGAAGGCCTGGCAGAGCATCAAAAAGGAGGAAACATAGCGTCTGGTGATGTCCATGAGTTCAAGACTTCAGGCAGTCATTGCCAACAGAGGGTTTTCATCCAAGTACTAGAAATGAACATTTTATTTACAATTATTTAATCTGTCCAATTACTTTTGGTCCCTTTAAAAACAGGGTGGCACATGATAAGGAGCTGAAACTCCTAACCCTTCATCCAATTTTAATGTGGATACCCTCAAATGAAAGCTGAAAGTCTGAACTTCAACTGCATCTGAATTGTTTTGTTTAAAATTCATTGTGGTAATGTCTAGAACCAAAATTAGAAAAATGTTGTCTCTGTCCAAATATATATGGACCTAACTGTATATGATACTATTGTGTTCGGGTGACTCGCGCCCGGTCCGTGCATCGCGGTCCACAGGCAGAAATTTGAATGAGGCACTATACATGGTCTTCCAAAATTGAAAGTCAAGATGACTAATTTATGACCATTTTGCCAACCACAATTTATCGTCCATATCACGACTGCATGATCTGTGACCCCTATGGTCCTACTGAATAAGGGTGCAGTCAGATAACCGTACAAATGGGACTGGCCGTGGCTCTCCTCACCCGAGGGTGATGGATGCATAGAAATATATGAAGTGCTCATGCTCGGGGGTCAGAACAGTAGCGGGCCAGTCCGCGTATTGCAATCCGATCTTGGCCTAATTTATACGGCCGCCTGACTGCGCCCATTAACTGTGATGTCCTAACTATGGATGTAAAACTGTGTGGGGGTCTCAGTCCTGTTTATGTCATACAGACCCTGTAACTAGGAGAGACATCTAGAGTGACCTTAAAAGCTAATAAAGTCTATAGAAAACAGTTTACCCGGCAGCGGTGCAAGTGTCGGCTATCCAGGAAATAAACACATCGCGCAGTTTTGAAAATTACCTCAGTGAAAAACCTGTCTATATTGCCCATAGCAACCAATCACAGAACAGCTTTCAATTTATCAGAGCAGTTTAAAAAATGAAAGCTATGCTGTGATTGGTTGCTATGGGCAACAGCCAAGTTTCAGAAGTCTGGCCTACCAGACCTTCATTGATCGAAGCTGTCTAAGGTCGGGGTCACACATGCAGCCGCACGCTCTGCTCCCAAGTGCCGGCGGCAGTGCCAGGTATTGACGTGCGAGACTCGTCCGAGTTTCTCGAAGTGTGACCCGGGCCTAATAGTGAAAACTGCCTTTGTTGTCCACAGCAGCCAATCAGATCTCAGCTTTCATATTTTTCAGACCAGCTTTACAAATAATACCTGAGTTTTGATTGGTTGATTCTTTAAAAAAAAAAAAAAAAAACTTTTTTGCTTGCGAGTTTTGATAAACGAGGCCTAAATGATAAATTAATCCATGATGATAGACATACTATATCTTATAAACCCAATTGATAATAAAAGGGCTCACCAAATGTCTCTTAAAGGGGTTGCCCTGTGAAAACAAGTCATCGCCTATCAATATCTATAGGATCGGTGGGTGTCGAACTGATGGAACGCGCAGTGACTGACAGATTGGAGATTTTAAAAATTCCCAAAGGGAAGCTTGAATGAATAGAGGGGCGTTGCAGCATGGGCACTGCTGCTAAATGCTTACAGGGATAGAAGGTTCCCCGTTTTGTCGACTGGTTAGGGTCCCAATGAACGGCCCCCCCACCAATCAACAAGTTATCACTTATCTTGTGGATAGGGAAGACTTGTCTTCACTGGACGACCCCTTTAAGTAAAATTAGTACTCTTTATTAGCGGTCCATGTACACATCGCACAACTATCACAAAGCGACAGTGCCTCATGCCACCACATGCCAGACAACCCCTTTAAGAATAGTTGTCCTCACACATAAATACAAAGTACGCATTCAAACTTTGGTATTAAATTAGAACAATTGCTTTTTTTTCCCCAAAAAAACCTCATTACCTCTTCAGTTCAGTGGTGTAACTTGGAAGTTTCTGTGCGCCAATCCAAAAAAAATAAAAAATGGCACCCAACTTTCATGGGTCTTTAATAATGCTCCAAAGCCCTGGTGCAACTATATCCCCTCCACTCATTAGGGTTACGTCTCTAGCTCAGTCCTATTCACTTACATTGCGCCTATCTCCAATACCAGACACAAGCTATTGACAAGAGTGGCGCCGTTTGCACACACTTCGCCTTTGCAAACGCTATATAGCAACGATGTGTGGCCAGAGACCAGGAAGATGGAAAGGCATACTGAAAAGTGTGGTAGAAAGTATTTAGAGGGGTCTCAGTGAATAAAATGATTGGATTGTTCATGCAGTCACTAAAATAGTTATTCTCGGCAGCACATGTCCTGTGAACAATTGTATTAAAAGGATTTTCAGGACTCTTGTCAAAGCTCTATATGACTGCAGATTGCTGACTCTTGACAGTGTGCAAGTCCTGCGAGCGCCGTCGTTTGACTGCAAGTACGGGGTTGCAAAGTTGCGGTGACGTGCCGACTAGATTCTCATCTGCTTCTCTCAGTGTCCTGTTGATAGAATGAGTGAGAATCTAGTCGGCACATGACCGTAACCATGCAAACTGCATACTTGGGAAAGCCCGCACTGGGAATACAGGGGAAATCATGACAGTGTGCACATTGCACACCGTCAGTCAGCAATCTACAGGCTTATAGAGTGAAAGCAGAGATTTGTCAAGAGTGTGGAAAAACCCTTTAACAGAATTGTGGTTGGCCTGTCTAAACAGACCATTAAACGACTTTTATATCGCGGGTCGGCGGTCAGTTAATGGCTACGGTCAGTAGATGGAACTGAAAACGCACTTATTCACTGACCGTATGTTAGAAAGAAACAAAACTTTGCATTATACATTGTAAAGCTTAACGGGAACCTGACACCTGATACACGCTGCTCGCTGCACAGGCAGCACGTATCAAGCAGTGGCTGGATGATCTCAGGCAGGCATGTTTAACTCTGTAATGCCGCAGTGATTTAGAGTGAGACTTACTTTAAAGAGCTGTCGGGGACTGAGCCACGCAGGAGACTAGTCAGACAGACGGGACCCTGGCTGTTTTTCCCCGCTTGCTATCCTATTAAAGCCTATGGAAAGGGGTGGGGAGAATAGCGTGCAAGACAGAGAGAGACACAGACAGATGATGCTGTTGCTTTCTAACAAAAGTTGCTCCCTATACACTAACACAGGAGCAGACCTGTCAGTCACTGGTAGGGGGCAAGGAGAAGCCACAGGGGACCCCGCCTGTCCAATCCGTCTCCAGCGGCTTTTAAAGTATGTTTTTTTCTGAAACGCTGCTGCGTTTCAGAGTTAAACATGCAAGGCCGAGATCATAAATGGTCAGGATGGATCTGCTGTCAGGTTCCCTTTAATTTACAGAAAACCCTTTTAAGCTGATTACACGGGATTACGACGTTTTTCATTTGGCGTTTTCCAGTGTGCTGCAGCCAGATGACTTTGTTTCCCTCCCCCAATTTCTACAGTAAAATATTCTAAAAGTCTCTATGCAATTGCTTTGGTTTTTTTTTGTCTGTAGCATTTTCGGAAAGTATTGTATATTTTCCGGCATTTTTTTTCCATAGATTTCTATATAGGGCTACAAAAATCCACGCGCATATACATATATCAATAATCGTTCCAAGAAAATATATCCCATCAGAGGAAATCATTTTCTCCACTGAAGCTTATTTTCTCCACTTTTTCTCCTCCCTCGCCTCCTGAACACATCACTCAAAAAAAAAAAATAAATAAAGTTTAAGGGCTCATTCAGACCTCTCTTTTTTCATGTACCAGAAAAACAGGCGTAGTTTAATCAGTGATTTTCTGCACTCGACCATGAGAAACAAGAAAAAAAAAGTTTCTATATCTTCTCCTATGTAGCACTCTTGTGAAAAATGTTATTTTCATGGACCTGCATTGCCGATTTCGATCCAACACTTGCCTCTGGGATTTTGCACTCGGTCCGCAAAAAAAAAAAAAAAAACCATTGGCCATATGAACAGGCCCATCCTGTCTGTGAAATACAAGGATAGAACTCGTACACGAACACTGGACGTCTGAATGAACCTGCAGTCTAAACAATACAGGTGTAAGCTCGTTGAGGGATCAGATTACAGCTGCCTATTGAAGTCTATGGAAAGGAGTGGGGGAGAATAGAGTGAAAGAGACACAGACAGATTATGCTGTTGCTTTCTAGTAAAATTTTCTTAACCCAGTGCTGGATTCACATCTACACTGCTCAGTACTGCTGTAGAAATGTCCTACATACTGCTGCTGCTTAACTTGCTACAAAGGCAGGAGTCCTTCATGTCTGTTTGTGCTGCGTATGGAAGACACCATAGTAGCTAGTCTCCACCCACCAGCTCAGGGACAACTGAAACATTAACACTAGAGCCCACAAAGGTAAAAACACACGACAGCATATTCTGAAAAGTCATCTACACTTTTGAGTATTTCCATGACATATTAATGCTTTGGTCTCCTATGTCAAGCTCCTATATAGCTCTGTGAGTCTCCATGGTAACAGACTACAAACAAGTCTTGTGTAGTCATATCCTGTAGTCACACTCCCTTTCATCAGTTCTCAATGTCAGCAAAAGGTGAAACTTCATCTGAGTAAAGGCCATTTACACTATGTCATTATCACTTTAAAAGGATTTTCCCGTTTCAGCGAATAAAACAAGTATCTATATGGCCAACATATAATCAGGACAGATATGGCCACACATTAGGGTTTATTTTAAAGAAAGTACACCTAGATGACCAACGGGTTTGGATTGTCCGCCTTTGTGAACATTATTCTTTCCTTACGAGTATTTTTGGATAACATTCATTTTCTTAATAGGGTTTCAATAAAAATGTTGCTCCTAAGCCTTCTCTAGCCTCTGTGCTGTACTGTATTACTGCAGAATGAATTAACTCCATCAGTGAGCTCATTCTGACAAATGGGAGAGTTTCTCTCTTATTTTTCTGATTTATGACCACAGACCACATAAGGGTTAAAAGTGCAAGGAAACAAAAAGTCTGTAGAAGCCAAACGGTGCAAAACTTTCAATCAACCTGCACTGCGTAAATGATTTCTAGCCCACAATATATGCATTTAAGTAAAAAAAAATAAAAATGCACCACCCCCATTGCAAATTAGGTTTAGTATTAATTACAAACGTGCTGACGCTTGTCATAAACCAATGAATCAAGAACAAGGTAAAAAGCTCAACACAATAAATATAAAAAGTAGGTTCTCTGGTGTTCAGGGAAAAAGGCCAATTTAACTGACTACTGCTGTCTCAGAATTATTTTTTATCCCATCATGACCTGCGTCTGTAGCACTTAGTAGAGCACCTCTGGGTGTTGTGACCCGCTGCAAATGTGATGCATAAACAGACACCAGCTTCTAGCAGCATTCCAGAGGAATCTTAGACCATTCCTCATGGGCATTGGCCTCCAAGTTACTAATATTCTTGGATATCACCGAGCCGCCGCCGTGCTTCACTGTAGGCATCACCGAGCCGCCGCCGTGCTTCACTAAGCTGCCGCCGTGCTTCACTGTAGGCATCACAGAGCCGCCGCCGTGCTTCACTGTAGGCATCACAGAGCCGCCGCCGTGCTTCACTGTAGGCATCACAGAGCCGCCGCCGTGCTTCACTGTAGGCATCACAGAGCCGCCGCCGTGCTTCACTGTAGGCATCACAGAGCCGCCGCCGTGCTTCACTGTAGGCATCACAGAGCCGCCGCCGTGCTTCACTGTAGGCATTACAGAGCCGCCGCCGTGCTTCACTGTAGGCATTACAGAGCCGCCGCCGTGCTTCACTGTAGGCATTACAGAGCCGCCGCCGTGCTTCACTGTAGGCATCACAGAGCCGCCGCCGTGCTTCACTGTAGGCATCACAGAGCCGCTGCCGTGCTTCACTGTAGGCATCACCGAGTCCCTGCCGTGCTTCACGTCAGGCATCAACGAACCGCTGCTGTGCTTCACTGTAGGAGAAACGAGCCGCCGCGCTTCACTTTAGGAATGCTTCACTGAACCACAGCCATGCATCACTGTCGGCAGGAATTTTTTTTTTTTTTTTTTTCAGCATTTGATGCATTTTTCCTCCTCCACTTATACTGCTGATCTATAGACTCAGAAAGTTCCATGCTTGTTTCATTGCTCCTCAGAATAAAACCCTAAGGCCGGGGGTCACACATCAATACCTGGCACAGCCACCGGCGATTCTGACAGGAGCATTAAGCTGCATAGAAATACATGCAGCCGCCGCACACTCCGGTCCCGAGTGCCGGGTATTGTGGCGAGAGTTTCTCGCATTGCACTCGCAAGTGTGACCCCGTCCTAAAGGTATTTGCACACTGCATCTTTTTCCACCATTTTTTAACAGGTTTGCTTTAAAAAGAAAAAATAAATAAAAAGAGGTGAAAGCTCTAAAAAAGTGATCAAAAGAATGGTGCTGTCAACTTGTATGGGAAAACGAGATGCCGTTCATACTTTTGTGTTCAGGGCTTTAAAAGAAGTAAAGGTACAGTTTTTTTTTTGTGTTTTCCCAATGTTTTTGGTTCAACATACTCCAGTGCTTTCTTGACTTATTAAAGTGGTGTCCAGGTTTGGCATAATTAGTCAGCAATCACGCTAGGCAGACTTGTGAATGCACACAGTGCGCACTGTCAGGATTCTCTGTTGCCGGGTGCGTGTGGTCATGTGACTGCACGCATGTGATGTACGTACTTCCGGCCACATTCCAACTAGACGTGTCCGGCCTCGCTCCTTTCACTTGTATTGAGCGTCTATTCGGAATGTGGCTGGGAGTATGCATGTTGCATACTTGTGGTAACCCGATAGCCCGCTCCCAGACTATCCTGACAGAGCGCGCCGTGAGGATCCACAAGCCTGCAGTCACTCTCCGTGCCAAACCCGGACGATCCCTTTTAATGAATTTAAAAGATGTGCAGAAAATGCCTGTTAAAAGATGCCACAAAAATGTTCAGAAAGAAAAAAGGCCAAAACGCCAGAGGGAAGGAAGGAAATTTACAAAGTGCTCACAAAACTACCTAAAAACTGCTGAAAAAAAAAAAAAACGCTTCAGGTGTACAAAATTCCAGAGAACTTTCTACTTGGAAAATGGAAGTTTTTGGCAGCCGGATGCAGCTTGAAAGGTCTGTGGCTGATTTATAGGACTTTTCTTGCGCTTTTGGGTCAGTAGAGAAGATATCTTAGGCCACATTGAACATTTGATGCGTTTTTTACCTCAGTATTTGTCAGCCAAAAACCAGGAGAGGAACAATCTGAGGAAAAGTAGAATAGAAACCCGTCCCCACTTCTGTATTTAGCACCCGCTCCTGGTTTTGGCTTACAGATACTGAGGTAAAAAAACTCACCAAATCCTAAATGTCTGAACGTGGACTTACAGTTCGGACATGGAGCCCTTTAGGGTTTAGGATTTCTCCTCGCTGCAAACTGCCACCAGATCCTTCTGCCGGTTCTTTTGCAGTCACTCGAGGGTTATTGACCACCTGCCTCCTCAGGATTTTGGTGGCAGCTTCCTCTTTCTGTCACGTCCAGGTAGTAGTGTAGCCGGAGTTCCCATATCTTTATTTTGTGAACTCTGCTTCCAGCTGTATCTCTAGGGACATCTTTTTCTTCTTTGTATAAAGCAATGAAGTCTTCTCAACTTTTTGGACCACTTTGTTGACAACCCAAAAAATATTAATGACCCTAGAGGTCACTACTAGTGATGAGCGAGTGTGCTGGGATAAGGTGTTACCATGCTCGGGTGCTAAGCAAGTGACTTCGGGGTGCTCGAAAAATATGTTCGAGTCCCCGCAGCTGTTGGACAGCCGCAACACATGCAGGGCTTACCTAACAAACACCCACGAGACATGCAGCTGCGGGCACATTTTTCGAGCACCCCGAAGACGCTCTGTTAACACCCGAGCATGAGATAGCACGTTATCCCAACACGTTCGCTCATCACTAGTCACTACCCATAAGCAATGGACTAAGATTCCTCAGTAAACTGCTGTCTGGCTATGCTTCACATTTGCAGCAGGTTATAACAGCCAGATGGGGCTATACTAAGCACGAAAGACGCTTGCCATGAAGAATTGTGAGACTGCAGTAGTCAGTAATTGGGGCATTTTGGTCTGAATTTGGAGAAACCTCATTTTATTAGTTGTGACTCACTAGTGACATTTCAACAAACCAATGAAAGAAGAACAAAACAGCAGAAAGTTGGTGAATTTTGCACCCGATCAGTAACGGGAGGGGGATGAATAATTTTGGTGGCACTACATGGAGGCGTTATAGTCGCATCTGTAATTAGACAGTAGGACACCGGGGATCCCAGATGCTTTTACTGCATTGGTTGTAGATCACAACAGGTCTCCATGATCCGGTAGAACTACAGGTATCAGCATCCTGATAGACCATACTACGCACCCCATTACGGGGCCGCATGAACCTATCTTGCCACATGGGGCCACTGACAATAAACTTTGCAGAAGTACAACTGTCAAAATAATTGCTGTTTTTTTTTTTTCTAAATAATTTTTTTGTTTTAACAAAATTTCCATTTTTTGCCCCCAAAACTACCGGCAGCGTCCCTGCACTGATGATGGGCACGAGCGCTCGCACGGACACAACTATCACCCTCATCATCACCCCACATTATTAATAAGTGCCAGGCTCAGGACCACTGGCCACTCTGCACATCTGCCCCCTGTACCAGTGAGTGCACACATGCAGGCAGCTCAGGGTATACACTTGCCCTGGCTGCCCCGCACAATTCCTTCCCCCTCCCCCCTAGTGACAGCTGTTAAAGTAGCAGTTTTTTCCCCTTCTTGTACCTCCTCCCGCTCTACAACCCAGCATCTTACCCCCCCGGCCGGGTGTCGGGGCTCGATCTCGCTGCATTGCCCCTTTAAGAGCGGCTCCGGTACAAGACGATCCGTCCGAAGACAGGAGACAAGGGGGGGGAAGCTGGAGAATACAGACTGGGCGCAAGAAAGTGACGTCACCGGCGACGCCGACCTGGGCGCATCGCCATGTTGAAGGAGGCAGGCAGTGGGCGTGGCTACCGTGCAATGTGCCAGAGGCTTCAGTCAGTCACAGTTGGGTCTTCGTTCTTACATTAATGGCGCTGATTAGTCGCTTATGTGACTTTACACCACGGAGGTGTGAATGTGAAGCGGCCCAATGTGCCAAACATGGCACCTGCAGCATTAGTTACACCTTTTCTGTAAAAATGGACCATTTTCCCATCCTAAAATAAAACCTCCCTATAAAATACTACTTGTGAGCCAAAGTTATGTTCACACGTTGCGTTTTTTTTTTTGGAGGGGAGGGGTCTGCAGGCAAAGCTTGGAAGCTGCTACTTTTACAAATAGCAGGTTTGCTGTGTACTTGCTGCGTTTTTGTTGTCTCTTTTGCACGCTTATAAAGTTTAATGGCCCCACAAAAAATCATGATGCAACTGTGGGAGAGGACAAGGATGGTAGTCGTGGCTGCCAACTTTTGCATTAGTGCACCCTGACCTCCCGACACGTAAAGACACTGTCTATCAGACTGCGTACTTGTAGCTTCTTTCTCTGCACCATCAGGGTCCTCACTACGTTTCTGGAAGATTCCTTGGTCCGCCTGGGTACAAAATGAGCCACAGTCCGGTTCAGCTTTTAACTTGAGTAATTTGTACACAGCATTCATATTCTTTCCAGCATCATCATCAGGTTTCAAAACATACAGCTTTTCCTCTGTCCCTCTCCTCTCTGTCACTCCGGGACGGACCGTGCCATTCGATGCCTCAGCAACCTCGGTGCCCAGCCTTACTCCGATTGGGGGTTCCCTCAGCCGTTTCGCCCCGGTTTTGAGGGCATCGGCCCACCCAATAAGCTGCCACATGATGAGTGACCTGCCCATACTGCTTAGTCTTCCCTAGCAACTGCAGTCCCACTAATACTGCACTGCTGCTGTAGATCCTTCTGATGTAATCCTGGTCACGGATACTGAATGGCTGGGCCTGAAGTTTATCCAAACGTTGTTCCCTGTCTACAATGCCCCCATCTAGTGGCCAGTCTAGGAGATTCAATTTCCCTATGCCCAATATAATCTAAAATATATGTACATTACACACAATTATTTATACATATAGCAGCTTCAAATGAGTATAAATGCAGTAACATTGGGACGAAACCAAAGAAAGGGGTTGGGGAGATACCAACATTGCAACCCCTTACACAACTTCCTTAAGGGTTTTGCCCCAAAAGCTAATAATTGCATTCTTGCTGCATTTTTGCACCTACCCATTGTTTCCTATGGGTGAAAAAACACTGCAGAAAAAACGCCAATACAAGTGACATGCTGTAGTTTTCCATCCAGTCAGGAAAATAAAACCAATGTGTGCGCAGGAGATTTCTGAAATCTCATAGATTTGCTGGTGCTGTAAAATACAGCTGAAAATTTGCATGGAAAAAAAAACCGCAACGTGTGAACGTATCCTAATAAATCACTTTTTTTCTGCCTCCAGTTTTCATCGTTTGACCTGATTTTTATAAATTTTTGGACCGTGCATCCCCTTTTACCATCAGGGTTTTCATTTATGCAAAAAATATAAAAAAAAAAAATCTCTGTTCTACTCATTGGGCTAAGTTCACATTAGTGTATAAACAAAACTAGTGTCCATTTTTTGTCCAGAAAGAAAACTGCTGATTTTTTATATGTTGTCCGTATGGCATCAACTTTTATACATCAGCAGAGAAGAAAATTTACAAGATCAAATACAGTTTTCTGAATTGATAATTGCGACGTATCGATAAAAATCGGATCCTATGTGGATGATCTGTAGTTAATCAGATTTTTAAATTTTTGCACACCCATAAACAAGGATAGGCGAGTGTCATCTGGAAATACAGAGCAGACTGGTGCTCGCTGCCATTTATTTCACATGGTTATCTGAACAGCCCCATTATTATTATTATTTATTTATTTATATAGCACCATTGATTCCATGGTGCTGTACACGAGAAGGGGTTACATACAAATTACAGATATCACTTACAGTAAACAAACTAACAATGACAGACTGATACAGAGGGGAGAGGACCCTGCCCTTGCGGGCTTACATGCTACAGGATGGTGGGGAAGGAGACAGTAGGTTGGTGGGTTGCAGCAGTTCCGGTGTTGGTTGAGGTGATATCACCGGTAGTGGTAAGAGAGAAGGAGGTAGCGGGGTCATAGAATCATAGAATCATAGAATCGTAGAGTTGGAAGGGACCTCCTGGGCCATCTGGTCCAACCCCCTGCTCAAAGCAGGATTCGCTAAATCATCCCAGTTAGATGTCTGTCCAGCCTCTGTTTGAAGACTTCCATTGAAGGAGAACTCACAACTTCTCGTGGCAGCCTGTTCCACTCATTGATCACTCTAACTGTCAAAAAGTTTTTTCTAATATCTAATCTGTGTCTCCTCCCATTCAGCTTCATCCCATTGCTTCTAGTCTTTCCTTGTGCAAATGAGAATAAAGTTGATCCTTCTACAATGTGACAGCCCTTTAGATATTTGTAGACAGCTATTAAGTCTCCTCTCAGTCTTCTCTTTTGCAAACTAAACATTCCCAAATCCTGCAACCTTTCCTCATAAGACAGGGTTTGCAGACCGGTCACCATTCTGGTCGCTCTTTTCTGAACTTGCTCCAGTTTGTTGATGTCTTTTTTAAAATGTGGTGCCCAAAATTGGACACAATATTCCAGATGAGGTCTGACCAAAGAGGAGTAGAGGGAAATAATTACTTCACGTGATCTAGACTGTATGCTTCTGTTAATACATCCTAGAATTGCATTTGCCTTTTTTGCTGCTGCATCACACTGTTGACTCATATTCAGTCTGTGATCTATTAGTATACCCAAGTCTTTTTCACATGTGCTGTCACTTAGCCCTATTCCTCCCATTCTATATATGCTTTTTTCATTTTTATTGCCCAGATGTAGTACTTTGCATTTCTCCCTGTTAAAAACCATTCTGTTAGTTGCTGCCCACTTCTCCAGTTTATTTAAATCTTTTTGAATCCTCTCTCTCTCTTCTCTAGTATTAGCTATCCCTCCTAGCTTTGTGTCATCAGCAAATTTTATCAGTTTACCCTCAATTCCTTCATCTAAATCGTTGATAAAGATGTTGAACAATACAGGGCCCAGGACAGAGCCCTGTGGTACCCCACTTGAGACATTCTTCCAACTGGATGTGCAGCCATTTACGACCACTCTTTGGGTCCGATCACTAAGCCAGTTATGAATCCACCTAACAGTTGCCTTGTCCATTCCATACTTAGTCATTTTTTCAATAAGGATTGTATGAGAGACTTTGTCAAATGCTTTGCTGAAGTCAAGATATACTATATCTACAGCATTTCCTTGATCCACCCAATCAGTAATACCGTCATAGAAGGAAATTAAATTAGTCTGACATGACTTATTAGTTACAAACCCATGCTGACTCTGTTTAATCACTTCATTCTTATCCAGGTATTGACATACATGTTGTTTAATAATTTGTTCAAAGATCTTTCCTGGTATAGAAGTCAGACTCACCGGCCTATAGTTGCCTGGGTCCACCTTCTTCCCCTTTTTGAAGATAGGAACAACATTTGCTCTTCTCCAGTCTTCTGGCACTTCTCCTGTTCTCCAAGAATTTTCAAAGATTATGGAGAGGGGTTCAAAAATTTCTTCTGCTATCTCCTTCAGTACTCTGGGGTGTAATTCATCTGGACCTGGAGACTTGAATTCATTTAGGTTAGCTAAGTGTTTCCTCACTATCTTTCTGTTTATAGATATCCTGGATTCTTCTATTCCCTTAATAGGACAGTGAATAACAGTTGATGTTACATTTCCTTTCTGAGAGAAAACAGATGCAAAATAGGAATTTAAAAGTTCAGCCTTCTCAACATCCTGTCTTACCATTTCATCATTTTCATCCTGTAAAAATCCTATAGCATCTTTGACTTTTCTTTTACTTTTGACATATCCCCAAAATCCTTTATTATTGCTTTTGACATCTCTTGCAAGCCTCAATTCATTTTCAGCTTTAGCTATTCTGATTTGTGCCCTGCAGGTTCTGCAGACAGCATTATATTCTTCTTTAGATATGCCTCCCTCTTTCCATTTTATAAACATTTTTTTCTTCCTTTTTAGCATGTGCTTAAGTTCTGTGTTCATCCATCCTGGTTTCCTTAAATGCTTCCTATTCTTCCCTCTTTTCGGAATTGTTAACAACTGTGCTTTGAGAATT
This sequence comes from Dendrobates tinctorius, assembly GCF_039654945.1. NCBI lineage: Eukaryota > Metazoa > Chordata > Amphibia > Anura > Dendrobatidae > Dendrobates > Dendrobates tinctorius. The sequence continues at coordinate 13,275,838 of NW_027361772.1, read as the reverse complement.
TCATTTTTCAAGATTTCCCATCCTTCCTGGACATTTTTGTCTTTAAGGATATCCAGCCTTTGGATCCCTCCAATTCTCTTTCTGAATCCCTTAAAATCTGCCTTTCTGAAATCTAACCTTGACGTCTGAGTCTTCACAGGTCTTCCGCCTCTAGTTATCCAAAATTCTAAAATAGCATGGTCGCTACCTCCTAGGGTCCCAGCCACTTTTACCTCTTCAACCATTTCCTCCCTGTTTATAAGGATTAGATCCAAGGTAGCAGTTCCCCTTGTTTTCTCCTTTACCTTTTGGAAGATAAAGTTGTCAGCAAGAGAGGATAAGAATTTCCTTGACCTGTTAGTTTTGCCTGAGAGAGATTCCCAACAAATGTCTGGATAGTTGAAATCTCCCATGACAACTATGTCATATTTTTTGGAGAACTTGGCCATTTGATGCATAAAGAGTTCATCCATATCTTCAGCTTGCACAGGCGGCCTGTAGTAAATGCCTACAATGGTGTCCTTTCCATTGTTCTGTCCTTGTATTCTTACCCAAACAGTTTCCACAGAACTCCCAGTCTCTGAAGCTTCAATCTCTGTGCAGATATACGCGTTTCTAACATACAATGCGACACCTCCTCCTCGTTTATCAAGTCTGTTTCTTGCAAATAAGTTGTATCCTTCTAGTCTTGTATTCCAATCATGTGTATCGTCCCACCAAGTTTCAGTGATTCCAATGACATCATATTTCTTTTCCTGTGTTAGTAGTTCCAATTCTCCTTGTTTGTTGCCCATGCTTTGTGCATTAGTATAGAAACATTTTAGTTTGTGATTGGTTTCTCTTTCTCCAATATTTTTATTAATTAGATTCTTTCGTCTTTGTTCTTCCTTTCCACTTCGAATAGCAGAGTTCTCAATAGCATTTGTCAGGTGTATGGCTTTTTCTGGTCTTTTTCTTCCCTTCCCATGTTGTTCTAGTTTAAAGCTCTCCTTACAAGTGTAGCAAGGCGACTTCCAAATACCTGCTTTCCAGTCTTCGTAAGGTGCACCCCATCTCTAGCAAGTAGTCCATCGTATAAGTAGTTCACTCCGTGATCCAGATATCCAAATCGTTGCTGACGGCACCATCGACGTAGCCAGTTGTTCACCTGCAGAATCTTATTCCACCTCCTTGTTCCATGGCCATCCACTGGGAGGATGGAAGAGAAGACCACCTGCGCTCCCAGTTCTTTCACTTTCTTGCCTAAGTCTTCAAAGTCTCTGCAGATGGTTTCCAGGTCGTTTCTTGCGGTGTCATTTGTCCCCACATGTAGTAGCAGGAATGGGTAGTCATCTGTAGGTCTGAAGAGTCCTGATATCCTGTCAGACACATCTTTAATTTTTGCACCTGGAAGACAGCACATTTCTCTTGAAGTTATATCTGGTCTGCAGATAGCGGCCTCTGTTCCTCTCAACAGGGAATCCCCCATGACCACCACTCTCCGTTTCTTCTTCACAACATTTTTCTTTCTCCATCCAGGAGGACTCTGAAGGCGTACAAGGTTGCTGTTTGTTGGCAAAGTCTTATCCTGATGTATTTCTTCATCGTTTTCCTGCGTGAGAGCCTGGTACTGGTTTCTGAGCAGTATGGGTGCTGACTGCCTCCTGATCCTCCTGCTTCTCTGGGTCACATGTCTCCATTCCTCTGTTTCTTCAGGTGCACTTCGAATTTCTTCTCTTTCTGTAACATGAAGAGATATTTCTGCTCTGTCCAAGAACTCTTCACCTTCCTTAATGATCTTCAACGTAGCTAACCTCTCTTCGAGATTTTGCAACTTTTCCTCCAACAGGGTCACAAGCTTGCATTTGTGGCATGTGAAGTTTGGCTTTTCCACTGGTAAATCTGTGAACATGTAGCAAGAAATGCAGCTCACCAAATGGCTCCTGGCCTCTTCCATCTTGAGATTTCTTAAAAACGATGAAAGATGAGCCAAAATTTGCGCGCCGACAGTTTTCGCGCGGTTTCGGTCATTGCAGGCTGTAGGCTTTCAGGTTCCGTCTGAAGGATCCAAATGTGGTTGATAGTCGGACTTGTTGGGGCAAAGAATTCCAGAGAATAGGGGCTATTCGGGAGAAGTTTTGGAGGCGGTTGGGTGAGGAGCGAATAAGTGTGGAGGAGAGAAGGAGGTCTTGGGAGGACCGGATATTACGTGAGGGAAGGTATCGGGAGATTAGTTCAGAGACATATGGGGGAGACAGGTTATAGATGGCCTTGTAGGTCAGTATTAGTCATTTGAACTGGATACGCTGAGGGAATGGGAGCCAGTGAAGAGATTTGCAGAGGGGAGAAGCGGAGGAGTAGCGAGGAGAGAGATGTATTAGTCGGGTGGCAGAGTTAAGGATGGACTGGAGAGGTGCGAGGGTGTTAGCAGGGAGACCACAGAAAAGGATGTTGCAGTAGTCAAGGCAGGAGATGATGAGGGCAAGCACAAGCATTTTAGTAGACTGAGGGTTGAGGAAAGGACGGATTCTGGAAATATTTTTGAGCTGGAGGCGACAGGAGGTAGAAAGAGCTTGGATGTGCGGTTTGAAGGACAGGGCAGAGTCAAAGGTTACTCCAAGGCAGCGGACTTCCGGTACTGGGGAAAGTGTGATGTCATTAATTTTTATAGCTAGGTCGGGTAAGGAAGATCTGAGAGATGGAGGAAAGGTGATGAGTTCAGATTTGTTCAGATTTGTCCACATTGAGCTTGAGGAAGCGAGAGGAGAAGAAGGAGGATATGGCTGTTAATACAAAAAGGGTGGGGGAACAAGAGGCGCAATAGTGCCCTATCACTAGTGACACTACAATGTGAGTGGTGTAATGCAGTTCCACTCACCTATTCCAGTTGTGTGACCCACAACTGGCTTGAAGACATAACACAGTATCAGCTGCTGCAGGACTTCCACCGACCACTCCAACGTGGAAAAACTGCCAGAAAATATGGGAAGCAAGGTGTGCCACAGTCCGCGCTGCTGAGTCCACAAAATCACCTGGGATGCAAGATGTTGTAACAAAGTACTTCTTTATTCCTTCCAAAGCGTTTCGGCGCCCTTCCTGGCACCTTCCTCAGCTTCCCATATTTTCTGATATGGCTGTTAGACACTCTGGGATTCTGGACAGCAGAGAGGTGACGTCTGGGCCAGAGAGGTAGATCTGGGTGTCATCAGCATAAAGGTGGTAGTGGAATCCGTGGGACTTTATGAGTTGCCCCAGACCAAGTGTGTAGATTGAGAAGAGTAGGGGTCCTAAAACAGAGCCTTGGGGGACTCCAACAGAGAGAGGATGGGATGAGGAGGTGGTATGGGAGTGGGAGACGCTTTATGTGCGATTGGAAAGGTATGAGGAGATCCAGGATAGGGAAAGGCCTTTTATGCCGAAGGAGGAGAGGATCTGTAGTAGGAGGCAGTGGTCAACTGTGTCGAATGAAGAGGACAGGTCTAGAAGCAGAGTATTGTCCATTTGATTTGGCTGCAAGTAGGTCGTTAGTAATTTTGGTTAGGGCTGTCACAGTGGAGTGATGGGGGCGGAAACTGATTGTAGATTGTCAAAGAGCAAGTTAGACGATAGGTGGGAGGAAAGTTCAGCATGGACGTAGTGTTCCAGGAGTTTGGAAGCAAATGGGAGCAACGATATTGGGCGATAGCTGGACATAGCTGTGGCGCCCCTGAGGGTTCAGTCGCCACAGAGGTACTGCACTGCTCCTGAGGTGTGGTACCCCACCATCCAGGTAAGGTGGAGACACCTGACCACACTCCAACACCTGCACCCCACACCACAAAGTAGTGTAGCAAAGCACCTTCGGCAGCTCCCTGCTTGGAGTGTAGCATAGCACCCCTTGGTGGCTCCCTGCTTAGAACACGAAACGTGCTGGGAGGTGGGTGGAGTTTAGTTCACACAAAAGAGCGGGAAGAGTCAGTCTTTCATTCAGTCAATGAGTGAGGATGTAGAAGGCCAGAGTGGGAGAAAGAGAAGATCCATGGGAGAGGGATGGAATAAGGAAGTGCTGCAGCAGGCCACAGTGATCTGGGTCTGCTGGCACAGGAAAGAGACACAGAAAGGAAGCTTGATTCTCCATTGGAAAGAAGGATTAGCATGGAACGTGAGGAGAATAAGAGAACAAGGACCAGGGTTAGAGGAGAACCCTTTTCAAGTTCTAAGCTCAAGGCCGGGGTCCGGTCCCCGAGGTTGTACGGATACTAATGGTCCTGCAGCAGACACCGGAGGAATAGAAGTAGTGACCACTTTATTCCCACACAAGACTTGGGGGCACAACAGCAACATATTAGCGAGCTGGGACTTAGTAGCAAGGAGTCCCCGAAGCAGGCTACAGCTGTCTGCCGTACAAGTAGAGTTCTTAGGAACATCTGACAGAAGGAACTCCAGTGTAACTCAGTACTAGGAGTACTTCATTCAAAGGCGCTATAAGAGGAGACATTCAGAAAAGGCACATATGTTGGCGGAGTGTTGGAAAGGAGTACTTCATCTGGCCTGGAAGTTGGCTGAGCTCCTGACCCGGAGGACACGGCACAGATGCGGGCACCTGTACCTGCAACAGACTGTGAGTAAAGCTTTGGAACTACATGCCCTGGTGTCCTCCACTTATTCCTGCGTCAACCTGCCCAGCACTGCTACATCCCTTGCACCTGACACTACACCATCTACGTGTCACTTGACTTACACTGCCCTGGGACTACAGCCCTGCCTGTGGAGAGCTATAACATCACTGCTGCACCACACCATCTGTCCCAGAGGATCTGTCTGCCTCATTGGCTTACATTTCTATTGCCGAACACCACAGGTGGCGTCACGAATCACTTAAAAACTTTCACCACCATAAGCACACCCAAATATTCCCTTTTGTAATGGAGCCCCAGGGCCACGGACCATGTCACTGCTGCCGTGACAAACCCCGTTGAGAAGATCAACCGGCCCTGTACCGAGTACCCCACGGCCCTGGTGAGTGAGGGCGCTCCATAGTGGTTGGGTCGAGGGTTGTCTTTTTAAGGGTAGGTGTGATTGTGGCATGTTTGAAAGCAGAAGGGAAGGTACCGGACGTTAGTGATAGGTTGAAGAGGTGGGTTAGGGATGGGATAAGTGTGGTGGTGAGGTTGGAGAGGAGGTGGGATGGGATGGGGTCGAGTGCACAGGTTGTGAGGTGCGATTTGGAGAAGAGATGATTAAGCTCCCCTTCAGTGATGTTGGAGAGTGAGGTTATGGGGTTTGGGCATTGGTCAGGTATACAAAGGGGTTGTGGTGGTTGAGTGATGAAGACTTGCCTTGTTTGTTCAATCTTGTTTTTGAAGTGTGTGGCAAAGTCCTCGGCAGAGATGAGGGAGGTTGGAGGAGGCAGTGGTGGGCGGAGGAGGGAGTTAAAAGTTTTGAATAACTGCTTGGGGTTGTAAGATATAGAAGATACGAGGGTTGTGAAGTAGGCCTGTTTAGCAGAGGTGAGGGCAGATTTGAAATCGAGTGTTGCCTGTTTGAATGTGGTGAAGTCATCTTGGGAATTTGTTTTCTTCGAGCGCCGCTCTGCAATCCTGGACACTTGCCGGAGCTTTTTAGTGGTGTTGTTGTGCCAGGGTTGTCTGTTGATACGTCGCATTCTGCCATGAATGAGAGGGGCAAACGCGTCAATAGCTGATGCGAGAGTGGCATTGTAGAAAGCAATGGCACCGTCTGTGTCATGGAGTGAGGATATGGATGCCACTGGTAGAATAGAGTCAGAGAGCGCGTGGGTGTCTAGGTGCGCAAGGTTTCTGCGCAGGTGCGCATGTTGCTGGACCTGGGTGCCTGGTGAGGAGGACAGGGATGAGAAAGTGAGTAGATGATGGTCAGATAGAGGGAGAGGGGAGGTGGTGAAGTTAGAAAGGGAGCAGAGACGGGTGAAGACCAGGTCTAATGTGTGCCCGTCTGTGTGGGTGGCTGAGGAGGACCACTGAGTAAGTCCAAAGGATGAAGTAAGGGACAAGAGTTTGGAGGCTGCTGACTGAAGGGTATCAGTGGGGGATGTTGAAGTCACCCATGATGATAGTGGGGGTGTCAGTTGAAAGAAAATGAAGAAGCCAGGTAGAGAATTGGTCAATGAAGGCAGTGCTCGGGCCTGGAGGTCAGTATATGACGGCCACTTGGAGGTTGGAGGGAGAGTAGATGCGGACAGAGTGGACTTCAAAAGAGGGGATGATTAGGGAGGGAAGAGGTGGGATTGGGTTGAAGGTGCAGTTGGAAGAAAGGAGAAGACCCACTCCTCCACCGTGTCTGTTGCCAGGGCGAGGAGTGTGGGTGAAGTGGAGGCCACCGTAACACAGTGCAGCAGGGGAGGCGGTGTCAGAGGATGTCAGCCATGTTTCTGTGAGGCCGAGGAAGGCAAGATTGCAAAGTCATGAATCACATGGAGCGTATTGCAGATGGAGCGGGCATTCCAAAGTGCTCCCAAGAGAGGGAGCAGGGGGTTGGGTGTCAATGGCACAGGTTTTAAGTTGGAAGGATTGTGGTAGTTTTTATTGGATAGGGAGCGGTAGGAAGGGGAAGTAATGGGGGGTATGAGCTGTGGGGGTCTAGGATTGGGAGATATGTCGCCAGCAGTGAGGAGAAGCAGAGAAAGGGAGAGCAGATGGGAGAAGGAGAGTGGGCAGCTTGTTTTATGTTTCATTCGGACAGATTTGAGATTGAGGAGCAGCTCAGCAGAGGAGGCTAGGTGGGGAGAAAAGAGGGAAGGGGAGATGATTATTTGGTTAGCGGGTGCTGGGGTTTGGGCATAGCGAAGGAGAGTGAGGATTAAAGGAGCAAACACTGTGAGGGCATATGTAAACATGGTGAATAAATAAGATAGGTTAAGAAAAGCTAAGTCCAAGTAATAAGAAGGGCTTACTCAGCAGACATACCCAAAAGAGACAGGTAGATAGTGTGGGGTCCTGACTCCTGCCGAGACTAACTGCCGTAGTCATAACTGCATCTTCAAGATACTTTTGCTGCAGGGACACACGTGCCTGACCCGTACACGTGCCCCCCTAGGCGGCATCTGAATATATAGGACTGAGTAGAGGATCAGGTGAGAGGGATTGTGGGAACTGATTTGGAATAAATTACCAATTGCCTAGCACACCAGGGGATGTTAGACAATCAAAGGCACAGGGCCTGGCTACATCCATATGCTAGTAACACCTTACACCTGATCTCTACTGGCCCCAACAGGGTTATACAACAGTAAGTATTGAGTTCAATGCAACAAATGAATTTAGCAAACATTCAGTAGGCACTGTTATACCCCATTAAATGAAAGGTTGCACTAGATGACAACAAACAGGGATTGTAGCAGGAGCAGAGATTGTACCATTAAATGAAAGGTTGCACTAGATGACAGCAAACGGATTGTAGCAGTAGCAGGAGCAGAGATTGTACCTGTATGAAGAGAGGAGAAGAGCTTGATGTTAATTATCGGCCGTAGTAATAACTGCATCTTCAAGATACTTTTGCTGCAGTCATACTTATGCTGCAGGGACACACGTGCCTGACCCTGACACGTGCCCCCCTAGGCGGCATCAGGCGGCACCCATTGAATAACATTCAAGGAATGAAGAAAAAAAAGGTACCCAAACGTAGAAAAATATAAAACTTCGTCTTTAATGTAAAAAATTCATAAAAACCAGGCACAATGCGGACAACATATAGATCCCAGAGAGCTACCAACTGATGCGTTTCGACACTCCAGTCTTAACCATGATTATAACATCATCTATGGCTTATTCCGGGATTACAGTTAGTCAACATAAGTACTTCCCAAGATGGATTACTAATACCATTACGATGGCAAACTCCTATTGTACATCAGACGAACTTGATTTATATGATCCATATTAAGATTACTGGAATCATTAAAAAAAATAAACTTTTTTCCCCCCACAAAGTGGAATTTACATCTTGACTCTGACAAGGGTACCAAGCAGTTTACTATAATCTTTTCTTCCCTTTTAGGTTGGAAATAGTGATGAGCGAACATGCTCGGATGAGGAGTTATCCGAGCGTGCTCGGGTTACTAACAGAAGGTCTTCAACATGCTTGGTGTGATTCTCATTCCACAAGGATTGAAAACATGTTTTTTGTGAACGTACAGAAAGGAGGAGAAATCCGTCCGTGTGCCGCAAAGTTTATAAGTTCTTGTAAAAAGAAGAAAGTTTGCAATTTACATTTACGGTAATTAAAAATCCTCTGTGGCCTCACTAAATGAGGGAATTTAAATTTTCATTCTTTAGTTTTCTGCCATTGCCTAAAGGGGGTTTTACACATAGCGATATCTCTATAACGTCACCGATTTTGTGACGTTATAGCGATATCGCTATCGATATCGCTATGTGTGATACTTACCTCCGACCGGCTCCCCCGCTGTCCATCGCTGATCGCGCGAGAATGTCCAGCTCCATTTCTCGTCGTGCGCTTCCTGCTGGTGCCGACGAGCGACGCGTGGAGGCGGGCGGGAGGACATCAGGATCACTGTGTGTGAAAGGTAAGTCTCGTCCGCTGCGTTGCTGCTTCATCGCTGTGAGGTCTGCCTGTGTGACAGCTCACTAGCGATCATTTAACAATGCACCAGCGATCCTGACCGGGTCGGATCGCTGGTCGGATCGCTGGTGCATCGCTAAATGTAAAGGGGCCTTAAGTTACCGGCCATCGGTCAATCGCACTGCCCCCCTCACTTCCATCATGTGAGCTGATATGACTTCAGCTCCCAAGTTCTACCACTGCTCCACCAACAAAGACACTTTCCTTGTGCCTTATTTGGTCACACTTCCATGACCCCTACATGGATCTGTGGAGGGTATCGGCTGGTCACCCACAGTAGAACACTTCTACCTGGCCTCGGAACGTACAACTTTTGCTCAAGGACAAGCCTTTCTGAAGTGAGAATTAAACACGTTGTCTGGTAAACAACATTTGTCATCCATCTACCATGATGGACAATACAGTGGGTATGGAAAATATTCAGACCCCTTGAAATTTTTCACTCTTTGTTTCGTTGCAGCCACTTGGTAAATTCAAAAAAGTTGATTTTTTTTTCTCATTAATGTACACTCTGCACCCTGTCTTGACTAATTGTGTGATCATCTTGGTCCTAACCTCTCAACCAATCCTAAAAATCAGGATGCTCAAAGTCCTTTGTATGAAGCATGCAGAACATGTGCGACCAAGAAAATTTTCTGATGTTAAAAATCCAAAGTATAAAAGTTCTGTTTGAACATACCCTAATAGTTTCCGACCATTAAAAAGGTTGTCCCAAAAATAATATTTATCACATATTTATGGGATTGTATGATATGATCACTGGGGTTCCAGCTGCCGAGAACCCAAGCAATCCAAAGATCGGAAGGTACAATGTCTACTGTGTGAAAGGAGCGGTTGTAGAGCATGTGTGTGAACATCACTCCACTAGACTGGACTAGTGGTCGCAGCTCTTTATTACTGCTCCTATCTGACTGCGAGCAAAGGGACTCCAGTTTATCATTTTTGGTTTTCACATTCATAGCCATATCAGCCTTAGCCTTTATATTGTTATATCATCATTGCTGTGTCAGGTCTCATGTTTTTTTTTTTATCCAAGACAACCTTTAATTTATTTAAATGGATTTTGACAACAGGTTTTCACACCGTAAACTGTGATTCTCTCACGAGTTATAGGGCCGTCTGTCTGCACCCTAACAGTCAGTTCCTCCATTACGAAGAAATCAGAGTTAATAATAATAATAATTTTATTTCTATAGCACCAACATATTCCGCAGCACTTTACATTTTATAGGGGACTAGTACAGACAATAAAAGACATTACAAAATAACAATAATCACATAAATCTGATAACAAGAGGAGTGAGGGCCCTGCTCGCAAGCGTACAATCTATGAGGAAATAGGGGAGACACTAAAGGTGGATAGTAACAATTGTTTTCATTGTTCGGACCAGCCATAATGTCATAAATCATGTGTTCATATAATGCTGCATGAACCGGTTATCAGCCAGAATATGTAACAGTACAGACACAGGGGCTATTAAATGCGTAAAGCGTGTAGGAACATGATACGAGGAACCTGGTTATGGAGAAAATTTTGAATTTTCAACACAGGGATAGTTAAGTTAATGTGTTGAGGCAGTAGGCTAGTCTGAATAAATGCGTTTTTAGGGCACACTTAAAACTGTAGGTATTGGGGATTAATCAAATTATACTGGGTAGTGCATTCCAAAGAATTGGCGCAGCACGTGAGAAGTCTTGTAGACAGGAGTGGAAGGTTCTGATTATTGAGGACGTTACTCTTCGGTCATTAGTAGAGCGGAGGTCATGGGTAGGGTGGTAGACTGAGACGAGAGAGGAGATGTAGGTTGTTTATATTGAATTCTGGAGTAGATGGGTAACCAGTGCAATTACTGGCACAAGGTAGAGGCATCAGTGTAACGGTTGGTGAGGAATATGAATTGATATGTAATGGCTATGGTAGATTGCAAGCCTCTGTTAGTCCAGCTCTATTCCACACCCTGTGCTGCCTCCTCCTACTTCCCATAGCATCCGGTAATATAAAAAACAACTTGGCTTTCTCCAATTACCACCAGTCTTTATTCACTGCTTGGAAAAAAAAATAATGCTGTATTCCATATACTAGATAAATGTACAGTACAGCATTACATAGACTTTTCAACATTGAAATTGCAACTCCAAGAATGAAAAATCGTGGAAATATGTATGGGCAAGTTAATGTTATGCAAACGATGAAATAATAGAAACAATTTTAAAACATCTTGATTTACTCAGTATCCAGGATGAGCCACATGTGCAGAAATACTCACACTTACACACCTCTGCTATCAGGGATGTTATTAATGGTTGTCTGAGGACTGTTCTGCACTGAATGCACTCGGGCAAATCATCAAGATCTGCTGTTGGCAGCTCTCTTTGCGACTATCGACCAATGACATCCCAGATGTGCTGGATGGGAAAAAAGTCTGGAGGCATTGCCGCCATGGTAGGCAATGCAGGCTGCTCACAGCAGCATGTGGCCTGAAGTTGTCATGTTCACTTCTCTTTTTCTCTGCAGTTCAATTCCTGTTCTTCCTAATAAATTACTTTCTCTGATGAAGCCCCCTTCAGACCATTTGGGACTTCTGGAAGAATGATTGTCAGGAGAAGAAAAGGTAAGTGCTACCATGAGTACTATCAAGCAAGCATTAAAGCATCCTGGGACCATTCATATGTGGGGGTTACTTTTCATCCATGAAGGGCTCATTCACAATTTTGCCCAAGAACATTGCCATGAATAAATAGTGGGATCTAAACATCCTCCAAGAGCAACTTCCACCAATGATCCTGGAGCAATTTGGTGATGAATTATGCTTTTCAGGCATGATAGAGACCATGTCACAAAGCAAATGCGCTAAGTGGCTTAGAATCATAGAATCATAGAATCGTAGAGTTGGAAGGGATCTCCTGGGCCATCTGGTCCAACCCCCTGCTCAAAGCAGGATTCGCTAAATCATCCCAGTCAGATGTCTGTCCAGCCTCTGTTTGAAGACTTCCATTGAAGGAGAACTCACCACTTCTCGTGGCAGCCTGTTCCACTCATTGATCACTCTAACTGTCAAAAAGTTTTTTCTAATATCTAATCTGTGTCTCCTCCCATTCAGTTTCATCCCATTGCTTCTAGTCTTTCCTTGTGCAAATGAGAATAAAGTTGATCCTTCTACAATGTGACAGCCCTTTAGATATTTGTAGACAGCTATTAAGTCTCCTCTCAGTCTTCTCTTTTGCAAACTAAACATTCCCAAATCCTGCAACCTTTCCTCATAAGACAGGGTTTGCAGACCGGTCACCATTCTGGTCGCTCTTTTCTGAACTTGCTCCAGTTTGTTGATGTCTTTTTTAAAATGTGGTGCCCAAAACTGGACACAATATTCCAGATGAGGTCTGACCAAAGATAAGTAGAGGGAAATAATGACTTCACGTGATCTAGACTGTATGCTTCTGTTAATACATCCTAGAATTGCATTTGCCTTTTTTGCTGCTGCATCACACTGTTGACTCATATTCAGTCTGTGATCTATTAGTATACCCAAGTCTTTTTCACATGTGCTGTCACTTAGCCCTATTCCTCCCATTCTATATATGCTTTTTCCATTTTCATTGCCCAGATGTAGTACTTTGCATTTCTCCCTGTTAAAAACCATTCTGTTAGTTGCTGCCCACTTCTCCAGTTTATTTAAATCTTTTTGAATCCTCTCTCTCTCTTCTCTAGTATTAGCTATCCCTCCTAGCTTTGTGTCATCAGCAAATTTAATCAGTTTACCCTCAATTCCTTCATCTAAATCATTGATAAAGATGTTGAACAATACAGGGCCCAGGACAGAGCCCTGTGGTACCCCACTTGAGACATTCTTCCAACTGGATGTGCAGCCATTTACGACCACTCTTTGGGTCCGATCACTAAGCCAGTTATGAATCCACCTAACAGTTGCCTTGTCCATTCCATACTTAATCATTTTTTCAATAAGGATTGTATGAGAGACTTTGTCAAATGCTTTGCTGAAGTCAAGATATACTATATCTACAGCATTTCCTTGATCCACCCAATCAGTGATACCGTCATAGAAGGAAATTAAGTTAGTCTGACATGACTTATTAGTTACAAACCCATGCTGACTCTGTTTAATCACTTCATTCTTATCCAGGTACTGACATACATGTTGTTTAATAATTTGTTCAAAGATCTTTCCTGGTATAGAAGTCAGACTCACCGGCCTATAGTTACCTGGGTCCACCTTCTTCCCCTTTTTGAAGATAGGAACAACATTTGCTCTTCTCCAGTCTTCTGGCACTTCTCCTGTTCTCCAAGAATTTTCAAAGATTATAGAGAGGGGTTCAAAAATTTCTTCTGCTATCTCCTTCAGTACTCTGGGGTGTAATTCATCTGGACCTGGAGACTTGAATTCATTTAGGCTAGCTAAGTGTTTCCTCACTATCTTTCTGTTTATAGATATCCTGGATTCTTCTATTCCCTTAATAGGACAGTGAATAACAGTTGATGTTACATTTCCTTTCTGAGAGAAAACAGATGCAAAATAGGAATTTAAAAGTTCAGCCTTCTCAACATCCTGTCTTACCATTTCATCATTTTCATCCTGTAAAAATCCTATGGCATCTTTGACTTTTCTTTTACTTTTGACATATCCCCAAAATCCTTTATTATTGCTTTTGACATCTCTTGCAAGCCTCAATTCATTTTCAGCTTTAGCTAATCTGATTTGTGCCCTGCAGGTTCTGCAGACAGCATTATATTCTTCTTTAGATATGCCTCCCTCTTTCCATTTTATAAACATTTTTTTCTTCCTTTTTAGCATGTGCTTAAGTTCTGTGTTCATCCATCCTGGTTTCCTTAACTGCTTCCTATTCTTCCCTCTTTTCGGAATTGTTAACAACTGTGCTTTGAGAATTTCATTTTTCAAGATTTCCCATCCTTCCTGGACATTTTTGTCTTTAAGGATATCCAGCCATTGGATCCCTCCAATTCTCTTTCTGAATCCCTTAAAATCTGCCTTTCTGAAATCTAACCTTGAAGTCTGAGTCTTCACAGGTCTTCCGCCTCTAGTTATCCAAAATTCTAAAATAGCATGGTCGCTACCTCCTAGGGTCCCAGCCACTTTTACCTCCTCAACCATTTCCTCCCTGTTTATAAGGATTAGATCCAAAGTAGCAGTTCCCCTTGTTTTCTCCCTTACCTTTTGGAAGATAAAGTTGTCAGCAAGAGAGGATAAGAATTTCCTTGACCTGTTAGTTTTGCCTGAGAGAGGTTCCCAACAAATGTCTGGATAGTTGAAATCTCCCATGACAACTATGTCATATTTTTTGGAGAACTTGGCCATTTGATGAACAAACAGTGAAATGTTCGGTCCATTGCCAGAAAACTCTTTAGCTCTCAATTCCATTAAGACCCTGTGCTCAATCCTCAAAAAGTGGGTGGACAAAGAAAACTGTTGTGAATTCTCTCTCTGGCTTCCCTCTGGTGATTACTGAAGAGAGTGGAGCTGGTCAGATTGAGAGTTCTCTTTCTGGGCTCCCTCTGGTGGTTACTGGAGGTAGTGGAGCTGATCTGATTGACAGAGGCTTGCCACCTGATGATGAGGAAGACGATTTGAGATCTGGGTTTTCTTATTGGGATTTAAGACAGCTGACTCCCTCTATCCCTGCTGGTGATTTTCTTACTGTGCCTCCTGAGGTCTGATGTCTCCTGCTCTTTCCCTGCATGTTCAGCTAAGTGGTTCATTTTCTATTCTGTTTGCATTTGATCTGGTTTTGTTTATCTCTGCTTTGTGCGGGTCAGCTAGCTCCAGCTGGGGCTGTGCTGAATCACCGCCCATATGTTACTGCATGTGCCAGTTTGTTTTGTCCCCTTTTACATTGGTCTCTTTTTGCTTTCCTTTCAGAATATACCGGAGTGCTGATATAGTGGGGGCGAAGTCGTGCAACTTCAGTTTTTTTGTGCATCAGACGTGTTGGACTTTTTGCAGGGTTTTTTGCGTGATTGCAGACAGTGTCTTTCCTTTCCTGTCCTGTCTAGTCAGTGTGGGCCCCATCGTTTGCTCAGTCTATTTTTCTGCCTGCGTTTGTGTTTTCATCTTGTCTCACCGACAATATATGTTTGGGGGCTATCTATTCCGTTGGGGTCTGCTCCGGGGCAGTTTAGATTTCTCCTTTCTTGCTTTAGGCTTAGTTAGCTCTCCGGCTGTGCCGAGGCGTCTAGGATCATCGTAGGTACGCTCCACGGCTACTGCTAGCTGTGTGGACAGGATCAGGGGTCTACAATCTGATTAGTTACCAACCTCTCTGGTTTTCTATGGCTTACCCTGGGCCTGCTATCCTCCTCGGTGAGCCATTCATAACAGAAAACCATAGAAATTGAGATAAACCAACAAGCATTGGCAAGTCAAGACTGGGCAGCCATCAGTGGCATAACTAAAGTCTGATGGGCCCCGGTTCAAAATTTAGACCCGGGCCCGCCATCTTGAGCTATATATATTTCTCACAGAACATTCTTGATATTTTTGTGTATTGGAACAACACAAAACAAACAGAGAAAAAAAAGGCAAATTGGACATTCAACATAATATTACACAAAACACCAAAAATGGGACATTGTTGGCACCTTTCCAAAATTGTGGTTAAACAACTTTATTTCAAGCATGTGATGCTTGTTCAAACTAACCTGCGGCAAGTAACGGTTGTGGGCAATATGAAAATCACACCTGAAACCAGATAAAAAAAGGGATAAGTTGACTCAATATTTGCGTTGTGTGTGCCACGCTAAGCATGGAGAACAGAAAGAGGAGGAGAGACGTGTCTGAGTACTTAAGAACCAAAATTGGTGAAAAATATCAACAATCTCAAGGCTACATGTCCATCTCTAGAGATCTTGAGGTTTCTTTGTCCCCAGTGCGCAACATAATTAGGAAGTTTACAACCCATGGCACTGTAGCTAATCTCGCTGGACAAGTACGGCAGAGACAAATTGATGAAAAGTTGCAATGCAGGATAGTCCGGATGGTAGATAAGAAGTCCCAATCAAGTTCCAAAGAAATTAATGATTTCCTGCAGACTCAGGGTGCATCAGTGTCAACAAGAACTATCCAATGACATTTGAATTAAAATATAACACTATGACAGGAAACAAAGGAGGACACCACTGCTGACAGAGGCATAAAAAAGGTAAAATGCAGTTTGCCAAAATGTATGTGAGTAAGCCAAAATCCTTTGGGAAAGCATCTTGTAGAAAAGACCAAGATAGAGCATTTTGGTAAAGCACATCATTCTACTGTTTACTGAAAATGGAACGAGGCCTACAAAGAAAAGAATACAGTACCTAATGTCAAATATGGTGGAAGGCCAAAGATGTTTTGCTGCCTCTGGCACTGGGTGCCTTGACTGTGTGCAAATGAAAGGAAGCACAGCACTTCTGGACATACGGCATACATGTAGCATCCCAATCTGTATGTTTATTTGTAATAACACTTTTGGCACTCACTCAATATGTTTAACTGGAAGGTTGCATTAGATGTGCAATATCCAGAATAAGAAGTGAGGTGTTTCAGTCAACATAAGATCTTCATCAGTCATCTGGATATTTGGAAACTGCGTGCTGCAGTGCTATGCAAGTGTCTGCATCATCCACCGCTCAGGCAGGAAGCACAAGTGTCTGTAATATTCAATGTTTTAATGAGGCCCACCAGTTATTGCCTTTCAGGGGTCTATGGATGACCTTCCTCATAATTTGTCTGGTTTTTCACATTCTGTAAACCCTTTATAAGTACATCAACTACACTTTCAAAATATGTTAGTTCCAAAAAATTTTGTGGATTCAATGGCTTATCCATACAGTTTAGCATGGTTATTACGGTGGTAGGTAAAACTTACAAAAAGCGTAGAAAAATATTTCAGGATTAGATTACTCAACCGTATAGTATTTCATGCTTTCTGTCACATTTTGGTGGTATGTAACAGTACAAAAAAGAGTTTGAAAATTTTGCTTATTTGTTTACATTTCTTACCCATACACTATTCCATGTTCAGGGGTACATTTTTGGAAGTGCATTGAGCAGCAAGGTGGTGTGCTGGTAAAAGGGGAAAAAAAAACAAAAAAAACTCTTTTAAATCTTCTTCCTGAGCGAGTGTGAACGAGCTGAGTGTGACCTGAGCGTAAGTGCGAACTGTGGTAAGTGTGTGACTTGAAATTCAGTGACTTTAGATTGAGGGAGTTTGGAGGGAGGTCTTACTGAATTGCTGTTATATTAATACTTTTTTTTTTTTTTTTTTAATTTATTTTTGCTTATCTTATTGTCTGGTGCAATCCCCATTAGGATGTGCTCCACTATTGCCAATGCCATCCAGTGCACGTCTTGCCGCATGTATGAAATCCTTGAACAGCCGGTCGAGGGTGCATACTGCTGTGCGAGATGTGAGCACGTTGTGCATTTGGAAGCCCAGATACTGGATCTAAATGTGCAGCTGGCAACACTGAGATCCATAGACAATATGGAAAGGAGTCTTCTGCTCACTGAGCAGACGCTCAATGGGATAGATGAGGGGGGGGATGCTAGGTTGGAGCCTCAGGACAGTGAAGTAGCCAGCTGGGTGACAGTTAGAAGATGGGGTAGAGGGAAGAGCGCCAGGGAGGCTAGTCCTGATCTGGCACACCCCAATAAGTTTGCTAAGTTGGCAGATGAGGGGAGTGTTAGTGCAGGAGTAGCACTGCTGCAGCAAGGCATGTCCTCTGAAAGCCGGAGGAGTGTCTGCTCCAGTAAGGGGGGAAATAGGAGCGCAGGGCAGGCCAGACAGGTTCTAGTAGTGGGAGACTCAATTATTAGGGGAACAGATAGGGCAATCTGTCACAAAGACAGGGATCGTCGAACGGTGTGCTGCCTACCTGGCGCTCGAGTCCGACACATCGCTGATCGGGTTGACAGATTACTGGGAGGGGCTGGTGAGGACCCAGCGGTCATGGTGCACATTGGCACAAATGACAAAGTTAGAGGTAGGTGGAAGGTCCTTAAAGATGATTTCAGGGAATTAGGCTGTAAGCTTAAAGCAAGGACCTCCAAGGTGGTATTTTCGGAAATACTTCCTGTACCACGTGCCATGCCAGAGAGGCAACGGGAGATTAGGGAGGTTAATAAGTGGCTCAGGAATTGGTGTAGGAAGGAGGGGTTTGGGTTCCTGCAGAACTGGGCCGACTTCTCAGTTGGCTACAGGTTCTACACTAGGGACGGGCTGCACCTCAATGGGGAGGGTGCAGCTGTGCTGGGGGAGAAAATGGCTAGAAGATTGGAGGAGTGTTTAAACTAGGGACGGGGGGGGAGGGTATTCCTTTTATAGGACAGTGCAGATAGAGACCTGGGCACAAATAATGACATTGGGGGTGGAGGTGGCATGGGGGGTGGGGTTAGAACAGTTAATAATTTAAGAAAGAATAGAGGTACAGAGAGATACATAAAGTGCATGTATACTAATGCCAGAAGTCTCGCCAACAAAATGGAGGAATTGGAGTTAATGTTGTTGGAGCATAATTATGACATGGTGGGGATATCTGAGACATGGCTGGATGAGAGCCATGACTGGGCGGTTAATTTACAGGGCTATAGTCTGTTCAGAAATGACCGAACAAATAAGCGAGGGGGAGGCGTGTGTTTATATGTAAAATCATCCTTAAAACCCATCCTTCGTGATAATATATATGAATCTAATGAAAATGTAGAGTCCCTGTGGGTAGAGATAAGGGGAGGGGGGAAAAATAATAAATTACTGATAGGGGTTTGTTATAAATCTCCAAAAATAATGGAAGCTACAGAGAATATCCTCATAAAGCAAATAGATGAAGCAGCGACTCAAGGAGAAGTCATTATTATGGGGGACTTCAACTACCCTGAAATACATTGGGGAACCGAAACCTGCAGTTCCAGCAAAGGTAATAGGTTTCTGACAACGATGAGAGACAATTACCTTTCACAACTGGTTCAGGACCCAACAAGAGGGGGGGCACTGCTAGACCTAATATTAACGAACAGGCCAGACCGCATATCAAATGTAAGGGTTGAGGGTCACTTGGGTAATAGTGATCACAAATTAATAAGTTTTCATGTATCCCTTAATAAGATGTGTAGTAGAGGGGTTACAAGGACACTAAACTTCAGGAAGGCAAATTTCCAGAGAGATGATCTTGGTGCAATTAACTGGGACGATATCCTGAGACATAAAAATACACAAAGAAAATGGGAGACGTTTATTAGCATCCTGAATAGGACCTGTGCACAATATATACCGTATGGGAATAAACATGCGAGAAACAGGAGGAAACCACTATGGCTAAATAGAGCTGTAAGGGGCGCAATAAGAGATAAAAATAAAGCATTTAGAGAATTAAAGCAAGTAGGTAGTGATGAGGCATTAACTAAATACAGAAGATTAAATAAATTCTGTAAAAAACAAATCAAGACAGCAAAGATTGAGACAGAGAGACTCATTGCCAGAGAAAGTAAAAATAATGCCAAAATATTCTTTAACTACATAAATAGTAAGAAGCTAAAAAATGATAGTGTTGGTCCCCTTAAAAATAGTCTGGGTGAAATGGTGGAGGAGGATGAGGAAAAGCCGGATTACTTACCGGTAATGCTCTTTTAATGAGTCCACGACAGCACCCACTGGAGGTATCGGATCCGCCCATTTGGAACAGGAAACCCTACAGGAAAGATAAAAGGGGCGGTCCGCCTTTCCTCCTCAGTTTTACGTTTCAGAGTACCAGAAGGACCGCCAAGGATTAGGCAATGTTCTCTTATTTTAACATCTTTCTTATCCATTATTTGGTAATACTTTACCTATTGATATATTTTAGGGGGGGAAGTGAACGGGTGCTGTCGTGGACTCATTAAAAGAGCATTACCGGTAAGTAATCCGGCTTTTTACTCTTCGCCATGACAGCACCCACTGGAGAGATTCCAGAGACCATCACCTGGGTGGGACCACCGTGCCAAGGATAGTCCTGCCAAAGCTTAAGTCAGAGGTTGATGAAAGATCAAGTCTGTAGTGGTTATAGAAGGTAGAAGGGGATGACCAAACTGCCGCCTTACATATAGTTTCAATCGGAACATCTCCCTTTTCCGCCCAAGAGGTTGCCATTGCCCTGGTGGAATGCGCCCTGATGTTCCCTGGAGGATCTTCGTTTTTTGCGGAGTAGGCTAAACGAATGGCCTCTCTGATCCACCGGGAAATGGTGCTCTTCGTGACTCCATACCCCTTCTTACAGCCCTGAAATGAAACAAATAGGGCCCTACTCTGCCTCCAACTGTTGGACCTCTCAATACATTTTAGGACAGTTCTTTTGACGTCCAGAGTATGGAACCTCTGCTCTTCCGGAGTAGAGGGATTTTTATAGAAGGTTGGGAGGAGTATCTCCTGAGATCTATGGTATTTTGTTGCCACTTTTGGCAGGTAGGCAGGGTCTGGTTTTAATACCAATCTGTCTTGGTATTCTTGAAAAAAGGGTGGATCTATTGACAAGGCCTGAATATCACCCACTCTTCTAGCTGAGGTTAGTGATACTAAGAGGGCCATTTTAAGTGCTAAGTATTTGAAGGGTATTGTGTCGATCGGCTCAAAGGGGTCTACCGTTAGGGCGTCTAAGACCAGATTTAGATCCCATGTAGGGACGGAGGGTATGTGGATTGGAGTTATTCGTTCACATGCTGTAATAAAACGAGTTATCCATTTGTTGCCTGCTATATTATGGCCATATAGTGCTCCTAATGCCGATATTTGTACTTTCAGTGTATTTACTGCTAAGCCTAAGTCTTTCCCCTTCTGCAGAAATTCCAAGATTGGGATTATCGGAACTTCTGTTGTATGAGGTACTGTATGGAATTGAAGAAATTTTTTCCATATTCTAATGTAAATCTGGGTCGTGGACTGTTTTCTACTTTGTAGTAGTGTAGCAATTAAGGACTCCGAGAATCCTCTTGTCCTCAATAACTGCCTCTCAAATTCCACGCCGTCAAGTGCAAGCTGAGCACTTGAGGGTGGAAAAAGGGGCCTTGGGAGAGTAGATTGGCAGTCGGAAGGATCCAAGGATCTGTTATCGACATAATCTGTAGCCACGAAAACCACGGTCTTTTTGGCCAGAACGGTGCTATTAAGATTATTCTTGCTTTGTCGTCTCTGATCTTCCGAATTACTTGAGGTAGGAGGATCAATGGAGGGAACGCATATGCTAGGTTGAAATTCCATGGAACTAGAAAGGCGTCCAGTATGTTTGGGTGATCTGACGGAGATAGGGAGGCAAAGGTTTTTATCTGCCTGTTCTCCCTTGTGGCAAAAAGATCCACCTCGGGTTGTCCCCATGCGGCTACTATGTCCCTGAAGACCTTCCGATTGAGGCACCACTCTCCTTGTCGTAGAGTGTGACGGCTTAGGAAGTCTGCCTTTTGATTGCTCTCGCCTCTTATATGAAGGGCCGAGAGGGACAAAAAATAGTTTTCTGCTAAGTTTAAAATTTTTGCCGCTGAAGACATCAGAGTCTCTGATCGAGTTCCTCCTTGTCTGTTTATATATGCCACTGTGGTGGTATTGTCCGACAGGATCCTTACATGCTTCTGTTGGAGCTGTGGAAGGAAGTTGTATAGAGCATAGAACACTGCAGTCAGTTCTTTTAAATTAGATGAGTAATCACATTCCTCTTTACTCCACCTTCCCTGATAAAACCCATTCTCCATGTGGGCTCCCCAGCCCTGGGGACTGGCATCGGTGGTTACAATACAGGATGGAACTATAACCCATGGGACTCCTGAACATAAATGGTCATCGTCTAACCACCACTCTAGGGAAGTCAAGACTTCTTGTGACAGGGTTATTTTACTCTGTAAACGACCACTATGTCGCTTATCCTCCTGGAGGATCTGGTGTTGTAGTGTACGGACATGGTACTGGGCCCACCGGACTGCCGGGGTACAAGAATTTAGTGATCCTAATAGTGACATTGCTCCTCTTAAGGATACACGTGGTTTATCTATAGCTGCTTGTATTTTTTGTTTTGTGAGGATGATTTTTACCTGGGGTAGTAGACATCTCTGGGTCAAGGAATCTAGTTGAAATCCTAGAAATGTCTGGAGAGATTGCGGATCGAGTCTGGACTTTTGGATATTGATGATCCAGCCAAGGCTCTGAAAAGAGGAGACTGCGTCAGTCACACGTTCAGTACATTGTTTGACTGAATTCCCAATTACTAGGAAGTCGTCTAGATATGGTACAATTAGTGTGTCCTTTTGGCGAAGGTAGGCCATCACTTCTGCCATCACCTTGGTAAATATTCTTGGTGCCGTGGAAAGCCCGAAGGGCATGGCCGCGTATTGGAAATGACGAATCCTGCCCTCGACTTCCACTGCGACTCTTAGGTATTTCTGGAATCTGTTGTGTATAGGGAGATGATAATAAGCATCTTTTAAATCAATCCCTGCCATTACGCAATTTGGGAAAAGAAGCTTTATAGTGGATCTAATCGATTCCATTTTGAACTTATAATTTTTTATAAATGAATTTAGCTTCTTTAAATTAATAATGGTTCTAAATGTACCGTCTGGTTTAGACACCAAAAACAGGGGAGAGTAAAAGCCTCTACCCTGTTGTTCCTCAGGGACGTCAACTAAAACTTTTTTAGCTAGCAGGACTCGAATCTCGTCTTCGAGAGCCTTTTGCTGAAGTGAGGAATTAAGGCGAGTTATAACAAAGAACTCATAGGGGATTCGAAGGAATTCAATCTTTATTCCTTCCTTGATTATATTCAAAATCCATGGGTTTAACGTAATTTGTTCCCATTTGGTAAAAAAAAATTTTAATCTGCCCCCAACCGGTGGGTCTAAACTTCTAATTTTTTTCTCTCCTATATGTTGGCCCTCTGAAGATGGTACCCTTCTGCTTTTCGTCTTTCGTGGCCCATCTCGTTCTGTCCGATTGTCTTCTTCTCCCGAATGGCCGTCTTTTAAAGGTTTTCCTATAAAACGGAATGGGAGAATCACTGAAGGCCTTTTTCCTTTCTTTTGCCTTGGCGAGAATTTCGTCTAAGGCTTTTCCGAAGAGGAACTCACCCTCGCATGGGGTTGCACTAATTTTGGATTTTGATTGTGCATCCCCTTTCCAGCTTTTTATCCAAAGCGCGCGTCTGGCGTTATTCACCAGGGCTGCCGACCTTGCTGCAAGTCTTAGGGTGTCCGCTGAAGCGTCTGCCATAAAGGCAGCTGCCCCTCTTATCAACGGGATGGCTGCACGCAGTTTCTCCCTTGACACTCTTTGCTCAATCTGCTGGTCTAATTGATCTAGCCATACCAGCATTGACCTAGCAGTACATGTGCTGGCTATTGCGGGTTTGAATACCCCGGTGGTGGACTCCCAGGACCTTTTGAGCGAGGATTCAGCCTTTCGGTCCAATGGGTCTGCTAACAATCCTGCGTCCTCGACCGGGATCGAGGTTTGTTTGGAAGTGGAGGATATGACAGCGTCCACCTTTGGTATTTTAGACCATTTTAATAGATCTTCATCAGTGAACGGGTACTTCCGTTTTGAAGCGGATGGGAGAAAACCCCTCTGGTCGTGTTTTTCCCATTCCCTTTTGATGAGATCTTTAATTGCCGGTATTACTGGAAATGATCTCCTCTTTTTTTCTGCCAATCCCGCAAACATAATGTCCTGCGCGGTCTGGGCTCCCCTTTCCTCTTCACACCCCATAGTATTCCTAACCGCTTTTACCAGGTTATCTACGCTGTCCAGAGGAAAACATGCGCGTCCTTCCGCCTCCGAGGATGATGATGAGGACGTGGATGCGGAGCCTGAGTTTAACCCCTGTTCTTCCTCTGACTCTGAACTGACAATAACCTGTTTTCTATGCCTGGACTCTGCGGGAGTGCTGGCGCGGTTGATGGCTTGTATTTCCTCCCTAATTATGGCTCGGATATCCTGAGAAGATATCGTCGGCCCCTGCCTGGTCTCTTTCATGCATTGTTTGCAGAGTTTTTTGGGGTAGGAGTCAGGGAGAGGCTCTGAACATAATGCACATTCTTTATGTTTTGTTTTTCCTTTTTTCTTTGACTGAAACGGGAGGTCAAAGGTAAAGAGAGGGGGGAGGGGGGGGGGGAGGAGAGGAGGTTAGCTTAATAGGTAGAGCATCTGCTTTGCACACTCACCCAGTGAAGCTTAATACCGGTTCAGATGGCTGAGACGGTTTGGATCGGGTTTCTGCTGCCTCGCTCCTGCGGGCGGTCTCCGTCCTGGCGCTGCGGTCCCTGGTGGAGTTGCCCCCAGCTGAATCCCCTGCTGGGGTTTGCGACTCTGCGGGGGACGACATGTTCCAATGTTGCAGCGCTGCAGCGCTGTTTTACCTGTATCGTTGCCCCGGAAGTCGCCCTGTCACAGGGCGCATGCGCCGCGTCATCGCCATCTTACCCCGGAAGTTCAACCATTACTTCCGGGGTATGGGAGCGTCGGGCGCCGGCCTGCTCCCGCGCCACCGCTATTAACACGCGGCTCGCGCGCACATGGCCTCACCATCCACGCTATACCCCCACCGATGGGAATGGGGGGGGGGAAATCTCCCGGATGCCAGACCGGCGCGCTCCCTGGTAAGACCGGGCGGCCCTCCCCGGACCCGGCCATTACCACTGTGCCACCAGACGAGGGGGGAGCCGTCAAACGGAGTCTCCCCCGACGCTGCCTCCGGACCGCAGCCCCTGCCGTTCCCGAAGAGACCGCACAGGCGGATGCATGGCCCAGGTAAGATCCTGCAGGATCCTGCTCCATTTGGAACAGGAAACCAAAACTGAGGAGGAAAGGCGGACCGCCCCTTTTATCTTTCCTGTAGGGTTTCCTGTTCCAAATGGGCGGATCCGATACCTCCAGTGGGTGCTGTCGTGGCGAAGAGTAAAAAAGCCAATATGCTAAATGACTTTTTTTCAACAGTATTTACACAAGAAAATCCCATGACAGATAACATGATCAGGGATAAAAATTCTCCATTAAATGTCACCTGCTTAACCCAGCAGGAAGTACGGCGGCGTCTACAAATCACTAAAATTGACAAATCCCCGGGCCCGGATGGGATACACCCCCGAGTACTGCAGGAATTAAGCACAGTCATAGATAGACCACTATTTTTAATCTTTAAAGATTCCATAATAACAGGGTCTGTACCACAGGACTGGCGTATAGCAAATGTGGTGCCAATATTCAAAAAGGGGACAAAAACTGAACTTGGAAATTATAGGCCAGTAAGTTTAACCTCAACTGTGGGTAAAATCCTGGAGGGTTTTCTAAGAGATACTATACTGGAGTATCTGGAGAAGAATAACCTTATGACCCAATATCAACATGGGTTTACAAGAGACCGTTCCTGTCAGACTAATCTGATAAGCTTTTATGAAGAGGTAAGTTCCGGACTGGACCAAGGGAATGCAGTGGACGTGGTGTACATGGACTTTTCAAAAGCTTTTGATACGGTGCCACACAAAAGGTTGATACATAAAATGAGAACAATGGGGATAGGGGAAAATATGTGTAGGTGGGTTAAGAGCTGGCTCCGGGATAGGAAACAAAGGGTGGTTATTAATGGAGCACACTCGGACTGGGTCACGGTTAGCAGTGGGGTACCACAGGGGTCAGTTTTGGGCCCGCTTCTTTTTAACATATTTATTAATGACCTTGTAGGGGGCATAGAGAGTAGAATTTCAATATTTGCAGATGACACTAAACTCTGCAGGGTAATTAATACAGAGGAGGACAATTTTATATTACAGGAGGATTTATGTAAACTAGAAGCTTGGGCTGATAAATGGCAAATGAGCTTTAATGGGGATAAATGTAAGGTCATGCACTTGGGTAGAACGAACAAGTTGTATAATTATGTGCTTAATTGTAAAACACTGGGCAAAACAGTCACTGAAAAAGACCTGGGTGTATGGGTGGACGACAAACTCACATTTAGTGGCCAGAGTCAAGCAGCTGCTGCAAAGGCAAATAAAATAATGGGATGCATTAAAAGAGGCATAGATGCTCATGAGGAGAACATAATTTTACCTCTATATAAGTCACTAGTGCGACCACACTTAGAATACTGTGTACAGTTCTGGTCTCCGGTGTATAAGAAAGACATAGCTGAACTGGAGCGGGTGCAGAGAAGAGCGACCAAGGTTATTAGGGAACTAGGGGGTCTGCAATACCAAGACAGGTTATTACACTTGGGGTTATTTAGTTTGGAGAATCGAAGGCTTAGGGGTGATCTTATTACAATGTATAAATATATGTGGGGACAATACAAAGACCTTTCTAATGATCTTTTTACTCTTAGACCTGTGACGGGGACAAGGGGGCATCCTCTACGTCTGGAGGAAAGAAGGTTTAAGCATACTCACAGACGCGGATTCTTTACTGTAAGAGCAGTGAGACTATGGAACTCTCTGCCATATGATGTTGTAATGAGTGATTCACTACTAAAATTTAAGAAGGGCCTGGATGCCTTTCTTGAAAAGTATAATATTACAGGGTATATACACTAGTCTCCTTAATATTGCGTTGATCCAGGGAGCTAGTCTGATTGCCGTATGTGGAGTCGGGAAGGAATTTTTTTCCCCAATGTGAAGCTTACTGTTGCCACATGGGTTTTTTTTGCCTTCCTCTGGATCAACATGTTAGGGCAAGTTAGGATAGGATATGGGTTGAACTAGATGGACTTAAAGTCTCCCTTCAACCTTAATAACTATGTTACTATGTTACTATGTTACTATGTAAAACATTTGCTGGGTTACATTTCTTAGCCATACAGTTCTACATGTTCATGAATACATTTCGTTGGTACATAACCCTCAATACTTGTTAACAAATTTATCACCCATAGACTATGTTCAATACATATTTCACCCACTGTATACAGTGGGTAAAATAAGTATTTGATACACTACCGAGTTTGCAAAGTATTCCCTCCTACAAAAGAATGGAGAAGTCTGTAATTTTTTTCGTAGGTACACTTCAGCTGTGAAAGACAGAATCTTAAAATTAAAAAGCCTGAAAATCACATTGTATGATTTTTCATAATTAACCCCTTTCTTTCATTGGACGTAATATTCCGTCCATGTGCCCTGGGCCTTAATTACCATGGACGGAATATTACGTCATAGCAATAAGCGGCGCCCATGTGGTGAGCGCCGCTTATCACGGCTGGGTGTCAGCTAATTATCATAGCTGACACCCGGCACAATGTGTCAGGGGCAGTCACGGACCGCCCCCAACACGTTAACCCCTTGTACACCGCGATCAAACACGATCGCGGTGTACCGGGGGCTAAAGGGAAGCATCGGCAGGGAGGGGGCTCCCTCCGTGCTTCCCTGAGCCCCCCACGGCAGTGCAATGTGCAACGCTGCTGCGGGGGGCTCCTTTCCTGCAGGTCCCCGGATCCAATATGGTGGTGGGGACCTCCGGGGGCCTGCAGGAAGCTGGCTTCCTCACTGCCCGCA
The DNA here is from genome assembly GCF_039654945.1 of Dendrobates tinctorius. NCBI lineage: Eukaryota > Metazoa > Chordata > Amphibia > Anura > Dendrobatidae > Dendrobates > Dendrobates tinctorius. The sequence continues at coordinate 13,248,782 of NW_027361772.1, read as the reverse complement.
GAGCGCAGGCATGAGGAAGCCTACAGCAGTGCCTGTGACATATCGCTGATCTGTCACAGCGATCTGTGATGTGACAGATCAGAGATCTGTCACATGACAGTTATGTCCCCCCTGGGACATTGTAATAAAGTAAAAAAAAAAAGTGTAAAAATAATTTTAAAAAGTCGCTAAATAAAATAAAAAAAAAAAAAAAATATTCCCCAATAAATTCATTTTTTGGAAATAAAAAAAAAACAAAAAAACAATAAAAGTACACATATATGGTATCGCCGTGTCTGTAACGACCCGCCCTATAAAACTGTCCCATTAGTTAACCCCTTAAGCGGACCCCTTAAAAAATAAAAATAAAAAACGAAGCAAAAAATATTGATTTATTATCATACTGCCAAACAAAAAGTGCAATAACGCGCGATCAAAAAGATGCATATATGTATCGCTGTAACCGTACTGACCCGAAGAATAAAACCGCTTTATCAATTTTATCGCACGCGGAACGGCGTAAACGCACCCCCCAAAAGAAATTCATGAAACGCTGGTTTTTGTAAATTCAGCGTCCCAAAAAAACGAAATAAAAAGTGATCAAAAAATGTCACATGCCCGAACATGGTACCAATAAAAAAGTCAACTCGTCCTGCAAAAAATAAGACCTCACATGACTCGGTGGGTCAAAATATGGAAAAATTATAGCTCTCAATATGTGGTGATGCAAAAACTATTTTTACAATAAAAAGCGTCTTTTAGCGTGTGACAGCTGCCAAATATAAAAACCGCCATAAATAGTAAATCAAACCTCCCGTTATCACCCCCTTAGTTAGGGAAAAATAATAAAATTAAAAGAAAATGTATTTATTTCCATTTTCCCATTAGGGCTAGGGTTAGGGCTAGGGTTAGGGGTGTGTTGGGGTTAGGGTTGGAGGTAGAATTGGGGGTTTCCACTATTTGCGCACATCAGGTGCTCTCCAAACGCAACATGGCATCTGATCTCAATTCCAGCCAATTCTGCGTTGAAAAAGTCAAATGGTGCTCCTTTCCCTTCCAAGCTCTGCCTTGCACCCAAACAGTGTTTTACCCCCTCATATGGGGTATCAGCCTACTCAGGACAATTTGCAAAACAACTTTTGGGGTCCTATTTCTCCTGTTGCCCTTAGGAAAATAAAAAATTGGGGGCAAAACTATCAAAATGATTTTTTTATTTTCACGCCTGGGCGTTATAAACTTCTGTGAAGCACTTGGGGGTTCAAAGTTCTCACCACACATCTAGATAAGTTCCTTGGGGGGTCTAGTTTCCAAAATGGTGTCATTTGTGGGGGATTCCACTCTTTTGGTACATCAGGGGCTTTCCAAACGCGACATGGTGTCCGATCTCAATTCCAGCCAAAAAAGTAAAATGGCGCTGCTTCCCTTCCGAGCTCTGCCATGCGCCCAAATAGTCGTTTACACTGACACATGGGGTATCAGCGTACTCAGGACAAATTGCACAATAACTTTTAGGGTCCTGTTACCCTTGGGAAAATAAAAATTGGGGGTGAAAAGATCATTTTGTGGAAAAAATATGATTTTTTAATTTTACCGCTGTACGTTATAAACTTTTGTGAAGCCCTTGTGGGTTCAAAGTTCTCACCACATATCTAGATAAGTTCCTTGGGGGAGTCTATTTTCCAAAATGGGGTCACTTGTGGGGGGTTTCCACTGTTTAGGTACATCAGGGGCTCTCCAATCGTGACATGGCGTTCGATCTGAATTCCAGCCAATTTTGCATTGAAAAAGTCAAACGGCGCTCCTTCCCTTCTGAGCACTGCCATGTGCCGAAACAGTGGTTTTCCCCCCACATATCAGGTATCGGCATACTCAGGACAAATTGCACAATAACTTTTGCAGTCCAATTTCTCCTGTTACCCTTGGTAAAATTAAAAAAAAAATGGAACCTGAAGTTTTTTTTTTGTGGAAAAAAGTTAAATGTTCATTTTTTTTAAAATATTCAAAAAATTCCTGTGACGCACCTAAAGGGTTAATAAACTTCTTGAATGTGGTTTTGAGCACCTTAAGGGGTGCAGTTTTTAGAATGGTGTCACTTTTGGGTATTTTCTATCATATAGACCCCTCAAAGTGGCTTCAAATGTGATGTGGTCCGTAAAAATAAAATGGTGTTGAAAAATGAGAAATCGCTGGTCAATTTTTAACCCTTATAACTTCCTAACAAAAAAAAAATTTTGGTTCCAAAATTGTGGTGATGTAAATTAAACATGTGGGAAATGTTAGTTATCAAGTTTTTTGTGTGCCGTATCTCTGTGATTTAAGGGCATAAAAATTCAAAGTTGGAAAATTGCGAAATTTTCAAAATTTTCGCCAAATTTCCGTTTTTTTCACAAATAAACGCAAGTTATATGAATTAAATTTTACCACTAACATGAAGTACAATATGTCACGAGAAAACAATGTCAGAATCACTGGGATCCATGGAAGCATTCCAGAGTTATGGCCTCATAAAAGGACAGTGGTCAGAATTGTAAAAATTGGCCCGGGAGTTAATGTGCAAACCACCCTTGGTAGTGAAGGGATTAAATTGCATTTTATTGCAGGAAATAAGTATTTGATCACCTACCAACCAGCAAGAATTCGGGCTCTTACAGGCCTGTTAGTTTCTCTTTAAGAAGCCCTCCTACTCTGCACTTATTGCTTGTACTAATAGCACCTGTTTGAACTCGTTACCTGTTTGAACTCATTACCTGTATAAAAGACACCTGTCCACACACTCAATCACACTCCAAACTCTCCACCATGGCCAAGACCAAAGAGCTGTCTAAGGGCACAAGGGACAAAATTGTAAGCTTGCACAAGTCTGGGATGGGCTACAGAACAATAGGCAAGCAGCTTGTTGGCACAATTATTAGAAAATGGAAGAAACACAAGATGTCTGTCAATCTTCCTCTGTCTGGGGCTCTATTCAATATCTCACCTAGTGGGGCAAGGATGATTCTGAGAAAGGTCAGGAATGAGCCCACAACTACGCGAGAGGACCTGGTCAATTACTTAAAGAGTGCTGGGACCACAGTCTCAAACATTACCGTTAGTAACACACTACACCGTCATGGATTAAAATCCTGCAGGACACACAAGGTCCCCCTGCTCATGCCAGCATGTGTCCAGGCCTGTTTGAAGTTTGCCATTGACCATCTGGATAATTCAGAGGAGGCATGGGAGAAGGTCATGTGGTCAGATGAGACCAAAACAGAACTTTTTGGTATCAACGCCAACCGCCATGTTTGGAGGAAGAAGGATGAGTACAACCCCAAGAACACATCCCAACCATGAAATATATTGGGAGAAACATCATACTTTGGGGGTGCTTTTCTGCAAAGGGACAGGACAAATGCACCATATTGAAGGGAGGATGTATGGGGTCATGTATCGCAAGATTTTGGCCAACAACCTCCTTTACTGAGTAAGAGCAATGAAGATGTGTTGTGGCTGGGACTTCTAGCAGGACAGTGACCCAAAACACACAACCAGGGCAACTAAAGAGTGTGTCAAGACTCGAACCCAGCAGCTCTTGTGCACCATGCGGCAGATCTTCCCTCTGGGTCAAAAATTCATAAGACCTTTTCAAATTTCTGCACAAATTAACCTAGTTGCTTTCCGTTTCAAACTTCCTAACAGCCTGAAAATGCACCGTGTCCCATGTATCCTTGCTCAAACCATTCAGTGAGAACCTGTTTCAAGGAAGAACTCAGCCACCTCCTCTGCCAGAAAAAGTCCATGGGGAAGAAGATTACATTGTGAATAAAATTCTGGATTCTAGAAGATTTAGAGGAAAATTATAGTTTTTGGTGCAATAGAGGAGTTACGGACCAGAAGATAATTCATGGGAGCCAGAGGCCAACATCCATGCACCCAGACCAGACTTACAAGAACCTTTCATCAGAAAAGCCAGCAGCCCCTGAAATGTCCAGAGGCCATCTTGGAAGAAGGGGAGTACTGTCAGGACTCGAACCCAGCAGCTGTTGTGCACCAGGTGGCAGCTCTTCCCTCTGAGCTATTCAGCTTACTAGACAGTTCCTTGCTAACCCAGGTACTAGTACCTGTGTTGTTTCTGATTGGCTCCACCCTGTAATCTCCTGATTGAACACTCTACTTAAACCTGGCATTGCACTTCCTTCCTTGCAAGATTATTGAGCTCCCAGCCTTTAGTCAAGCTTTCCTTACACCTGTTGCTTTATCCAAGATTATACTGCTGCTACCAAGTATTTGGGTCGCCCACCCAGGGCCGTGAGGTACTCGGTACCGGGCCGGTATCAGTGGGATGTGTCACAGCAGCGGTGACCCGGACTGTGGCCCTGGGCGCCCAAGAAATAGAAAGATGTGAAAGGTGGAATGTAGTTAGATGAATAGTTCGTGACGCCACCTGTGGTGTTCGGCAAGGGAGGTGTTAAGCCGACCCTGCAGACAGATCCTCCGGGACAGATGGTGTGGTGCAGCAATGATGTTATAGCCCTCCACAGGCAGGGCTGTTGTCCCAGGGCAGGATAGGTGAAGAGACACTTAGATGGTGTAGTGTTTGGCGCAGGGGATGCAGCAGTACCAGGCGGACGGACGCAGGAAGGAATGGAGGACTCCAGGGCATGTAGTTCCAAAGCTTTACTCACAGTCTGTAGTGCCCGCTTCTGTGCCGTGTCCTCCGGGTCAGGGACTCAGTCAACCTCCAGGCAAGATGGAATGCTCCCTTCCACACTCCGCCAACTTATGTGCCTTTTCTGAACGTCTCCTCTATAGCGCCTTTAAGTGTGAAGATCTCCTAGTACTGAGTTACACTGGAGTTCCTCCTGACAGATGTTCCCAAGAACTCTACTTGTACGGCAGGCAGCTGTAGCCTGCTTCGGGGACTTTCTACTCCAGAGTCCCGACTCTCTATCCGTGTTGCTGATGTGCCCTCAAGTCTTAGATGGGAGTAGTGCATTTACAGCCCACTACTCCACCGGTGTCTGCTGCAGAACCATTAGTGTCCATACAACCTCGGGGACCGGGCCCCGGCCTTGCGCTTAGAACTTCTAGGCAGGGTTCTTCCTCTAACCCATGTCCTCTGTGTTCCCTTTTAGGCTGAGTTCACACGTGGCGTTTTTTTCGCGTTTCCGCGGCGGTTTTAACCGCGCGATTTTGACGCGAAAAATAAGCATCCCCATGCATTCCTATGGGATTTCGCAATGCTGTGCTAATGCTGCGGTTTTTACCGTGGCGGAATCGCTTCGCGGTAAAAAACGCAGCATGCTCATTAATTTGCGGAATCGCGGCGATCCCGCACCCATAGGAATGCATTGTTCCGCTTACTTCCCGCATGTGGCTGTGTCCACCATGCGGAAAGTAAGCAGAACAATTGCGGATGGTACCCACGGTCCGGAGGAGAGGAGACTGTCCTCCGGGCTGTGGGCACCATATCCCTGTAAAAAATAGAATTTAAAATAAAAAATATTGTTATTCTTACCTTCCTGCGTCCCGCGCAGCCTTCCCACCTCTCTCCACGCTCTCATTCCCAGTAATCCTTTGCGAAAATGCCCGCGATGACGTCCAGTCTCGCGGTCATTCGCGCGACGTCATCGAGAATTACCGCGAGACATCGCGATCCCGCGAGAACGGACGTCATCGCGGGCATTTTCGCATAGGATTACTCCGAACGGGTGACGCTGGAAGGTAAGAATAACACTATTTTTTTTTTTGCATTCTATCTTTTAGTACTGATGCTGCATAGGCGGCCTCAGTAGTAAAAAGTTGGTCACACTCGTCAAACACTATGTGACGAGTGTGACCAACCTGTCAATCAGTTCTCCAAGCGATTCTACAGATCGCTTGGAAAACGCTAGCATTTTGCAAGCTAAATACGCTTGCAAAATGCTAGTTTTCCGCGGGAAAATCGCGGGAATTTAAAATGCGATTTTCCCGCGGAATGGAATTCCGGAATTCTCGCGGTAATTTCTGCGAGAGTTCCGGTACATGTGCACTTAGCCTTACTCCTACGTTCCGTACTTGTCTTTCCCTCCTATGGAAGCTGAGGCTTCAGTTCAGTGTCTTTCTCCTTCTTTCCTTTCCCGTGCCAGCTGGCTCAGATCACTGAGGCAGCTGCAGCACTCCTTCCTCCATCCCTCTTCCAGGGATCCCCACTCCTCTCCGAGTAGCCTCCTCTCTCAGACTTCCCGTCTAACTGACTTACTGAACGACTGACCTCTAATCCTAAACCAACCCGCTCATTTATGTATCCTAAACTCCGCCCACCTCCCAGCACGTCTAGTGTTCCAAGCAGGGAACCACCAAAGGTGCTCTGCCTCTCTCTAAGCAAGGAGCCGCAATGTGGTTTTGCTGAACTACTCTATTGTGTGGGGTGCGAGTGTTGGAGCGTGGTCAAGAGCCTCCAACTTACCTGGATGGTGGGGCACCACACCTTAGGAGAAGGTGCAGTACCTCTGTGGCGACTGAGCCTCAGGGGCGCCACATACTGACCTCTGGCTATTCTTGACTACACAGCCTGCTGATCTTTAACTATACTGCTGCTCCTGTGTACCGACCTCTGGCAATCCTTGACTATGCTACCTGCCGATGCTGCCCCTAGTGGTTGCAATACCACTATTCCAACCCAGGTCAGTCCATAACAGAGAGGGTCCATAAGAAGCATTTCAAGGTCCTGGAGTAGCCTAGGCAATCTGCAGACCTGAACCCAATAGAAAATCTTTGGAAAGAACTGAAATTCAATGTTGTCCAGTGACAGCTCTGAAACATGAAAGATCTGGAGAAGATCTATATGAAGGAGTGGGCCAAAATCCCTGCTGTACTGTGTGCAAACTTGGTCAGGATCTACAGGAAACGTCTGACCTCTATAATTGCAAACAAAGGTTTCTGTACCAAATATTATGTTCTGTTTTTCGTGTGTGTCAAATACTTATTTTATGCTACAAAATTAAAATTAATTAATAATTATGTAAAAATCTTACAAAGCGATTTTCTGGATTTTTTTTAGATTGTGTCTCTCACAGTTGAAGTGTACCTATCCTTAAAAAATACAGACCTCTCCATTCTTTGTAGGTGGGAAAACCTGCAAAATCGGCAGTGTATCAAATACTTATTTTTCCACTGTGGAAGAAAAAAAGTTTTTTTACATTTCTGTCATGGTTTTTATATAAGGGAGATTTTTGTCCGCTTCAATTATATCAGGAGTCAAATTAGGAGAGTTTTTTTCAAGCAAAAAATACTTCAAGAATTGACATGTTACTTCCAAAGCGGCATGTAAGAGTTTGGGCACCCTTGGTGAAAATTACCGTTATTGTGAACAGATAAGCAAGTTGAAGATGAAATTATGTCTAAAAGGCCTAAATTTAAAGATGACACATTTCCTTTGTACTTTAAGGAAAAAATATGTCATTTTTTACGTTTTAAAAAGTACGAAAAGGAAAATGGGCCGATGCAAATGTGTCGTACCCATGGAGATTTGTTTGCTCAGATAACTTTGACTAAGGTTTCAGACCTTAATTAGCCTGTTAGGGTTGTGGCTTGTTCACTATCATCATTAGGAAAGGCCAGGGGGATACAAATTTCCCATCTTTATAAAAACCCTGCCTCCTTTAAGCTTGTGCCAAAATCAGCAGCCATTGGTTCTTCTAAGCAGCTGCCTAGCACTCTAAAATGAAAGTGGTAAAGGCCTGCAAAGAAGACTATAAGAAGATAGCAAAGCTTTTTCAAATTGCCCTTTCCTCAGTTTGAAATGTAATTAAGAAAAGCGAGTTAACAGGAACAGTGGGGGTCAAGATAAGGTCTGGAAGGCCAAGCAAAATTTCAGTGAGAGCCGATTGTAGGATTTGACATGTGGTACATTGTTCTACTGTTCAGAGACACCTGACCTCATGCTTTGGGTTTCTCTTGCAGCCAATGGCATGGGGGAATATTTCACAGGTAGAGGGAAGAATGGATTCAATAAAACTTCAACAAATTCAAGATGCAAACATAACACCATCTGTGAAAAAGCTGAATTTGAAAAGAGGATGGCTTCTACAAACGGATAATGATCCAAAACACACATCAAAATCCACAATAGACTACCTCAAAAGGCACAAGCTGAAGGTTTTATAATGGCCCTCACAGTCCCCTGATCTGAACATCATTGACAATCTGTGGCTAGACCTCAGAATAGCAGAGGATGCAAGACAACCCAGGAATCTCACAGAGCTGGAAAAATTTTCCAAGGAAATATGGATGAAAATCCCTTAAACAAGAATTGAAAGATTCATGTCTTGCTACAAAAAGTGTTTACCAGCTGTGATACTTTCAAAAGGGGTGCTACTATGTATTAAACATGTAGGGTGTCCAAACTTTTGCATCTGCCCATTTTCCTTTTTGTAATATTTAAAATGTAAAAGATGAAAAAAAGTTATATATATATATATATATATATATATATATATATATATATATATACTGTGATAAAACACTCCGGGATCACCTCTTTGCTGGGATCAAGGGCCACGTGGGTTTAGCATGAAACTTAGGTGCACAGCCGGGATTCGGTCATAACTGATGCTGGGTCAGGCTTATTTCGGGTGATAGCAAGACATACAGGAAATAAAACATAAAACAAATCCTTGCCTGTCCGGCACTAACTAAAGAGGGTCCGGACTAACTACCAACTGGAGGGCTTCTCCCAGCCAGCCAAACCAGCGTTACCGTAAGTACAGCTTTCACTCACAAGTGTTGCTCACACAGACATGCTCTCTGTGTTCCCCAGACTGAGCAACTAACACACCACCTGGCATCCTTTTATATCCGCTTCCCGTTACTCATTAGTCACCAGGTGAGATACTGACCAGAATAGGCCACATAAGAATGGTATCTGGGCGAGATATACCTGCCCTCATCCACTATTCCCCCATGAGTCTCACATATCCCCCCCCTCTGCTCAGACCACTCCGGTCGAGCAATGACATCCGCCAAACAGTGCACTCGGGACAGGGCATCCGCATTCCCCATCTGTACACCCGGGCGGTGCTCCACCGTAAAAGTGTAGGCCTGCAGGGCAAGGAACCACCGGGTCACTCGGCTATTCCGTTCCTTGTGTAAGTGCATCCACTTGAGAGGGGCATGGTCAGTGATCAGCCTGAACTTTCTGCCCACCAGGTAATATTTGAGGGACTCTATAGCCCACTTAATGGCTAGGCACTCTTTTTCTACTACCGCATACTTTTGCTCATGTTTATTCAGCTTCCTGCTGAGATAGAGGACCGGGTGTTCCACTCTGTCCCTCTCTTGTGACAGTACGGCCCCGATACCGGTCTCAGAAGCATCAGTTTGTACCACAAACTCACTGCGAAAATCCGGAGTCACCAGTACGGGCTGAGAGCAAAGTGCCCGTTTTAGGCTATGGAAGGCTTCTTCAGCCGCTAAGTTCCATTTAACCATGACGGAATCTTTCCCTTTGGTAAGATCCGTCAGGGGGGTAGCAATGGCTGCAAAATTGGGAATGAACCGGCGATAATAGCCGGCAATCCCCAGAAAGGCTTGCACCTGCTTCTTGTTAACTGGTTGCGGCCAGTCCTGAACCGCTTGAACTTTATCGACCTAGGGTTTAACCATACCCCTCCCAATTACATAACCCAAATACCGGGCTTCTTCTTGCCCAATGTGACATTTCTTGGGATTCGCAATTAGACCTGCCTCCCCCAGGTCCTCAATTACAGCTTGCACTTTCCCGAGGTGAGTCTCCCAGTCCAAGCTGTAAATGACAATGTCATCCAAATAGGCAGAAGTGTATTGCCTGTGTGGCCTCAGGACTCGATCCATCAGTCAACCGGCATATACACATACTGAAATAACCCTTCCGGTGTGGCAAATGCCATCTTCTCTCTGGCCGCCTCCGCCAGAGGGATCTGCCAATATCCCTTTGTTAAATCTAGGGTCGTAATATACCGGGCTTTCCCTAACCGATCTATTAACTCGTCGACCCGGGGCATATGGTAGGCATCAAATTTTGAGACCGCATTCAGTTTCCTGAAATCATTGCAGAACCGGATGGTACCGTCCGGTTTAGTAATTAACACAATCGGGCTGGACCAAGCACTGTGCGACTCCTCAATGACCCCTAACTAACATTGCCTTGACTTCTCGGGAGACGGCCTCACGGCGCGCTTCCAGGATTCTGTAGGGTTTCACATGGATAGTGACCCCAGGTTCCGCTATGATGTCATGATGTCTCATTAGCATAGTCTGCCCGGGTTTTTCCGAGAAAAACTTTTGGTTGTGAAGTAAAAACTGCCTGACCTCAGTCTTTTGCAGCTCCGAGAGGGTCTCTGCAATCCGTACCGCCGGTACGGTATGCGAGCAGACGGGCCGGGCTAGATCCGCTGATAAGGCCGACCGATCTTTCCAGGGTTTTATCAGATTCACATGACAAATCTGTTCAGGTTTCCTTTTACCTGCCTGATACACTTTGTAGTTTACTTCACCAACTCTTTCCTTAATCTCAAAGGGGCCCTGCCACTTTGCCAGGAACTTACTGTCGGCCGTGGGGACCAGGATCAACCCCCTATCTCCGGGTGCAAACGTACGGATCTTGGCGCCCCTGTCATAGATTCTTTTCTGGGCTCCCTGAGCCTGCATCATGTGCTCTTTGACGATGGGCATAATGGCCGCAATACGGTCCTGCATTTGTGTTACATGATCTATCACCGTTTTAAACGAAGTGACCTGACCCTCCCAGGTTTCTTTTGCGACGTCTAACAGTCCGCGGGGACGTCGGGTGTACAATAACTCGAAAGGCGAGAACCCGGTGGAAGACTGGGGCACTTCCCTGATGGCAAAAAGCAAATACGGAAGTACATAGTCAATGTGTCCTGCAATTCACACTAATTCTCGCAGCTAGCTGCGTTCTTCATCGACGCGCGAGCCGAGTGATCCACCGTTAAGAGTCGCGGTGGAAGACTGGGGCACTTCCCTGATGGCAAAAAGCAAATACGGAAGTACATAGTCCCAGTTTTTCCCATCCTTTTCTATCGCCTTTCTCAGCATCTGCTTCAAAGTTTTATTGAACCGTTCAACCAGCCCGTCTGTTTGAGGGTGATATATGGACGTGTGTAACGGTTCAATTTGTAGCAACCTGCAGAGCTCCCTCATTACCCTTGACATAAAGGGAGTCCCCTGGTCGGTAAGTATCTGTTTTGGAATACTGACCCGACGAAACACATGCACCAGTTCCTTGGCAATCGTCTTGGTGGCCGTGTTACACAAAGGGATGGCCTCCGGGTAACGAGTAGATATGCTGGTGTCCACGTGCAGACCGTGGAAGGGGCCCCACTAAATCCATCCCAATCCTCTCAAACGGGACTTCAATAATAGGCAGGGGTACCATAGGGCTACAGAACCGGGGTTTAGTTGCAGAGGCTTGGCAGTCAGGACAAGACTCACAATATACACGGTGAGGTAGCGCTGTCATTTAAGTAGGGGATCACTCGCTTGGCAGCCACAAAATCAGATCCGGCACAGGTTTTACATAAACCAGTATAGTCCGTGCGGTATATTAGACATCATAAACCATGACCAGCAATATATAAACGGCATAGTGTCCATGACAGAGCTTCACTCTGTTAGCAATGTCCAATACACAGGCTTTTCAGCCTCACAGTTATATCTCACCCCGTCAGGGTTCTCTCATGGCTGCTTCTCCATACTGCAGACATTCATTCCCTCCAGGGAACTCTCAGGCACTTGCAGCCATTACTCACAGCGTCCACACGTGCTGTCAGGCAGGAAGCCCCATCTCAGCGGGACCTTCCACACTGGACCAACCGGGTCCAAGCAGTCACCACCCGTGACCTACCCTGGCCACATTATATGGTTCAAAGCCACGCCCACCGGGTCACTTGACTCTGACCTCATCACAGGTCCTTCAAGCATTTACACACTCTTTCCAACAGTGCTTTAAACACACCCCCTGGGTGGGTTTGTAGGTAACCAGGTCCGCCCATCTCTCTAGTTACCTGGAGACTTCTCCCTTACACATTGAAACAACACCTCAGCAATATCATTGCTGAACAACACATAAGTCTCCATCCCAAAGCCACCCACTTTGGGATACATAACGGCCATTCCGTATTCTGCCATTCATCCTTTCTCCTGGGACATCCACACAGCGCCCCCTAGCGGACTAAGTGGTTACTACACCACAACACGAACATCATGATGCATGCCTGGCCAAACAAAACAGTGTAAGATCCTTTCGGTGGTTTTCTGGACTCCCAAGTGACCTCCCATCACATGTCCGTGAGCCAGGTCCAGCACTTTCCACCGGTAGGGTTTTGGCATGACTAATCGTTGCACCGTGTCTTCCCCCTTTTTCTCTATCTGATATAACAAATCATTCTCCAGGACCATGTAAGGATATGCCAGCCTAGTGCCAGGTTCTATGGGTACCCCATTTATCACTTTTACTTTTGTCCTAGCCTGAGAAAGGGTAGGATCCTTTATTTGCTCGCTTTGGAAGTCATCTTTTTGGACTTCCAAATCCGGCAAATGGGGAGGTGGACGGCTGCCTGCCCCCTCCTCCTCCCTGGTCTCCTCCGAATCCCCCGCCATGACCGAAAACGGGAACTGAAGGTCATTTCCAGTAGACTCGTCACTAGAGTCTTCCTGGGGAACCTCCTCCGGGGGTTCGGACCCACCCGCGCCATGGGAGAGGAATCACATACACTGTTACCCTGGGGCATCAATTGATTCTCCCACAATTGCAAGAAGTGGGGGAAATCCCGGCCCAAGATCACATCATGCAACAATGCGGGGACGAGTCCCATAGGAAGTAGAAATGCATATGACCGCGGTGAGGTACGAACAGGTGTCTCCATGCACACATATTATAGAAAATCTGTCTAATGGTCCAGTCGGGGCTGACACCAGACTGGCCTTCACCAGAGTCACCACACTTCCCGAGTCCATCAATGCCACCACCTTTTCCCCCATCCACCGATACATCACACTGGTGTTTTTCCACCTTACTTTGACTGGCATTCACACTCACTATCTGGGCAACCATAGACATGCATTTTTTAGAGTCTGTGACGTTGCACTGCATGGGTTCAGTAGTGACTAGACAGTTCGCAGCGATGTGGCCCATCTCTTGGCAGCGAAAACACCTAACGGGCCCCTTGCCTAGACCAAAGTTTGTTACTCTTGGCCTCACCATGCGAGCAGTCCCGTTTTCCTCCCCCACTGTCTTAGGGATTTTTCCTTCTCCCCTACTCCCGGGAACAGTCTTACCGGTTCCAAGTGGAGATGATGAAGACGGAGGTGGGGTAGCGTCGTCTCTGAGCCCTTCCGCCACAGAGTAACGCTCAACCACATCCACCAGTTGATCTGCCGTCGTAGGATTTCCATGGCTTACCCACTTCCTCAGGGCCGGCGGTAGAACTCTCGGGTACTTGTCCAGGACGGCTCTCTATATGACCTCTGGCGCCGTCAGTACCTCAGGTTGTAGCCACTTTTTTGTCAGGTGAATCAGGTCGAACATCTGTGACCGCGGTGGTTTTTCCGGCTGATAAGTCCATTGATGCACTCTTTGTGCACAGACAGCGGTCGTCACCCCCAGCCGGGCCAAGATCTCGGCTTTCAGCTTGTCAAAGTCCTGCGCGGCTTCAGGTTCTAAGTCATAATAAGCCTTTTGGGCCTCACCGGAAAGAAACGGGGCAATCAGGCCGGCCCAGCGGGCCTTCGGCCATTTTTCCCACACCGCTGTCCGTTCAAACGTGGTCAGGTATGCCTCGACGTCATCTTCGGTCGTCATCTTCTGCCAGTACCGACTCACGTGAATCACTCTCGACTCAGCTTCTGGGTTAACCTCAGGTAAGGTCGCCAGGCGCTGCGCCACCTGCTGGAGAAGCGAATGATCTGTAGCTGTCATGTCCACCAACTCCTTCAGCTGGGCCATCATCACCTGATTAGCTTCTTGCTGGACGGCGGTGGACTGTACCAATGCTTTCACCACGTCCTCCATGTTCATGCTCTCAACGTGGTGCCCGCGTTCTCCACGAATTTGTGATAAAACACTCCGGGATCACCTTTGCTGGGGTCAAAGGCCACGTGGGTTTAGCATGAAACTCAGGTGCACAGCTGGGATTCGGTCATAACTGACGCTGGGTCAGGTTTATTTCAGGTGAAAGCAAAACATACAGGAAATACTGTAAAATATAAAACAAATCCTTGCCTGTCCGGCAGTAACTAAACAGGGTCCGTACTAACTACCAACTGGAGGGCTTCTCCCAGCCAGCCAAACCAGCGTTACCGTAAGCACAGCTTTCACTCACAAGTGTTGCTCACACAGACATGCTCTCTGTGTTCCCCAGGCTGAGCAACTAAGGCTAGTTTCACATTAGCGTTTTTTTGCGCAGCGCATCGGGCGCATAAAAAACGCAAAGAAAAACGCAAAACAAACGCGCGTTTTTTTACGTCATGCGCACGCTGATGCGTCAAAAAAACGCAGCGTACTTGCGTTTTACATGCGTTTTTGCATGCGTTTGCGTTTTTTATGCGCATGCGTTTTTAGGTGTGACATTTCACAATAGAAAAATCCTTGAACACCAATGGGTCACCAGTGGGCGTGTGTTATTGGAATGTTTTATAGACCCTGTACTGCTGAATTCATCAGATTTTGCTGCTGTTTCCGGTGTCAAGATGGACCTGCGTCTGGATAATTTCCGCTTCAAGTTGGATCTTGACATTGCGCTGTCTCAGGCGTATGCCTTTTGTTGCCAGCAAGAAAGGGAGAGGGAGAGACAGCAGAGACGGCAGCGGCGTCGGTTTTGGAGGCATCCAATTATCGAACTCCGGGCAAGCCGTGGAGCATATCACACGCTGTACAGCGAGCTCCAGGAAAACCCGGAGAAATTTGCTGACTATACACGGATGTCCCAGGAAAGCTTCCGTGACTTGCTGGGTATGGTTGAAGGAAACATCCGGAGACGGGACACTCAGCTCCGGCGTGCCATTCCTCCCGAAGAAAGGCTCCTTGTCACCTTACGGTATGTATGTTATGTTTGCATAATTTTTTTTGGCTTTTTCCATTTTTTTTTTTTTTTGGCAAAAAAAATCGTTTTTTTTTTGGCTATTGAATTTTAACATTATTTTTGGGAAATTGCTTTTTTGCATAATGGTTTTTCTTCTGTCATGTACTAATCCCAAGCCTTTATAAAATGTTTTTTTGCTATGTTGTATTAAAAAAACATACAAAATAGTTAGGCCATGTACTTTTTTATTTTCAGTGTTTTTAGTAATACCCAAGACAGAAATATAATTATTTTTTCTTTTTATGTTTTGCAGGTTCCTGGCAACTGGAGAGAGTCTTTCATCCCTGCATTTCCAGTACCGGCTGGGAATCTCAACTTTATCCGGGATTGTTGCCGACACCTGCAGGGCTCTGTGGGATGTTCTGTGTCCGGAGTTTCTGCCATTGCCCACTGCCGAAAAGTGGCTTCAAATACAAGAAGTACTTTTCCACAGTACTAATGGGCATTGCGGATGCAGACTGCCGGTTTGTGGCGGTGGACATAGGGGCATTCGGACGGGGCAACGATTCCCAGACTTTTAAGAACTCAGATATGGGCCGGAGGTTGTACGGCAACCATTTCAATTTTCCACTGGCACGGCCTCTTCCCCAAACCCAAATTCCACCACTGCCATTTGTAGTGGTTGGGGATGAGGCATTTCAGATGTGCCAAAACCTGCTGAAGCCGTACTCCAGCCGTGACTTGGACCACCCCAAGAAAATTTTCAACTACAGGCTTACGAGGGCTCGCAGGACTGTAGAGTGCGCCTTTGGCATTCTAGTGTCCAGATGGCGAATTCTCAGCACCGCCATCAATCTCAAAATGGAAACAGTGGATGAGGTGGTGAAGGCATGCGTGGTTCTGCACAATTTTGTTATGGCAAAGGAGCGGCCGAACTTTGACATGGATGAACCTGCTGCCAACCCTTTGCCAGATTTTACTCAGCACCCTCTTCGGTCATCAGTCGAAGTTGCCCAAATGAGGGACCAATTTGCGGACTTCTTTTTATCCGATGTGGGTTGTGTAGCATGGCAGGATCAAATGGTTTAATAGTTTTGTTGTTTGGTAAAAATAAAATACATGTTTGTTTATACCTGTACCCAGTGTACTGTGTCTTAATACACTCCACTACTCACCTGCCCAGGTTAAAGGAAAGAAAGGGAAACCACCATAAAAAAAAAAAAAATAATATATATATATATATATATATATATATATATATATATATATATATATATAATAAAAAAAAAAGAAAAATCTGAAATATAGTTTCCCTTTCAGAGTTGGATGGCTGACCATCCGGTATAAAGTAAAGAAAAACAAACCATAGCGTAAGGCGCAGTGTGTGCAGGCGGCGAAAGACACAATAACCAAACATTATTTTGAAATAAAAATTTAACATTTATTTTACTTATTAGTTGGTGGAAACTGGGGGGTGTGGAGGGATGAGGAACGGCTTTGGGTGGAGTAAGGGGTTCTAGGGGAAGGAGGAACCAAAGAAGTGGGGGAAGGGAGCCGAGGCAAGGAAAGTTGTGAAGTGGGAGGTGAGGGAGGAGGGAGGGTCAGAGTCCTCCTCTTTGTTTTTTTATGACGGTGGCCCGTCGTCTTGCTGCTGTCCTTTCTAGAGCGGCTAGAGCCTGAGGACTGGCTAGACCCCGGGGACCGCCTTGAGCCTCTGGACCGCCTTGAGCCTCTGGACCTCCTTGAGGCTGTGGACCGGCTGGAGCTGGGGGACCGGCTGGAGCTGGGGGACCGCCTGCCAGGATCTTGTACCTGCTGTGGCATGCTGGTGGTGGTGGATGTCCTGGCAGGGGCCGTAAATATTGAATGCGGGTCCCCCAGCTGATGCTGCTCCGAGGTGGTGGTGCTGGTGGTGGTGGCGGTCCATGCAGGCGTGGTGGCTGTGGCGGTCTATACCGGGGTGGTCCTCCCGCTGGTGGTGGTGGTGGCGGCGCTCCAGGCAGGGGTGGTGACGACGGGCCATCCAGTGGTGGTGGCGGCAGCAGTGGTGGGCCAGGCAGGAGAAGCGCTTGGCATGGTGTTGGCGGGTAAGTGTCCAGCTGCACTCGGACTTGGGGCGGTATATTGGTGTCCGGCGAGGCTTGGAAGTGTGGTGGCTGTGCAGTGATATGCAGCAGAAGTAGGTAATGCTGTAAAACGAGTCAGGGGTGGCACCGGTGGAAATGCCACCGCTGACTGTTGCATAATCCTACTCTGCTGCATAGCCTGCATAAAAGCATTGTTGCAGGCCTGCATGACAGTCAACTGGAGGTCAGGGGTAAGGTGTTCCGCCGTGTCCCGAGCTATTTGTGTATAAAAATGATGCGCTGGTCTGGCGAGGTCGACTTCCAGGCGCTCAAGGCGACCCTCGATAGACTTGTAGCGTTGGTCCAAAAGGAGGAAACCACTCTCAAGTCTATCGGAGAGTGCCTTGAGGCTACTCTGAAAGACCGAGCTCAATTCAACGAACTCGGGCATGAGAGGCCTGTCCGAGGTCCTCTGCCGCTGCTGGCGGGAAGTGCCCGCAAAACCAGTGGCAGAGACCTGGGACAGGGGAACACCTGAGCGACCAGCTTCCTGGTCTCCAGATGACTGTGGTGCAGACCTGCAAGGTGCTTCCTCGCTGATGGATGGCTGGGAGGGGTCCAGGGCAGCTTGATGAAGGACCGCTTCGGGCCCAGGTTGCAGGGTGCTGCTCCAGGTGCTGTGAAAAGAAAAGAAAGAAATTACTACCATAAATTAACAATCGCCAACTCCTGTGGAATAGAAAAGCACAGAATAAAACACAATACAACTAGAAAATACTTACGTTCGGGAGGCAAGGACCGGTCTTAAAAATGCCAAGGCACGATGGTATCTGTACTTCGTGCCGGTCCTTGCCGCAGCACCACTGCGAACCTGCTTCTCCTGATGGATATCCCTGTTGAAGCGGTCCTTCATCGAGCGTCAACGGGTTCTGACTTTGTTCACTGTGGGAAAAAAAAAAAAAGAAAAAAGTAAGACTATGCACTGGAGGCTGTGATCATCCAACTGTGTGTGATGATAGAAACTCCATGGAGTTAATAGCATCACACACAGTTGGGTGATCCCGGCCAAGATCACTGCTGCATCACACTGCATTTAAATACTTACGAAAATCCTTGCGGACCCGGGGAGAGGCGTTGTCCCAGCCATCCATCAGCGATTCGGCCACCTCGTTCCAGAGCCGCCGGATCACCACGTTGTCCGAGTGCAGTTGGTGACGGGTGTCCCACAACGGGACTCGCTCCTGGACTAGACGGATGAGCTCGTCATTGTCCAGGGCGAGGTCCTCCTCCCGCTGTGGAGCCTAGAAAAGAAAGACAAACATTAATCTTTGAAAGATTTTAAAATGAAAAATCTAGAAAACTAGCTGAAGAGCCCGGCGCTGCCCGGGCATAGTAGAACTGTGGTTAGTTATAGAAAATTATAATTATCCTCCATCCCATAGTCCCGTGCCCATATACTCATCACACATCCTCCAATCCATAGTCCCGTGCCCATATACCCATCATACATATCCTCCATCCCATAGTCCCGTGCCCATATACCATCATACATATCCTCCATCCCATAGTCCCGTGCCCATATACCATCATACATATCCGCCATCCCATAGTCCCGTGCCCATATACCATCATACATATCCGCCATCCCATAGTCCCGTGCCCATATACCATCATACATATCCACCATCCCATAGTCCCGTGCCCATATACCCAAACATACAAACAAACATACATACACACACACACTTTGAGCTTTAGATATTGATACACAAGCCATGAAAAAATTTTTTGTTTTAAATGAAAATAAATGCAAAAAAAGCAAAAAACACGGAAAAAAACAACCATGAAAATTAAAAAAAAAAAACCTTTAAAAAATGATTACCAAAAAAAAAAAAGAAAATAAACCAGCCTAGAAATTAAGTTTAAAAAAAATCTGTAACCAAAAAAGCAGCAAAAAAAAACAAGGAAAATTACCAAAAAATACTAATAAAAATTTACCAAAAACATAAAAAAAATAAACACCTGAAAGAATTTTCAATACAGTTCCAAAAAAAAGAAAATAAACCAGCATAGAAATTAAGTAAAAAAAAAAACAGTCCGTCTGTACTTACATCCCGTCTTCCCGCCCGCACTTGGCCTTGCTGCTCCTGCTGTTCCTCCGGTGGTGGTGGCGTGGTGGAGGATGAGGTCTGAAAATTAAACAAAAAAAATTAACCACATGTGAATATTTTTACCAATCCATACGGAAGCATGGTACTCACTTCTTCTGCCTCTTGCCCTGTCCCGGGGACATATTCATCACCAGATGAAGACATGCTGCAATAAAAAAAAAGAGACATAAGTACATAGAAATGTATTGAAATTTCAGCCAGACATTAAGTTTTTTCATACTTACATTGGTGCAGCTTGTGCTTAGCTGTGTGTCCACTCGTTGAGCAATCTGTTGTGGAATCCCAGTGCCCACACCATTTTATCACCTTGTTTTAATTTTTTTTTTTTTTACTGTCTAGACCACATTCCAGGCGTGTTTATCTTAGAAACGCATGCGCATAAAAAACGCAAGCCTGCGCAAGACCATGCACTGCGCATGCGCTCCCATTGGCTCCAATGTGGTGTTTTTGCGCATTCCGTGCGCATGCGTTTTTTTGACGAGACAGGGCGGAACCAAAAATGCAACATGTTGCGTCTGACGCGCCTGGCGCGAAAGACAAAAAAACGCATGCGCACAAAAACGCAAGTATGCGCAAGACCATGCGCACGTCATGTTAAATATAGGTGCCCTGGTGCGCACGGTGCGCTGCGCACAAAAGCGCAAATGTGAAACCAGCCTTACACACCACCTGGCATCCTTTTATATCAGCTTCCGATTACTCATTAGTCACCAGGTGAGATACTGACCAGACTAGGCCACATAGGAAAGGTATCTGGGCGAGATATACCTGCCCTCATCCACTATGCCCCCATGATTCTCCCAATACATACATACAGTATAATTATATATATATTACACACACATCCTCCTATATGAGCACTACTTGGCTGAATATACTTATTTCAATATTTACAGACAAAGGAGGCATCTCATCATATATTTTACAAGCTAAATAGTTTATTATTATATATAGTGGGTACAGAATGTATTCAGACCCCTTTGAGGCTATGTGCACACGTAGCGTTTTAAAACGCGCACTAAAAACCGGACTCCTTCCCAGAAATCGCGCGGTTTTTTTTCCCCGCGATTTCACCGCGATTATGATCGCGATTTTGCCGCGATTTTCGCGTGCGATATTCAAGCACTTTCCAAGCGATTTGAAGCATCACTTGGAAAGTGATTGACAGGTTGGTCACACTCGTCAAACATAGTGTTTGACAAGTGTGACCAGGTTTTTACTATTGAGGCCGCCTATGTGGCATCAATAGTAAAAGATAGGATGTTAAAATGCTAAAAAAAAATAAAAAAATCGGGGTATATTTACCTTCCGGCGTCCCGCGCTGCATTCCCGGGCCTCAGCGTTCCCAGTAATGCCTTGCGAGACCTGTGATGACGTAGTCTCGCGTTGCTATAGCGATCTCGCGAGACCGCTAGAGTCACGCGAGACTACGTCATCACTGGACCGTGCCGCAAGGCATTACTGGGAACGCTGAGGCCGGGAATGCAGCGCGGGACATCGGAAGGTAAATATACCCCGATTTTTTATTTTTTATTCTTTTTTTACAGGGGTATGGTACCCAGGGCCTGGAGGACAGTCTCCTCTCCTCCACACCGTGGGTACCAACCGCACATGAGACGCTTAACTTCTCGCATGGTGGGCATAGCCACATGCGGGAAGTAAGCGATTCTCATGCATTCCTATGGGTGCGGAATTGCGGCAATTCTTTGCGATTCCGCACAAAAGAATGCGCATGCTGCGATTTTTTCCGCGATGCGATTCCGCCGCGGAAAAAAGCGCAGCATTAGCACAGTATGTGCGGAATACCATAGGAATGCATGGGGGGCGTTCTGTACACGATTTTTAAGCGTTTTCGCAGTGTTTTCGCGCCGAAAATCGCGGCAAAAACGCTTAAAAATCGCTACGTGTGCACATAGCCTAAATTTTTCACTCTTTGTTTTGTAGGATTCTAGAAGGAACGCAGGATGCAGCAATGCACAAGAGGCAGAGCAAGGGATAACAGGTTTATTTACAGGGGAAATTACTCCACGCAGGGAGATAAAAGAGTTAAACGGTAATAAAAGGCACAGCACAATAATAACAGTACAAATACACGACAATTTGTGGAACAGGAAGTCCTGACTCTGCAGCTTCTGCTGCGTACTCAATAGCGCCGACGACGGCGGGTGCTACGCCTCCTCCTGGAGGTCGTTGTAGACGTTGGTCCATCTTCTGGTGACAGTGGTCGGTCTGCGGCACCTTCCACTGCCCCTTGTCCATATATTAACGTGACTAAATAAAGGCACGGGCCACAGTCCTGTATGGGCAAAACGTGGCTCCTCTGTTATAAGTAACTTCCAGTCCAAAATGTCAGAGCGACTATCTACTGACCCAGTCAGGGCGCACGTGTCAATATGGTATACTGTCTCTCTTGTGCAGCACGTGTGGGGCACTCACGGTCACGTAGGGCACAGCACCCGGTTCTCTGGCAGTCACTGGACACACCCTGTATGTCCCGCTCTCCCTGGTCCCCCTGTTGGCGGCGGGTAACGGCGGACACTGGTCCGCGTGGCACTGCTCCGTGTGCATGGCTCCACACTCTTTGGCTCCCCTTCACACGGCTCTGCACTCTCATGACAGCAGTCCCTGTGTCTGTCTCTCTCATCAGGTGCAGCACTGCCTGTCACTGCCCCGGTACGCTCTGGTGAGGGAGGGGGAAACCGTGCGCACTTCTGACCACTCTCCTGCGCGCTGCCCTCTGTTGGCGCCGGACCCTTCCTTTTCGGGCGCTTCCTCTTAATAGTCTTTCCCTCCTGCGCGCGCTTATCCGGGTCTCCCTGTTCCCCTGTCACTCCAGGAAGCTCCGACTCTCCCCTGCTTCCTCACGGGGACAGGAGACGCAGCCTCTCTAGTTCCAGACCCGGCATGAAGATACCCGCGGTCCAGTCCACTTCCCCAAAGTTTCATTGCAGTCATTTGGTATATTCAAAAAAGTTCACTTTTTTTCTCATTAATGTACACTCTGCACTCTGCATCTTGACAGAAAAAACAGAAATGTAGAAATTTTTGCAAATTTATTAAAAAAGAATACACTCATATTTAAGTCACATGCTGTCCATTTCCTTGTGATCCTCCTTGATATGGTTCTACTCCTTCAGTCTTAGTGAGGATTGGCATGGAATAGGGACCTGGAAAACGAGAAATGCCTTAACGTGGCTTCCAGGTACACATAACTTGGCCATTTTATGCGCTAAACTTTGTCAATTTTTCATATTTCTAATGCAGTAATGCAATTCATTATTCATTTTTCATGTCTGCATGGTTTGGCGCTACCTTTTTTGCTTGAATTCCTACATGAACAGTTTCCTGGAAAGTGGATTGGTCGTCGTGGGCCGGTTGAATGGCCTCCAAGGTCTCCCGATCTGACCCCCTTAGACTTTTATCTTTGGGGTCATCTGAAGGCAATTGCCTATGCTGTGAACATACAAGATGTGCAGCATCTGAAACAACGGATACTGGAAGTCTGTGCTAGCATTTCTTCTTCTGTGGTGTTGTTATCAGTGTGTCGGGAGTGGGAGAAGAGGGTTGCATTGACAATCCAACACGATGGGCAGCACTTTGAACACATTTTTAGAAGTGGTCATAAACTTGTAAATAACTCATGAAAGAATAAAGTTACGGTAAAAGAAAGCACACCATTGTTTTTCTTGTGAAATTCTCAATAAGTTTGATGTGTCACATGACCCTCTTCTCATTGGAAAAAATAAACAGGAACTTGATATCACCAACCATTCCCATTTTATTTAGGTGTATCCATATAAATGGCCCAACCTGTAGACATGTTTTCATATTAAAATAAATAGGTAGCTTATTCCTTTTCCAAAACTTTTTATTGAATTTTAAAACATATGGGTCCGGGAGGGAGCAGGGGAGGGAGATAATTGGGAGGGGGAAACAAACAAAAGAGGACTACATAGACCTAACGGGTTCTTATATTATATGTAAATTGACATTCTATTTGTTACAAAATAAAGAGAATTAGATTAATAGCGGAGTAGAGACTAACATACTTCAAGTCAATTATTCAGGGTATAGTTCTGACTATTTTACCAATTTTTTTGCATATTTGCTAAAGTAGTTGTTGGCAATTGCAAATTTTTGCTCATATGACCTATGCAAGTTAATCTTGTCTATAATGTCCAGTAGATTGGGTGGAGTTGAATGTTTCCATTAGTAGGCTATAGATTGTTTAACTACCAAGAAGATGTGTATTAGGATGGGTCTGATTGCTGGATTTATGTTCTCCATCTCCAGTGATAGTAGGGTCATTTGTGGGGTAATTGTTATTTTGCTGCCATAGATTTTATTAATCAGGTCAGAGGTTTGCGCCCACAAGACCATAATTTTGAGGCATCTCCAAAACATGTGCAAGAGACTACCATGATACCCACATTCCCTCCAGCACATGGGAGAGTTGTTTGGGTTTATGTGTGAGAGACGGGCTGGGTAGCACCACCTAGTTAATATTTTAAATATGACTCCTGCAACGCCATGGAGATGTTTGATGCATACGTGATGTAAATGGCGTTTTCCCATTGTTCGGGAAGATAGGAGGTCTAACTCAGCTTCCCATTTCATCATATTGGATGTCTTAGTCAAGTCTGTATCTGTATTGAACCATTTGCAGATGCTTCGGTTACTCCAAAAGATATTGTGTATAGTGTTGCTTAACAAATTGATTGTTGCTTCGGAGAATAGTGGTTTGTTGCGTAAAAAATTTTGAATCAGGTCTTTAAGTATCGAGTAGTGCGGGAATGCTGATGTGGGGATGTTGACGTTTGTTTTCAGACTAATGAAGGTGGAGAAATTTCCCCCATTGTGTATATCCTTGATTGTTTTAATTCCATACTCTGCCAAGAGTGGGTCAAGGGTAAGATTTTGAGCTGACACGGCTAGGCATAACGGGGTTTTTAGTGGCATGTTTAATTTATTGGTTCCTCTTTTGTTTTTGGAAAGTTTCTTCCATTCCTCTAGGGTAGCCAAAAAATGGGGTGGTTGTAGGAATTAAGTTTTCTATTATTAAGTAGATATTTGAAGAGTAAATCTTTTGGAGGGCTATGGTTGTTTAAGATGTATTCTAGGTCTAGCCATGCTGGGGAATCATCTTTTGATAGCAAATATATATTCTGCTTAATAATATTTGTAAAGTCGAAGGCAGAAATGTTGGGGAGGCCCATTCCTCCGAAAGCTTTACTTCGGCATAGGATGCTGGTGGGAGTCCTTGCCTTTTTCTTATTCCAAATAAAAAGGTTAAGTAGTTGTTGTGTACTTGTGATATAAGAAATGGAGACTGTGAGGGGGAGGGTTCTGAAAATATAAAGGATTTTGGGGAGTATGAAAGTTTTTATTATTAAGGTCCAACCCCACCAAGGCAGATCGCGGCTTTCGTAAAAAGAGAGGTCCTTAGTTATTGTATCAGAAAGTATTTTCAGGTTGGTTTTCATTAGTGATTTAATGTCTTTTGTTATTGTGACCCCCAGGCAATCAATCTCTATATCTGTCCAGCTCAAGGCAGATAGGCTACTGATTTCTTTAATTTGGGAGTCACTTAGATTAAATTGTAGTATTTTCGATTTACTTTCATTCATTTTAAAGTAAAGAGACTTCTGAGAAAATCTTAAGTATGGTTTGAAATTCTTTTATTGATTTCAAGGGGTTTGTTAGGGTCAGGGTCAAGTCGTCAGCGAAAAGGCTAATCTTGAACTGGCCGGTGGGTATTTTGATTCCTTTTATCTTTTTGCTTTGCCTAATGGATTGTGCCAAGGGCTCCATTGCTAAGATAAAGAGAAGGGATGAGAGTGGGCATCCCTGTCTGGTTCGGTTAGTAATTTGAAACGATTTACAGATGTGGTTGTTCGAGTAGATTCTCGCTTTTGGACTTGAGTAAAGGGCCATGATGGATGATATAAGGTTACCTGAGAAGCCGAATGAGTGTCGATTTCAGAAACTCCTAATTTAGGCGGTCGACGGCCTTTTCCGTGTCTAAGGTCATGATGGTTGCTGGAGTTCTTGATGAGTGGATTATTTTTATAGTATTTATTAGCCTTCTTTTTCCGTCAGTGGCTTGATGTCCTTTGACAAATCCTATTTGATCATTTCCTATCAAATCGGTCAAAAATTTTTTTTAGTCTATTGGCTAATATTTTGGAGTAAATTTTCAGGTCTGTGTTAATTAAAGAAATTGGCCTATAGTTAGAAATTTTAGTTGGCTCAGTTTTGGGTTTGGGAATTAGGACGATTGTTGTTTCTAGCATTTCCTCAGGAAATCTTCCTTCAGTGGAAGCTTTGTTGAAAATTTGGGAAAGGAGTGGGGAGAGGATTTTATTAAGTGATTTGTAATATTCATTTCCATAACCATCGGGGCCCGGGGATTTAAATAACTTGAGTTGTTGTATGGTTTCTTCTATCTCTTCTGGGGTGAAGGAGGTGGATAGTGTTTCTTGGTTTTCAGGGGCTAATTTGGGTAGATTAATAGACGCCAAAAGTTTCTCTATACCCGTTTTTTTTTGTTGGGGGCATGAAGGTTGGAGCTTTAAGTTATATAGGTTATGGTAGAAATCAGCGAAAGTGTTGGCTATATCCTGGGGATGTGAAAGCAATGTGCCACTGGGGGATTGGATTTTGTTGATCCTGTTAACTTGCCTTAGCTTTTTGACCCAGTTCATCAAGTACCGCGTGGGTTTGTTTAATAATGAGTATTGTTTGAATTTGGAGTTTTTTATGACTGAGTCATATGTGGAAAAGATTAGAGACTTTAGTTCTTGTCTCAACTTTAGTAGTTCTATTTGTGTTGTTTCGGATGGGGAAGTGAGATTAACTTGTTCATTTTCTTTATTTTTAATTTTATTTTGTAAATCCTCTATTTTAAGTGTTTTTGTTCTCTTTTCTCTAGACGAGATTTGGATGAGGATACCTCTGATGACTGCCTTATGGGCACACCATTTGATGAATGGATCAATGTCGCTGGTATTGTTCTCGTTAATGTAATTATTCAATGCTGTTTCTATGGTGTCCCTATGAGTAGGTATATGCAAAATATTGGAATTGCATTTCCATAAGGAGTTTTTGTTTAGGGGAGGGCCCAGGAGAAGTTCAGCTGACACCGGCGAGTGATCAGAGAAGGTTTTTTTCCCTATTGTTACTTTTTGGAATTTGGGTAGGGTAAAGATGTCCGTTAACATTAAGTCAATTCTTGAAGCAGATTGGTGGGGATCAAAGAAGTGGGTAAATTCTATTGACGAGGTGTTGATACATCGGAAGGTGTCAAACAACTCATTTTCAAATAGCCAATTGTTGAGAGTAGTTGCCCGGGATCTGCTTGGTGAGGAGGAGTCCATTTGGGTGTTTGGGACTATATTGAAGTTGCTGAGCCAGAAGAGGTCTCATTTTCTGACCTCGGTTACCTTGGTTTTAAGTTTATTTAGAAAATTTAGATGACCTTTGTTTGGAACGTAGGTATTGACAATTGTGCAGGTTTAGCTGTAAGGCTGAGTTCACACGTGGCGTTTTTTTCACGTTTCCGCGGCGGTTTTATCCTCGCGATTTTGCAGCGAAAAATAAGCATCCCATGCATTCTTATGGGATTCCGCAATGCTGTGCTAATGCTGCGGTTTTTACAGCGGCGGAATCGCTTTGCGGTAAAAACCGCAACATGCTCATTAATTTTGTGGAATCGCGGTGATCCCGCACCCATAGGAATGCATTGTTCCGCTTACTTCCCGCATGTGGCTGTGCACACCATGCGGAAAGTAAGCAGAACATTTGCGGATGGTACCCACGGTCCGGAGGAGAGGAGACTGTCCTCCGGGCTTTGGGTACCATATCCCTGTAAAAAATAGAATTTAAAATAAAAAATATTGTTATTCTCACCTTCCGGGGTCCAGCGCAGCCTGCCCGCCTCTCTCCACGCTCCCGTTCCCAGTAATCCTTTGCGAAAATGCTCGCGATGACGTCAGTTCTCGCGGGATCGCGAAGTCTCGCGGTCATTAGCGCGACGTCATCGCGAATTACCGCAAGACAATGCGATCCCGCGAGAACTTAAGTCATCGCGGGCATTTTCGCAAAGGATTACTGGGAACGGCTGCGCGGGACGTCGGAAGGTAAGAATAACACCATTTTTTTTTTTTTTTTCTTTTTGCATTTTATCTTTTACTACTGATGCTGCATAGGCGGCCTCAGTATTAAAAAGTTGGTCACACTTGTCAAACACTGTTTGACGAGTGTGACCAACCTGTCAATCAGTTCTCCAAGCGATGCTACAGATCGCTTGGAAAACGAATGGAATTCCGGAATTCTCGCGGTAATTTCCGCGAGAGTTCCGGTACGTATGCCTTAAGATTTCAAATTAGTATGTGGAATCTCCCTCTCGTGTCCTTGTACTACTCAATAAGTTGAAAGGGTACACTGTTCTTAATAATAGTGATGACTCCCACTTTTTTCTTTTTAATATTCTCCGATTCAAATATATTAGGGACATTTTTATGTGAGAATTTTGGTCTATTGTCTTTTTTAAATTTAAGGCCCCGTTACACATAACGATGTCCCAGCGATCCCACCAACGATCCGACATGGATGGGATCGCTGGGACATCATTAGGCTGATCGCTGGTGAGCTGTCACACAGACAGCCCCTCCAGCGATCAGAACCAGTGAGCAAGCTGGTTTCCAATGTAAACAACGGGTATCTAAGAGCCGCGCGGCTCTTGGTTACCCGCTGTTTACATTGTAAACCAGCGTGCAGCGTCGCTGATCGCTGGTCTCTCGCTGCCACATGCAGCGATGCATGCTGGATGATCCTGCAAGATCAGCGATACCCAGCAGGGGGGGGGGGGGCGGTCGCTGATCCATGTCACACAGCGATGTCGCTGGCGAGATCACTGTGGCGTCACAAAATCAGCGATCTCGCTGGTGATATCGCTGTGTGTGACAGGGCCTTTAGACTCTTGGATACAATTTAAATCTGCTTTGGAATGGGTGATTTCCCTCCGTAAGGCATGCCTTTTTTGTGGCTATTCAAACCCCGGACGTTGTATGTTAGCAATTTCATACTCATGTATGGGTTTAAGGTGGATGGAGTTTGAGAGTGTGTTGTTGGAACTCACAGAGCAAGAACCTATTTATTAGGTACAAACAAGACAAAGAAAACCTGCAAAACCTGTAAAAAAAAACCTGTAAACAATATAACAATAGGGTACAACAAAGTACAGTTAGCACAGTACTTGGGGTACTATCAATTGGAGTCCTCTGAAAGGAGGGGGGGTCTCACCAGCTTGTGAGTCTTTTACCTTCCCTTTTCCTGGGGAAAGTTCGTGTAAAGAGAGGCTTCGGTAGTAACCTCTTGTAACAGGAGCACTAAAGTTACATAACAGTTTATATTACACATCTTAAAACAGCATATATAAGGTACTATGAGTGGACCAGTAAAGCGTAAGCTTAAATCTTAGGAGGTCAATTGATGAGTCTCCATCAGCGATTAGTGTTAGAGGGGGGAATGTTTTCTCGTATGGGGTGCCCTTTAGTGAGGAGATGAAGTTCAGGCCCTTTTCTGGTGTGAAAATGGGGATAGTTTTGCCTCTGAATAGAATGAGGAGTTTTAGGGGGAAACCCCACCTGTAAGATATTTCTTTGTCTCTAAGGCTGCTTTCACACATCCGGCTTTTTGAATCTGGCAAGATGCGGCGAAGTTTGGAACAACCGGATCCGGCACAGCGCATGCGCGGAGACTGTGAGTCTCGCGCTGCTCTTTTAAATGTGGGCGCCACCGTATCCGGCCACACAGGCATCCGGTGTCTCCGGCACATCCCGGATCCGCCCCTACGGCTTTTCGCCGCACGGCGCTGGAGACACAAAGCCGGATGTGTGAAAGAAGCCTAAGGAAAGTGGTGATCTCTTAAAAAAAAAAAAAGAGTTTCTTGCCTCTATGGTTTCCTTAGATAGGTCAGCAAAAATTTTTAGTTTATCGCATGGCTCAGGAAAATGTTTTTCCTCTTTTATGTATTATTGTATCTTTTCCTTCGTGCTATAAAAATGTATACGAAGGATTGTATCCCTTGGCACCTCTGGAGAGATATGTGCTGGGCGAGGCAGCCTATGGATTCTATCAATGAACAATTCATGATTAGTAAGCGAAGGGATCGCTTTCTTGAAAATTTGTTTAGTACGTATATTCTGATAAGTTGTTTGGGGTGACACTTTCGGGAATACCCCTGATTTTAAGGTTATTCCTTCGGTTTCTATCTTCTAAATCTGCGAGTTTGGTTTTTAGTTTGTGTACTTCTGCACTTAGTTCCTGAGTTTTGTCAGTGACTTTGTCTGTTTTCTCCTCAATGGTGGCAATTCTGTTCTCATGCTCGGTTAATTTTTTGCTAAAGATATCAAAAGTGGATCTAAGGAGTTTGGCTTGCTTTTAAAAATTTAACCCCATGTTGTCATTAATTTTTTTTTGCCAAGTCTAGCACATATGTTTCAGGATTGGTATTTTTTGGTCTCGAGGAGTTGGCTTCCTCGTTTGTAGAAAGAGTAAAATCAGAATCCTTTCTGAATCTATTTCTTTCTGGGCTGGCATTGGGAGAAGAGTTGCTAGAGACCTCTTCTTCCTCATAATTAACCTGTGAGGAAAATTTTTGGCCCCAGTCTCCTGGTTCCTTCCCCTTAGAGGTTAAGAATAGGTCCATTTCTTCTGTGAGATTTTTATCAGAAGGGTGGTTTGTTTGAGGGCTTTTCCTGCTTTCTTTCTCCAAGTTATTGGTTTGCAGGCTTTTGATGGAGATGCCCCCTTTTTGGAGTTTAGGAGGGTCTCCTGTTAATTTGTCTCCTATTAGGGATGGTTTGGTTTTGTTGGCTTTCTGTTTGGAGTCTCCTCTTAAGGGGACGTAGACTTCATAGGACTAATAATATTTATTGAGTCATGTTGGGTGCTGCAGGAGTTGGATTGACTCCCTTTATTGGCTTTAGGAAGTTTAATCATGGATTGTTTTGAGACAGCGCTACTACTGCTCATTTTGGTAGAGGAGTAGATGAGAATTATTAGTTAACACTAATTAAAAAGTGTGGATACGAGAATTAGCCGAGTTGGCGTAGTACGAGATTTAAGGTTTAATGAGAAAAAAAGCCAGGAGATGGTTTATAACGAGAGTTCAATGTTTAATAAGACTTGGACTGATTGGGAAAATGGCAACGAAAATCAAATCAAGGCGAGTGATGTTCACTGGACAGAATTTGTGCTAATTCTGTATATTATGCAAGGTGAACCAATAGCTGGGCCTCACCAGGTTTTTGGTTATGTCTTATTTAGCCAGTAACAGTGGAGAGGATGACTATTTATGTGTGAATAGACATAGGAAGCTTATTCCAAGAGTATTTTACATGTTGGTTTTAAAAGTAGAATCTGCTCCAGGTTAACAGTTTTTACGTGGATTTTGAAGCACATCATAGACTGTCATTGTTTACATGGCATGATGCGCTGCTAAGAACAAACTTAGGCAAGCATAAAACTCATCATCACCTGAATAACGAGCATTTTGCTCATTGATCGGGTGATTGTCAACATTTTTATGTGACGGGGTATGTGACAGAGCAGGAAGAGATACCAGGCCAATAAACAATCCAACAAGATTTATTGGAACAGGGAACTGGGACAACACAAATGAAAGTAATTCTGCAGCGTCCGTAATTAGTCCACAATGAGTCCACACAAAGAGAGCAGATCCGGGGGCGCTACCCGGCAACCCGACGCCAGGGAAATATAGAAATAGTCCTTGGGTGAATTTAACACGACCAGCAAATGAGGGACACAACACAGTCCCACGTGGTCATTTCTAACAATACACATGGTCACTGGGATCTCGCCTCAGCTTAAGATCCCAGCCCTTCACAGGTCACCACAGATTCAGTCCTCAAATCCAGTAGTGTTATGAATGAGTCACCGAGGAGGAAAAAACAAAAAGCAAGCTAAGCCCAGAAAACCGGAGAGGTTGGTAACTAGCGGATTGCAGACCCCTGATCCTATCCACAACAACTAGCAGTAGCCGTGGAGCGTGCCTACGGTGGTCCTAGACGCCTCATCATGGCCGGAGAACTAAATAAGCCTAAAGAAAGAAAGGGAAAATCTAAACTGCCCCAGAGCAGACCCCAAAGCAATAGACAGCCCCCAACATGTATTGTCGGTGAAACAAAATGAAAACAAAGACACAGATAGAAAGATAGGCTGAGCAAACGATGGGGCCCTCACTAACTAGAAAGGACAGGAAAGAAAAGCCGCTGTCTGCAATCACGCAAAAAACCCTGCCAAAAATAATGTCCAACACGTCTGATAGAAAAAGGCCCTGAAGTCGCTAGACTTCAAAACACTATTTCAGCACTCAGGTATATTCTGAAGACAGAGCAAAAGAGATCAACTGATCAGAGACAAAGTGGGGATTCAGCCCAGTCCCAGCCAGGGCTGGCTGAACACAAAAACTAAGTAAACCAGACAAAAACTCATATGAACAATAGCAGAGAAAACTTAGCTTTAGGAAGGCAGGAACCAAACTGGAAACCAGAAGCCACAGTCAGGAAAAATCACCAGCAAGAAACTAGGGAGTCGGCTGCCTTAAATCCAATCAGAAACTCCTGATGTCCAATCGCAGTCCTCTTCCTCAGGTGGCCGATCTCTGCCATTTAGATCAGCTTCATTACCTCCCTTCACCAACTGAGGGAGTCCAGACAGAGAACTCACTACTCCTCTGTCAGCACAGCCAGCTCCATAACCCTCACCAGAAGCCAGAGGCAAACCTGAAAATGAGCTCACAGCACAGTAGGGTGCTGAGACATCACAATTCCATGTGGCAAAATAATCTCCAGTCTCCATGCATGATACCAGGATCCAGCCACAGCTGCACATCCTTGTCCTTCAAAGCATACAGCATCAACTAACTGACCATGTGGCTTATTGTCCTACCACTCTTGGGATCAGCCCCTTTGTTGGGCAGAGATACTAGCACCCACCCCCTTAAACATAGCTCTAAGGATTAAGAATGTTCCAGAAACCCTGTCTGCAGT
This sequence comes from Dendrobates tinctorius, assembly GCF_039654945.1. Classification (NCBI taxonomy): domain Eukaryota; kingdom Metazoa; phylum Chordata; class Amphibia; order Anura; family Dendrobatidae; genus Dendrobates; species Dendrobates tinctorius. The sequence continues at coordinate 13,216,452 of NW_027361772.1, read as the reverse complement.
CTCTCTACAGATTTGTGTATTGACGATGCCCCCTGCAGAGGGGAGCAAAGACAGAATCCACCACTAGATGCAGTACATGTGAGGTGGACCTAGGCCTGATTACGTTACAGTCCAGGAACACAGGCCGGGGAAGGTACACGCTGTTACAGCTTATACTGACCAACTATTGAGAATGAGCATTCTTTGGAACACTTGTTCTCCATAAACTGCAAGTGTAAATGCACCTTAAAGGGATTGTCGAAACTTGGGGTTCAAGTCTGCAGTCATTTTATGTAAGTGCAGACTTGTGAATCTTCACAGTGCATACTGTGCACCCTGTTAGGAGTCTTTGGTACTGGTGCATGACTGCAAGTATGCAATTTGTATACATCTGGTCACATGCCAACTAGACGTGCGCGGCCTCAATAGATTGTGAGCCCCATCGGGGACAGTGATGATAATGTGTGCAAATTGTAAAGCGCTGCGGAATATGTTAGTGCTATATAAAAATAAAGATTATTATTATTATTATTAATTGAGCTTGCTGGAAACGCCTAGTCACAATGTGGCCGGAAAAATGGAAATACCATACTTCTGGTCATGTGACTGTCCGCTTGCTGCCTTGGTGTAAGGAGATACATTAGTGAAAAGACACACACAGTTAATGTCTAACAGAGTGGCTGCAAGAGAACACCACCATTTGATGGTCAAAGAGGATTGAGAAAGTGAATGCAGAAAAAATTGCATTAGTAGGTACTCAATTGTGAATTGCATGTTCCCTTGGGGAAGAGATTGCAGGAGACACCAGGTCTTATAGCCACCATTGCGAGAGAGATCAGAGCCGCGTAAGAGAGTCGAGAGACCAGATCAGAGTAAGGGAGTCGAGAGACAACATCCGAGTAAGGCACTCGAGACACCACATCCGAGTAAGTGCTCATACTCACTTGCGAGAGACTCGCATGATTCTCATGCGAGTCTCTCGCTTGAAAACCTGGCACTGCCGCCGACACTGGGACTGGAGCGTGCGGCTACATAGGAATACATGTAGCTGCACGCTCTGGTCCGAGTGCCGGCGGCAGTGCCAGATTTTCATGCAAGAGGCTCGCATGAGAATCATGCGAGTCTCTTGCAAGTGAGGATGAGCCCTAAGGCAGTTGAAAGACCACATCCGAGTAAGGGAGTCGAGAGACCACATCTGAGTAAGGGAGTCGAGAGATCAGATCCGAGTAAGGGAGTCGAGAGATCAGATCCGAGTAAAGGAATTGAGAGACCAAATGAGAGTAAAGGAGTCAAGAGACCAGATCCGAGTAATAAGCTGAGAGAGACCAGAGCTGGGAGAGCAGAGCCGCGCAAACAGAACCAGGGCAGAGAGTGTAAGTATTCCGGACTTTCCTTTGTGCCTGTTTGCCCTGATCCAAGATGGAGTCTTGTATCTCGCCCTGCCATGGAACTTTCTGTCTGTCCTGATTATTTAAGTCCAGGTCGTGTGCTCCTTCTTGCTTGAATATTTTGTTGTTGTTGGCTCCTGAGCTCCTGCATGTCTACTGGGGGAATCCCTGCTGCTGCTCGTTACTCGATGCTCTGCCTCTCCTCATTCTGCTGCCTACATTCCTCTGATGCTGTCTGAGCTTAACTACTGTCTGGTCTTGTAGTTGGAGCTATTCACCCCTGGAACTGCTGTGGGCTGTAAGGAATCCTGTCATCATCTTCTCCTCTAGGTCTGTGTTTGTGTGGACTGCTGTGCGGAATTCATGCGGGACTTACAGCCCAATAGGTACATATAGTGACATTCTCTTGTTAATGCCACTCCGGTATAATGCTGGACTTCCACATTTAAGTGCTGAGTGTGTGGTGCCCCTGAGGCTTCAGTCGCCACAGAGGTACTGCACCTTCTCCTAAGGTGTAGTGCACCACCATCCAGGTAGGCTGGGAACTCCTTTCTGCATTACAACACTTGCACCCCACACACAGGATAGTTCAGCAGGGACCCGTCCATGCTTTATGCTGGAAAGGTCATAGGGAGCCTTTTGTGGTCCCTGGCTTCGTAACACGAGAGGTGCTGGGGAGGCGGGTGGAGTTAGATATAAAAGAGAGGGAAGGTGTAGGATTTCTGGTCAGTCTGACAGAAGGTCAGTCTGGGGTGAGTCCCAGAGAGAGAGCAGGCTGACAGCAGGTCAGCCTGAGAGGAGCTCAAGGCGGAGGAAGGCAGTCAGTCAGGAGAGGCTGAGGACTGGTCTTAGTGGAACAAGCTCCTCAGGGAAGGAAGAGAAGGAGAAAGAGATGCAGACTGAAGACTACAGATTCCATAAGAGAGATAGAACAGATCGGAACGAAGGAGAATAGAAGGACGGTGGGAAGCAGGCTGAGAAAGAGAGAGAACCCTTCCAGTCCAGAGAGCGCAAAGGCCGGGGCCCGGTCCCCGAGGTTGATTGGATCTTTATGTCCGGCAACAGACACTGGAGGAGTAGTGAGCCGCTAACACCTTGCTCCCAACAGAGACTTGGGACACAACAGCAACTGAATAGAGAGCCGGGACGCAGTGAGGAGTCCCCGAAGCAGGCTACAGCTGTCACACAAGTAAAGACTAGGAACACCTAGAGAGAGGCATTCCAGGGTAACTAAGTACTGTAGTGCTTCGCACCTAAAGGCGCATTGGAGGAGTCGTTCAGTAAGGTACATGTTGGCGGAGTGTGGAAGGGAGAATCCTATCCTGCCTGGAGGTTGGCTGGAGCCCTGACCTGGAGAACACAGTACGGAGGCAGGCAGTTGTGTGAACTGCAAACAGAGAGTAAAGCTTTGGAACCACATACTCTGGTGTCCCCCAGTTATTCCAGCACCACTACACCTGGGCACCAGCCTCCATACCATTCTGCGCCTCTCCTCATCCATTGCACCTACACTGCCCTGGGACTACAGCTCCACCTGTGGGGAGCTATACCATCTCTGCTGCACCACACCATCAGTCCCAGCGGATCTGTATGCAGCGTTAGCTTACCATCTTACTTGCCAAACACCACGGGTGGCGTCACGAACTATTCATATAAACTCTAACACCATTAACATCACCGCCATTGATATTGGGTGCCCAGGACCACGGACCGGGTCACCGCTGCTGTGACACTTTCCCGCCTCTACACCGGCCCGGTACCGAGTACCCCCGCTGCCCAGGGTGAAGCCCACGGGGGCGACCCAAGTGCATTCCCACCTTTATGATTGCTGGACTTCTACATTTTAGTGCTGTATGCGTGCTCATTCTTAATATCGCTGGACTGCTTCATTAAATGCGGTGTGCTTACTCACATACTTTCTGCTGGACTTCTACGTTTAGTGCCTTGTACACACCTGCGTTATATTACTGTTGGACTGGCTATATTAGCAGTCACTCCCCGCTCTTCCGTTACTCTGGACATTTCTATATTGAGCTTTGTTTTTGTGACCATTGCAGGAAGTGCTCTGTTAGTTTTTGTTTTACTTGCATCATTCCATATTGTGCTGTGTTTTTGTTACTATTGCAGGAAGTGCCCTGTTAGTTTTGTACACTTGATAAATATACTTATTTGCATCAACATTGGTCTCAGTGTCATATTATCCCACGCAATCAGATTCTATAATACAAATATAATTATTACAGAGAGAGACAACTGGGCAGCAGAGGAGGGACGTTCGTGTGAGCTGGCGCTTCTAGAATAGAAGTACGGTGCAAACTGCGGAACGGGGCCGTGCTTTAATAGAGGAGGCTAGTGTGACGAGTGGGCCGAGGAACTCACCAATTTGTGACTTGAAGCTTAGTGGGCAGTATTGTAGACTCTCGTTAGGACCTATGTGACGTTTTATGTTGCCTAGAGAGTAGTGATGAGCGAGTATACTCGTTACTAGAGATTGCCCGAGCATGCTTGGGTGATCTCTGAGTATTTGGATGTGCTCGGAGATTTATCTTCTGTCGTCGTAGCTGCATGATTTGCGGCTGCTAGACAGCCTGAATGCATGTGGGGGTTTCCTAAGAAACAGGCAATCCACATGCCTTATGGTTCCACATGCCTTCTTTTCATGCAAGATTTTGAATCTTATTCTATAGGTATTTGCAAATGGAATATTTTTGCTGTGTTTTCGAAGTAGAAACTAAGTGGAAACTCGGCGATTTAGAGGATTTTTGTGAGTTGGAAGAGAACTCGGAGAGTTTGCACTCAAAAAACTCTTCGAAAAACTGTGCACAAAGCTTAAAACAGCATTTCCTGGGTCAGGATAAAAAAAAAAAAAAAATCTCTTTTTCAGAAAGGCCGCTTTCACACTTCAGGCTTTCGGTATCCGGCATGGTGCGGCGAAAAACCGGACTACCGGATCTGGCCGCAAACGCAGACACCGGATCCTTCTTTCTGCCGGATATATTCCTGGCAGAGAAGGTTTCCGGGCATGCGCAGTGCGAAAAACCGGTCCGGCGTTGGGAAAAAACGTTGCATGCAATGTTTTTTCCAGACGCCGGACCGGCTATTTTCTCGGATTCTGGAAAAAAACGGACGCGCAATGCGGCAGCAATGATACAGCACGGGGAAAAAGCCGGATCTGGTCGTAACAGGCGCCGGATCCGGCAGTCCGGTTTTTTGCCGCACCATGCCGGATACCGAAAGCCTGAAGTGTGAAAGTGGCCAAAGCGTCCTTGGGCTGGACAGCTCATTCCTAGATGAGTGATTGTGGTGAATGTGCAATGCCCCCCCACCAAAAAAAAAAAAATCTTAAATCTCTTAAAATCTTTTTAAGAGATATACCCATGTGAAAATATGCTGCAAAAATAAAATCGGCAGCACAATACACTACAGTAGCAGCATTCTGGATGATGTTTTACCAAATCACTATGGATTTATCAGCGGCTAATCCATAGCACTTCCATAATGAGATCCTCTACAAAGCTGCATGATTTATGTGCTGAGGAAAGTTCAAAACAGACCAGATTGGAGGGAATAAACAGTCAGATAAATATATATATATATATATATATATATATATATATATATATATATATATATATATAGTGATTCACAAACATGGATACCAAGACCACATTCACACGTCACTATTTTCCACGTACGAAAAGAACGGCCGATTTTTAGGATCAGACTTTGATCTGAGTGTGGTACGATTGTCCTCAGTTTTTCTCATACGTGTAAACAAAAAGTTTCTGCACCTTCTCCTTTCTGATAGTCAGTGAAAATCAGACCACATTTAAATGTCATCCAGGTGCTGTCCAAACCCTTAGACTTGTATTGACAATTTTGATCCGACACTGAAAATAGGACGTCTCTGAGATCTTGTGTGGACTGCTGGGGCCCCATAGAGTATCACATATACGAGGGCTGTCCCTGAAAACCACAGATAGCACTTGTACAAGAACATCGGAGGTGCGAAGGAGGCCTGCTGCTGCGGAGACTTACACAAGTGTCCTACTCATCGGAAAAAACCCCATTCAAGTGAAAGGGAACAATTTTCAGTTGCATAAATTTTCTGCAAATCTGCAGTGTGACAATTACGGCTTAAAAAGATGTCACAATTCAGCATGAGTGATGTTGATTTTGGACTCACCAATGTGAAATATTTGTACCATACAAGATGTCTTATCCATGTCCCGGGAACACGAGGCCGACTCACTGAAAGAGAAGTTTAGGATTTTTTTTTCTTTTAATTAATGAGTAATTGGTGGAAGCTGAGTGGAATCCAAAGAGCAAATGTATGTAATTAGCTCCATCTTATTAACCTTCCCACACACTTTGTTATACTCTCATCCTTTTCTCCAATTCTTCCTAGAGCCATAATTATATAGACATACAGTACGTGTATATATAGTTATATATAGATGTGTGTGTATATATACGGTATATATAGTTTTTTTTATCTGACGACTTTTAGCTTAGAAGGGACCACTCACTTTACCATATAATCTACGATTCTATGATTCTATGATTCTATGATTCTATAATGTATAAAAAAAGAAGAAAAAAAAATTCTAAGTGAATTTAAAAGGTTAAAAATTTATATTGCAATTATACCATTTTTTTTAGTTTTGTTTCTACAGCGTATATTGGGCTGTAAAAATGACTTGTAAGGCCTCATTCACACTTATTCCGATTAGACTCTGATGCAAGCGTAATTTTCTCGTACGTGGATAAATTAAAAAGAAGACGTGTCCCCCCTACCCCATTCTGAAAAGCCGTGAAAATTGGACCTCACTGACATGTTATCTGAGTGGGGTCCGATTTTTCTCACGGACCCATAGACTTGCATTGCCAATTTTGATCCAACTCTCTGATCAGAATTGGACATGTCCCCGTGATTTTCCATGGAACAAGAGGTCCCCGAAAAATCACAGACATGTGAATGGTCCAAAAGACTATCACAAGAGCAAGTGCTATCTGTGAAAATCACTGATAACACTCTTACGCAAAAATCAGATGTGTGAATGAGCCCTCAATCTGATTCTCTAGGTCAGTACGATTACGTTGTTAAAAAAATGTATTTTCTATTTTTATATCTTACTGCTATTAAAAAATTAGACCCATTATTTTTAAATGTTTCTGTCACTGGAGCTCTATCTCGGGCTTGTTCTATCAGAGGAAATCTGACTTTTTTTTAATTGGTTTCATGTTTAAAACTTTGATACCTCTTGTTTTCCAATTAATGGGAGGCGAAGTGGATGAAAAAAAATACAAAACTGGCATTTAGATTTATTATTCTCTTTGCAACATTTACCATATGGGCTAAATAATTCTATGTTTTGAGTGATCCATCGTCTACTCAACAATATAAAATAATCTTTTTTTTTCGGATTGGGAAAAGGTGGTGAATTAGAATTTTTAGTTTTTTTATGGTTTTCATATTTACATTTTCTAACTATTTTTTTTTTACATTTTGTAGGCCTTAGTACTGGAATATATGTGAAACTAGCTGAAGAGCCCGGCGTTGCCTGGGCATAGTAACCAACTGTGGTTAGTTATAACAAATTATAATGATTATATTGCATATAAAAACCGTGCATCTAATCCTATCCTGTGTGATACTGACTGCTGAGCCGTGTATCTAATACTATTCTGTGTGATACTGTCTGCTGAGCCGTGTATCTAATCCTATCCTGTGTGATACTGACTGCTGAGCCATGCATCTAATCCTCTCCTATGTGATACTGACTGCTGAGTCGTGTATCTAATCCTATCCTGTGTGATACTATCTGCTGAGCTGTGTATCTAATCCTATCCTGTGTGATACTGACTGCTGAGCCGTGTATCTAATCCTATCCTGTGTGAAACTGACTGCTGATCCGTGTATCTAATCCTGTCCTGTGTTACTGTCTGCTGAGCTGTGTATCTAATCCTATCCTGTGTGATACTGACTGCTGAGCCGTGTATCTATTCCTATCCTGTATGATACTGTCTCCTGAGCTGTGTATCTAATCCTATCCTGTGTGATACTGACTGCTGAGCCGTGTATCTAATCCTATCCTGTGTGATACTGACTGTTGAGCCGTGTGTCTAATCCTCTCCTGTGTGATACTGACTGCTGAGCTGTGTATCTAGTCCTATCCTGTGTGATACTGACTGCTGAGCCATGTATCTAATCCTATCCTGTGTGATACTGACTGCTGAGCCATGTATCTAATCCTATCCTGAGTGATACTGACTGCTGAGCTGTGTATCTAATCCTATCCTGTGTGATACTGACTGCTGAGCCGTGTATCTAATCCTATCCTGTGTGATACTGACTGCTGAGCCGTGCATCTAATCCTATCCTGTGTGACACTGACTGCTGAGCTGTGTATCTAATCCTATCCTGTGTGATACTGGGCTCCCTCTGCAGTCTGTGTCAGAGGGTGGTCTGTGTTGGTACGGTAATAAATTGTGTTATTTCCAGCTTTACAGAAGGACGATAACACCATAGAAATGATAAGAATAATAGGCCTCAGTTACCACAACTGTCTACAAAGAAAACTCAACCAATCACAGCTCAGCTTTCATCTTTTAAACAGCTCTGGGACAGCGTGGTGAGTTTTGAGTGGCGACTTTTATGTGGCGAGGTTGGTGTATGTGTGGTGAAATGTGTGCTGAGGGTGGTCTATGTGTTGAAGCACGTGGTAGTGTGTGGCGCTTTTTGTGTGTGTGTTCATATCCCCGTGTGTGGTGAGTACCCCATGTCAGGGCCCCACCTTAGCAACTGTACGGTATATACTCTTTGGCGCCATCGCTCTCATTCTTTAAGTCCCCCTTGTTCACATCTGGCAGCTGTCAATTTGCCTCCAACACCTTTCCTTTCACTTTTTCCCCATTATGTAGATAGTGCCAAAATTGTTTGATGAATTGGAATGCGCGGGGTTAAAATTTCGCCTCACAACATAGCCTATGACACTCTCAGGGTCCAGACGTGTGACTGTGCCAAATTTTATGGCTGTAGCTGCGACGGTGCGGATGCCAATGCCGGACATACACACACACACACACACATACATACATACATACATTGAGCTTTATATATTAGATTATAGTCATATGAAACCCACAAGCTTTGGCATAGCACCAAGATAGCTCCAAAGAGGGCCTAACCCATTGGCAACCGGTGATCGCTTCTCACCCAAAGTGACCATGCAACATGTGACTCCTGTCACCAATTTCTTCTGCAGGACGAAAGATTACTGTAGATACAAGCACAAGAGCAAGGGACTTCCGAGAACCAGACATACTGTAGGTTTCTTAGCAAATGTAGTATTTTCCTATTTAAATCCCTATTCTTATGTGTTAGAAATTCCCCTATTAATACATCAAAACCTACAATGGACGACTGGCGACACACTATTTTATTATACTTTATCACTTACAAAGGTGGCGTCTTTTTTTTAAATTTACCGTATGTTAAAGGAGCTTACATTCTTAACGGATGAAAGAGGTTGAAAAAAAAAAAAGATACCTCCTGGATTGGTACACATCGCATAGTCTCGTGATGAACCACCTGCTGCAGTCATTGATGGAATTGTGGCTTATTCCGGTCTTGGACCCTTGAAAACTCCCAGTTTCTTCTGGCTAGAGTCTTTGGATGAAGCTTTAACCGATTCCTCATCGTGATCTCCTCATTTCCTTCAGACCGTCAGATTTTAGCATTGTTCATTTAAGCAATATGAACTGTTTGCTTATCACAAACTTGTACTTTACATCTTTACGTTAAAAGAATAGACCAAGAATGTAATAAAAGTGCCTTAAAATACCAAACCACCTATTAACCACCAGTCAAATCCAGTGCCGATGCTGCAGTTGTTCCTGCAGTGATGATGTCACAAAAATCCGGTGACCGCTGCAGCCAATCACTTATCATAGAATCATAGAATCATAGAATCATAGAATCGTAGAGTTGGAAGGGACCTCCTGGGCCATCTGGTCCAACCCCCTGCTCAAAGCAGGATTCGCTAAATCATCCCAGTCAGATGTCTGTTCAGCCTCTGTTTGAAGACTTCCATTGAAGGAGAACTCACCACTTCTCGTGGCAGCCTGTTCCACTCATTGATCACTCTAACTGTCAAAAAGTTTTTTCTAATATCTAATCTGTGTCTCCTCCCATTCAGTTTCATCCCATTGCTTCTAGTCTTTCCTTGTGCAAATGAGAATAAAGTTGATCCTTCTACAATGTGACAGCCCTTTAGATATTTGTAGACAGCTATTAAGTCTCCTCTCAGTCTTCTCTTTTGCAAACTAAACATTCCCAAATCCTGCAACCTTTCCTCATAAGACAGGGTTTGCAGACCGGTCACCATTCTGGTCGCTCTTTTCTGAACTTGCTCCAGTTTGTTGATGTCTTTTTTAAAATGTGGTGCCCAAAACTGGACACAATATTCCAGATGAGGTCTGACCAAAGAGGAGTAGAGGGAAATAATGACTTCACGTGATCTAGACTGTATGCTTCTGTTAATACATCCTAGAATTGCATTTGCCTTTTTTGCTGCTGCATCACACTGTTGACTCATATTCAGTCTGTGATCTATTAGTATACCCAAGTCTTTTTCACATGTGCTGTCACTTAGCCCTATTCCTCCCATTCTATATATGCTTTTTCCATTTTTATTGCCCAGATGTAGTACATTGCATTTCTCCCTGTTAAAAACCATTCTGTTAGTTGCTGCCCACTTCTCCAGTTTATTTAAATCTTTTTGAATCCTCTCTCTCTCTTCTCTAGTATTAGCTATCCCTCCTAGCTTTGTGTCATCAGCAAATTTAATCAGTTTACCCTCAATTCCTTCATCTAAATCGTTGATAAAGATGTTGAACAATACAGGGCCCAGGACAGAGCCCTGTGGTACCCCACTTGAGACATTCTTCCAACTGGATGTGCAGCCATTTACGACCACTCTTTGGGTCCGATCACTAAGCCAGTTATGAATCCACCTAACAGTTGCCTTGTCCATTCCATACTTAATCATTTTTTCAATAAGGATTGTATGAGAGACTTTGTCAAATGCTTTGCTGAAGTCAAGATATACTATATCTACAGCATTTCCTTGATCCACCCAATCAGTGATACCGTCATAGAAGGAAATTAAGTTAGTCTGACATGACTTATTAGTTACAAACCCATGCTGACTCTGTTTAATCACTTCATTCTTATCCAGGTATTGACCTACATGTTGTTTAATAATTTGTTCAAAGATCTTTCCTGGTATAGAAGTCAGACTCACCGGCCTATAGTTACCTGGGTCCACCTTCTTCCCCTTTTTGAAGATAGGAACAACATTTGCTCTTCTCCAGTCTTCTGGCACTTCTCCTGTTCTCCAAGAATTTTCAAAGATTATAGAGAGGGGTTCAAAAATTTCTTCTGCTATCTCCTTCAGTACTCTGGGGTGTAATTCATCTGGACCTGGAGACTTGAATTCATTTAGGCTAGCTAAGTGTTTCCTCACTATCTTTCTGTTTATAGATATCCTGGATTCTTCTATTCCCTTAATAGGACAGTGAATAACAGTTGATGTTACATTTCCTTTCTGAGAGAAAACAGATGCAAAATAGGAATTTAAAAGTTCAGCCTTCTAAACATCCTATCTTACCAATTCATCATTTTCAACCTGTGAAAATCCTATAGCATCTTTGACTTTTCTTTTACTTTTGACATATCCCCAAAATCCTTTATTATTGCTTTTGACATCTCTTGCAAGCCTCAATTCATTTTCAGCTTTAGATTATCTGATTTGTGCCCTGCAGGTTCTGCAGACAGCATTATATTCTTCTTTAGATATGCCTCCCTCTTTCCATTTTATAAACATTTTTTTCTTCCTTTTTAGCATGTGCTTAAGTTCTGTGTTCATCCATCCTGGTTTCCTTAACTGCTTCCTATTCTTCCCTCTTTTCGGAATTGTTAACAACTGTGCTTTGAGAATTTCATTTTTCAAGATTTCCCATCCTTCCTGGACATTTTTGTCTTTAAGGATATCCAGCCATTGGATCCCTCCAATTCTCTTTCTGAATCCCTTAAAATCTGCCTTTCTGAAATCTAACCTTGACGTCTGAGTCTTCACAGGTCTTCCGCCTCTAGTTATCCAAAATTCTAAAATAGCATGGTCGCTACCTCCTAGGGTCCCAGCCACTTTTACCTCCTCAACCATTTTCTCCCTGTTTATAAGGATTAGATCCAAGGTAGCAGTTCCCCTTGTTTTCTCCCTTACCTTTTGGAAGATAAAGTTGTCAGCAAGAGAGGATAAGAATTTCCTTGACCTGTTAGTTTTGCCTGAGAGAGATTCCCAACAAATGTCTGGATAGTTGAAATCTCCCATGACAACTATGTCATATTTTTTGGAGAACTTGGCCATTTGATGCATAAAGAGTTCATCCATAGCTTCAGCTTGCACAGGCGGCCTGTAGTAAATGCCTACAATGGTGTCCTTTCCATTGTTCTGTCCTTGTATTCTTACCCAAACAGTTTCCACAGAACTCCCAGTCTCTGAAGCTTCAATCTCTGTGCAGATATACGCGTTTCTAACATACAATGCGACACCCCCTCCTCGTTTATCAAGTCTGTTTCTTGCAAATAAGTTGTATCCTTCTAGTCTTGTATTCCAATCATGTGTATTGTCCCACCAAGTTTCAGTGATTCCAATGACATCATATTTCTTTTCCTGTGTTAGTAGTTCCAATTCTCCTTGTTTGTTGCCCATGCTTTGTGCATTAGTATAGAAACATTTTAGTTTGTGATTGGTTTCTCTTTCTCCAATATTTTTATTAATTAGATTCTTTCGTCTTTGTTCTTCCTTTCCACTTCTAATAGCAGAGTTCTCAATAGCATTTGTCAGGTGTATGGCTTTTTCTGGTCTTTTGCTTCCCTTCCCATGTTGTTCTAGTTTAAAGCTCTCCTTCCAAGTGTAGCAAGGCGACTTCCAAATACATGCTTACCAGTCTTCGTAAGGTGCACCCCATCTCTAGCAAGTAGTCCATCGTATAAGTAGTTCACTCCGTGATCCAGAAATCCAAATCGTTGCTGACGGCACCATCGACGTAGCCAGTTGTTCACCTGCAGAATCTTATTCCACCTCCTTGTTCCATGGCCATCCACTGGGAGGATGGAAGAGAAGACCACCTGCGCTCCCAGTTCTTTCACTTTCTTGCCTAAGTGTGCTGTACTGTGTGTGTACTGTGTGTACAGTGTGCTGTACTGTCCATGAGGTCACTGGATCAGGCTGGAAGTGATTGCTGAGGAATGGTTGGCTTGTCAATTTATAACATTACACTTTTGACAATCCCTTTAACAAATTTGTTAAACTCTTCAGCCTTTCCACATTTCTCCTGGGTCTTATCTGATGCATAACAAACATGTAAAAACTTGTTCCTGTACTCACAGAATGTTTCCAAATCCCTTCCACCCAAATCATGTTAATGAGTAATGTGCAGAACAGGAGACGATCTGAGGGAAATCTGGGGTAGACTTGAGCCACATTAATTTTGTATGTTTTTTGGAGGTTCAGTTATCCACAGAAATCACATTTGGAGAATGACCTGGATGGATAAGTGTGATCTACAAAAACCAGTAGTGTTATTACGGATTACTCTGAGAGCAAAAAGATCGGGGAGTAGAAATCCTGAATCCTTATCTCCCTGGTATCTGCCAAAGGAGGACTGTAGAGAGGCCCTCATATACTTTGCAAGGTCGGCCGATTCGGCTTAATAAGCTGTATTTGCACATGTACATCTTATGTGTATGATAGTGGTGTACCACCAATGGGTACACAGTGGTCCCGACCCTGAATGACTCTTCATTTCCTGGCATCCACCACCATCTCCCTTTATCCACTGTATATGTGTAAAGTACACGAGAGTGATAATCATGATGGAGCTGCTGTCCGGTTACACTCTGGAACTTTATAGGAACACAGTGTCCCACTCCCAGTGTGCTGGCAGGTGTGGGGTGCATCACACTCACTTGAAGGCTGCTTGCCTCCACTGTCTTTAGGCCTCCTTCCTCCATCGCCGCCGCACATAATTCAGGGGCACCAAGGTCATTGTCTCAAGCAAACGTTTACAAGTTAGTTAGAATCATAAAATCGTAGAGTTGGAAGGGACCTCCTGGGCCATCTGGTCCAACCCCCTGCTCAAAGCAGGATTCGCTAAATCATCCCAGTCAGATGTCTGTCCAGCCTCTGTTTGAAGACTTCTATTTAAGGAGAACTCACCACTTCTCGTGGCAGCCTGTTCCACTCATTGATCACTCTAACTGTCAAAAAGTTTTTTCTAATATCTAATCTGTGTCTCCTCCCATTCAGTTTCATCCCATTGCTTCTAGTCTTTCCTTGTGCAAATGAGAATAAAGATGATCCTTCTTCAATGTGACAGCCCTTGAGATATTTGTAGACAGCTATTAAGTCTCCTCTCAGTCTTCTCTTTTGCAAGCTAAACATTCCCAAATCCTGCAACTTTTCCTCAAGACAGGGTTTGCAGACCGGTCACCATTCTGGTCGCTATTTTCTGAACTTGCTCCAGTTTGTTGATGTCTTTTTTTAAAATGTGGCACCCAAAACTGGACACAGTATTCCAGATGAGGTCTGACCAAAGAGGAGTAGAGGGCAATAATGACTTCACGTGATCTAGACTGTATGCTTCTGTTAATACATCCTAGAATTGCATTTGCCTTTTTTGCTGCTGCATCACACTGTTGACTCATATTCAGTCTGTGATCTATTAGTATACCCAAGTCTTTTTCACATGTGCTGTTGCTTAGCCCTATTCCTCCCATTCTGTATATGCTTTTTTTCACTTTTATTGCCCAGATGTAGTACTTAGCATTTTTCCCTGTTAAAAACCATTCTGTTAGTTGCTGCCCACTGCTCCAGTTTATTTATATCTTTTTGAATCCTCTCTCTCTCTTCCCTAGTATTAGCTATCCCTCCTAGCTTTGTGTCATCAGCAAATGTAATCAGTTTACCCTCAATTCCTTCATCTAAATCGTTGATAAAGATGTTGAACAATACAGGGCCCCAGACAGAGCCCTGTGGTACCCCACTTGAGACATTCTTCCAACTGGATGTGCAGCCATTTACGACCACTCTTTGGGTCCGATCACTAAGCCAGTTATGAATCCACCTAACAGTTGCCTTGTCCATTCCATACTTAGTCATTTTTTCAATAAGGATTGTGTGAGATACTTTGTCAAATGCTTTGCTGAAGTCAAGATATACTATATCTACAGCATATCTACAGTTCATCAAGTGGTAACATGTGGGAAAGGGCACAACACTTCATATTCCTTACCTTCTTAGCATAACTCATCTTCAGCCCTACCAGCCATTCCTCCTTGATCATCCCTTCACCCACTGGCTCTGTTAGCGCCAGGGATCTCCTTTCCCCTTTGGTAGTGCACCCGGGATCCATTACCTTTCTTATTGGTGGGCATTTTTCCATCTTCCCTTGTACACCAAAGGACACAATGTGCCCAGGAGCCCCTATGCCAGACTTTAGGCTCCTGGCGCGAAAGAAGAGTACGCTTGGATTCCAGTATGGCGTCCTACTGCTCGAATGGTAAACACATGCTGACCCTAGCAGCCCACTGGACTTCCCACCCACTGGGATAGTTCTGTTATTAGCTATGTCCTATCCAATAGACTAATCCTGTTGTTCTTTTACTATATCCTTGCTAAGCCACTTACTATATAAACAGTACTTACCTTATCCCTAATCTAATCCTGTTCTTACCCTGCACTATGCACTACCCACGTTATACATCAACACTTTACATTACTTACATGCTGTACATTACCAAAACACATCATAAAGGACGCGCATCACTATTCACAGTACATGTAAAACTGTATAACACCGTAATCATAGCGCGATTGTTGTCTTCAAGGGTAGGAACAGGGTAAGACAGTCCACATGCCTACACGTATGTGTATGGCAGAAGTTGAGAGGCTGTGTATGGATTGGGCTTATATGCTGGCTGTTTTTACAGCAGAAACCTGTCAGTAATTGCTGTGATTGGAACACCAGCTAAATGGCTAAATGGGGGTGCAGCCTCTGTTACCCCATTTTGGGCTCCCGATGAGTTGTTTAATAGTGTGAGACAGTGACCGGCACTGTTATAAATGCCTGGTATGTGTCGCAGAGGAGGAGGTCCTCTGCGCTGTAAGCCTGAAATGTTGCTCTGGGACCTGTGGTTCCATGAGCCTTGTTTTTGTTTATAAAGGGCTGGGCTTACAGGGTTAGCCAGAGAGCTAGGCGGGACTGGTTTACCTCACACACCTCCAACCTATGGGGCGGGTTTCAGTTACATAATGTGACTGTGGTTCTGTCACATGATCTGTGTTGTAAGATCCTGAAGGAGGACAGGTCTCTGTGTTGGAAGGTCCTGCGAGTGGACCGGATTTCTGAAGAGCACATGGTGAGGCCATGTACCTGGATGGTCTGTGTGTTGGGAGGTCCTGCAATTGGACCTGATTCCTGAAGAGCACATGGTGAGGCCATGGACCTGGATGGTCTCTGTGTTGGAAGGTCCTGCGAGTGGACCGGATTCCTGAAGAGCACAGTGTGAGACCAGGTACCTGCAGAGCCTGTGACGGCTAACCGTGTTGGGGAAGCTACCGTTCTCCTGAGGTTCTGGACTGTTGGGTTTGGCCTGTGGAACAAGTCATCGTCCGGGACAGTGATCCCAGTTAGGCAGCTTCCCCAGGAAGATAGTACTGACAACGGTCAGCGTGTGGAGCGGAGCTCCTGGAAGGTAACCCAGAGTATGAAGGACTGTGCACTGAAGAGTGTCAGTTAATGAACTGTGTGGTCACCCATGGTAACTAGACGAAGTGAGGTCCAGCGTGTTTAGAAACTGCAATCTAATGTTGTGTGTCATGGAGTAAAGTTGAAAGAGAAATTGGCACGGCGTGCCCACGGTAACTGGAAAAAGAGAAGTCCGGCGTGTTTAGTGTCTGCAAGTTAAAGCCGTCTACTATGAATTGCTATGGACTATATGTTAGGTCTGTGATATATAACATGGCCTACAGTGGTTAATGTGTGTATAATAAACCGCATGGACTGTTTGAGTGGAAAAAAACATTCCTCTGTGCCTTAATCCTATTGCCAAGCGAGTGTCCTCCAACACATTTAGTAAGCGCTATCTTACAATAGCAACAAGGGGCCAATGGAAAAACTGAAGTCCTCTAGTTTTCCAAGACTTCTCATTCAATCGTCTGCTGTTGAAATAACCTGAACGTACATTTAAAAGGGCCGAAAAGCTGCAAACAAAGGTTCATAAGAATGCTTATTCCTGGTAATCGGCCCACGTAAAAAAAACGTAAATCAGATAGTTTAAAATAATAATCGGAATAGATCATTGGAAACTGGAGGACATCAGACTGTGAAATGGGAATGTGATGAAAACATGATGCTGTATAGGTACACAGTGATCACAATTCCCATTGGTTTTCAACAGCCTGCATAAACAGGCCAGTAAATGAGCACTGATCAGCTTGTGCAGAGTCAATCGGCGCTTGACGGCGAGCTGAGATCCATTTATCTGAAGGGTGATTATCTCCATGGACTTTGTTTTTGTTTATTCTGATTCCTTTTATAAAGTCTGCATGTTTCATTGCACTTGGTTTAGCCCCTGTGACAAAGTCAGTGGCAAAGTGCTGAGGCTATTAGTTTCATTGATTTGAAACAAAGAAGTTTCCTCCAGCATACTAAGTGTTGAGAGGGGTTAATTGGCCTTTTTAAGGGTTGAGTTTTTGTGGACAACCATAGACAGGGTGGGAGGTTGTCCACCTTGTCTCCACCTCAGGGTTTGGTCTGGGGCCTAAATAGTTGGCTTTCTGAGACATTCGGTGTTCAGTAGGCCTGGAGTGTGGATATGTAGTGCTATATGCCCTGACAAGGAGGCCGGACCTGTGTATGTTGATTTTTCCTGAATGGGCGGATCCCCATAACCACAACCCATAACCGACTGTGCTGTATGTTATGCTTTGTTTTTCCTTCGGACAGAAAAGGCCATGATTATTTTTACTAACTCTGCACTGGCTTATGCAGCAACCCTAGTAAACCGGTGAGAGGTTTAAAGAGACAGCGGTCCTGAATCTAACTCCGCTTGCAGACGAGGAAGCCCATCTACCACACCCCACAGAAAATATTTAGGATCTACGTTAAATCCTTAAACAAGTACTCCCATCCAAATTTTTATCCTCTTAATATATTGCAATCATCATATATATTATATAGCACTGTGTACTTACAATTGCTCATTTTGTCTTCCTACCCAGTTATTTCTTCTCTTTCCCTTTAGGGCTGTTAAATCATACGAGTAAAAACTGACTAGCTGAATCCTTCTAATCTCAATGTAGAAACAGTAGGTCAATTTTCCCTGTATGAGTCTTAAGTCACTGCAAAAGTCCCTGGCATCGGGAGGAGGGAGCAACTGGGTCAGGAGTTGAAGAGGGGAAAGATAAATGCAGGGACAAGAGACTTCCTCTTTCTACATAGAGAAAAGAAAAGAGAAGAATTATCTGGATAGAAAGGCAAAATGAGCAATTGTAAGAGCACAGTGCTATATAATATGATGACTGCAATATATTAAGAGGATGAAAACTTTAATAGTATTGCTTCTTTAAGGATGCATTTATATGAGGGCTGCAGGGCATTTTTTCCAAAAGCCAGTTACTTTTTATTTTTGCAATTACGTACATAATTGATGTTTTTGTTTGTAAGGTGATTTGTATTATTTATTAATACCATTTTGGCGTCCAATTAATTTTCGACCTTTTTCTTTTTTTTGGTGGTGGTGGGAAGTAGGGGCTTTATTGATACCATTTACTGCGTGGCATAAGCAATGTGCTAATTTTATTCTGTAGGTTGTAACATTTGCAGAAAAACCAGTTTGATCACTTGCAAGAACAGAAGCATTGGGCGTTGAACTTCACTACGCTTTTGGTGAAAATGGAGGGTTTGGTCAACTTTGCATTATATGGGCACCATTAGTAATCACTGTTTTTGCAATGACAGCAGCAATGCCTACAATGCTATTAAAAGCAGACATATCCTATTCCTTCAGGTTGTATCAGTCCACTATGGACCAGTGAAACATGGATTTTTGTGATAACTCACCGTAAAATCCTTTTCTCCAAGACACTCATTGGGGTACATAGGAACTGTGGGTGTATGCTACCGCCATCTGGATGCTGACACTAAGTAAACAACACAAGGTTAGCTCCTCCCCCGCTGTATACACCCTCGCCCTGCTTGCGGGCGGAAACTAGTTTAGTGCAAAAGCAGTAGGAGAACAATGACAATCAGCCTTAATGCAAAAAACAATATGTCTGGTAAAGAACCACCCTGACACCCACAAAAAAACAATGTACATTAATTAAATAAACAAGAGCCAATTGGCTAATAGGGTGGGCGCTGTGTCCCCCAATGAGCATCTCGGAGAAAAGGATTTTACGGTGAGTTATCACAAAAATCCATGTTTCTCCTTCGTCTCATTGGGGGATACAGGAACTGTGGGATGCCCTAAAGCAGTCCCTAGGTGGGAGAATGACTCACTGATCCAAGCTACATGCACCTCTTGTTTAAAGGTGCGCCACTGCTGCTTGGAGAATCCTTCTACCCAGGTTCGCGTCTGCCGAAGCCTGAGTATGGACATTGTAATGTTTAGTAAACGTGTGCAGGCTAGACCAGGTTGCTGCTTTGCACACCTGCTCTGCCGAAGCCTGATGCCGAAGCGCCCAAGTGGCGCCAACTGCCCGAGCAGAGTGCGCCTTGATCCCTGATGGAACCGGCACACTCCTGATGCGATAGGCCTCCTGAATAGTTAAACGGATCCATCTGGCTATGGTTGATTTTGAGGCTGCGAGTCCCTTCCTGCGCCTTCAGGCAGCACGAACAGCGTGTCCGTCTGGCGAAAAGGTGCCGTCTGCGACACGTACCTCCTGAGTGCTCTCACCAGGTCTAACGTGTGAAGAGCTTTTTCCACGCGGTGTACCGGTGCAGGACAGAACGAAGGCAAGACAATATCCTCATTAATGTGGAATGAGGACACAACCTTCGGCAGAAAGGGGGGAGCTGGTCTAAGCACCACTTTATCCTTATAGAAGGTGAGAAATGGTGCTCGGCAAGACAGAGCCGCCAACTAAGAGACTCGCCTAACGAGGTAATGGCTACCAAAAATACCACCTTCCAGGAAAGGAACAACAAAGAAATATCCTGTAGCGGGTCAAAAGGAGCTTCCTGCAGGACACTCAGGACCAGGTTAAGGTCCCAGGCGTCCATCGGCGCCTTATAGGGTGGTACCAAATGAGAGACTCCCTGGATAAAAGTCTTCACCTGCATATTGGTAGCAATTTTTCGCTGGAAAAGGACGGACAACGCCGATATCTGTCTCCTAAGGGAGCTCGGGGCCAGACCCGAGTCTAGGCCTGACTGGAGAAAAGCCAAGATGTTGGGAATAGAGAATGTCAGGGGAGAAAGCCCATGCCCTCGACACCAAGCGAAGAAGACCTTCCAGGTGTGATGGTAAATTCTCGCCGAGGAAGCCTTCCGGGCGTTAACTATTGTAGCGACCACCTCGCGCCCAAACCTCGCTTGAGTTAGAATCCAAGATTCAACGGCCATGCCGTCAAACACAGGGCCCCTGAGTTCGGGTGGAAGATCGGTCCCTGGGACAGTAGATCTGGGCGCTCTGGCAGTCGCCATGAGACGTCGGTGAGCAGCTGCACGAGGTCTGCGTACCACGCCCGACGGGGCCAGCCTGGGGCCAGCACAATAGCTGGAACCCCTTCTGTTTTGATCTTTTTGACAATCCTCGGAAGTAGTGGCAGCAGGGGAAACAAGTATGGAAGGTCAAACTGGTTCCATGGTAGAACCAACGCATCCACGGCGAACGCCCGCGGGTCCCGAGACCGAGCGACGAACACAGGCATCTTGGAGTTAACCCTGGATGCCATCAGGTCCACATCCGGTGGTCCCCACCGTTGGCAAATCTCCTGGAAGACCTCGGGGTGCAGAGACCATTCCCCAGCTGTGACCTCCTGCCGGCTGAGGAAGTCTGCTGCCCAATTTTCCACGCCTGGGATGTGGACTACTGATAATACCGACTGGTTCCTCTCGGCCCAGAGAAGCACGTGTGCGACCTCACGCATGATTGCCCTGCTGCGCGTGCCCCCTTGATGATTTAATGTACATAAGCCACTGCTGTGGCGTTGTCTGACTGAATTCGAATGGGACGTCCTGCTAGGAAGTGCTGAAAATGCTGCAGCGCCCGACGGACCGCTCGTATTTCCAACAAATTGATCAGGAGGCATGCCTCCTGTTGTGACCATTGCTCCTGAGTCGTGTGGTGGCGAAAAACTGCTCCCCAGCCGAGGAGGCTGGCGTCGGTTGTGACCACTAGCCAGTGATCCGGGGGGGAAACGGTTTTCCCTGAAGAAGGGAGGACCTGTTCGCCCACCACTCTAGTGACTGCCTGACCTGAGAGGACAGCCGGCACTGCTGATCGAGCGTGAACGGGTTCTTGTCCCAAGATGACAAGAGGGCGTGCTGCAAGGGGCGAAGATGAAATTGGGCAAACGGAATCGCTTCTATTGCTGCCACCATCTTCCCTAGTACCCTCATCCCAAAACGAATGGTGTGAAGGACTGGCTGCTGAAGCCTCTGGACCCCTTGCCGGAGCGCTAGGGCTTTGTCTTGAGGAAGAATTACCAACCCTCGGGAGGTGTCGAAGATCATCCCTAGGAAGGAAATCCTCTGGGCTGGGACAAGGGATGATTTCTTCCTGTTGACCAACCACCCTAAGCGGGAGAGGGTATCCAGCATAATGCTGACATTCTCCTCGCATGCCCGAAATGAGGGACATTTCACCAGGAGGTCATCTAAGTATGGCAAGACGACTATGCCCCGAGAGTGTAAGACGGCCATCACGACTGCCATTACCTTCGTGAACACTCTGGGGGCGGTGGCTAGCCCGAAGGGCAGTGCTGCAAACTGGAAATGTTGGCCATTGACGGCAAACCGTAGAAACCTTTGATGCGGAGGAAAAATGAGGACGTGCAGGTAGGCATCCTGGATGTCGACAGAGGCCAAGTACTCTCCCTGCCCCATGGCCGATATAACTGAACGGAGAGATTCCATTCTGAAATGTTTGATCCTGATGAACCTGTTCAGGAGCTTTAGATTCAAAACTGGCCTGACTGTCTCGTCCTTTTTGGGGACTGCGAACAGATTGGAATAAAACCCCTGAGCCTTCTCGTGCTCTGGTACGAGAACAATGACTCCGTTGTATTGGAGTGAATTGATGGCCCCTAGCAACGCCTTTGCCCGGGGCTCCACTTTGGGAAGTCGGGACACAAAAAAACGTCTTGGGGGTACCTGATAAACTCTATCTTGTACCCTGAAGACACCAGTTCCGCCACCCATGCGTCATGCGCTACCTTGACCCAGACATGGCGAAAATAGAGCAGGCGGCCACCTACCCTGCTGATGTCGCCTAAAAAGTGCTCCGAGTCATTTAGCTGAGGATCTCTGGGCCCTGGTTCCCCTTGACCTGGGCTGGCAAGCGCGCATACTCCCCAATGGGTTGGCTCTATATGAGACCTGTCGCTCCCTATCCTGGTTGGAGCAACTTGGTGCGGCCGAGATGGCTACTGCCGTCCACCTGGGGTTGCGAAAGGCCCGGAAACGTGCCGGAGCTTGGCGAAACGGCTGTTTAATCTTTTGCTGTGGGAGGAAGCTGCTTTTTCCCCTGTAGCATCGGAGATGAGTTGATCCAACCTTTCCCCGAACAGGCGGCCTCCCTGATAAGGGAGGGAAGTCAAGGACTTCTTGGAAATAGAATCAGCTCGCCAAGTTCTTAACCATAGGGCTCTCCTAATGGCCACTGCGTTTGCGGCTGCAAGTGCCGCACATTTGGCCGCATCCAAGGAAGCATTGATTAAATAATCTCCAGCCATAGCAATCTGACCCGCGACCTTTGATACCTCCGCAGGCAGGTCTCTATCCTGCAAGGCCTTGTTCAACGACTCTGACCATGACATCATGGCCTTGGCTACCCACGTTGCCGTGAACGAGGGAGAGAGAGCTGAACCTGACGCATCAAAAACTGAGCGAGACAAACTCTCTATGAGCCGATCAGTGGGGTTCTTAATGGACGAGCCACTAGGTACAGACAACATGGTCTTCGAGGCCAAGCGTGACACTGGTGGATCCACCACTGGGGATTCCGCCCATTTCTTACGGAGTTCCGGGGCAAAAGGATATCTTGCCTCTATTGTCTTCTGGCCCGAGAAACGCCTATCCGGCCGTTCTCTGTGACGCTGCACTATGTCTTCAAACTCTGGATGAGTGCAAAACACTCTATGTGGTCGCCTAGCCCGCTTACAGGATACCTTATGGCTTGAGGCCAAGGTGACATCATCCTCCAGCCCCAGGGTCTGATTAACAGCATCAATGAGGCTGTCCACTGTTTCCTGACACCCCGGGGTATCTAAGTCCAGTGGCTCATTTGAGTCACAATCTGAACTCTGCCCACTCCCGACCACTGGTGAAGGAGAGCATGATGCTGAACTCACGGATGCCGAGGCACCGGATGGGCCGGGAGATACCGTGTGGGTTCGCTTCCTTCGCACCCGCCTGGCATGAGAGCGGCCCCTGCAGGCCGGGGGCTCTTATGAGGTGGAGGACCCTTCCCAGATAAGCGAGCCACCATCCCTGCCCCTATCTGGAGCGCGAAGAGACTCGATCGCCTTTCTAAGCGATGCCATAGACTGCGATAGTGAGAGCCCATTCCGGAGGATTTGGATCGTTGGACTCGGTTACAGGGGAGGGCTCCTGGGCGCGTTCCGAGTCGCAGGTTTCGCACAATTAGCTGCTCTGCGCCCTCGGAAACGAAGCCCTACAGGAGATGCATGCAGCGTAGAGGAACGTGTGCGTCTTCCCTTTCCCAGTCATATTGTCCCTGCCAAGTATCTGTACTGCCCTACTGGAGACTTGCGGGGGGGAGGAGGGAGCACCCCTTGAGAGTCTATAGCGTGCTTCCTACAGACAGACTGCACTTACCCGGTCCTGCATCCCCCGCACGCGCCACCGATCCTGGGTCCTGCTCACTGTAACGCTGTGGGGCAGGCCGACCTCTCTTCCCGGTCGCGGCCTACCCCGACATGAAGCCGGGGGCTCAATTTATCCAGCGCCCCCGCCCCGGCTACAGAGGGCGGGCCGCCGGAAGTGACATCGCATGGGGAGGGCGGGACTTCCGCCGCGGCCTACCCCCGGCCGAAGCCGCGGGCTAAATTTTCAGCATCTGCCCGACAGGGGCGGCGGCGGTCGGTAGGCTGCCAGCACACGGATGGCGCTGGGTCACTACCCCCGCCTCCAGCCGCCGCTATGGGAAAAAAGGACGGGGGAGGGGAGAAAGGACGGGGAGGGGAGCACACCCTTTCCAGGGCACACCGCTGTCCCTGCAGTCCAAGTGCCTTCTGCTACCCTGACGACTGCATGCAGAGCTCCACTGGCGCTACCTCCAGAGCCCTCCCCACTCTGTCTGTACCTCCATCCAGGACGTCTTCTCCGACAGGTAAAGGGAAATAGGGGTGAGTTTGGGGGGGAAATCCAGGACGGTGCAGGCCCCCTAACTCCGTTCAGCTTCCAGGGCCGAGGAGAGGGATCGTCCGCCGCCTTGCAGCACCGCCGTCTAGCGTTGGTGGAGCAGTGGGGGCCGCTCGGACCGTGTTGTGCCTCTGTGCAGCCCATGGTTTCAATACCTAGGGGTGGATAGGGCTAGGTCCGGCATCATGTCCCACGTCGCGGGAGAGGATACGTGGAGGGCCACTTGCACGAGCTCGCCCGTCGATGGTTTGGGGAAATCGGACCCTTTCAATAGGATTTGTTGCCCCTGTCTAATCTTCATAGAGAAAAGGAAAAAAAAAAAAAATTCTGGGGAAACTGCCCAGATCTGTCGGTGCAGGAAAGGATACGTGGAGACGATACTCAACACGTGCTCGCCCATTGATGGTTTGGGGAAATCAGACCCTTTCAATAGGATCCGTTGCCCCTGTCTAATCTTCATAGAAAAAAGTCAAAGAAGGTCTGGAGAAAAAGACCAGACGTGTGCCTCCATAGACACAGCAAAAAAACTGGTTTCCGCCCGCAAGCAGGGCGAGGGTGTATACGGCGGGGGTGGAGCTAACCTTGTGATGTTTACTTAGTGTCAGCCTCCAGATGGCGGTAGCATACACCCACAGTTCCTGTGTCCCCAATGAGACGAAGGAGAAAACAATTTTTCAATTGTATTTCATATGATCAGACTTTGCTGGCATCCATCATATTTATACAGTAAGTATATCATTCGTTTTCGGGTGCCAAAAATGTCAGGAACATCCCTTGCCAATAAATCTGTCAGAAAAAGGCTAAACTGGATGATAGGTTCAGACGATCTCTCTTACCTACAGGACCAAAGGATAAAACAGGAAACCTACAACAGGGCCAAAGCTGAGCCGATCATTTACTAAGACTTTTTTACTGGCTTATTCCCTAAAAAAACAATACTTTTCATTCTGTGATTACAGCAAAGACTATGGTACATAGAAAAAAAAAATTTCCTTGCTCTGTATAACCTGATGGAGGTGTCTGAATTATTTTCATGGTGGGCACAACCACAGTACCCTCTTCCTACACTGCTGGACACTGATCTTTTCATAAATTCTCAGTTTAGATTATTTTGTGATTCAACATGGCCAACATAAGAGTTCAAAGGGTTATTCCTCTCTGATACACTTTATTTCTGAAATGACATACAAGGATGAACAACAATGACCTATGCTGGCCATATGCTACAGATTTTGGTCCCTTTGGACCATTTTTTCCCAACCACTGGCACATTCTTATGGCTCCAATGAGCCTGATAGATGCCAACCAAAAGTAGACACCAGTTGAAAATTCGATCTGACATTTTTTATTTTGTTTCGGTCATTGGAAAAGTCATTTATAATAAATGAGGGACTTGCATCCCATAACTGGAAGACCGGACTCAGAAACAGATCACCGCAAAGATCAATCAGACCTTTTGTCCCAGTTGTTTTGACAAAAATGTCAACCTTCACAGACCAAGCAAGAAAGCAAGGTCCTACAGAAAACGAGCCAAACATTTTTCGATTTGAGGTTGTATATGGTCAATGTGGGAAAGGATGAGCCCAAGACAGAGAGAGAGAGGAAGATTGTTTTAGTAGACTTCTTTATTCTTCTCTCTCCGTTAACATCCTACTACCCGATCAGTGTACTTGATCTACCCACGTTCTCTTTGAAAAAGTCTTTTGACTGATTATATGTTATCCCAGTTATATGCGAATATATGTTATAAATACTCTGGTCATATGTCTCGAAAAGTTTCTGATGTGCACTAGACAAAAGGCAACTTTACCCTAATGAAAACTATTCTGTGTCAAAATGATGGACCATAAATAGGTGGGGTGGACTAGTCATTGTCAGAACTCTCTGTTCCATCCAAATCATTGGTTTTAGAGGCGTCTTCCAAGGCATTTTGCATGTTATGCTTTTGCACGTTTTGACCTTGTTTGGAGTTTGTAGATGTCTTCTCCAGAATTGACAGACGTCTCTCCTACAAGAATAATAAAGGCAAAATTCTATTTCAGTTGGGCAGCACAAATAATGTTCAGTGTTGTCAGAAAAGAGTAAGAACCTAAAACGTCATGCACATAACCTGCTGTGGACCCATACTTTAGTTCAGATGGAGGCATATGACTTTTTATTTGCAGATTTTATCAACTGTGTTAATTTTTTTGCCATGATATGGATTTACACGTGGGTAGAAGACAGTTCCTTACCATACAACAACACATGAAGTGTCCAAAATATTGTGTCATGATCCCAGTGCAGGTTTTGACCTGCACGTCAGGGGTTAATGTCTTGAGCTCAGTGCAGGCTTGACCTGAATGTGGGGGGTTAATTATTGTAGCCTCTCTTTGGCTTAAGGAGAGCTTCTTATAGCCCTGGGAGACTCCAATCCCTGTCAGTTATACTTTTGCCTTTGGCCGAGTGTGGTGACCCCTGTGTGCCTGTGCCTTCTGATTGTCTTCTAGCTTGCTTATATGGTTCTGACCCGGTTCTGTCCCCTGTTGTGAGTTTGTCTCTTGATTCTGTACCGTTTATCTGCTTCTCTGGTTTCTGACTCATTGCCTATGTCCTGACTAGTCTCTGATTGCCCCTCTTGTACTGTGCTGCTATCTCCGTGTATGACTTATTGCTTACGTTCTGACTACTCTCTGCTTGTCCCTCTGGTACCGCGCTGCCCTCTCTGTGTATGACCCCCATTTGTCTGATTTGAGGATCCCTTTAGTAGAATCCTGCACTTATCTCCAGCAGCAGGATGCTTAGGCTACTTTCACACTTGCGTTTTTTTGCGGTGCGTTTTTTGCGCACACAAACGCATGAAAAAAACGCATCATGCGTTTGTGTGCATTTTTTGCGGGTTTTGGTGCGTTTTTTTGCGCATAAGTGCGCATTACAATGCGCACCCATAGACTATAATGGGTGTTTTGCTGTAAAAAAACGCATTGCGTGCACATGCGTTTTTTGGGGGCAAGTCGGACGCACAAAAAATGCAACAGGATGCATTTTGTGCGCCCGAGCGCACACTACAAAAAAACGCATGCGCATACAAACGCGTACAAACACATATGTATGCGCACCCATGTAAAAGATAGGGGGGGAAAAAATGCTTTTCTTTGCGCTAAAAACAGCGCAAAAAAAACGCAAGTGTGAAAACAGCCTAAGCCCCGCCCCCTGCAGTCACATGATCGTAGGTCCTTCACTGCTTTCTACCTTCAGTGACACAGGTCCTGTGAGCCTGGAGCACGCATCGTCACCACTGCTGCCCCGCTCCACAGGTATCTTTGGGCACAGGTTTGTACTCAGGACATGCGCACTGGCTCAGTGAGAAAGTGCAGTGCGGTGTTCCGGACATTTTGACTTTTAAGCTATGGGTAGAAAGAGTATTTGAGGAGTTTTTTAAAGTCGATCTCCTCCCCAAAAAAGCACCTGAAAATCACTGTAAAGACACCTGAAAGACTCTTTCTATTAATTTCTTATGTTCAGTTAATTGGGAATTTTTCTTCTGCGTTAAAGGGGTTGTTCGCCACTCGGACAATCCCTTCTCAAACCCTTAAATTTTGAAAAATGCCTAGTAAATAAAATAAAGAAAGTACAGGTCACCTGTTTGCAACCACTGTTCATGGAATCTACTGTAAACGAGCTACTGCTTAATTACAAGGCTGCAAAAATACACTTCAAGAATGGAAACTCTTCTAAAATTATTTAAAAACTCTTCAAAACCACTTCAGGAAATGAACAATTCTTCCAAAAACTTCCAAAGGAAAGTGGCTATGTGCCCATTGAGTCTTTTAAGGAGTTTTTGAAGGAGAAACTAAGCAGAATCCCTCCAAATCACCCTCAAAAATACAAAACTTCTCAAAAACTTTCTGTTCAGTTTTCTATAAAAAAAAACTGGGCAAAAAGACAGTGTATTCATGTACCCATCCACAAAAGAAAAAATGAACATGTATAAACCAATGTAACAATGAAATTGCTGTGCACATGTTCAGTCTTTTGTAACTTTGCTTTACTGCTTCAGGGTTCGTAAACTGTGAGGTGATTAAAAGAAGTAACATGTTCATTCTAGTTTTTTATGTACGAGAAAAATGGACTGGGTTCATTAGTAATTTTCGTCAGAGTTTCATAAAACCTTTATCAGATTTTGGTCCGAGTTTCATCCTTTTTTTTCAGTGAAGAGAAAATAAAAGTCTTTTACCCCTTCTCCTATCTATCAGTCCATGAAAAATGGACCGTACATGGAATGCATACGAGTGCTGTCCAATTTTTTAATTGACCCATGGACTTGCTTTGCTGATTTTGATCTGGCACTCCTATCAAAATTGGACATGTCGAAGATTTTACATGGATCACTCAAAAATTCTGATATGTGAACAGCACCACAGACTGTTGTAGGTACGAGTGTTATCTGTGAAAAACACAGATAGGACTCGTACGTGAAAAACTGAAGTGTAAATGAGCCCTATAAGGTGGTTGACTAGTGAAGAAAACCCAGTTGTAAGCTATGTGCATATGGCATTGTTTAAATTCAAGCGAAGCCCACAAGTTTTTCAACCAGATGTTTTAGGAAACTCTGGAGTTTTCTTTTTCCTGAAGCTACTTTTGTGCAGTTTTTTTTTCATTAATTTCCGGAGCATTTTGCCTAAGGTTTTAGCCACCGATTATTTTTTTGGAGGCTCTTTCGTGACATCTTTTATTTTAGCTTTTTCCAATTGTTTTGTTCACTTTATTGAATAATGAAAAAAACGCTAGTGAAAACGATGGCAAAACGCTCCAAGAAATGTCCAATCGTCGTTTAAGCTTTCCCATTGACTTGCATTGAAAAGTACGGAGCTTCTTCCAAGCAGAAGAATGGTCAATTCATTTCTTTTAACCGCTTGGTACTTTTAAAGATCTCAGGAGGTTAAAAGAAGTTCAGAAACCTGAAGATATGCGCATCAAGACGCTTTTACATAGAAATGCCTGTTTGTTCTTTTGAACCTTTTTTGATAGGTTTTTCAGGAAAATTGACCACTATCTGTCAGGTTTCCCTACAAACCTGGGTGGCTTTCCTCTAATTACACTCCTGTTTTTAATATGTTACTTGTAGACCAAGGCTCAAGGCCACTTCTGTAATATGAGACCTCACCAGCATTGCCATCTTCTCTTCATTCTTCTCCCTTTGTGTCTTCTCTTCGGCATATTCCTTCTCTAAGGCATCCATCCTGATAAAGAAAAGTCCAAAAATTAAAAAAAAAAAGAGAAAAGAATAGAAAATGGAAATCTGGAATGGAAGGTTTGATTTGTCATTATAAATATTCGGATAAGTGTTGACCCACTTGAAATGGGTCGCAATGATTTGGGGATCTGTCATCTGTGACCCTCAATCTAGTCCAGAAGAAATGGATCTCATTGCACTTTTGATGACACTGAGGCCCCGATTTATCAAAGAGTTTATGCATGAAAACTGGTGCTTAAATCTGTGAAAAGTCACAAAGTTTTTGAGAAATGCGAGGCTGCCCAAAAATGTTGCGACTTTTGGCATTTTCACAACTTTTCTTTCGGCTCTGACAAAGTGGGTAAAGCTGTGGCTGGATGGGGTGTGGTTACACTGCTCGCAAAGAATTCATGAAGAGTAGTAGCATTTGTTTCCCCTTCAAATCTTACTCCACACAAAAATCAGGAGAGGTGCAAAGTGGTGTGTGCCCCCATGTGCGCCCACCATCAAATCTTACTGCAGTCGCTGATTTGTGGCGGGCGCACATGGAGACACATGCCACTTTGCGTCTCGCCTGATTCATTTGAGAGACAGGCTCTACTTCCTCAGGTGTCTCGCACTCCACCCCACCCCATGAAAAACACCGGTCTTGATGAATTGGAGCCCATGACTTGTTTATTGGAGCCAGTCTGAATTATGGTAACCCTCACACACTATTAGGTTTCTATAACGCACAATGAGGTTGATTCTCCAAAGGCTTTGCACCAGAAAAGTGTTTTTAAAAGCTTTGAAAAGTGTAAAAAATTTGCGCATTGAATAACTGACCCAAAAATGTTGAGGCTTTTGACGTTTTCATGACAGTTTAGTCCAGCTCAGCTGAAATGGGCAGCGGTAGGAAAGGGACAGAACAGAAGAGTGGCCTTGCCCGACAGTCATATTTATAAAAATGCTGGCGTTTTGTATACTAGAAATGCTACTACAGTCCCTGTCTAGTTCTGGCACAGTGTATAGAGAAAAATGCCACAGAGGAGATGGGCCAAAGTCATTAAGTGGCGTGCACACCTTAATTCATTCAACACCGTGTACTCTAGCAACGCTGGTGTACCACAAGTGTGCACTATGCCAGTCATGGTTAATTGGCCCCATTGTTTTGTACCTTTTTCCAATTACAAAATGTTTATTACCTGCTTTTCATTTGGGCCATCTGGTTGGCCATCTCCTCTTGTAATGCTTTGTGTGTCTCCTCTACTTTGGCCAACTGGTCCAAGTCTTCTTGCATCTTATTTTCCATTTTGAACATCTGTTCCTCGAGATGCTTTTGTTTTTCCTTGTTTTCGGCTATTTGTCCCTTCATCTCCTGTAGGTCCAGCTCCTAATGACATCAGAAATTATTGTCGCTTTACCACATATCCCAACTACACAATGTAAATTGGTTGGCCACCCTTCCTATACTATCTGCAGTTTAATCTATGTGCCCTATTCATCATTTGCAGATTTTTTAAACTCTTTTCTTTCTTCGCCTTGAAATTGTCGCTGACTTTTTTTCCAAATTAATAAAAAAGGCACATTCATGGATTTTGAGCAAAGCTCAAAATTGTATTTTTTTTACCCCTGACCCATCTTTTTTACCCCTTTAGTTGTTTTGTGACCTTTTAGCAGGAAAAGCTGCATTGTGTGCAACATGTCTCCAAAAATATATCCATGATAACCGGCATGCATAAAATTACTCCAGAGAGAGACTGGAGTAGAGTTGTGCCAAATCTTGTTTCCCTTGTTAAAAAAAAAAGGCAAGACTCTGGTCTACAATATCTAGAAAAACCACATTGACGTGAAAACCAGAAAACAAAAGCACAAATGTCAACTTCGTGCCCTATATCTTTTAAAGAGAACATGTCACATGAAAAAATGCTATTAACCTGCAGTTATCTGGTGTAAGGATTCCGGATGTTTCCATGGAGCCTGTTTTGTCCTTGTCCAAGATGGAGTCTGGTACTTCGCCTGGTCCTGGAACTTCCTGTCTGTCCTGCTATTTATGTCCAGGTCGGGAGATCCTCCTTGCCTGAGTATTTTGTTGTTGTTTGCTTCTGAGGTTCCTCCTAGATGGCCTCTGGAGTTCCTGCTGCTGCTCGTTACTCATGCTCTGCCTCACGACTTCCAGTTGCCTTCAGTATTCTAAGCTTCTTCCGGATCCTAGCAGGGGTTACCTACTGTCCTGACTTCTGACACTTTGTTCTGTTGCTGGCTGCTTTGCGGGACATGAGTTGGACTTCTCAGCCCAAAAGGTACATTTAATGACCTTCCCTCTGTTATACTCCACCTATGTATTTCTGGACTTCCATGAAAGGTGTCATCTCCTCTATCTGCATAGTTCTGGACTTCCACGTATAAGTGCCCGTTGCACTCTTGCTGCATACTACTGCTGGACTTCCACGTATAAGTGCAGGTCGCACTCTTGTTTGCCTACTACTGCTGGACTTCCATGTATAAGTTCCGGTCGCACTCTTGCTGCTTATTACTGCTGGACTTGTTTGTATTAGAGGTCGCGCCCCGCTACTAAGTTTTCTTGACATTTCTGTTTTGGTGCTGTTACTTTGTTACAATTGCAGGAAAGTCTCTGTTAGTTGATATTCTACTTCTTGCTTTGTTAAATACACTAATTTGTCTCAGCTTTGGTCTCAGACTCGTTTTATCCCACACAATCAGATTCCATAGTGTCCACATAATTGTTACATCGGGTTAATCTGCAGGTTAATAGCATTCTGAATCTGCCCGGCCACGGCACTTAGACCTCCGCTGCCAGGAGGACTTGAACTTTACTCCTCCTGGCAGCGTTCGGTTTTCAGTCATGGGGCCAGCATAGGTTCAATCACTTCTCTGTGTATAGAGAGCGGCCCCCGGACTGACAGCCGGTTCTAATGCTGAGCTGCTGTCAGTCAGTACCAGAGCGCCATTAAAGCAGCCACTCTCTATAATGAGAGGAGTGACTGAAACCTAAACACTACTGGGAGGAATAAAGCTAATTTCCTCCCGGCAACGTTGGTAGAAATGCGGGCGTCAGTACAGAATGGTGAGGTTAGGTGGGAGAAGGTTGGGTGAACATTCACCCCATATCTGCAGGTTAATAGCGTTTTTTCACGTGACAGGTTCCCTTTAAAATATCTACTTTTTATGTAAGGTCATGTAAGAGAGCTCTTCTGCTCTTGTTTGTCTTCACACTAGAGCTAATGGTGGACTCTGTCAGGTTTGGAGAACATTACCAATGTCCACCATTTCTCAAGGTGTGAAGACCAAACAAATCTCCCTAATCAATCTTACACATCTAAACTTTCAACTTTTAGGTTGTAATAGTTTTTGACTAAGTATGTCTTGGATAGGTGTAAGTTGGCCATACACATTAGATCAGATAATTATCTAATATGTAGGGAGGCCTCCATTGAGACTCTTGCCAGAAGGAACAAGAACTGGGCGTGCTGATTTTTCAACATGTCAAATCCTTCTTTCTATTGGGTGATAAGGAACCGTTAGATATTGTCTTAGCCAATCACCCTTTTTTTTAATAAGGAAAAACATGCATGCTCAGCCCGACCAACATGTGCTTACTTATGGTCAGGGAGGAAGAGGTGATGGCCGTTCAGCAATCTAAACTTCATGCGTGAAGACGAAGAACGGGTAATCCTGTGACTATCTTAGCGTAAAGGGTGTATGGTTAGGATTCTATTCTTTTATTTGTTATCTTGTAAAAAAACATCTTCTATTCATAAAATGAATATGTTTATAAAGGTTCTCACTTGACGTGCAAGATGAAGAAAAACAAAAGTTTAGCGTCCCGACTCTACACACAGTACAGCTGCTTCTTCACAGATTACCTGGTCCTCGTCAACTTGTTGCCTTTGCTTTACAAAGTGCAGGTCCTCGTTCCTGCACCATGGTACGGTTGACTTCCGTCTGGGTAGAGTGGACGATTGCCTCGTTCGTGTTGGATTCTGTATAGTAAACAAAATTTCATGTTTTGAACAGGTAATATCAATCTCCTAATCAATGCATTCCTTTATAGTGACTTTTTTTTACAGCACACTAGAATATACAATGACAATAAATATTTTTTGGTATTTTATAGCAGCTCTCTTCCCGTTGTTTAAATTAAGAAATGTTTCAATGTAATGTCCTGTCATATGAAAAATAACCCGGATATCAGAAAATGGGCTTGTATTGACTGTTCACGTTTGACAGATTTCACAATACAAACAGTAGGCATCATTAAATAGATTTCCTAAACCTAATGAGATAGTTGTACTTACTATAAAAATCCATGTCAGAATGGTTGTATAATCCTATAAATGAGAGCGAGTTTGAGAGGTCATGAAGTCCCAGTGTATTCAGTCTCTTTCCACCTAGTCTCACTGAGAGCTGCTGTAATGCAACTGCGGAGCAGTTGCGCGCAACCTCCACCAGGGGGCACTGGGAAGGGAAAAAGTGTTGCACTCACCGTGTAGCACCACAGTGCAGATGTGCAGGCCGCCACTAGGAGGCGGCAGAGTAGTCAGACAGGCTGGGTCAGCAACAAACAGGAAGACGAAGTACCAGAGGTCACAGCAATGCACATAGTCAGAGACAAGCCGAAAGTCAGAGCCAGACAGGAACGCGGTATCCAAGATGTGAGACGGAAATGGGAGTCAGGGTACAAGCCAGTGAGTCATAAGCCGGTCGGTAATGTGGTATCAGAGACAGAAAAACGGGAAGCGGGGTTCAGAGTTCAAGCCGTGTTCTACACTGAATGGAAACCGCCAAACGTACACGTACACAAAGTCAGGGATAGGGAACGGGTCAGACACTAATACGGTAAGTCAGAGGCAGAAGGATCAGTAGGGTATTCGGGTCAGCTGCTCTAGCCTGGAAGCATGAACTATCACTGACGTCGCCTGCAGGCCGCAGCAAACTGAAATAGCAAAAACAGATCCTAAGTGAGGCAGAGGGGATTAACCCCCTCATGACCAGTCCAGGGAGAGGATAGCAGAAAAAAACCTCGGACTGGATCATGACAGCTGCAAACTGTACTGAGCAATGTGAGATCTCAGCAGGGAGGAGAAACACTGAGGAGCTGTCAATGAGGTTATGTGGGTGAAGATTCAGCATCAGCAGGGGGGAGGGACACTGAGCCGCTACTAATTAGGCTAATTGGGTGGAGATTTAACGCAACATGTTTTTTTAAAGGATTATACAGCCATTCTGACGGATTTTCACAGTAAATACGTCAGTCTCATTAGGTCGAAGAGATCTACTTAATGATGTAAACAGCTTATATTGTAAAATCTAGTTACAGATATCCTTTAAAGATATTTTATCTTGCCTTCTCATGAAGGATCTAGAAGAATAATGCTCACTATATGCAAAACCCAGAGCTAAAACTATATTGAAAGTTACATCGGTCTCATTGTTATCCATTCCTGACCTATAAGGTACTGTTATTTGAACACCATCATGTATGGCTTTTGATTAGACACTGTTAGGGCTCATGCACACGACTGTAAAACTTGGATGAGTCCTATGCGTCATTTTGACAGATAGCACGCGTCCCCATGTTATTCAATGAGGCTGTGCACGTGTCTGATCGGACAGAGTGGTTCATGGAAAAAAATACCAGCGTGCATGTGTCGCCTTGGATATTTGGATTACTTGAACATTCAAGCCTATGAGAAAAATTGGACCGTCCTCGGATGACATCCGAGTGCGGTACAATTTTCATGGCCAGACTGAATGGAGCAGATGGAGAAACTCTTTTTGTTTTATTCTCCATATCCGAGAAAATCGGATCACACGCTGGTAACACTCTGATCAGGGTTCGATTAGCATAATCAAACTGATTTTCTCAGATGAGCGAAAAACGGTCTTGTCACCCTAGCCTAAGGTAGGGCTGTTAGGATGTGGTATGACCATTCCTCATGTGGGGAGAAGGACATTGTAAGAAGATACCACACACGGCATCATCCATCATAAAACCAACCCTTCATACTTGACCACCGCAACATTGACCTTCTCAGCAAAGTCTTGTCAACTTAATAAAAATTATATTTAGCATACAGAACATATAAGGTCAAGAATGCAAATTAAATTTGAAATTTTTTGGTATGAGCCACATTCATACCATTACACCTTCACGCTCCCCTTTTTCTTTCTCAGCCACAGAAGATACGTCATTTCTTGTCCTACGTTCTCGACCAGGCCTGGTTTGGGCTGGAACACTCTGCGTTCTCATCACATGACGCCGACTCTTTTTCTCCCGCTCTTCTATCTTTGTAGGTGGAACAAGTCTTTCCTTAATGAGGCTGCTCAGTGACTGGCTCTTTTTTACAAGTGGACGGAGATTTCTCATATCCTTCGGGAACACGTATTCGGGTTCTTCTCTTTCATCCTGGCTGTAGAAACAATGACACTGGGAGATTTTTTCACAATACTGGTACAGCATATTACTAGAGGCACGTATCAATGTTAGATGGCTCTCCTTCCTGCAGAAAACTAAGCATGCATGCCTAAAAGATTCAGTTGTTCATGCTTATGTAGTTATGTTTTTAAAAAACTCTTTGGGGTGGTCAACTGCTTGATTGATAATCAAAACCTTTTTATACGAGTAAAAATGTCAAACAGTGCCACTGATGTTGGCAGGATTGGTTGACAATTCCCCAGCTCCAGCAAAAGCATGAAAATATTAATAACAATATGCAAAAAAAAAATGATTACAAAAAAATATATATTTGGTACCCTGAAGAAGCTGTCCCCTGTGATACACATGGGGATATCAGAGTCTCACCAATCTTTCCTTCCATTCTCTTTCTCGGTTTTAGCATACTATTTTTTTTAATTCATTGACTAATATATTTGATGTCACATTATAATGTTCTGATGTTATTGGACTTTACTACATGCATGCATCCACTTTGCTGTCTTTGAGATTTTTACTTGGCGATTGCATCTATTTTGCTAATTTTATTTTGCATACACTGCTCAAAAAAATAAAGGGAACACTTAAACAACAGAATATAACTCCAAGTAACTCAAACTTCTGTGAAATCAAACTGTCCACTTGGGAAGCAACACTGATTGACAATCAATTCCACATGCTGTTGTGCAAATGGAATAGACAACAGATGGAATTTATTGGCAATTATCAAGACACACTCAATAAAGGAGTGGTTCTGCAGGTGGGGACCGCACACCACATCTCAATACCAACGCTTTCTGGCTGATGTTTTGGTCACTTTTGAATGTTGGTTGTGCTTTCACACTCGTGGTAGCATGAGACGGACTATACAACCCACACAAGTGGCTCAGGTAGTACAGCTCATCCAGGATGGCACATCAATGCGAGCTGTGGCAAGAAGGTTTGCTGTGTCTGTCAGCGTAGTGTCCAGAGGCTGGAGGCGCTACCAGGAGATAGACCAGTACAACAGGAGATGTGGAGGGGGCCGTAGGAGGGCAACAACCCAGCAGCAGGACCGCTACCTCAGCCTTTGTGCAAGGAGGTGTAGTGTCGGTGGTGGGGTGCCGAGCTGGGGGGGTGGTCCTACTTTTATACCGCGCAGAGATGACAACAGAGACACGATGGAGGCAGATTCTGGGTGCAACAGGTCCAAGTTTATTTCTTCACTTGCCGTCCGACTGACGGCACACCTCGCGGCCCTCCGTTTCCAGAGCCGCTTCTCACACCGTACACTGGAGACGTGTCTGCACACACCGTCCCCTCCTTTACTGTCGACGCTCCTGACAGTTCCGTCACTGTGGCCGCCTTAGGCCCATTAACCAACAGCGCTTCTACTGCTCAGTCGTCGTGTCACATACGGTGTCTTACACCCAGTACCTCGTCTCATCTGCGGTCCTTTCCTGTCAGGACCACCCCCCTGACGTTTCCTCTCCTCAGTCCCCTTGGTCGGATTCTCCTCAGGGCACACAGACTGGTGTAGTCCTCCTGTCACCTGAGCTCCCCCTGGGGACTGGAACTTTCTGGAACCCTCCCTCAGTATTTATAACTCCCCCGGTTCCTTGAAACTATCACTCTAACTGTCACCACGCCCCCCATGACCAACGGTTTCTAAAGCCCTAAGCTGCTGTAAAGTCCTTTGCTCACACTCCACCCTGCCATCTAATGGTCATCCCAAGGTACTGCACGTCCACTACACTTTCCTAGTTGTTTCCCCACTGTAATCACTGACTCCTACCTACACTGTGCAAACCTATCTTTCTTCACTCTGACTAGTCCGTCCGTCCGGTCACCTTCCCTACACTCACCCTTCCTTTGTCCATTGTCGTCCTCGACAATCGTCATCCCTGCCTTCGTCGTTCTGAATCTACACCTACATTCTGTTGTCGGACCAGAAGTTGAGCCAAACCCACTATCTGCGGGGGCCGAACCATACTGGGAGCACTATGCTCTGAGCAGCCTACTGCTACTCACCAGCCCGCACGCCACATGACGTCTTTCAAATTGGGCAAGGTACACCCGTATTCTCTCTACGGCGTGTATCTTTCCCCTACTCTCCCCTACTGTTACCTTTCACTATCCGGTACGCCATGATCGAGGCCACTCACCTACCAGATCATTGCCGGCACCCGCCTTTCCTTCTTCAGGGGTGTCCGTGGTGTTGGGGACCTGACCTAGGACGGCTGTCTTTCTCACGTCTTCCAACTCATTTTCCTTCTTTCAATTACATGTCATGGTCGGCGTCCCGGTCTCCCAGACCTCCTCAACTCTTAGATCCCTACCGGATCTCACACTTTCCTTTGGTCCCGCAGACCTTCCCTTACCCGGACCTGTTGCATTTACTTTGGCATATTATACATTAAACAACTTTATAATAGCACAAGTACCCATTTTTATAATTTTTTTTTTTTTTTCTTGCTTTTAAAACCAAAATATAACATAACATTGCATGTCTCCTTTCCTCCTCCCTTCCTTGGACATGGACACTCCCTCTCTTCTAAGTATCCCGCGCTCTGTCAGTCTAAAAGTAAACACAAACTATCCTGTAAGAGGAACATAGAAAAACAGACATAAAAATCACAGATAAACATTTCTTTTTTTTTTTAAAAGCTGACCGCGAACTGTCCTTTTGACCTGCACAACGGTGCAACGAACTCCTGACAGTTCAATCCTCCTTTCGGTGGTCAGTAGTATGGGACCCCACAACCGTGGAGCTCCCAGGATGCAAGAAGTGTCCCTTTCTGCAAGATAGTATAAACGAGCCGTCCCGGGGGTCGTGCAGCCGCCATGCCAGCCTCTCCCCTCTCATGGAGCAGGTTCCAGGCTTACTGCCCCCTGGCCCTCTTCTTCTCTATAACTCCTGCGACCCAAACAGAGGGTCCGGCATGAGCCCTGAAGTACGTTGGGCGGGACTTAACCGAGGAAGGACGTGGATCAGAGGCGGCCGATGATTTTTGCGGCTCAACAGCCGCCGGGGCCAGGTGGCAAATGGGGACAACCGGGTCCTTGGAGGCTGGAATCACAAGGCCCACTAAGTCGGCCGCAGTCGACTTCAGCAACGGCATAACCGCGGCCTCAGGACAGGCCGCATCCACTACTTCCAATGGAGCCGGAGTAACGGCCAGTTCCAACGACGCAGCTGCTATCAGCAGGGGGAACGCAGCAGCGTCTTCTTTGGATGACTTCCGCACTGGCGGCTCCAGGCGGGGTACCTCAGGGACTTGAGCAGGGGCCTCGCACAACTCTGCATACACCACTGGGCCCGATGTACCCAGGCCTTCCGGTGCGCAGGGGGCAGCGTGCTGCGGCGGAATGATGAGGGCCGCTGGCGGAGGCACTGGTGGTGCCGGGGGTACTCTCACCTTCCCCGGCGCTGCGGCCTCCATCACATCAATACGCGGCTTCACCCGCAGCCTCCGTCCCTCGCTCCACTGTCCCGCGGGTCTTTCCCCCAAACTCGGGGGCTCCGCTGAGAAGTCCTCTGCTGGTATTGGTGGCGGCCGTTCTCGCTGACTCCGCTCAGGCTCCGCTCCCCAGCTCAGCATCCCGCTGCTCTCCCGTGGCTCTGAGGGCGACTTCTGGCACAGCTCCATCCCCTGCCGCCACTGCCACTCTAGGCAGCCGATGCCCCGACACCTGCAGAGTCTCATACCGTCTGTTGGGCAGCACTCGAATGGCATCAGACAGCCGCAGCCAAGTTTTTCTTCTGTGCCACTCCCTCTGTGAGGTGAGGTGTCGGCAGGCCTCTCCACCCTCCTGTCAGGGTCCAATATATGGAAGCGTCGATCTCCAGGCACATACTGTTTCCTTTTGGGATACGTTGGAGGGGGTCCCAGTCCATTCAACATGACTGCAAACACCCGGACCTCTCCTCTGCGCTGAAGTAACACCGCCATACTGCACAGTACCTGGTACCGCCCCGGATCCTCTGCTGGCCACACAGATCCGCCACAGCGCTTCCCATTTGTATTCCACAGGTAGGTCATTTGTAATCCACAGGTAATTGTAATCCAAACAGAGTAGTCCAAGTCCTTTTCCAGTCTTTAAGGCAGGCCTGCCGCAGAAGATGATGTATTAGCGGCGTCTATCCTGCCGACTACGCCAAATGTAGTGTCGGTGGTGGGGTGCCGAGCTGGGGGGGTGGTCCTACTTTTATACCGCGCAGAGATGACAACAGAGACACGATGGAGGCAGATTCTGGGTGCAACAGGTCCAAGTTTATTTCTTCACTTGCCGTCCGACTGACGGCACACCTCGCGGCCCTCCGTTTCCAGAGCCGCTTCTCACACCGTACACTGGAGACGTGTCTGCACACACCGTCCCCTCCTTTACTGTCGATGCTCCTGACAGTTCCGTCACTGTGGCCGCCTTAGGCCCATTAACCAACAGCGCTTCTACTGCTCAGTCGTCGTGTCACATACGGTGTCTTACACCCAGTACCTCGTCTCATCTGCGGTCCTTTCCTGTCAGGACCACCCCCCTGACGTTTCCTCTCCTCAGTCCCCTTGGTCGGATTCTCCTCAGGGCACACAGACTGGCGTAGTCCTCCTGTCACCTGAGCTCCCCCTGGGGACTGGAACTTTCTGGAACCCTCCCTCAGTATTTATAACTCCCCCGGTTCCTTGAAACTGTCACTCTAACTGTCACCACGCCCCCCATGACCAACGGTTTCGAAAGCCCTAAGCTGCTGTAAAGTCCTTTGCTCACACTCCACCCTGCCATCTAATGGTCATCCCAAGGTACTGCACGTCCACTACACTTTCCTAGTTGTTTCCCCACTGTAATCACTGACTCCTACCTACACTGTGCAAACCTATCTTTCTTCACTCTGACTAGTCCGTCCGTCCGTCAGGTCACCTTCCCTACAGAGGAACAGCAGGAGCACTGCCAGAGCCCTGCAAAATGACCTCCAGCAGGCCACAAATGTGCATGTATCTGCACAAACGGTTAGAAACCAACTCCATGAGGATGGTCTGAGAGCCCGACGTCCACAGATGAGGGTTGTGCACACTGACGCACCTGCCGAGTTTTCCCAAGTGTCAATGCTTGAGGAAAACGCCAATCCTCTTTTTCCTGAAGCAGTTTCGCCATTGTTCTTGAGGCAGCTCCGACATTGGCATCTTTTACTCTGTACTTTCAAGTATAGAGAGTGAGCTGCTTCGTAGCAGAAGAATGATCATTTTACTTCTCTTAACTACTTCAGGGTTCCTAAACACTGAATCGGTAAAAAGACTTGACATAAGAGGGACCATGCGCACAGCAACGTTATTTTGACATTGCGGTGCACTATGTTTATTTTATGGGGCGCATTTTCGTTGCTTTTTCAGGTGGATTCCAAGTGTAATGGGTATGGAAAGCACACTGTGTGCACAAAGCCTTATTGGTTTTTGTTGCTCTGATCATTCTTTTATCCATTCATGGGGAGTACCCTATTATAGTTCAGTGTTTCAACCATGTGTGTATTCAACCATGTCTTTTTTTAGTTATTGTTTTTAAGTGCTTTTAACTTACTTATGTGAGCTTTTTTTATTGTGGTTAAATAATGTATTAAACAAAATAAAAATGGTATACTAACATTGGGAAAGAGTGCAGAAAGAGATATTTGTGAGGCTTTGATATCGGTGTTTCGCTGACTCTGGCTGCTTCTTCAGGGGTGCCATATATTAGGAGGTTTTACACATTTTTTGGATTTTTTTGTTAATACATTTTTTATGATTTTTTTTGGTGTGGATACTGTTTGTGTGTTTGCTGTTTTTTTTTGTATCTTTAGTTTTACACACATAATTGTTGCTGAGTTCACCACAATCTTCTGATTGCTGAAATCCAACAGGTTCAATCTTTCGTTTCTCTGACCTATGCCGTAGGGGAAGAAATGGGAGGTCCCCACAAACATTAGACTTGCAATTAGTGCTTTGTTTTCATTTTTTTCTCCATTGCATTCTCTAGGCAGGACAGTCATAAAGAAGGACATTGACTTTTATGCGTGTAGATATTCATAATACAAAATATAGGTAAGTGAAATACTAGGAAAATGTCCTAAGGCTGTCGAAAAAATAAAAACACCTACTTTCCATAGAAGTCTATCGTTTTTGCTGAGAGCCAGCAGTTTAGGAATACAGGCAGTTTAAAACCCCTGGTGCAAATCGTGTTGGACTACGCTGGTGGTGTTTATTGGCAATACTGGTAAGCCCACTGTGGCAATGTTACCTCCGATCCTGGGTAATACATTCAGGGACAGGCAACCCCTCAGCCAAGGCTTTAAGAATTGTTGGCAGTGGCTCCAGGTCATCTTTAGTTTGCTATGAAAACAAAGAAACACTTATTAAGACCAATTTATTCAACATTGCCTCTAAAGAAAGTAGTGAAGTGATCACTAAAAATGGTAACTTCTAGAAGGGTGGTCTTCTCTGAGATTCAGAGATGATGGCCGAAATAAATTGGATAGAAGAGATTTCATCATCTGTCACAGAAAATGTGATATCAATGACTGTAGTATGGGAAGCTGAGGGTCATCTGCCCTGTGTGAGTCGTTTTGGCCAGTTCTGGGGCTTAGGCAAGCCATTGTCAATGTGAAACCACAGCCACTTGTACTGTACTGAATGCTGCTAGAAAGAACAAAGAGGGCCTTCATTGCTTCGGTTACTGCAGTAGTCC
The DNA here is from genome assembly GCF_039654945.1 of Dendrobates tinctorius. NCBI lineage: Eukaryota > Metazoa > Chordata > Amphibia > Anura > Dendrobatidae > Dendrobates > Dendrobates tinctorius. The sequence goes on along the minus strand of NW_027361772.1, from coordinate 13,174,061 downwards.
AACTTCATCATCCAAGGACACTGAAAAGGGGAACTGAAATATCTTTGCTCTGCTTGATTATTAGCCCTGGTGATCTGAATGAGGTCTTAGCTGTGTTTAGTCATATGAGTTACCAGTCAGGTGTCAACCCATTGGCAGGGCTGGTTTTAGACAAAGTGGGGCCCTGGGCAAAAGACTAAAGTGGGGTCAAAAATGCTCACCATTTGCATCATCACACAGAAACATTTCTGTTGTATTTACAAGCACTGAGTTCAGGCCGCTAAACGAGCGCAATCGAAAATATTGACGTCGTTCAACGCTTGATCCCCGGCCTCTTTAGGGTATGTGCACACATTCAGTATTAGACAGCGCTTTGGACGCAGCACATGTCCGCTGCGTCCAAAGCGCTGCTGGCTATTGAACGGAGGTGAATCCGCATGTATTCATTGAACCGTGCAGATTCACCGCGTCTGATACATTGTATGAGTGATATTCATCTTGCGGAGGCTCGCGTCTCCACAAGATAAATAGACATGTTGCGATCTGTAAAGACGCGCCGCATGTCCGTCTCCGTGGGTGAGCCATGGACGTCTATGCATGCATAGTGGGTATGGGATTTCTTGAAATCCCATACACTATGCTGTAACATCTGGATGCTGCACAAGTACGCAGCGTCCAACCTGCAGCGTTTACTGAGCGTGTGCACCTACCCTTACTTCGTCTGAGGAAGAATGATTGGTGCAGATAGCCCTTGACACAGTATAATGCAGGTCCCATATAGTACATATAGTGAAATGCAGTCCCCCAAGGTCCTTGATAGAGTATAATGCAGCCCCCCCTAAGAGTATACTGCAGCCCCCTCAGAGTACACTGCAGCCCCCCTCAAAGTATACTGCAGCCCCCCTCAGAGTACACTGCAGCCCCCCTTAGAGTATACTGCAGCCCCCTCAGAGTATAATGTAGTCCCCTCATAGAGCATAATGCAGTCCCCCAGAGTATAACGCAGCCCACTCAGAGTATAACGCAGCTCCACACACAGTATAACACGGCCCCATACACAGTATAATGCAGCCCCACACAGAGTATAATGCAGCCCCACACACAGTATAATGCAGCCCCATACAGTATAATGCAGGCCCATACACACAAAGTATAATGCAGCCCCACACATGCACACAGTATAATGTAGCCCCTCCACACACACAGTATAATGTAGCCCCCCACACAGTATAATGCAGCCCCCACACACACAGTATAATGCAGCCCCCACACATAGTATAATGCAACCCCACACACAGTATAATGCAGCCCCACACAGTATAATGCAGCCCCCCCACACACAGTATACTGCAGCCCCACACATGCACACAGTATAATGTAGCCCCTCCACACACACAGTATACTGCAGCCCCACACATGCACACAGTATAATGTAGCCCCTCCACACACACAGTATAATGCAGCCCCCCACACACAGTATAATGCAGCCTCCCCACACACAGTATAATGCAGCCCCCCACACACAGTATAATGCAGCCCCCCACACACACAGTATAATGCAGCCCCCCACACAGTATAATGCAGACCCCCCTGACACAGTATAATGTAGCCTCACACTCACAGTGTAATGCAGCCCCTCACACACACAGTATAGTGCAGCCACACACACATACACAGTATAGTTCAGACATACACACAATACTTACCTCTCCTCTCCGTTTCCCTGCTGCTCTGGCTTCTGCAGAGCATCTCATCAGCTCCACTGATGCTCCCTCCTCCATCACTGCTTTCAACTGTATTGGCATCTATGATGCCGATAAGTTGAATGTGCGATGTGGGGGTGGGGGGCAGCGCAGGGTCCCTCTTACTCACGGGCCACATAGCGGCCACATGGTGTGCTGCTGTTAGTGGCACGCCACTGGCTGGGGGCCCCTGGAGGAGCTGGGGCCCTAGGCAACTGCCTGGTCTGCCTGCACCTAACACCGGCCCTGCCCATTGGTGTGACGGCAAGTCCATTCAGTTCTATACCTGTCTGCGGCCCTTGATCTCTTTTTGTTGTGGCAATTCTAATTTTAGTCCAGCAGCAATACTTATGTGGGGTTATTTCCTCCTATTATGCTACATTTTAGTTCTATTTTATTTGTACTATATGCCACTGGTATTTAGCTCTTTTGCATTATATCAGCACTGATGTACATAGCAGGACCATATTTGCACTGCTTTATTAGCTCTGCATGGCACTGCTGCCATGGAGCTCTCCTATTGAGGTCTTTATAATTGTAAATTGGTTTTAATAAGCACCTGATGGACGCCGGCAAAGATCCCGTATAACATGTAATGAAGGGAAGAAAGTTCATAAGCCAGATCGACACTGCCCTCATAACTGGTCACTGCGACCTCGCTGTCGGGATCTGTTACCGTTTGCAGGAAGACAGACATCTCATCCCAGTGCTGCTCCAGGAAGCCGTTCATAAACGACATGTAGTCCTCCTTCTCTCCAAACCTGCAGAGATCAGAATCAAGGGTTATAGATGGATGGATCCACAACATGATTATTATTATTAACAAGAGTGACATATTATAGATCACTTATCATATAATGCTCCACATAAAGTATGTACAGTATATTCAGAATTCACAAGATCACGTCAGAACATTGATAGTTGGAGATAAAGGACATGTCACGATTCCATCCCTCAGTATGTTTGGGATGCAGTTACTGATGGCTCAGCTGTCCAAACTGGTGCAGGGGCGTGCTGAAGCTATCAGTACTTTGATTGACAGCTCAGTCGTCCAATCTGGTGCAGGGGCATGCTGAGCTGTTGGTGTTTTGATTAACAGCTAGGCCATCTAATTTGAGACTGGGAGGTGCTGGGCTGCCTTCAGGTGTTGCCTTTCCCAGGTGATTGCCCAGCTACTTAGCTGGGCTGTCAGTCCCAGACTCTGCTGTTATGATGAGTCACCGAAGGAGGAAAAAACAAGATACTAGCTAAGTCCAGAAAAACCAGAGAGGTTGGCAGCTATCGGATTGCAGACCCCTGAACCTATCCACAACAACTAGCAGTAGCCGTGGGGGGTTCCTACCGTGCCCTAGACCCCTCGATCACAGCCGGAGAACTACATAGCCTAAAGACAGAAACGGGAAAAACTAAACTGCCCCAGAGCAGACCCCAAAGCAATAGGCAGCCCCCAACATATAATGACGGTGAAGCAAGATGAAAACACTAACACAGATAGAAAGATAGGTTGAGCAAATGATGGGGCCCAAGCTAACTGAATAGGACAGGATAGGAAAGCTGCTGTCTGCCATCCGCAAAAATTCTATCCAAAATGTGCCAACCAACTGATAGGAAAAACAGGCCCTATGTCACGTTCACGTGTCAGGTTGCAGATGATGCCGCAAGGCAAACCCATAACACACGTGACCCTGGATACACCGCCTCCAGTGGGGCGAATTTAAACAATAAAACGTGCAGGTGGATACGCCGCCTCCACCTGGCGAATTTGGGTATTACACGTTATAAATACATTTCTGGAAACACCGCCTCCAGTACGGCGAATTTAAATAATAAGGGGGGAACCTGGGAAACTTTAACAATGGTGGGCCCTGCGATAGGGAATGGGGAAATGGAGACCTCCTGCACTCCCCTGAGCCAGTGTCCCTACACTCCTCACATTCCCTAAACAGGCTCCGCACCTGTCGCCGCACGCGTACCTTAACGCCCTTGCTCGCCCTGAGCCTAAACCCTCACTAGGGAATAAGTCGGTGCGGAGACTAATCCCACCACTGCACTAACAACACACATGAGGAAAGAGACAATACAGGGGAAACACCACTTATCTTTGCTCTGTTGCGTGCGCTCCTAGCAACAGAGCCCACCACCTGTGTGCGTCTTCTCCTCCACCCTGATCCATCACATAACTGGATCCATCACCATCGTGCAGCCTGGGAGCAGAGTCCATCACCACTTGCAGCAGTCCAGTACACAGAGTCCCAAGATGAGTCCAGCCTCTGCCAAGACTCCAAGCATGCTCGAGTCCAGTTCTCAGCAACCAAGTAGAGCATGCTGAGTGCAACTCTCTTCCAAGTCGCCACTCCTCCAAGCCATGCCCGCACTTCCCGCCGACACCACAAACTGCGACTCCACCAAGCCATGCCAGTCCTTCCTGCAGACACCATTAGCTGACACTCATCCTCTCTGGCTGACTGCGCAGGACTCCTATCCCGCTCCATCCTTCCACCAGGCTCTCCAACAACTCAGAAAGAAATATCACCAGCGGTGAGTGAACCCCCTAAGCACACCTTTATAGGGAGTCACACCTGATCCCTAATTAAGTGAACATTAACCTAACCCTATGGTGCGATACCGCTAACCACCACCGGGGACAGTCAAAACACCTTTGAACTCAACCAAAGTAAAAAAAGTTCACTTTGTGCTTTTAATACCGCCAGATCCAACACTGGATCTTGACACCCTGAAGTCGCTAGGCTTCAAAAGACTATATCAGCACTCAGGTATATTCTGAAGACAGAGCAAAAGATCAACAGATCAGAGACAAAAATGGAATTCAGCTCACCCCCAGCCGGGGATGGCAGAACTCCCAAAAAACAAGGCAAAACAAAAACAAAACTGAAGTGTACAAAGCAGAGCAGAAAAACTTAGCTTTGAGACGCAGGAATCAGACTGGTCTTCAAGAATCCAGCAGTATCACCAGCAATGCAGAAGGGCGTCGGCTGCCTTATATCCAGTCCTCAATTCCAGCCACCCAGTCATCATCTAGCTGCCCAGGTGTTTGGTAATCAGCCTCACTACCTTCCTTCACCAGAGGAGGGAGTTCATCAGACCTCAATGGTGAAGGGAAAAATGAACTCACAACAGTACCTCCCCCTTGAGGAGGGGTCACCGAACCCTCATCCATGCCACCAGAGCGATCCGGGTGAGCCCAATGAAAGGCACGCACCAATCTTTCGGCATGAATATCAGAGGCAGAGACCCAGGAATTATCCTCCTGACCATAACCCTTCCACTTAACCAAAATCCAGTATCTTCTCTACCTCATATTCCATGTTACCTTCAACCAAGACAGGGTCAGGAGGTGCCACCACAGGAACTACTGGTTCAACAAACCTCTTCAACAAGGACTTATGAAACACATTATGAATTTTAAATGTGACAGGAAGAGCCAACCGAAAAGAGTCCGGATTAATAATCTCCAAAACCTTGTAAGGTCCAATAAATCTAGGCTTAAACTTAGGAGAAGCCACCTTTATAGCGATATTTTTTGATGACAACCAAACCATATCACCCACCTTAAACTGGGGACCAACGGTCCTACGCTGGTTGGAAAACCGCTGGGCCTTTTCCTGGGAGAGAGACAACTTATTCACTACTTGGTCCCAGATCTGGTGCATTCTCTCCACCACAGTGTCAACACCTGGGCAGGCAGAAGGCTCCACCTGCCCTGAAGAAAATCGAGGGTGAAACACAAAGTTACAAAAAAAAGGTGACATCAAAGTGGCAGAACTAGCTCTATTATTTAAAGCAAATTCGTCCAAGGGCAAAAATGAAACCCAATCATCCTGATCGGCAGAAATAAAACATCTCAAATACGACTCAAAGTCTGGTTTGTTCTCTCCGTCTGCCCATTGGTCTGAGGGTGAAACGCAGAGGAGAAGGACAACTGAATTCCCAGCTTGGAACAGAAAGTCCTCCAAAATCTAGACACAAACTGAACTCCTCTGTCAGATACAATGTTCTCAGGAATCCCGTGCAAGCGAACCACCTGTTGCAAAAACAAGGGCACCAACTCTGAGGAAGATGGCAACTTAGGGAGTGGTACAAGATGGACCATCTTAGAGAATCTATCACAAATCACCCAAATAACAGTCATTCTCTGAGAGACAGGCATATCAGAGATAAAATCCATTGAAATATGGGTCCATGGCCTCCTGGGCACCGGCAAAGGCATCAACAAGCCACTAGAGCGAGAACAAGGTTTAGCCCGGGAGCAAGTCCCACAGGACTGCACAAAATTCCTGACATCATGAGACAAGGCGGGCCACCAAAAAGACCGACTCACCAGATCTCTAGTACCAAAAATACCTGGATGACCAGCCAATGCAGAGCAATGAACTTCAGACATCACTCTCTTCCTCCACTGGTCAGGAACATACAACTTTCCACTGGGACAACGCTCAGGTTTGTCCTCCTGAAACTCTTCCAGAGCACGTCTCAAATCGGGCGAGATGGCAGAAAGAACTACCCCCTCGCCTAAGATGGTAGCAGGCTTAGTCACAACAGGAAAATCAGCAAGGAAACTCCTAGAGAGGGCGTCTGCCTTGACATTCTTAGTGCCCGGAAGAAAAGAGACCACAAAATCAAAACGTGTGAAAAACAAGGCCCACCTAGCCTGTCTAGGATTCAAGCGCTTGGCCGACTCCAGGTAAATCAAATTCTTGTGGTCAGTAAGGACCACGACTTGGTGTTTGGCTCCCTCCAACCAATGTCTCCACGCCTCAAATGCCCATTTCATGGCCAACAGTTCCCGATTCCCCACATCATAGTTATGTTCGGATGGGGAGAACTTTCGGGAAAAGAAAGCACAAGGATTCATTTTAGATGTCACCGGATCTTTTTGGGACAACACCGCTCCTGCACCAATCTCAGAAGCGTCCACCTCCACCTGAAACGGGAGTGAGACATCAGGTTGCCGCAAAACCGGAGCAGAAGTGAATCTTCGCTTCAGCTCCTGAAAGGAAGAAACAGCCTCCGGAGACCAATTCAGCACATCAGCACCCTTCCTAGTTAAATCAGTCAATGGCTTGGCAATACCAGAAAAATTAGCTATAAATTTCCAATAAAAATTAGCAAAACCCAAAAACTTCTGGAGGGCCTTCAAAGAGGTGGGCTGAACCCAATCATAAATGGCCTGTACCTTGGCCGGGTCCATTTCAATAGTTGACGGAGACAAAATAAATCCCAAAAATGAAATCCTCTGTACCCCAAAAAGGCATTTCGATCCCTTGACATACAGGGAATTCTCCCTCAAAATCCGGAACACAGTCCGAACATGTTTCACATGAGAGTCCCAATTCTTGGAGAAGATCAAAATATCATCCAGATAGATAATCAAAAATTTATCCACAAAGTCTCGGAATATATCGTTCATGAAGCACTGGAAGACAGAAGGGGCATTAGTGAGCCCAAAAGGCATCACCAGGTACTCAAAATGTCCCTCCGGAGTATTAAACGCCGTCTTCCATTCATCCCCATGCTTAATGCGAATAAGATTATACGCCCCCCTGAGGTCAAGCTTGGTAAACCAGCAAGCACCTTTAACTCTGGAGAATAGATCAGAAATCAGGGGTAACGGATACTGATATTTAACAGTAATTTTGTTGAGGGCATGATAGTCAATACAAGGCCTTAATGAACCATCCTTTTTAGCCACGAAAAAAAACCCGGCACCTAAGGGTGAAGAGGATGGTCTAATATGACCCTTCTCCAACGACTCCTTAATATAGGATCGCATAGCCTCGTGCTCGGGTACAGATAAATTGAAAAGCCGACCCTTGGGGAATTTACACCCCGGGTTCAGCTCAATTGCACAGTCATAACTCCTATGAGGAGGCAAAGACGCAGACTCATTCTCACTAAATACATCAGAAAAGTCAGCCAAATAGTCAGGAACATCATGCGACTGGGGAGAGGTGGAGAAAACAGGAGCATCACTAAGGGCACACCGACAACCCCAACTCACCACAGACAAAGATTTCCAATCCAGAACTGGATTATGGATTTGCAACCAGGAAAATCCCAGAACAATGGTATTATGCAAATTATGCAACACCAAAAATCTGCAATTTTCTTGATGGTCTGGGGCGACCCGCATTACCACCTGGGTCCAAAACTGAGGTTTATTCTTTGCCAAAGGAGTAGCATCAATACCCCTCAAAGGGATAGGCGTCCGCAGAGGTGTCATAGGAAATCCACAACGTTTAGCAAAATCCAAGTCCATCAGGTTCAGAGCTGCTCCCGAATCCACAAAAGCCTTGGCAGAAAACGTGGGCAGGGAGCAGATCAGAGTAATTGCCAGAAGAAACTTAGGTTGAACACCACCCACAGAAAACGTGTGTGCACAACGTTTCTCTCGTTTAGGGCAGACAAAAATAATATGCGAGGCATCTCCACAAAAAAAACACAGCTTATTACGCCTTCTGAACTCCTGACGTTGCGCCCTAGACAAAACTCTATCACATTGCATAGGTTCAGACATTTGTTCAACAGGTGGCAAGATCTCTCTTGTAGTTTTGCGTTCACGTAAACGCCGATCCACCTGAATGGCTAATGACATAGAATCGTCAAGACCAGAGGGAACAGGAAATCCCACCATAGTATCCTTTACAGTTTCTGACAAACCCTTCCGAAAGAGGGCTGCCAAGGCATTATCATTCCAGGTAGTAAGGACTGTCCACTTTCGGAATTTTTGACAGTACAACTCTGCAGAATCCCTACCCTGGCTTAATGCCAACAGGGTCTTTTCAGCCTGATCAATAGCATTAGGTTCATCATACAACAACCCCAAGGCTTGAAAAAATGCGTTCACATTATTCAGAATAGGATCATCAGGTTTCAAAGAAAACGCCCAATCCTGGGGATCGCCGCGCAGCAAAGAGATGACAATTTTAACCTGCTGCGCGGAGTTCCCCGACGAGTTAGGCTTCAAGGCAAAAAATAATTTACAATTATTCTTGAAATTCAAGAATTTAGACCGATCCCCAAAAAACACATCAGGAGTATGAATCTTTGGTTCAGCAGCATGTGAATGAGCAAGATAGGCGGAAATTCCCCGCACTTCAGCAGCGAGCTGCTCCACACGATCAGACAATTGCTTCATCTCCATTGAGAGAAAAATTCCCCCTACGGCCACAGAGATATAGAGGAAAAAAATATGCACAAAAAAAAAATTCTGACATTTTTTTTTTTTTTACAATTCTCTCCTGCTATTGAGTACCCTAGGATCTGCGGTATGGCTGGTGATTCTGTTATGATGAGTCACCAAAGGAGGAAAAAACAAGATACTAGCTAAGTCCAGAAAAACCAGAGAGGTTGGCAGCTATCGGATTGCAGACCCCTGAACCTATCCACAACAACTAGCAGTAGCCGTGGGGGGTTCCTACGGTGCCCTAGACCCCTCGATCACAGCCGGAGAACTACATAGCCTAAAGACAGAAACGGGAAAAACTAAACTGCCCCAGAGCAGACCCCAAAGCAATAGGCAGCCCCCAACATATAATGACGGTGAAGCAAGATGAAAACACTAACACAGATAGAAAGATAGGTTGGGCAAATGATGGGGCCCAAGCTAACTAAATAGGACAGGATAGGAAAGCTGCTGTCTGCCATCCGCAAAAATCCTATCCAAAATGTGCCAACCGATAGATAGGAAAAACAGGCCCTGAAGTCGCTAGGCTTCAAAAGACTATATCAGCACTCAGGTATATTCTGAAGACAGAGCAAAAGATCAACAGATCAGAGACAAAAATGGAATTCAGCTCACCCCCAGCCGGGGATGGCAGAACTCCCAAAAACAAGGCAAAACAAAACTGAAGTGTACAAACCAGAGCAGAAAAACTTAGCTTTGAGAGGCAGGAATCAGACTGGTCTCCAAGAATCCAGCAGTATCACCAGCAAGGCAGAAGGGCGTCGACTGCCTTATATCCAGTCCTCAATTCCAACCACCCAGTCATCATCTAGCTGCCCAGGTGTTTGGTAATCAGCCTCACTACCTTCCTTCACCAGAGGAGGGAGTTCATCAGACCTCAACGGTGAAGGGAAAAATGAACTCACAACACTCTGCCAGACATAGCTTTAGCTAAGTGTGGTTGGTTTTCTCTGTGTCTAGTGGTTTGCTTTATGATCTTCCGCTGCCTAACTTAGACCTCATTCTGACCCGCTGTCTGTTTAGCCCCTTTGCTCTGATCCCCTATCCTCTCTGTATTTTGACCTCGGACCATTTCCTGACTATGCCTTTGTCTCTTCCCTCTATTTATGATGTACCCTCCTGGCTTTTGACCTTGAACTCCTTGACTGTCTTGACTCACGGCTTGCCTGCGAGAAGTGACATTAATGTGATGCAGAGTCACTTCTCATGGACAAATTTTTCTGCTAAAAATTAATGTAACATTTAGCGCAAACCTACTTTTGCTCATAGCAGGTGTAAATGTCAAATTATGTCACATAGACAGCCAAAACATGTAACAATTTGTTTTAAGGGTAAATGTTTCTTAAAGAAGCAATCTGATCAAATTTTTTATCCTTTTAACATATTGCAAGGATCATATTATAAAGCACTGTGTACTTGCAATTGCTAATTTCTCCCTTCTACCCTGCAAATTATTGTATTTAGGTTTATTACATCACGTGATTAAAAACGGACTAGCTGAATCCTCCTAAGCTCTAATGTAGAATCAGGAGGTCAATTTTCCCTGCACAAGTCATGAGTCATTGCAAAATGTCCCTGGCAGGGGGAGGAGGGAACAGCTGGGTCAGGAACTGAAGAGGGGGATGATAAATGAAGAGACTTTCTGTTTCTAAATAGAGCATGCAAAACAGAAGAATTACCTGGGTAGAAAAGCGAAATGAGCAATTGTAAGTGCATAGTACTATATAATATATCATGATTGCAATAAATTAAGATTATAAAAACTTTGATGGAAGTACTTCTTTAATAAATTTGGCACATCTTACTCCACTTCACATCAGTTTTAGGCCTCATTCAGACATCTTTTTTTTTCACATATGAAATAGCACTAGCTGGGGTTTTCACAGATAGCACTCGTACCTATGATAGTCTATGGGGCTGTGCACATGTCCGATTTTTTTCCTTGGAGAGGTCTGCGGAAAATCGAGGAGACGATTTTGATTCGATGGTTGGATCAAAATCTGCAATGCAAGTCTATGAATCAGTGAAAAAAATTAGATTGCACTCAGATGCCATCAGGGTGCCATCCGATTTGATTGGACAGTCTCGTAAATGAGAAAAACGGATGTCTGAATGAAGCCTTAGACTGATGTCAGTGGTATAAGAGCAGCACTAGATCCATATGGGTTTTCAGTCTTTGGTTGTAACCAAGAGTATATCCATTAGGTAACAACAAGTAGAGATCTTGAAAATGGTGAAGAATTAAAGGGCTATTGCCTGATATAGTAAGTTATCTCCTTTGCATAGGATCTCGTCTTGAATGGAGTGGATGTATGCATGCTCAAACTTTGCTCCATTCATTGTCTATGGGCCTTCCTGAAATATAGGCTTTTGCAGAGCTGTTTCCCGGGTTCCAGAGCCCCGATCTTGGGTTCACTGAGGGGTTCCAGCATTTGGACCCCAGTGATCAGTAACCTGTCCCATATTAGTGAGGTAGGGGATAACTTACTATTTTGGATATAATCCTTGAAATCTTGAAATACAATAGAAAATTGGACAACTATTCACATATAGAAGTCAAGCTTTAATTACAGGACTGAACATTCCCTCCAAACTCCCATAACCATCTTTTCATGCAATCTGAAAAAACTTTCAATTTGAGGAATGTGTGCTTCCTTAAAGGACTTCTCGTGATGTCAACCTCCTTCACAAGAAGCCTTTGCTTCTAGGCAAATCAATCACATCCATATATTATATGGTCAGCCATCCATTACCCCTGCATTGGCTTTCTAAATGTCCTCACTGAAATAAATCTAATTGATTAAACATCACATTGGAAATATCAAGGTCACGTTGGATCATCACCGAGTGAAATTAGCCAGGTTTTGTAGCACTTTAGCCACCAGGGTCAAGGCGCGAGCTGAAAGAGGATGAGGATGTTCAGGTGAGAGTTGAAATAGTCCTGGAGACAGAATAGCAGGGCACAGGAAACGCAAGAACAGGCAGGCGCTGACTAATCGGGAGCCCAGTTCTGGCTTTCCTCGTAGAATGACTTTTTCTTGCCAGGTTGAGAACACCGCCAAGAGCTCTTGAGGAAAATACCTGCGCACAACAAACATAGGCCTGTCATCCAAAGAAACATGTAAAAATACATAATATATAACCAATATACTTCAGAAAGTGCCAAAAAGGGTAAGGCCTCTGTTTATCAGACATTTCCCCAGTCTCTGGTGGCTCCATTGATGACGTGGTTTGTTGAAACCACTAAGGTCTCAGTCACGTCATGTTGAGACACTATCATTGGAGCCTGTTTACGGAGGCCAGCGGCAGACCAGGACTGGACTGTGGTATAGGCTATGACTCAGAATAAGTAATATAACGTACTCAACCTTTGTAGATTTAAAATAGAGATATACAGTATATTGGTATACATAAGCTTTATTGATATAATGGAATTATGAAGTGACACATTACATTTGTGACTGCATAATGTTCTCGATGGCTTCTTCGCAGCTCCTCCATAAATGTCCTCGGTTCTCTCGGAGTTCTTCTGGTGAACATCTCTGTGGATCGATCTCATGACTTTCGGTTGAGGCGTAAATGTGGGCGATAAAGGGGCCTAGAGATAACATTCACATATTATACAGGGTTGCCCATAATCTATTTCACTAAAATTCTTGACATTATCTGTGATATTACTATTTGGAGTTTAGTAATTGGTTCTACACATGTTGCCTCAGAAGGGTTGAAAAATATTAGAAAAAGAGCCTTTTCTTAAGCCAGAAATAGTTTGTCATTTGTCCAAAGGTATGGAATATTTCAAGGTCACGTTGGATCATCCCCGAGTGAAATTAACCTGGTTCTGTAACATTTTGACCACCAGGGTCAACCTGTTACATTACCCAGCCTGTCTTGGCTCAGATGTCAAACCTTGTTTTCTTCCCCCATTGTTGGAAACCTTTGAGCTAGTCCACATCTGCGGTAATTTGGCAACACCTCTGGCATCATCACTCAAGGCCTTTTAAGACCAGCTCAGGCAGTTATGTGCTGACTGAGTATTCCAGAAGTATAGCGTTCAGCTGCCATGTGTATTACAGGAGTTTGCTTCATCATCCATTTCACTCAGCTATCTAATCATCTTTCCAGCATAAAATCCAAGGGACGATGTTCATTTTAAAAATTGCGCTTCTTCCAAACCACGTAAAAGCATTCCTCAACCGTCTTGAGCAGTCCTCCTGCACTAATCGGAGAAGTTTAGGAAAATTGAGAGAGTACGTTGAGCTTATGCCCGTGTGTAATTATCTTTACAAGCAAGTAACTAGTTTGCCTTTTCTTCACTTCTATCCTGTGGTTAATCATTTGCCCGATGAAAATTACTGCATGTATATGTCTTCCATTAACCATTTTCCTACTGCAAGTTCCTGATTTCTTGATATGATATGTCTGTGCCAATAACCATCTTTGTGCTTCATGTCCCTGCCTGCATACACCTTTCCTATTAATCATTTGCCTGCTGCAAGTCCCGGATAGTTAAAACATCAACTTTTCCTGTGTATGTTCGCAAACCTAACTCTGCTTCATCTGGTGTTTCGTGCACCACGTTAATGTCTGCCTCCTGCATATTCTGCTGTCCTGGTTATTGCTGATCAATGTGTCAATAATCAAGGCCCGCTCTGCTGCACTATTGCTTCCAGCCCTTGTTGCTCGCCCTCAGTTATTGCTTAGAGAAGCCACATCACCAGGTTTATCCTTACTTGAATGAGAATGAGCTGTTGCGTGACTCACAGCCATGGCAAACAGGAATTGGTTTCTATACCCAACACTATATGCACTCTATGGGGTATCGAGGATGTAAGGTTAGTGGACTGTGCTGTCGCGTTCCTACACCTGGAGACACTAATTGCGTTGTGTGTGTATTGTGTCATGTTTCTTTTGTAAATACTGTGTCATGTAATTTATTTTGTATAGAGTGTGATAAGTATTGTTAGTATAATGTAGGATATGATCATTTAAATTAATGTAATACATAGTGTAAGTCATAGTGTTATGAGATAGATAGTATAATGTATAGGGATATAGATAGTTAACTGTAGGGTAAGAGAGAGTTAATGTGTGACACGAACCCACGGGGAAGGGATAATGTTAGGAAAGGATGACTGTGTAAAGAGGTCGACGAGATCGCGGGTACCTGCGTGCTGGGTCCAGAACTGAAAGGGCTGCATCCTTTACTCCCGTGGGGAAGCCTGAGTGAGCCAGACCAACCTCTGAACCCAGGATGGCAGGGAGAACCTAAAAAGGGCATGCAGCATCAGAAGCATAATAGGAGAAAGCGCGCGAAGCTGGGGAGTCTGGTGCCGGTGGAGTGCAGTGCAGAGGGCAGAGCAGAGAGCAGCGCACAGAGCGGTGAGCGGCGCACCCTGCTTCCCCCCACCAGAGGGTACCGGTTTGGCGACGGGCCATATAGAAGGAGCCCCCTGTCGCCTTCAGAGAGAGCCATCCAGATCAGAGCCATGCCAGCAGAGCAGAGCCGTACGGAGCAGAGCTGTGCCAGCAGAGCAGAGCTGTCCAGAGCAGACCCTTGCAAGCAGAGCAGAGCTGTGCCAGTGGACCAGAGCCGTGCTAGCACAGAAGAGCCGTGCAGAGCAGAGGCGTGCCAACAGAGCAGAGTCGGGTGTTGTAGCAGCCAAAGAGAGGAGTGCTCCATCCAGGGAGCACTAGCGGCATGCAGACCAACGTCGTCCGTTGCCTGCCAACAGCAGGGACCAGGGAGAGCAGGACGTGCAGTGTGTGTCCAGTGACGACCAGAGAACCAGGTGCCATATACTACGTGACTGTGAGTACCGCACACGTACTGCCCAAAATGGACCGCATATGAGACTGACACTTGCACCCTGATGTTGTCAGCTGTTAGTTGCCCTGACCGTTGTGACCTGACTTCACCAGTTAAGATAGTTAAGGAGCCACGATGGGCTCATACAGGACTGTGGCCCATGCCTTTGTTAGCCACATCAGTATGTAGACTAGGGGCAGTGGAAGGTACCGGAGACCGACCAATGCTGCCAGAAGATGGACCAACGACTTCAGTACCATCCTGTAGAAGGTGCTGTGCCCGCCGTTGCTGGCGCTATTGAGTTTGCAGCAGTAGCTGCAGTGTTAGGACTTCCTGATACGCTTGCTACTAAACTGTCGTTATTTGAACCGTTGTACTTAATTTTGCCATTTATACTGTTTGACCCTTTACCTCCCTGCGTGGAGTATTCCCCTGTAAATAAACCTGTTAACCTTTGCTTTGCTTCCCGTCCGTCACTGCATCCCGCGTTCCTGCGATTTCTACAATAGCGTCGTGGTAGTTAGAGAGTTAGGTACTGCACACCCTTCTGAAGTGTGGTACCCCACCATCCAGGTAAGTTGGAGGCTCCTGACCACGCTCCAACACCTGCATCCCACACAACAGAGTAGTTCAGCAAAGCAACATTGCGGCTCCCTGCTTGGAGTGTAGCAGAGCACCTTTGATGGCTCCCTGCATGGAACACTAAACGTGCTGGGAGGCGGGTGGAGTTAGAATACATAAGAGAGTGGGAAGGTTTAGAATTTCAGGCAGTTCGAGGTCAGAGAGTCACTCAGAGAGGAGTGAGGAAAGAAGATCCCTGGAAGAGGGATGGAGGAAGGAGGTGCTGCAGCAGATCTCAGTGACCTGGGTCTGCTGGCACGGGAAAGGAAAGAAGGAGAAAGACATTGAATCGAAACCTGATCTTCCATAAGAAGGAAAGACTAGTACGGAACGTAGGAGAAAAAGGGAACAGAGGACGTGGGTTAGAGGAAGAACCCTGCCTAGAAGTTCTAAGCGCAAGGCCGGGGCCCGGTCCCCGAGGTTGTATGGACACTAATGGTTCTACAGCAGACACCGGTGGAGTAGTGGGCTGTAAATGCACTACTCCCATCTAAGACTTGGGGGCACAACAGCAACATTGATAATGAGCCGGGACTCAGGAGTGAGGAGTCCCCGAAGCAGGCTACAGCTGTCTGCCGTACAAGTAGAGTTCTTGGGAACATCTGTCAGGAGGCACTCCAGTGTAACTCAGTACTAGGAGTACTTCACACTTAAAGGCGCTATAAGAGGAGACGTTCAGAAAGGCACATGTTGGCGGAGTGTTGGAAGGGAGCATTCCATCTGGCCTGGAGGTTGACTGAGACCTTGACCCGGAGGACATGGCACGGAGGCAGGCACCTGTGTGTACTACAGACTGTGAGTAAAGCTTTGGAATTACAATCCCTGGTGTCCTCCATTCATTCTCGCGCCAACGCACCCAGCACCGCTACATCTGGGTACCAGCTTCTACACCGCATGCGCCTCTCCTCTACCCCGACATCTACACTGCCCTGGGGCTACAGCTCCACCTGTGGGGAGCTTCACCATCTTGGCTGCAACACACCACCAGCCCCAGAGGACCTGCATGCAGCGTCGGCCTAACATCTCACTTGCCGAACACAACAGGTGGCGTCACAAACTATTCCATTAACTACATTCCACCATTCAATCTCCCCTTTTTACATTGGGCGCCCAGGGCCACGGACCGGGTCACCGCCGCTGTGACACATCCTGCTGACACCGGCTCGGTACCAAGTACCCCACAGCCCTGGGAGGGCGACCCAAATTTTGGCGTCACGAACAGGATGACGAGACCCGATGCCATCGGGTTCTGTGTGCCTGAGACTTAAAGTTTTTGAAAATGTGCAGAAGACCCGATTTAATAGACTGAAACATGAACATTAAAAATGGCCGCTGGCGTGGTGAAGAAGGGCGTGATAACATGGGAGGTCCTAAGAAAAGACCGCGAACTGTCCTGGGCCTCCCCTGCCTGAATTACTATGCAACGGCGACATGGTCTACCACCCCGAGGGGTTTGTATACTGGCTTGGTATGGAGGAGTTGGAAGAAGGCGCCGCCCCAAGAAGGAGGAGCGGAAGCCAGTGGCGGGAAAAGAGCCGAGACAGGAAGAAGAACGCCAGAACGCCATCTTGGAAGGAGACGGGAGGAGGCCTGCGGAGCGCAAGGAGGTTATGCTAAATCTCCCTGGCGCCATGGTTGAAGGCTCCAACCCAGTGTCCGAGATGAACCGCCAGCAGCTGGAGGACGAAATAGCCCAGCTGACGCACTGCCTGCAACTGAGGCAGGAAGCGCTATGGACTTTAAAGCTGCAGCGCGTCCAGGAAGGGCCAACACCTGCGGTACCCCCACCACTGGTACCCGCCGCTGCTGCATCGGAACCTTTCCAGGCAGACTCTATGGAGCCTGCGCCCGCTGCCATACCACTGGCCGCATCCACTGTCCCCTCTCTGCCGGTACCACCGGAGGAGTTGTACAAGGCCCTGGGAGCCGAAACGGAGGAAGAGAAGCCCCCGTCCGGACCTGACGCGGCCGCGCAGGTCCCTCCAGAGACCCCTGCAGATCCAGAGCTGCCATTAGCTCCACCACCGTCCCCGGCGTCCAACCAAACAGCGTCCGCCGGGAGGCACCAGGTATATACCCCGGCCCTCCTAATGGGTTGCCCCCTGAGTTCACGTTGTCAGAGGTTGGTTTGCGGGAACTCGAAATGGGGCAGTTGGAAGAGTCAGCTGGGGGCACTAGGCTGTCGGAGATGGGGAGATGGAAGAGGTCCCTACTGAGAAGGGTACGGCTAGAACAGGCGTGCACGAACCGGCATCTTCAGGGCTTGGAGGAGTCTAGGTCGATTGGGATAGTGACAACAGGCTATGGCTTCCCCAGATGTCAGGCCTCGCACCAGAGCAGCGGAACCACCCATCAATGAGGAACAGTTGATGGGCATTGATATGCATCATGGGTTCCCTTTACCACAGCTCCAATGCCCTTTGGCAAGCAATCAGCAACAAGACGAAGACACCCAGAGTTTCAACCCTGGAAGCAGTTCCAGTCCAGAAACCTCAGGAGGGGATAACAATTAGTCAAGATGCTTCTTGAAATAACTCTCGTTACCCAGGAGGGTATTTGCACCGTTGTGCCCTTTGTTTTCTATTTTTTGACCATCATGGTTCAGTTTTGTTTCCCAGTTGTTGCCCCGTTATATTGGCAGCCTTCCACTTGAACTGCAGAGAACATGAACGCTGAATGGTCCAGAACTGTTATTGTATATAGTTTGCACCTCTTTAAGTGCTCTCTCTTGGTTTTACATAGGACTCTCTCTTCTTGAAGGAAGAACTACCTCAGCATAAGGACATTTCCAAACATGTTGGCCGGACCCGTGTCTATTATTTGCGCTTAGTGATAATGGTTAATATATTTTTGAAACAGAAAGCTAGAAATTGATAATGCTTAATGACAGATTTTATAGAGTATAGTTGAGAAAGGACTATAGTGAATGTTTTACAAATGCAGAAATTTAGTAGATGGTATACTAAAGAAATTTTGAAGTACAAATACCTTGAATGTGAATAAAGAATTGAAGTTACAGGTGATGAACCAGACACCAGCGGTTGTCATATAAGAAAGTAAGAGAATGTGAAAAGTAACAGAGCAGAGATGTGTTGCTAGAAAATGTGAATTGATATTGAGTTGCTTCCATAGCACTTTAAATTAGGTAACAAAATTTTGAATTTAGATAGCTAGTTAAAACTGTTTGCAACGTTCAAGAAATCGTGCCTCCCACATTGGGAAGTTTAGTATAAGAAATGTTTATTCAGCATTACAAAAATGTTGTATGTTCCTGTATTGTCAACTTTGTTTGCCTTGCAGCCCGCGGACGTGTTGCGTTTAATGGGGGGTATGTGGTGCCCCTGAGGCTCAGTCGCCACAGAGGTACTGCACCTCCTCTTGAGGTGTGGTACCCCACCATCCAGGTAAGTTGGACGCTCCTGACCACGCTCCAACACCTGCATCCCACACAACAGAGTAGTTCAGCAAAGCCACATTGCAGCTCCCTGCTTGGAGTGTAGCAGAGCACCTTTGGTGGCTCCCTGTCAGGAACACCGCACTGCACTAGCTCACTGAGCCAGTGCGCGTGTCCTGAGTAATACAACCTGTGCTCAGAGATACCTATGGAGCGGGCAGCAGCAAAGAAGAAACGTGCTTCTGACCCACAGGACCTGAAGCATGTGACTGCTGGGGGCGTGGCCTAAACTCCCGAGAGTTAGGAGCTGCAGGAAAACTTCTAGAATGGTAACTACGGAACAAAGTTACTAATAGGCATAGACAGGGAAATAAACCAGATCAGGCCGGGGTCAAAGCACGAGATAGCATGACAATTACCAAAGGGCAAGACAGAACGGATAGTCAAGACATAGCCAAGAAGTCAAAAACCAGAGAAGCAGATATACAGTACAGAATCAACAGGCAAACTCACAACGGGGGACTGAACCGGATCAGAACCATATAAGCAAACTATAAGACAACGAACAGGCACACAGGGGTCACAACACTCGGCCAAAGGCAAAAGTATAACTGACAGGGATTGGAATATCTCAGGGCAATAAAAAGCTCTGCCTGAACCAAAGAAAGGCCACAAAAATTAACCCCAGGCGTGCAGGTCAAAGCCTGCGCTGAGCTCAAGACATTAACCCCTGACGTGCAAGTCAAAACCTGCACTGGGATTATGACAGTACCCCCTCTCAACAGGGGGCCTCTGGACCCCTAGGCTTCCCCGGGTACTTGGCATGGAAAGCCCGAACCAGGCTATCTGCATGTACAGAGTGAGCAGGGACCCACGAGTGATCCTCCGGTCCATATCCCTTCCAGTGGACCAGGTACTGCAAAGAGCGGCGCACCCGCCGAGAGTCCACAATATGTCCAACCTCATACTCCAAGTGACCCTCCACCAACACTGGAGGAACAACAGACTCGGAGTCCTCCTTGACAGACCCCACGGGTTTCAACAGAGATTTATGGAACACATTGGATATCTTTAAGGAGGCGGGGAGACGCAACCTATATGCCACCGGGTTGACTATCTCCACAATCTCGTATGGACCAATGAACTTTGGTCCCAATTTAGCTGACGGTACCTACAAGTTGATGTTACGTGTGGAAAGCCAAACCTTCTCCCCCACCTGAAACATGTGTCCCGGGGCCCTCTTTTTGTCAGCAAAATATTTGTACCTCCCCTGAGCCCGAGAGATATTACGCTGGACCTCAGCCCAGAGGTTTTTTAACCGTTGAACGGACCCCTCTGCTCCTGGACAACCGGAAGCCACCAGTGAAAACTCCCCAAAATGAGGATTAAACCCATAATTGATTAGGAATGGGGATATGCTGGTGGACTGACTCACCCGGTTGTTAAAAGCGAATTACGCCAACGGTAACGCATCACACCAATCCTCCTGTCTGGCGGAGGTCAGACACCTGAGAATTTGTTCCAGGGATTGATTGGTGCGTTCCGTCTGACCATTACTCTCCGGGTGATATGCCGACGAGAAGGAGAGTGAGATGCCGAATTTCATACAGAATGCCCTCCAACATTTGGCCACAAACTGCACATCTCTGTCAGACACCACATTCAGGGGTACCCCATGCAATCGGACCACATGCTGCACGAACAACCTTGACAATGTTTCTGCTGAGGGTAGTGCTGCCAAGAGAATGAAATGGGCCTGTTTTGAAAACCTATCCACCACCACCCAGATCACGGTATTGCCCCTGGAAGGTGGAAGACCGGTGATAAAATCCATGGAGAGATGAGTCCATGGCCTATCAGGAACCTGTAAAGGTATGAGTTCCCCAGCCGGCCGGTTATGCAAGCTTTTGGAATGGGCACAAACTCCACAAGCAGCAATGAATTTCTTGACATCGGACCCCAGTGAAGGCCATCAAAAAATCCTGGCTACTGCCTCTCTAGTGGCCGTGATACCGGGATGAGCACTCAGCCTAGACTCATGAAACTCCTGCAGAAGTCTAGGCCGCAATAAATCCGGAACAAACAATTTATCCCCTGGCCTGGTCATCGAAGCTAGGAACTGAGCCCTCAAAATTTCTTGTTCCAACTCTGATGAGACCCCCACCACTACCACCCCTGGGGGAAGAATGGAGGATGGTGGCTCGGGGGAGACACCGGGTCAAAACTTCTGGACAGGGCATCCGCTTTAACATTTTTGGACCCTGGTCGAAAAGTAATGAAAAATTGAAAGCGTGAAAAAAAAGTGACCAACGGGCTTATCTAGGAGTAAGCCTCTTAGCAGATTCAAGGTATGCCAAATTTTTGTGATCCGTGATAACAGTGATAGGGTGAGCCGCCCCTTCCAAAAAGTGCCTCCATTCTTCGAATGCCAGCTTGACCGCAAGAAGTTCTCTATTGTCTACATCATAATTTCTCTTGGCGGATGAGAACTTCTTGGAGAAGAAGGCACAGGGTTTGAGATTAGCAAGGGTGGCCGGACCTTGGGACAAGCCTGCACTGAGCTCAAGACATTAACCCCTGACGTGCAAGTCAAAACCTGCACTGGGATCATGACATCCCTGCTTGGAACACTAAACGTGCTGGGAGGTGGGTGGAGTTAGAATACATAAAAGAGTGGGAAGGTTTAGAATTTCAGGCAGTTCGAGATCAGAGAGTCACTCAGAGAGGAGTGAGGAAAGAAGATCCCTGGAAGAGGGATGGAGGAAGGAGGTGCTGCAGCAGATCTGTGACCTGGGTCTGCTGGCACGGGAAAGGAAAGAAGGAGAAAGACATTGAACCGAAACCTGATCTTCCATAAGGGTATGTGCACACGCTGCAGATTCTGCTGCGTTTCCGCAGCGTTTTTGGCTCTGCAGAAACGCAGCAGATTTTGCTGCGTTGTACAGTACCATTATTTCCTATGGAAATAAAAAAAAGCTGTGCACATGCTGCGTTTTTTTCCGCGCGGTTTTCAATCCGCAGCATGTCAATTGTTTGGTGCAGAAACGCTGCGGTTTTACACCTCATCCATTATGAGGTGTAAAACCGCAGGGCAAAACCGCAGAAAAAACGCAGATAATCCGCAGATAAACCGCAGAAAAACCGCAGCACTTTGTCCTGCGGATTTCCTGCGGTTTTCTCTACAAAATCCGCAGAGACTAAAAACTACGTGTGCACATACCCTAAGAAGGAAAGACTAGTACGGAACGTAGGAGAAAAAGGGAACAGAGGACGTGGGTTAGAGGAAGAACCCTGCCTAGAAGTTCTAAGCGCAAGGCCGGGGCCCAGTCCCCGAGGTTGTATGGACACTAATAGTTCTACAGCAGACACCGGTGGAGTAGTGGGCTGTGAATGCACTACTCCCATCTAAGACTTGGGGACACAACAGCAACATTGATAGTGAGCCGGGACTCAGAAATGAGGAGTCCCCGAAGCAGGCTACAGCTGTCTGCCGTACAAGTAGAGTTCCTGGGAACATCTGTCAGGAGGCACTCCAGTGTAACTCAGTACTAGGAGTACTTCACACTTAAAGGCGCTATAAGAGGAGACGTTCAGAAAGGCACATGTTGGCGGAGTGTTGGAAGGGAGCATTCCATCTTTCCTGGAGGTTGACTGAGTCCCTGACCCGGAGGACACGGCACGGAGGCAGGCACCTGTGTGTACTACAGACTGTGAGTAAAGCTTTGGAACTACAAGCCCTGGTGTCCTCCATTCATTCTCTCGCCAACGCACCCAGCACCGCTACATCTGGGTACCGGCTTCTACACCGCTTGCGCCTGTCCTCTACCCCGACATCTACACTGCCCTGGGCTACAGCTCCATCTGTGGGGAGCTTCACCATCTTGACTGCAACACACCACCAGCCCCAGAGGACCTGCATGCAGCGTCGGCCTAACATCTCACTTGCCGAACACCACAGGTGGCGTCACAAACTATTCCATTAACTACATTCCACCATTCAATCTCCCCTTTTTACACTGGGTGCCCAGGGCCACGGACCGGGTCACCGCCGCTGTGACACATCCCGCTGACAACCGGCCCGGTACCGAGTACCCCACAGCCCTGGGAGGGCGACCCACTTGCTACTAAACTGTCGTTATTTCAACCGTTGTACTTAATTTTGCCATTTATACTGTTTGTCCCTTTACCTCCCTGCGTGGAGTATTCCCCTGTAAATAAACCTGTTAACCTTTGCTTTGCTTCCCGTCCGTCACTGCATCCCTCGTTCCTGCGATTTCTACAATAGCGTCGTGGTATTTGGAGAGTTAGGCTAAGTGCACACGTACCGGAACTCTCGCGGAAATTACCGCGAGAGTTCCGGAATTCCATTCCGCTGGAAAATCGCATTTTAAATTCCCGCGATTTTCCCGCGGAAAAACTAGCATTTTGCAAGCGTATTTAGCTTGCAAAATGCTAGCGTTTTCCAAGCGATCTGTAGCATCGCTTGAAGAACTGATTGACAGGTTGGTCACACTCGTCAAACATAGTGTTTGACAAGTGTGACCAACTTTTTACTACTGAGGCCGCCTATGCAGCATCAGTAGTAAAAGATAGAATGTAAAAAAAAATAAAAAATAGTGTTATTCTTACCTTCCGACGTCCCGCGCAGCCGTTCCCAGTAATCCTTTGCGAAAATGCCCGCGATGGCGTCCGTTCTCGCGGGATCGCAGGAATTTTCGCATAGGATTACTGGGAACGGATGCGTGGAGAGAGGCGGGAATGCTGCGCTGGACGTCGGAGGGTGAGAATAACAATATTTTTTATTTTTAAATTCTATTTTTTACAGGGATATGGTACCCAAAGCCCGGAGGACAGTCTCCTCTCCTCCGGACCGTGGGTACCATCCGCAATTGTTCTGCTTACTTTCCGCATGGTGTGCA
Organism: Dendrobates tinctorius; assembly: GCF_039654945.1. Taxonomy (NCBI): domain Eukaryota; kingdom Metazoa; phylum Chordata; class Amphibia; order Anura; family Dendrobatidae; genus Dendrobates; species Dendrobates tinctorius. The sequence continues at coordinate 13,150,393 of NW_027361772.1, read as the reverse complement.
CAGGCACATGCGGGAAGTAAGCGGAACAATGCATTCCTATGGGTGCGGGATCGCCGCGATTCCGCAAATTAATGAGCATGCTGCGTTTTTTACCGCGAAGCGATTCCGCCGCGGTAAAAACCGCAGCATTAGCACAGCTTTGCGGAATCCCATAGGAATGCATGGGATGCTTATTTTTCGCGTTTTCGCTGCAAAATCGCGCTGTTAAAACCGAAAACGCGGAAAAAACGCTACGTGTGAACTCAGCCTTAGAGTTTGGAGTGCAAAGTGAGAAGAGCTGTGAAAAGGGTGATTCACAGTGAGTGGAGACTAAGATGAAGGGATAGTGCAATCCTGAAGAGAAAGTGATAGCAAGAGACAAAGTATCCTTCCTGAGACAGGTCCTAGGAGACCTTGTACTTAGCAAGACTGAGAGACAAGGACTAATGAAGGATCCCGAGCGGTAGATCTGGAAGCCAGTAGTGGGAAAAATAGGACGTGGAACCGCTGAGCAAGTAGGAAGACTTGTAAATAAGGACTGTAGCGTTAAAGCTGGGTTGTGGCAAAGTAAGGAGAAACACTGTGCCGTGAAAGCCCGGAAGTATATTACAGAGGAATAAAACTGTGTGGAATAATGCTTCATACTGTAAAGGAAACGTCCATAAGACTTTGTACTCGATATCCCTTGTATATAACCCTTAGCAAGTTATCATTCAGTAAAGAGTTTATTATGGAATGGGGGTCTCCCTCAATGAACTGTGCAAAATCTGGTCCTGGCAAGCCCACGTCGGCCACATGAGGTCTGCATGAGTGTAAGGCCCTCACAACATGAGTCCACACACCCAGCAAGGCCTCACACTTTAACCCCTTCATGACCCAGCCTATTTTGACCTTAATGACCTGGCCATTTTTTGCAATTCTGACCAATGTCCCTTTATGAGGTAATAACTCGGGAACGCTTCAACGTATCCTAGTAATTCCGAGATTATTTTTTCGTGACATATTGGGCTTCATGATAGTGGTAAATTTAGGTCGATAATTTTTGCGTTTATTTGTGAAAAAAATGGAAATTTGGCAAAAATTTTGAAAATTTTGCAATTTTCAAATTTTGAATTTTTATTCTGTTAAACCAGAGAGTTATGTGACACAAAATAGTTAATAAATAACATTTCCCACATGTCTACTTTACATCAGCACAATTTTGGAAATAACATTTTTTTTCGTTAGGATGTTATAAGGGTTAAAAGTTGACCAGCAATTTCTCATTTTTACAACAAAATTTACAAAACCATTTTTTTTAGGGACCACCTCACATTTGAAGTCACTTTGAGGGGTCTAAATGGCAGAAAATACCCAAAACTGTCACCATTCTAAAAACTGCACCCCTCAAGCTACTCAAAACTACATTCAAGAAGATTATTAACCCTTCAGGTGCTTCACAGGAATTAAAGCAACATGGAATGAAAAAATGGACATTTTAATTTTTCCAACCAAAATTTTATTTTAGCATCAATTTTTTCATTTTCACATGGGTAACAGGATAAAATGTATCCTAAAATTTGTTGGGCAATTTCTCCTGAGTACACTGATACCTCATATGTGGTCATAAACCACTGTTTGGGCGCACGGCAGGGCTCAGAAGGCAAGAAGCGCCATTTTACTTTTTGAATGTAAAATATGCTTGAATGTTTATTGGTTGCCATGTCTTGTTTTAAGAGCCCCTGTGTGCCTAAACATTGGAGCTCCCCCACAAGTGACCCCATTTTGGAAACTAGACCCCCCGAAGGAACTTATCTAGATGTGTGGTGAGCACTTTGAACCCCCAAGTGCTTCACAGAAGTTTATAACGCAGAGCCGTGAAAATAAAAAAATAATTTTTTTTCCTCAAAAATGATTTTTTAGCCCGCTATTTTTTATTTTCCCAAGGGTAACAGGATAAATTGGACCCCAAAAGTTGTTGTCCAGCTTGTCCTGAGTACGCTGGTACCACATATGTGGGGGAAAACCACTGTTTGAGCGCACGGCATTGGTCAGAAGGGAAGGAGCGTCATTTGACTTTTTGAATGGAAAATTAGCTCCAATCGTTAGCGGACACCATGTTGTGTTTACAGAGCCACTGTGTGCGTAAACTTTGGAGCTCCCCCACAAATGACCCCATTTTGGAAACTAGACCCCCTAAGGAACTTATCTAGATGCATAGTGAGCACTTTGAACCCCCAGGTGCTACGCAGAAGTTTATAACGCAGAGCCGTTAAAATAAAAATATTTTTTTTCCCTCAAAAAATAAATTTTTAGCCTGCTATTTTTTATTTTCACAAAGGTAACAGGATAAATTGGACCCCAAAAGTTGTTGTCCAGCTTGTCCTGAGTACGCTGGTACCACATATGTGGGGGGGACCACTGTTTGGGCACACGTTGGGGCTCAGAAGGGAAGTAGTGACGTTTTGAAATGCCGACTTGATGGAATGGTCTGTGGGCATCATGTTATGTTTGCAGAGCCCCTGATGTACCTAAACAGTGGAAACCCCCCACAAATGACCCCATTTTGGAAACTAGATCACCCAAGAAACTAATATAGATGTGTGGTGAGCACTTTGAACCCCCAAGTGCTTCACAGAAGTTTATAACGCAGAGCCGTGAAAATAAAAAAATATTTTTTTTTCCTCAAAAAATTATTTTTAGTCCACTATTTTTTATTTTCACAAGGGTAACAGGATAAATTGGACCCCAAAAGTTGTTGTCCAGTGTGTCCTGAGTACGCTGGTACCCCATAAGTGGGGGGGTACCACTGTTTGGGCACACGTTGGGGCTCGGAAGGGAAGTAGTGACGCTTTGAAATGAAGACTTGATGGAATGGTCTGTGGGCGTCATGCTACATTTGCAGAGCCCCTGATGTACCTAAACAGTGGAAACCCCCCACAAGTGACCCCATTTTGGAAACTATATCACCTAAGGAACTAATCTAGATGTGAGGTCAGCACTTTGAACCCCCAAGTGCTTCACAGAAGTTTATAACGCAGAGCTGTGAAAATAAAAAAATATTTTTTTTTCCTCAAAAAGTGATTTTTAGCCCACTATTTTTTATTTTCACAAGGGTAACAGGATAAATTGGACCCCAAAAGTTGTTGTCCAGTTTGTCCTGAGTACGTTGATACCCCATATATGGGGGGGACCACTGTTCGGGGACACGTTGGGGCTCGGAATGGAAGTAGTGACGTTTTGAAATGCCGACTTGATGGAATGGTCTGTGGGCGTCATGTTACGTTTGCAGAGCCCCTGATGTACCTAAACAGTGGAAACCCCCCACAAGTGACCCCATTTTGGAAACTAGACCCCCCAAGGAACTTATCTAGATGTGTGGTGAGCACATTGAACCCCCAAGTGCTTCACAGAAGTTTATAACGCAGAACCGTGAAAATAAAAAATCTTTTTTTTCCACAAAAATAATTATTTTAGCCCCCATTTTTTTATTTTCCCAAGGGTAACAGGAGAAATTAGACCCCAAAGTTGTTGTGCAATTTTTCCTGAGTACCCTGATACCCCATAAGTGGGGGTACACCACTGTTTGGGCACACGTCGGGGCTTGAAATGGAGGGAGCACCGTTTGACTTTTTGAACGCAAAATTGGCTGGAATAAATGGTGGCTCCATGTCGCGTTTGGAGAGCCCCTGATGTGCCTAAACAGTGGAAACCCCTCAATTCTATCTCCAACCCTAACCCCAACACACCCCTAACCCTAATCCCAACCCTAATCATAATCCTAACCACAACCCTAATCCCAACACACCCCTAACGAAATCCCAACTCTAACCCTAACCACAAGCCTAACCGTAATCCCAACCCCAACCCAACCCTAATCCCAATTCCAACCCTAACCCTAAGTTCAACCCTAACCCTAAATTCAACCCTAACCCTAAGTTCAACCCTAACCCTTAGTCCAACCCTAACCCCTAGTCCAACCCTAACCCCTAGTCCAACCCTAACCCCTAGTCCAACCCTAACCCTTAGTCCAACCCTATCCCTTAGTCCAACCCTAGCCCTAACCCTAGCCCTGGACCTAACCCTAATGGGAAAAAAAAAAATATATATTTTATTATTTGTCCCTACCTATGGGGGTGATAAGGGGGGCGGTGATTTACTTTTTATTTATTTTGATCACTATGAAAGTTTATCATAGTGATCAAAATAAATGAATGAATCTGCAGCGTTGCAGATTCGATTCGGCGCACTGCGCATGCGCCCGCATCTTGTAAGATGGCGGCGCCCATGACGCTGGATGGCAGGACACCGGGATGGATAGCGGGAGGTCGGAGGCACAAAGGAGGGTGAGAGTGGGTGATCGGAGGGGCGATCGGAGGGCTGGGGGGGGCGGAGGGAAGGCGGAGGGGCAGATCATGACGGCGGCTGCCGATCGGTGCCGTCAGACGGTGGCGGCAGCCGATCGGTGCCGTCAGTCGGTGTGGGGGGGGTCGGGTCTCGGTGTCCAGCCATGGACGATGCTATTTCAGCATCGGCCATGGCTGGATTGTAATATTTCACCAATTTTCATTGGTGAAATATAACAATCGCTCTGATTGGCAGTTTCACTTTTAACAGCCAATCAGAGCGATCGTAGGCACGTGGGGGCTAAGCCACACCCCCAGGTGTTAACTCTGAAGGGTCCTTTGTGTGCGGGTCGGGTGACCTTTCAGTGACCCCGGTCACCCGACCCGCAGGGGGGCTATTTATAGCATGACGCCTACGTAGGCGTCATAGGTCGTTTGGGCACTGCTTTTCATGACGCCTACGTAGGCGTCATAGGTCGTGAAGGGGTTAATGTAACTTGCGGGGGAACTGAAGATGAGTGCCTTGCCTATTGCTACCACCCTGCACCACAGTGAAAGGAGTCTGGAGTACCTGAGTGTCATGATGTGATGGTCTTCGGTAAAGAAGGGGGTCTCAAACTGTCCCTGGAACTGGGACGCTAACTATCCCTGTCCCGGGGGTACTTTTGAAGGTAGAGAAGCCCGAGTATCTAGCCTTACTATGTTCCTGTTAAACCCTGATCTGTCCCCTCTCCCACATCATGAAGCATTAGACAGAAATGTAAGGTAAACAAGACACCAAGAAAAAGCAGGGATCATAGAAAGCCACAAAACATATAAGCACTCACCAAAGGTCGATAGGTATATAGGGAAGGATAGGCATGTACCAACCAAATGGGAATTGGACAATGAGGAAAGCATATGGGTCGCCCTCGCACACCCAGGGCAGCGGGGTACTCGGTACCGGGCCGGTGTCATGGCGGGAATGTGTCACAGCAGTGGTGACCCGGTCCGTGGCCCTGGGCGCCCAATATCAATGGCGGTGATGTTAATGGTGTTAGAGTTTATTAGAATAGTTCGTGACGCCACCCGTGGTGTTTGGCAAGTAAGATGGTAAGCCAACGCTGCATACAGATCCGCTGGGACTGATGGTGTGGTGCAGCAGAGATGGTATAGCTCCCCACAGGTGGAGCTGTAGTCCCAGGGCAGTGTAGGTGCAATGGGTTAGGAGAAACGCGGAATGGTATGGAGGCTGGTACCCAGGTGTAGTGGTGCTGGAATAACTGGGGGACACCAGAGTATGTGGTTCCAAAGCTTTACTCACTGTTTGCAGTTCACACAACTGCCTGCCTCCGTACTGTGTTCTCCAGGTCAGGGCTCCAGCCAACCTCCAGGCAGGATAGGATTCTCCCTTCCACACTCCGCCAACATGTACCTTACTGAACGACTCCTCCAATGCGCCTTTAGGTGCGAAGCACTCCAGTACTTAGTTACCCTGGAATGCCTCTCTCTAGGTGTTCCTAGTCTTTACTTGTATGACAGACAGCTGTAGCCTGCTCGGGGACTCCTCACTGCGTCCCGGCTCTCTATTCAGTTGCTGTTGTGTCCCAAGTCTATGATGGGAGCAAGGCGTTAGCGGCTCACTACTCCTCCGGTGTCTGTTGCCGGACATAAAGTTCCAGTCAACTTCAGGGACCGGGCCCTGGCCTTTGCGCTCTCTGGACTGGAAGGGTTCTCTCTCTTTCTCAACCTGCTTCCCACCGTCCTTCTGTTCTCCTTCGTTCCGATCTGTTCTCTCTCTCTTATGGAATCTGTAGTCTTCAGTCTACGTCTCTTTCTCCTTCTCTTCCTTCCCTGAGGAGCTCATTCCACTAAGACCAGTCCTCAGTCTCTCCTGACTGACTTCCTTCCTTCGCCGTGAGCTCCTCTCAGGCTGACCTGCTGTCAGCCTGCTCTCTCTCTCTCTCAGACCCTCGTCTGACTGACTTGAAATCCTACACCTTCCCTCTCTTTTATATCTAACTCCACCCGTCCCCCCAGCACCTCTCATGTTACGAAGCCAGGGACCACAAAAGGCACCCTATGACCTTTCCAGTATAAAGCATGGATGGGTCCCTGCTGAACTATCCTGTGTGTGGGGTGCAGGTGTTGGAATGCGGAAAGGAGTTCCCAGCCTACCTGGATGGTGGGGCACTACACCTTAGGAGAAGGTGCAGTACCTCTGTGGAGACTGAAGCCTCAGGGGCGCCACACATACACCCCCTAAAAGCATGCAACAATCTTCAGTAACAACAATAATCTCCAATATAGCACAGCGTCTCCAAGGAGCTAGGAAGCAAAGATTTCACTGGCAAGGCAAAGAATGTCTGACCAAGTTTTATAGGGAGAGGCAATGACCAGATCAGAAGCAGCTGCAATTGAGCTGCAAGTTTCTGACCAGCATAGAAAGGGTCGTTAACCTCTTCAGCAACCTAGGAACCCAAATCCATTTAATTTGGGATACAAACACACAGGCTAAGGCCAGAGTCACACTTGCGAGAAACTCACACGAGTCTCGCGTCTCAGTACCCGGCACTGCCGTGGCACTCAGAGTCGAGTGCTCAGTTGCATAGAAATACATGCAGACGCCCACTCCCGCAAGTGTGACTCTGGCCTTAATGGAAGATTTGTAATTCACAATACAAAGTGATCTTCTAACCCCAGATCTCCCAGGAGGACGTGACACACTCGTGATACTGAGGTGGAAAAAAAGGCTCCTTTGCCACATGCAAAGACACAAATATTATCAAGGTCACTAGGTCACTAATCCTTTTTGGACCTTTGATTATTGTCTCTTTTCTGCAGATATGATGAAAGAGATTTATAGTATCTTTTCTATGATGCATACACTGTGAGAAATCTGTTTACACACCAAGAGTCTCTTGAAGATATGTTTGTCCCACCATTTTCATATATTCTTCAATAGCCTTTGTGAGAATAGTGTTTTCACGGAATATTAATGAATCTTGGACATCATAACGAGAAATCTCAGCTACACCAAGGTCCACAAGGAACTCCTAGAGGAAAATGGTAAAAAATAAGAGAAATAGTAAAAATGTAAAAAAAGTGACATGATATTAGTTGCCAAATGCAGTTTCGGTCTCACCTTGGCTTGGCCGGTGCTCTGTAGAACATATATCAGGGACCTTCCCAGCTCTTCTTTTTCACGAGCACTCAGAATAGGCTCCATTGCTCTGCTCAGCTTCAGATATCTCCATGTTAGATACTCTGCAAACTCCTTATATTGCACCAAGGGGAGAACACAAAGCTTCGTGTACCTGCCTCGCACTCTCAGTGTCAAATCTCCACCAAGAGGCACCCATCTCTCCACTCCCTCCTTCATTCCTTCTAATGCCAGTGTAACTGTCCCTACTCCAGTGGCTTCTTTGCCCTCTCGAAGAAGATGAAGGGCAACATGACCTGATGAGAACGGCAAGTCCCTCAAGCTAAAGCTTTCTCCCCAGAATACAACTCCGGCTTCAGCTGCCTTACTTGAGGTCCGTCCATAAAGACTTCCATCTAGATGGACTTCACAAAAATACCGAGCACGAGAACCAGGACCCGAATGTGGAAGACCCTTGGCTTCATGGATCCAGAGACTGAGAGAAGACTCTTCACGTTGATAATTATCCTGTGTGGAGAGACCATTCATTTGGAAATACTGTATGGACAGAACTTGGGCTACAAGTTTTTAGATTTTTTTTTCAGAATGTCATATCATGGACAGGTGTAAAATATAGGTGAATTAATCTATTTGACAGGAACAGAGACGTGATTGTGCTAACCTTGTCTGGTTGCACAATTCTACGGAGATTTTCAATCCATCGATCTCGCTCTTGAACGGAGGAACAGCCAAAGCAATGACTACCAGAGGCTGTGATGACCTGTGAGATATAGCAATGCACCCAGTGTATTAATATGACCTTTTTCAGGTTGAAGAATGTTTAAACAATACTGATTGTAGAAATTAACAGCATTTTTCCCTCTCATTACCTCAAAGCAGAATTGCTCCCCAAGTATGCTGCTGTGGAGAGCCCTTATAATGACGTCTTTCTCATTATTCAGGTCCAGAATGTCCACACAACCCAGTGACTCGTGGGATCCATGCAGGCTCCTGTAGTACAGTGTATGATTTGAAGAACGGAAATATCAGCATACATGGTTAGTGCAGCACCTCATGTTTCATGTGTTCCCACAATGGCCTCTGCATGTGGACATATTATGGTCTATAAAAAGTGATGCTCATAGACTGCTATGGAACCATATTGTATCTCCATGTGCCTTCACATTTATATGGAGACTCAAGGAGTTCTTTTATTTCTCACGTATTCGTAAAAATAAAGAATACTCTAACATATGCTGTAAAATAGAAACATTTTTTTTCCTAGCTTGTTTGTATCATGGAAAAAAAACAAAACAGCGTTTTACAGTACCTGTAACGTAAATAAGACTTCTGAAATCTCATTCACACGCAGCTTATCTTTTCCTTGTGGATTTGAACCTTCAAAGTGTTTTTTTTTTTTATTAAATTTGCAGCAAGTCGATTCTTTCAGAGCTTTTCAACCATTCAAATGAATGGGACAAAATGTACATAAAAATGCAGCAAATAAGTGTGGCACCCCAGGAGTTCGGTTTCCACAATGGCCTTGCCTCCCTCCAGGGGGGAGTGATGTCATGCCTGGAAGCAAAGAAGGAATCCCTTTTATCAGGTAGTTCCAGCATACAACACAGTTCCTGCTCCAGGCCAGCAGAGGGAGCTCTAAACCCGACTTCTGGAGAGCTGCTCTCTGGTTAGAAGCAGGAAGTTAGTAGTGAGTTAGTGCCTGAACAGGGTTGAGACAGGACGTGTGGAGAGGAGCTGGGGGACAGGAGCTACAGGCTGAGCTCACCCCCAGGCTTGGGCACCAGAGACGGGGCCCCGGAGCCCGAGGCTGTGTGGATACTAAAACCCCAGCAGCAGAATCCAGAGGACAGAAGACCGCAGACCCTCTGTCCCCAACTGATATTCGATGACACAGCAGCACGTGTGAGCCGGAGACACCAGATAGGATCCCTGAAGCAGGCTGCAGTTGCCTGTCATGCCAGTGGAGTTCTACCTAAGTAGCAAACAGATGCAGGAACTTGAATAGAGTTTACAGCAGCAAGTACCTCAGAGAATAGCGCTAGAAAGGAAGTCTCACAACCCATCTGAATAAGGAGATTCCCAAATTGCTTACAGGATGACCGACTCCAGAACCATCTGTAACCTGAGCCCTGGACTGTACCTGCATTGCTTAGTAAAAGGTAAAGGAAACTGCACCCAGATGTGTCCTCTAATTATTCCTGCGTCACCTGCCCAACTCTGCTACATCTATCATCACTACCTCTAACATCTACATACCAACTGCCCTGAGACAAAGCTCTTCCTGTGGAGATCTGCGCCAACTTAGCTGCATCACCATCAGTCCCAGAGGATCTGCTCTGAAGCGCTGGTCACTTCTGACCAGAAACCACAGGTGGCGTCACACTTTATTACAAATTTTATTCCCTTGTAAATATCCCTTTAATTAGACGCCCAGTGCTACGGACCGGGACACATCCTCTTTGAATACCGGCCCAGTACTGAGTATCCCCACTGCCCTGGCGGGCGACCCATAAGCATGTAAAAACATGTTGAAATGCATTAAAAAGCATAAACTAAAAAATTCATCAAAAACGCGTATATTTTACACAGCATTTTTCCTACCAACACTTTTTTTTTTGCTGCAAATGCTGTATGTGTACACAAAGCCTTATGGGTCACTTCTGCTGCAGGTGCAAAGTTTATATATGGATGGTAGGCACCAGCCTTAAAGGAAATATTTAATCAGAAATTGACTTACTGTTTAAATCAGGTTTTTGTGTTCAATTTTGTTTTTTTCCCTACATCACAATCTTTATTAAAAAAAAAAGTTAAATTGTTGCAGTCTTCACACATACTAAGGTTAATTTACACTCGTACGTCCTGTTTTTTTTTTTTCCATGTACATTAGCAGCAATAGGCTGACTCTTTTGCATCTAATAAGAGGGTGCAAAGCTGTGACATCTCCTATTGTGCTTGGTGCATCCTGTGTTATCGGATGTGTATAGAAGTGTTAACTGTCACTGCAAGCCTGCCTCTGCTAATCAGGAGCTTGCTGAACACTCTTCCGGAAAGGACAGGAAGAATTAGTCTAAAAAGGCCCTAGTAGCAAGTGTAAATATTGCAAGATTACTAATTTTTTACTTTTTTAATAAAGATCGTTGTATGAAATAAAAAAAACCGTTGCCAATGTATTTTGAAAAAATACTTGCAACACTAAAACCTTAATCTATAGATCAATTTCTAATTTATTAAGTCCAGCACATGATGCTCTCAGGTTGGAGTCCATATCCTGTATGTACTGATGTGACGTGACTACCTTTCTTCCAACTGTAGCGGTGCTATCCCTGTCTTCTTTCTGTTCTTCTTTTTTTTTCTCTTCAGAATTAATCCCTGGGGAGATCATGTAATACAGTAATACAACAATTAGTATTATAGCATGAAGTGTGAAAGAGGCATCTTGCAAGACTACAATTACTGTGCCTTTCGTCTTATTCTTGGAAATGTATGGCAACTGGATGGCATCATTCCCCTTGTTAAAAGGTCATCGATGAAATCAGGGTCTCAACATCTACATCGTGCGGCTCTAAGATTATATAGAATCCTAGAATGTTATAGTTGGACGGGATCTCCAGGGTGATCGTGTCCATCCCCCTGCTCAATGCAGGATTCACTAAACCATCTCAGACAGATGTCTGTCCAGCCTCTGTTTGAAGACTTCCATTGAAGGAGAACTCACCACCTCTTTTGGCAGCCTGTTCCACATATGTCAGGGATTTGCTAAACTGTTTGAATGGGAGTAGGGCAACCCGTGCTCATCTTGCCGAGTAAGAGTCCTCAATTTAGCGGTCTGAGGCGGATTTAGAAATGGGGGCATAGGACATGTTTCTGACTCATTCTCGATATCCGTGCAGACCGAGAAGGATGATAGGATTCATCTTGATGTAAGCACGCACGGGGACTTATATGTTTGTTTTGAAGGTCCCCTTGGCATGCGTCTTAAAAACGAAGTCAGAGAAAAATTTGGATGGATGAATACGTCAAGTTTTTTTTATCTGTTACTGTTAGAAAAATTCAATTTAGATTCAGGTAAAAAAGACAATAGTAAAAAGGAAGAGGAATACAAGGGGAGATGGCGCTTGATTCCTTAGACTTTCACTAACTGGCTTCAGGCCTTTCATTTTGGCAAGCATCATAGGGGAAAAGGCACCTGAGAACTACTCTCCCTTTTTCTGTTATATGGATTCTATTGGGGAGGCTTATATGGTAAACAGGGGCAAGCTTGGTTGAGGTATGACGAACAGTTTTGTCAGTGTAAAGCTATTCGTCCCGCCAAAAGATGGGATCAAAAGAATATAGATCCTTGGTTGCGGGTGATGGTCCCTACTAGGTATGGGCATTCCTTCCAAGGAGAGGCCGGTTGGGTCAGCCAGTCAAGTCAAACTAGGAGTCAGGGAAGGGAAGTCTTCATAAGTCTAGTTTATGCTGGCAATTTAATGAAAGTCAGTGTAAATTTGGAGCAAACTGCAAATTTAAGCATCTCTGCTCACATTGCAGTGGTCCCTCACGTGGTGCCGTTAGATGTTTCAGGAGGAACAAGGCAAAGGCACTCCGGTGAAACTAACCGCGATGCTCTCCTATCTAAGTAGATTTCCCGATAAGATAAAGGCGAGGTTGTTGATAGCAGGTTTTGAAGCTGACTTTAAGATTCTTCCCACTTTGTATAACATTCCATTGGAATTGGAGGGCTTTAATGCCTTTTGGTCTAAGTAAGATGTTTCTTTATTATGTCATGAAGATGGTTCCTTTTTATCGAGGTCCCAATTTACTAATATATTTTGGAGGTGTTTGAGTGCCATGGGGTAAGATTCTTCCCATTTCGCGTCACATTCTTTTCGCATTGGAGCTGCAACAACGGCTGCAGATTGCGGTTAAAGACTGAAGATTGTTCAGCGCATTGGTGGTCTCAGCGTTATCGGGATTATATTAGACCTCAGGGATTAGTTGAAGGGTGATTTTCGTAATTAGGGGTGTGAGGAGGTCGACTTCAGGTGTCAATAATTTTTTTTAGTTGACTGTCTTTGCTTGTGTTTTATTACAGGGCTGGATCCTCTTTTGACATGGTTCTGGGCCCCTCTTACGTTTATTGGGGAACTTTTTGGCTGGCGTAAGAAAAGAGGGTAGACAGCTCGGTTTTTCTAGAAGCGTGGTAGTGATCAGGTGGCTCAGCTTCTGAGGTATCAGTTGTAACAGAGTTTTATAGGAGGTACATCGTAGTGCTCATTTGGATAGGGCCCCGGACATTTTAGTCTTGCATGTGGGAGGTAACGATCTGGGGATTCGCCCTTTTAGGGAATTAATTAGAGATATAAAACATGACTTGTTGCGCCTCTGGATGTTGTTCTCTGGGTTGATTACATTATGGTCAGAAATAGTTCCAAGAAAAAATTGGCGGGCTGCCTGTTCAGTGGAGAAGATTAATGACGCTTGCATAAAGGTGAGTAGGGCGTGTCTAGGTTTGTAATCCAGAACGGGGCATTGCAGCACAGAATTTTGCCTTGGAAGCAAGAGCGAAGAATTTTGGTTGGCTGACGGAGTGCATTTAAATTTCGTGGGCTCTGACCTTTGGATTTGAGGTGTTCACAGTGCTCTCATTGTGGCAGTTGGGTGGGTCCTTGAAGTTGGTTCTAAATTGGTCCAGGGGAGTCATTATGATGTGGATTCCTCAATTGGCAAAAGTTTGTCTTTGGTCTGGTGTTTTTTTGGGAGACTTGTGGCAATGGAATGTCTGGTCCCTGGAAGTTTTTGATATTTGAAAAGAACCCTTTGGGTTATGGTGCTCTCGAGTCAGTGAAGTAATGGCTGGGAGTAATTATGGCTTATGGGTTTGTTTTGGTAATCATCAGATTTTGGTAGCTTCAAGGACCTTTACCAATCTTAATATAAGTTTTGAATTTGAATTATTTGTTTGTTTAAATAAAGACTGCTGTGGCCAAATTAAACAAAGTTTATGTGTCGTGTCTTAATTGGGGTATTGGTAGATGTGGGGGTTGGAGTGGAGGAGACCGCGGAAGAAGGGATGCAGGATTACACCGATCTGATCAACAATACCAGAGTTAGGTCAGAGGTACAACGCAAAGCGCCGAGGGCAAAGACAGATATTTGGTCAGACAGACTGTGGTCGGGTCGGGTAGCCCAGAATCAAAATATGAAGCCAGGATCAGGAGTGGAGAGGTCAGAAAAACGAGTTAACAAGCTGGATCGGTAACAGGAGAATAAAATCAAACATGCACCTTTACAGATTACTAGAAAGAGACTAAAACTAAGAACCTAAGTTCAGGCAAGGTCTGGAGGGTGGAGCTGCCTAACAAATTCCCTGCTGGTAGGGGATAAGCCAGGGAAGCAAAACTCTGCAGGACACAGCGGGTTAAATTTATGCAGAATCTGACCATACCTCCCTATAGCCAGGTGGAGACTCTGCAGCCACATGAGCATGCAGCAGTCCTGGGAGTACTGCTAGATGCAGTTCTGCACTATGGCCTGTCACTGGTAGAAGCAGAGCGGTGAATGCAGTCAGTAGGATGGCACTGAGAAGTTGTTCCAGCTACCAGCGTGACAAATTTCAGCTCCAAGTGAATTCATGATGGAGATATAAATGAGAATTTAACCCTTTGTGTTGGAGAAGGTAAAATTTGCAGCTTCGCTGCACCTTCTTTGCAGTGGTATCCTTAGTGGTAAACACATCTGTTATGAACAGGTCACCGAGGAGGATGGCAGGAATAGGCTAGGCCACCAGGAAACCAGAAAGGTTGGTAATTTAGCGGATTGCAGACCCCTAATCCTAACAACACAACTAACAGTAGCCGTGGAGCGTACCTACGATGCCCTAGACGCCTCGACACAGCAGGAGAACTAACTAGGCCTAAAGCAAGAAAGGTGAAATCTAAACTGCTCCAGATTAGAATCCCAAAGAAATAGATAGCCCCCAAACATATATTGTCGGTGAGACCAGATGAGGGACAAACACAGGCAGAAAATAGACTGAACAAATGATGGGGCCCAAACTGTCTAGATAGGATAGGAAAGGAAAGACACTGTCTGCAATCATGCAAAAACCCAAAAAATCCAACATGTCTGATGTACAAAAAACACTGATATCTCAAGACCTCTCCCCCACTATATCAGCATTCTGGTGTAAACTGGCAGCAAAGCAAAAGAGACTAATATAGCAGGGGACTGAACAAACTGACACAAGCAGTAACATATGGAGCAGGGTCCAGCACATCCCCAGCAGGGAGCATGCTGAACCCGCCAAGCAGAAAGAGGCAAAACCAGATCAGAAGCAAAGGATTAGCAAATGAACAACTTAGCTGAAAAATGCAGGATGAGGCAGGAGACAGCAGACCTCAAGTTGCACAGGAAGAACTAATCACCAGCAACAATTGAGGGAAGCCTGCTCACTTAAATACTCCCAATCAGTAACCCCAGATCTCCAATCATCATCATCAGGTGGCAGACCTCTGTCAATCCGGCCAGCTCCACTACCCACAGTAACCACCAGAGGGAGCCCCAACTCAGAAGTAAGAGAATTCACAACAGTACCCCCACTTGAGGAGGGGTCACTGAACCCTCATCCACGCCACCAGGCCGATCAGGATGGGCCCGGTGAAAAGCAGGAACCAATCTCTCGGCATGAATGTCAGAAGCAGAGACCCAAGAATTATCCTCCTGGCCATAACCTTTCCACTTGACCAAGTACCGGAGTCTCTGTCTAACCAGACGAGAATCTAATATCTTCTCTACCTCATACTCCAAATTACCCTTAACCAATACAGGGTCAGGGGGTGCCGCCATGGGAACTACTGGCTCCACAAACCTCTTCAACAAAGATTTATGAAAAACGTTATGAATCTTAAACGTAACTGGAAGAGCCAAACGGAAAGAAACGGGGTTAACGATTTCCAAAATCTTATAAGGTCCAATGAACCTTGGCTTGAATTTTGGAGACAGAACCTTCATAGGAATATTTTTTGAAGACAACCAAACTATATCACCCTCTTTAAACCGGGGACCAATGGTCCTATGTCGGTTGGAAAACCGTTGGGCCTTTTCCTGAGAGTGGGACAACTTATCCACTACTTGGTCCCAAATCTGCTGCATTTTCTCTACCACAGATTCCACACTTGGGCAGGCCGAAGCTTCAACCTGCCCCGAAGAAAATTGAGGATGAAACCCAAAGTTACTGAAAACAGGAGACATCAAAGTGACAGAACTAGCCCTATTGTTTAGCGCAAATTCGGCCAAGGGCAAAAATGAGACCCAGTCATCTTGATCAGCAGATATGAAACATCTCAAATAGGATTCCAAAGTCTGGTTTGTTCTCTCAGTCTGCCTATTGGTCTGAGGATGAAATGCAGAGGAGAAAGATAACTGAATTCCCAGTTTGGAACAAAAAGCTCTCCAAAATCTGGAAACAAACTGAACTCCTCTGTCCGACACAATCTTCTCCGGAATCCCGTGCAAACGAACCACCTGTTGTAAAAACAAGGGCACCAACTCAGAAGAAGATGGCAACTTTGGGAGTGGTACATGCTGGACCATCTTAGAAAATCTATCACAGATCACCCAGATAACAGTCATTCTTTGAGAGACAGGGAGATCAGAAATAAAATCCATTGAGATATGGGCCCATGGCCTCCTGGGCACCGGCAGGGGCATCAACAAACCACTAGAACAAGAACAGGGCTTGGACCGAGAACAAGTCCCACAGGACTGCACAAAATTCCTGACATCACAAGATAAGGCAGGCCACCAAAAAGACCGACTCACCAAATCTTTAGTACCAAAAATACCTGGATGACCAGCTAATGCGGAGCAATGAATTTCAGATATTACTCTTCTCGACTGGTCAGGGACATACAATTTTCCCATAGGGCATCGTTCAGGTTTGTCCTCCTGAAATTCCTCCAGGGCACATCTCAAATCGGGTGAGATAGCGGAAAGAACTACACCCTCATTTAGAATGGTAGTAGGCTCGGTCACATCAAGAGAATCCGCAAAGAAACTCCTAGAAAGGGCGTCTGCCTTAACATTCTTAGTGCCCGAAAGAAAGGAGACCACAAAATTATAACACGTAAAAAACAAGGCCCACCTAGCCTATCTAGGATTCAAGCGCTTGGCTGATTCAAGATAAATCAAATTCTTGTGGTCGGTGAGGACCACAAATTGGTGTCTAGCTCCCTCCAACCAATGTCTCCACTCTTCAAATGCCCACTTCATGGCCAACAATTCCCGATTCCCCATGTCATAGTTACATTCAGATGGGGAAAATTCTCAAGAAAAGAAGGCACAGGGATTCATCTTAGAGGTCACCGGATCTCTCTGGGACAAAACGGCTCCTGCACCAATCTCAGAAGCATCTATCTCCACCTGAAACGGGAGTGAAACATCAGGTTGCCGTAGACCTGGAGCAGAAGTGAATCTCCTCTTAAGCTCCTGAAATGCCGAGAATGCCTCTGGAGACCAATTCACCACATCAGCGCCTTTTTTGGTCAAATCCGTCAGTGGTTTAACAATACCAGAAAAATTACTTATAAATTTACTGTAAAAATTAGCAAAACCCAAAAACTTCTGGAGAGCCTTCAGAGAAGTGGGCTAAACCCAATCATAAATGGCATGTACCTTGGCTGGGTCCATTTCAATAGCAGACGGGGACAAAATGAATCCCAAAAACAAAATCCTCTGTACACCAAAGAGACATTTCGATCCCTTAACATACAGAGTATTTTCCCTCAAAATCCGGAACACAATCCGGACATGTTCCACATGAGAATCCCAATCACTGGAAAAGATCAAAATATCATCCAGATAAATGATCAAAAACGTATCCACAAAGTCCCGGAAAATTTCGTTCATAAAAGATTGGAAGACGGAAGGGGCATTAGTGAGCCCAAAAGGCATCACCAGGTACCCAAAATGTCCCTCCGAGGTATTAAACGCCGTCTTCCATTCATCCCCGTGCTTGATGCGAATAAGGTTATACGCCCCCTGAGGTCAAGTTTGGTAAACCAACAAGCACTTTTAACTCTGGAAAATAAATCAGAAATCAGGGGTAACGGGTACTGATATTTAACAAGGATTTTGTTAAGGGAACGATAGTTAATACATGGCCTTAATGAGCCATCTTTCTTGGCCACAAAAAAACCCCCAGCACCTAAAGGTGAAGAGGATGGTCTGATATGACCCTTCTCCAAAGACTCCTTGATATAGGATCGCATAGCATCATGTTCAGGTACCGATAAGTTGAAAAGCCAACCCTTGGGAAATTTACAACTGGGCATTAACTCAATTGCACAGTCATAACTCCTATGAGGAGGCAAAGACGCAGACTTATTCTCACTAAATACATCAGAAAAATCAGCCAAATAGTCAGGAATATCAAGAGACTGGGGAGAGGTGGAGAAAACAGGAGTGTCACTAAGAACACATTGACAACCCCAACTCACCACAGACAGAGATTTCCAATCCAAAACAGGATTATGGGTTTGCAACCAAGGAAAACCCAGTACAATAATATCATGCAAATTGTGCAACACCAAAAATTTACAATTCTCTTGGTGGTACAAAACGGGTTTATTCACCGCCAAAGGAGTAGCATCAATACCCCTCAAAGGGATAGAAGTCCGCAGGGGTACCATGGGAAAACCACAACATTTGACAAAGTCAAAATCCTTCAGATTCAATACTGCTCCTGAATCAACAAAAGCCTTAGCGGAAAATGTAGACAAGGAGCAGATCAAGGTAACGGCCAAAAGGAACTTAGGCTGTACACTGCCCACCGAAATGCGTGAGCAAAACGCTTTTCTTGTTTACAAGTTTACACAGCTTATTACGCCTTCTAAACTCTTGACGTTGCGCCCTAGACAAAACCCTATCACATTGCATGGGTTCAGAAGTTCGTTCGAAAGGCGGTACTGCCTCTCATGTACTTTTACGTTCACGTAAACGTCGATCAATTTGAATGGCCTATGACATAGAGTCATCAAGACCAGAGGGGACAGGAAATCCCACCATAACATCTTTTACGGTTTCTGCCAGACCCTTCTGAAAGAGAGCTGCTAGGGCATCATCGTTCCATTTAGTAAGGACCGCCCACAGAATTTTTTACAATATAACTCTGCAGAATCCTGACCCTGCCAACAGGGTTCTCTCAGCTTGATCAATAGCATTAGGTTCATCATACAACAACCCCAGGGCTTGAAAAAACGCATCCACATTAGCCAGAATAGGATCTCCAGGTGTCAAAGAAAAGACCCAATCCTGGGGATCGCCGTGCAGCAGGGAGATGACAATTTTAACCTGCTGCACAGAGCTCCCTGATGAGTTAGGTTTCAAAGCAAAAAATAGTCTACAATTATTCTTAAAATTCAAAAACTTAGACCGATCCCCAAAAAACACATCAGGAGTAGGGATCTTTGGTTCTGCAGCAGATGATTGAGCGAGATAGGAAGAAATTCGCCGCACTTCAGCAGCGAGCTGCTCAACACGATCGGACAATTGCTTAGTCTCCATTAAAGAAAAAATCCTCCTACGGCCCCAGAGAAAAAGAGGAAAAAATATATAAAAAAATTCTGACACTTTTTTTTTTTTTTTTTTTTACAATTCTTTCCTTCTTTAGAGTACCCTAGAGTCTACAGTATGACTGGTGATTCTGTTATGAACAGGTCACCAAGGGGGATGGCAGGAATAGGCTAGGCCATCAGGAAACCAGAAAGGTTGGTAACTTAGCGGATTGCAGACCCCTAATCCTAACAACACATCTAACAGTAGCCATGGAGTGTACCTATGATGCCCTAAACGCCTCAACACAGCCGGAGAACTAACTAGGCCTAAGGCAAGAAAGGTGAAATCTAAACTGCCCCGGAGTAGAACCCCAAAGAAATAGATAGCCCCCAAACATATATTGTCGGTGAGACCAGATGAGGGACAAACACAGGCAGAAAATAGACTGAGCAAATAATGGGGCCCAAACTGTCTAGATAGGATAGGAAAGGAAAGACACTGTCTGCAATCACGCAAAAACCCTAAAAAATCCAACACGTCTGATGTACAAAAAACACTGAGGTCTCACGACCTCCCCCCACTATATCAGAATTCTGGTGTAAACTGGCAGCAAAGCAAAAGAGACTAATATAACAGGGGACTGAACAAACTGACACAAGCTGTAACATATGGAGTGGGATCCAGCACATCCCCAGCAGGGAGCACGCTGAACCCGCAAAGCAAAGCATAAAGAGGCAAAACAAGAGCAGATGCAAAGGATTAGCAAATTAACAACTTAACTGAAAAATGCAGGATCAGGCCGGAGACAGCAGACCTCCAGTTGCACAGGAAGAACTAATCACCAGCAACAATAGAGGGAAGCCTGCTCACTTAAATACTCCCAATCAGTAACCCCAGATCTCCAATCATCATCATCAGGTGGCAGACCTCTGTCAATCCGGCCAGCTCCACTTCCCACAGTAACCAGAGGGAGCCCCGACTCAGAAGTAAGAGAATTCACAATACACATCCTTCCATAGTAAATACTGTACATTTTGTAGGAAGTAACGTAAAGCTGTCAAGTAATTTTTCATCTCTGGAGGCTTTGTACCCACCTTTGGTTGAAATAAACTGCATCAAAATAGCTAAGTGTGAACAGTAGAAGGCGCCATATTACCTTTACATTATTATGTTGATTCTTTGTATCAGCTTCTGCATTTTCTTCAGGAGCAGCATCTGTCCCTTAAAAGAAAAACAGGCAATATGAGTTAATTAAATCAGCCATTGTGGCAGATCCGCCATACTTTGAAACTTACTGTATCTTATGGTAGGAACATGGCTTTCATTTTCATACTTGGTTCATATTGAAGTGATTTTATAGTAAATCTGTCAAGTCTCCTATCAAAGGGGATGCTGAGCTGGTGGTGGATAGGTTTTGTCTTGAGATAAACAAAACTTTTGAAATTGGAATTTTCCTGGTGCAACAAATTTTTCCCCCAAAATTCCATTTGCTGCAAATCGATTAGCTGTGAATTGCCAGTATTGCAAAGCCTGTAAATGTCCAGAAAACATATGTAACACTCACTCATGTAAAAAGCTGGTGTATCACTAATAGTGGCAGCCCACACAGCCATTATGGGCATCAACACCGCGCCCCCCCACCAACCCTGTAAAATAGGGCCAAAATAGGGGGAAAATTACTTTGTAAGTGTCTCAATACACTTCCCTCTCCCTACCTTTAAAAGTTGGGAGATACACCCTTCAGTGACTATGTCTATGTGCTAAGAACCCCCTAATCTTCTAAATATATATAGTTGTTTAGTATGGGTATGTGCTATTAGGACTTCTGCTATGAGGCCCTGTACACCCCTGTCTGCCAGGACTCAGAGAGAATGCCTGTGATCCCTGCTTCCTCTGCGCACACACACACAGATTGACAGCTTTCTGGGAGTACATACTCATTGAGGAAGACGGAAATTGGCATCTAAGAGATGCAGAGGTCGGTGGATGGAAAGTTTTCACTGTGACGACTCCTGGAGTGGACCCTCTGGGTCGTGACTCGTGACACCAACCCACCCAGGGCGAGCTGACCTAGTGAGGACCACCCCCTATACAGGGAGTGTCAGGGGCAGGCCCAAGGGGGTAAGGTACAGTACCATGACTGTTGGAACCAGGTGGCCGGCTCACAGGAGACATGAATGAGTGTGTCTGCCGGATGTAACAGGGAGTGTGCAGAAAACAGGAGTGTGCAAAACGTGGACACAGGGGCACGCAGGGAACAGGACAGTACAGGCGAGTGTACAGAAGCACAGAGGGTGCCGGACAATACAGGGCGTGTACATGGGAGTGCGCTAGATACTGGATGGTGCAAAGCGAGTACACGGGTGCACTTATGGCGCGCACAGACAAGCACGCCCGGGTGCGGGCAAAGCAGGGAGCATGCAAAGGAGCACGCCAGAGCACAAGGTTAAACAGAGCATGTGCTGGGAAGCACGCCAGAGTACAGGGTTAGGCAGAGCAGGTGCTGGGAAGCACGCCAGAGTACAGGGTTAGGCAGAGCAGGTGCTGGGAAGCACGCCTGAGTGCAAGGCAAGGCAGAAGGTGTGCAAAGAAGCACTACAGGACACAAGGCAGGAGCTGAGCGTGTGCTGGGAAGCACAGCAGAGCACAGAGCAGAGTGTACGAACGGAGCATGTGCTAGGAAGCACGGCAAGGCAGAGTACAGGAATGGAGCACAAGGCAGAGTACAGGAACGGAGCACAAGGCAGGGGACCTGAATACAGCGCGCAGCCAAGCAAGGACCAAACAGACCAAGCCAGGAAGCACAACAATAATCAGGCCCCTCCCATAGGAAGAGGTAGCCTGATATAGGGCATGAGTGCTGGGACTTCCAGGTCAGGTCCTCCAGGACCATAGAGAGGGCATGGCTGCAGTCAGAGCCGAGAAGAGCGCACGTGCGAACTAGCAACGTTGTGCAGCCATGGAACTAGGTGCGAGAGGTGCACGTGCGCACCAGGCGGGACCCCCGAAGCGGCCGCGGCATCGTAAGTGGTGACGTCGGGCGTGAGGTCACTGCCCCAGGTGAGAGCAGCATGACAGATGGCGTGACCTCCATTATGACTATGCTCCTTTTAAGCCACACTTCTCCAAACACGCTCGCTGACCACTGTAAGCTGATTTTTCACTCCCTTAATGGCCTGGTTCTTGCCTCTCCAGTGGGGCAAAAGAAACTTTCCTAAATTACGTACTTCAGTAAGGTTTCAGAAAAACTCTTTGAAGCCCAAAAGATCACCCTATTTCCCATGAACCTCTCACGCTCTCTAGGAGGGTCCTCCCAACCGTCCCGATTCTCATGGGACAGTCCCGGTCTTTACCCCCCACTCGTGTTCAGCACTGCACTGAGCCGCCACGCCCCCCCATTCACCCCATCCTCGCCCTTCCGCAGAGACTCACCGCACTGACAGCAGCCCCTCACAGCCTGCAATGACGTCACTAGACTGTTCTTCTCTAATGAGCACACAGGACCTGTGATGAGGTCACAGGAGGGGAGGAGTCAGGGATCACATGAACAGGGGCCTGGTGTCTGCAGGTCTCTGCTGTGCTGGTTGTCATGGTGCTGGATGACGTGAAGTTTCTGTGTGGGGTCAGGAGGGGTTTACAGGGTGGATGTAGCAGCTGTGTGTATGAGGTGTACGGAGCGGAACCGCGTGTGTACGAGGTGTACAGAGCGGAACCGCGTGTGTACGAGGTGTACGGAGCGGAACCGCGTGTGTACGAGGTGTACGGAGCGGAACCGCGTGTGTACGAGGTGTACGGAGCGGAACCGCGTGTGTACGAGGTGTACGGAGCGGAACCGCGTGTGTACGAGGTGTACGGAGCGGAACCGCGTGTGTGCGAGGTGTACGGAGCGGAACCGCGTGTGCGGGAGGTGTACGGGGCGGAGCCGCGTGTGCGCGAGGTGTACGGGGCGGAGCCGCGTGTGCGTGAGGTGTACGGGGCGGAGCCGCGTGTGCGTGAGGTGTACGGAGCGGAGCCGCGTGTGCGCGAGGTGTACGGAGCGGAGCCGTGTGTGCGAGGTGTACGGAGCCGTGTGTGTGCGAGGTGTACGGAGCCACGTGTGTGCAAGGTGTACGAAGCGGAGCCGCGTGTGTGCTAGGTGCACGGAGCAGAGCAGCATATGTGCGAGGTGTACGAAGCGGAGCAGCCTGTGCGAGGTGTATGGAGTGGAGCCATGTGTGTGCGAGGTGTACGTAGCGGAGCCGCGTGTGCGCGAGGTGTACGGAGCAGAGCCGCGTGTGTATGAGGTGTGCGGAGCGGAGCCGCTTGTGTACTTGGTGTATGGAGCGGAGCCCTGTGTGTACGAAGTGTACGGAGCTGAGCCGTGTGTGTATGGAGCTGAGCAGAGCCATGTGTGTACAAGGTTTACGTAGTGAAGCTGTGTGTGTACTGAGTGGACCTGTGTGTGTACAAGGTATACGAAGTGGACCCATGTGTGTACTGAGTGGAGCCGTGTGTGTGCAAGATGTATGGAGCGGAGCCATGTGTGTATGAGGCATACAAAGCGGAACCAGGTGTGTTCAGAGGGACAGTCCCGAGAGTCTGCCCCCGCTGTCGCGGCGCAGACACAGGAGTACACGGCGGAGCCCCAAGGAGCACATGACGGTCCACCGGAAGTGATGTGCTGGAAGCTGACCGGAAATGAGGTCATTTTGGGAAGAGATTGTGACGGAACCATGGAGGCACTTCAGAGAATGCTTCAGATCCATCACCGTGTCCTCCTCTGACAGCGTGGACAGCAGGATCGCCTTGGAATCGGGGACATCGGATATGTGAGCGGATCATATGTCCTGCATCGGGAGGCTCAGGTGGACACTACAATGTGAGCCGGGCTGCTATAGTATCTTTATAGAATCTTTCTTTCTCTCTCTTTCTTTCTCTGTTCTTTCTCTGTCTCTTTCTCTGTTCTTTCTCTCTCTGTTTCTTTCTCTCTCTCTGTTCTTGCTTTCCTCTTTCTTTCTTTCTTTCTCTGTCTCTGTTCTTTCTTTCTCTCTGTTCTCTTTCTTTCCCTTTTTTCTTTCTCTCTGTTCTTTTTCTTTCTTTACTTCTTTCTTTCTTTGTCTCTCTGTTCTTTCTATGTGTCTCTCTCTGTTCTTTCTTTCCCCTCTTTCTTTCTCTCTATATCTCTGTTCTTTCTTTCTTTCCCATCTTTCTTTCTCTCTCTGTTCTTTCTTTCTTTCCCCTCTTTCTTTCACTTTCCCTCTGTTCTTTTTTCTGCCCCTCTTTCTTTCTCTCTGTTCTTTTTCTTTCTTTCTCTTTTTCTCTGTTCTTTCTTTTCCCTCTTTCTCTCTCACTGTTCTTTCTTTCTCTCTCTGTTCTTTTCTTTCCCACCTTTCTTTCTCTCCCTGTTCTCTTTTTTCTTTCCCCTCTTCTTTCTCTCTCTCTGTTCTCTCTTTTTTTCTTTCTCTTCTTTCTTTCTCTCTGTTCTTTCTTTCCCCTCTTTTTCTCTCTCTGTTCTTTCTCTCTCTCTGTTCTTTTTTTTCTTTCCCCTCTTTCTCTCTGTTCTTTCTTTCTTTCCCCTTTCTTTCTCGCTGTTCTTTCTTTCCCCTATTTCATTCTCTCTCTCTGTTCTTCCTTTCTCTTTCTCTCTCTGTTCTTTCTGTCTATCTGTTCTTGCTCTGTTCTTTCTTTCTTTCCCTCTTTCTTTCTCTCTGTTCTTTCTTTTGTTCCCCTTTCTTTCTCTCTCTGTTCTTTCTTTCGCTCTCTGTTCTTTCTTTCTCTTTGTTCTTTCCCCTCTTTCTTTCTCTCTCTGTTCTTTCTCTTTCTTGCTCTCATTTCTTTCTTTCTTTCTTTCTTTCTTTCTTTCTCTCTTTGTTTTCTTTTTCTCTCTCTCTGTTTTCTTTCTTTCTTTCTTTTCCTCAGTATCAGTCAGTGTGCCCACAGTACCAGCCACTGTGCTCATAATGCCAGCCACTGTGCCCTCAGTACCAGTCGGTGTGATCAGCAGTGCTAAACGGGTGCGGTTGGGTGTGGACACGGGTTGGGCTAATTATGAAATGGGTGTGGCCGGGCATGGTCTAAAATTTGCCGCAACATGCTCCACGCGCCGCACCCTTTGTCCCTCTTTCCCTTCTTCAAAAGTTGGGAGGTATGCAGTATGTATGCTCTAGTTGGCACTATTCTTCAACCGTTACTGAGCATCTCGTACAGTTTTGAACTGTCGCGTTCAGCCCACTACACCTCTGGACTGTACCAACCTTTGAGGCTTCAGGAGAACCAACTTTCTGCTACATGGTATTTACAAGTCTCTCCTAGACTTAAACCTTTCACAGCTTCTCCTAGATTCCACATCACCCAAACCAAATTGGCTCCATACTATTAAAACCACCATGAGACAACCTTGAACTAACTCTTTTTCAGTCAGACAAAGTGCTTAGCCAAAATCACTTCAGTGGTAGCCCGCAAGCTGCCCGGCAAGTCAACACCAGCCTACTTCTCCCAAGTGGCAATTACAGTAATCTCCGGGCCAACTTATTGTCTGCTCTCCATTATGCTACCCGGGCCTTGCTCAGCAATAAAAAAAATTGTCAACACTCTTGTAAAACCACTCACTTTTTCTAGCTCCTCCTGTCGTATCAGTGCTGGGGAGCAGCTTATAGATCAGACCCCTACCAATCTATAAGTTATTACCTATCAGATGGATGATAACTTATTTTCAACGAACACCCCATTTAATGTAATATCTTGCTTTTCTGCCCAGATCACACATTGGAGTAATGTGTGTGCAGCAGTTACTAAGGAGACCAGGAGTCTGTGCACAGTTTGTGAGTGTTGTAGGTTAGATATACAAGTCTCTAAAATGTACGTATGTAGGAGGGTGAAGAGGAAGGAGAGCCAGAAGGGGGGTTACCTCTCCTGCTCCGTGTCCGGAACCAAATAGCCGGGCAGCAGGGTTGCCGGGGGGAAGACTTTCTGACCTGGACCGACTGCACCATGTGACAGTAAGGGAAGAAAAGAGGCGGTGGGCCGGAAGCTGTGCAGGCTGAGGGTGCGAAAGCAGAGCGTGCCAGAGACAAAGCAGCGTGCGTCAGGTAGAAAGCAGGCTGCAGCACAAAGCTCCAAGAAAGAGAGAACTCCCCGTCAGAGGACTGGGACTGAAGGACAAAATATAGAAAGTGCTGTACTGTATGTGAGTATGTGGACTTGGTAGCCTCCGTGACCAGAGGAGACTTCCCCCCTGACAGTGCAGAGACAGTGAATATATAAGCCACGGAGACACCATCACATGTTTCTCAACGCAGGCAGTGACTAGCCAGGTCTTTCACCGGGAAGGAACAACCACGGGAAGGGCAGTCTCCAGTGAAGGAAACCACCTATGCCAAAACATGGTATCCATCCACAGACAGCTGTTTCGGGGTATTGCCCCTCATCAGTGTGGAGTAGGAAACTGGCTAGTGGGAGCAATGCCTAGTAACAGACCATGAAAAGAGAAGGATGAATGACCTCATGGAGATCAACATCCAACACTGCGGAGACACCATCACGTGTTTCTCAACGCAGTGATTCTAGAGCACTGCTCCCATCCCTTATGGGAAATATGTAAAACATGCAAATATATAAGCCGCGGAGACACCATCACATGTTTCTCAACGCAAGCAATGACCAGCCAGGTCTTTCACTGGGAAGGAACAACCACGGGAAGGGCAGTCTTCAGTGAAGGAAACCACCTATGCCAAAACATGGTATCCATCCACAGACAGCTGTTTCGGGGTATTGCCCCTCATCAGTGTGGAGTAGGATGACGTGATGGTGTCTCCGCAGTGTCGGATGTTGATCTCCATGAGGTCATTCATCCTTCTCTTTTCATGGTCTGTTACTAGGCATTGCTCCCACTAGCCAGTTTCCTACTCCACACTGATGAGGGGCAATACCCCGAAACAGCTGTCTGTGGATGGATACCATGTTTTGGCATAGGTGGTTTCCTTCACTGGAGACTGCCCTTCCCGTGGTTGTTCCTTCCCGGTGAAAGACCTGGCTAGTCACTGCCTGCGTTGAGAAACATGTGATGGTGTCTCCGCGGCTTATATATTTGCATGTTTTACATATTTCCCATAAGGGATGGGAGCAGTGCTCTAGAATCACTGCGTTGAGATACACGTGATGGTGTCTCCGCAGTGTCGGATGTTGATCTCCATGAGGTCAGTGCAGAGACAGTGACCCAAGCGCGCAGCCCCAGTGCCTGCGGTGACAGGCCGGAGCCCCTGAGTGTGGCAGAGAGACTTCCCCAGTGTGCGCAGCTACGTTCCTGTGGAAAGACAGATGGTGTGTTTTACAGAGACTCAAGTTCGCAGCGTCTCCCTGCCCTGCTCTTCTATTAACTCCTGAGGTTCCAGCTTCATCCAGAGGACAGACTATAGAGACCGCAAGCGCCTCTGTTGTCGGTACCAACGTGGGAGAAAGAGACCCTGCAATCAAGCTTTCCCCGGACTGATAAGTTACAAGAACTCCAGTTTAACCGTTTCAACTCTTCATAACTGTTTAATAGCTCTCCCTAGCCTTTTTACCGTTTTACCGTTTTCTCTGTCACTTTGAACCCCCACTGGTTCTCCCTGTGTGGAGAATCTATTCCCTGTAGATAAACCCTTTAACTCTTGGTCTGTCTCTGATCCGTGGTGACATCCTCAGCACCTGCAGTTTATTACACGTACAGATATTGGAAACCAGACAGCACTATTAACGCTGATGAAGAGTTCTCCAATCAGCCACTTCCGGCAGGAAGGAAGTGGTAAATTCAGTGTGCTTGGCTGCGCTAACCCTCCATCTCTCATTCTACATTTACCTACCTGCACATTACTGGAAGTCTCACAGCACTGTAATATAACTATAGTCTCAAGGAATAATCTGCAACTTATCAGATACCTCAATATATAAGTTGTTAGATAGCCTTACCTGTGTCCGCCTTGTCTATCTGCGCCACATCATTATTGGACACACAACTTCCTGCACGGCTCCGGGTGCGAAATGCATCCTACGAGTGAGAAAAAGTCCTTTAAATTTAGCAATTTCTGATAATTATGCATATACTGTATATAGCATATATTCATGAATTATATAATTATGGAGCATGACTCAATATACTGATTTTTTTTTACAAACAGGTCCTCTGGCAGCATGTTATCGCAAGGGGTTGAGCATGTTAAAATACAACGAATCCAAACCTTCTTTCCCCAACATTTACCAATGAGGGACAGTTTGGGGACCCCTATTCACATTAGATGATCTGCGGATCCTGTCAGAATCAGTGGATTTGGCCAATTTTACTTTCGGCATCTAAATAGAACATAGAAACGCCAAGGATAAGTTGACCTGGTTGGATTTGAACCCAGAATATCTATGATGAAAGAAAACACACCTAACTGTGAAGCAAGGAAATTACAGAAATCGTAGCGCCTTCAAAAATACTTATTTTTGTGTTGAATCATCATGATTCTGCAATGAACCATCTGCAAAGTTTTTGTAAATTTGTATGCACAGTTTGGGAGTAAGGGTACATTCACAATATGCCCTTCACCACGTTCAGTGATCCCATTGGGGCTTACGTCTGAACCTTCTGGAAAACGGGTTTCGGACATATATGCCTACTGTAAGCGGACAACCAGGCACCGACTACTACCTCTGGTTGTCCGCCTTTCCCTGAAAATAATGTACAACAGAGCACTCGATGACTCCATCTGCACCACTATACTAAACGTTCCAAAACCCATTTTGTGGGTGATTTGGACGTAAGCCCTGATGTGACCACTGAACGTGGCAAAGAATGCAGTGTCCAAATCCCCTTAGAAAAGGTACATGTGCCAAAACACATTTGATTATTTCCAATAATTTGATAAGTGATTTTGCTGATGGGAGCTCTCAACTCTTTCCCGATAGCAGAAGAAAGAACTATTAGGCATGATACATTAATTCCTCTCTCCTAGTTAAAATCAAAACATGCATGGTTGGCGGTGCTTATTTATGGGGGAGTCCGACATAATAGCTGTTGGTCAGATAAGCATTTAGGTCCATTGGCTCTCGCTATATCCTAGACGGTTGGGAGATATGGGTTAGATGCTATCACTGTGTTTCTGTGAACACAGTTTCTAATCATTAATTGCTCAATTAATTTTACATATGGCGTGAATTTCTACAAACATGAGCAAAATTAAGTAGAGTCATGAAAAAAATCCAATTTTAAAACCTTTTGAAGATTGTCAATTGTCTTCAATGTTTTCCAATTATGAACACTGTATAATGATGGAGTCCAAAATATTTGTAAATGGCCTGATAACCCTTCCAAGACTGATGGGCAATTGCTTCTCTGAGATCATTGTTGATGTCTCCTCCTTTGCATTGTATTAACACTCGCCTGATGTTCCAAACCAGCAAATTGCCAAAACTTCTGCTTTTATAGAGGTGTTCACACTTGCTGAAGAACAATCAAGGGCAATTGATTAGCTTCACCTTGGTTGCTACTGACCCGCTTAAAACCTATGGAAGCAGTAAGGATGTACTTACTTTTCTTTACACACTTTCTACATTTTGGCCTATTTTATGATAAATAAATTATGACATGGTGTATTTTGACATCTATTGTTGTTCACCTGAGGTTGTATTTGTCTAAATGTAAGGTCTTCTAACAACCAGATTTTTTTTAATTATTAGATCTTGATACATAAAACCATAAAATTCAAAGAAAGTGTACTTACTTTTTCTCATAACTGTATGACTTGTATAATAGATAGGTCCTGTGCACAACTCTGTTGTCTGTGCACACTTGTGTACACTTCCTCCACAAGGTTGTAGCAATACAGAGAAACCAGGAACCAGGCCACCAGATGTCTTTCTAGGAGGACATCAGGTGCCCTGGTCCCTGGATTTCTTTGTAAGACTAGTATAACGCCTGCCGATATAACTTTGTATAATATTTTGTGCATATGTAATTTGTATTGCACTACAGAACGGCCTCTGTACAAGCCAAAATGCGCTGTAGTTTATGTCATTGAGTCTGGTAGTCCCAAAGACAATAAATGGCGAACCTCAGCTCCATTCAGGACATAGATGAGGAGCCCTGTTCTTGGGATTCAGAGTCCCATTCTCAAGATGACTGGTGGTCACAGCAAGCTGACCATCAGCAATCCGCAGGTACGTATAGGGGATAGCCTGTCTGTTTTGGAATATACCTTTAAAAAAGACTTCTTTTATCAGTCAGCAATAATTGGGAGATAGAGGGGCAAAATGTAAGTTGTCAATGTTGCTCTCCAAAACTCTGTCAAAGGTGATGCATATTTTTAAACTGGGATATAAGAATTAACTCTGCTAAAGGCCCCTTTACATTTAGCGATGCACCAGCGATCCCGACAACGATACGACCTGGTCAGGATCGCTGGTGCATCGCTAAATGGTCGCTAGTGAGCTGCCAAACAGGTAGATCTCACAGCGATGCAGCAGCGATATAGCGGTCATTACTTACCTTTCAGACGCGGCGATCCTGACGTCCTCCCGTCCGCGTCCACGCGTCGCTCGTCGGCGCCAGCAGGAAGCTCAGCAAGAAGCGCCCGACGAGAAATGGAGCTGCGTGATCTCGCGTGATCAACGACAGACAGCGGGGGAGCTGGTCGGAGGTAAGTATCACACATAGCGATATCACTGCTGTGTCACCAAATCAGTGATGCTTTAGCGATATTGCTAGCGATATCGCTATGTGTAAAACCCCCTTAAGGCTAGCTGTTCAGATTGTGTCTACAATAGGGGGCCTAAACCACTCTTGCACATGGTAGCCAATGGTCACATGATGTGACGGTAGTCCCTCCATTTACTTGAAAAATTGGATCCCGCCTACAGACATGGCTTCATCGTCATCCATCATCCGCAGTGTGATAACACATAAGAATGTTGTAATGATTGATTCAGATAACAGACACTTGGTGTCAATCATTCCAAGGGCTGGAAGGTTAATGACACACAATGTACACTGGCCATATCTGTATGAACATGAACCACCATCATAGCACAAAATGACCACAAGTAAATAACCAATGGTCAATGAGGAAGGATAAACGTGGATCCCTAGCGATGGAATCCCTGGAACATACATAACTATTTACCTGTTCTTCTCCTTTGGATAGTACAATATGTCCATCCACAAGGGAGAAGCTTGATACATCCCAGACAGGAACTTCAGGTGCAGCAGTTGCAAAAGATACAGGTGATGGCTCTGAAAAGATATAGTTAGATATATGAACTCATTCTTATACAGGAACTAAGCTAAATACTACTGACCTTTTTTATTACATAGTATGATTGAAGGCACTGTACCTATTTATAGGGTAAGAATTATTTTTAGGCCCACTATACACATATACAGCTCCTTCTCGGCTAATGCTATCCAACTGCCCTGAAAGGCGATACAGACTGAAAGGGTATATTTGCTTTTGTTCCTGAATATATATTTGTGTGCAGAGATCGGGTGTGCAGAGATCGGGTGTGCAGAGATCGGGTGTGCAGAGATCGGATGTGCAGAGATCTGGTGTGCAGAGATAATGTGTGCAGAGATTGGATGTGCAGAGATGACATGTACAGTTTAATCAGAATAAAAGTCCAGGTACTAAAGCAGCCAAGATAAAGAACCAGAGCTGCCTGTAAAGGAGTTCCAGCCTTGTGGTAAAAAAACAGAACATCCACAGCAGAGTTTTGGTTTAAGATACAGTTGTGGCCAAAAGTATTGACACCCCTGCAATTCTGTCAGATAATACTCAGTTTCTTCCTGAAAATTATTGCAAACACAAATTCTTTGTTATTATTATCTTCATTTAATTTGTCTTAAATGAAAAAACACAAAAAGAATTGTCCTAAAGCCAAATTGGATATAATTCCACACCAAACATAAAAAAGAGGGTGGACAAAAGTATTGGCACTATTCAAAAAATCATGTGATGCTTCTCTAATTTGTGTAATTAACAGCACCTGTAACTTACCTGTGGCACCTAACAGGTGTTGGCAATAACTAAATCACACTTGCAGCCAGTTGACATGGATTAAAGGTGACTCAACCTCTGTCCTGTGTCCTTGTGTGTACCACATTGAGCATGGAGAAAAGAAGAGCAAAGAACTGTCTGAGGACTTGAGAAACCAAATTGTGAGGAAGCATGAGCAATCTCAAGGCTACAAGTCCATCTCCAAAGACCTGAATGTTCCTGTGTCTACCGTGTGCAGTGTCATCAAGAAGTTTAAAGCCCATGGCACTGTGGCTAACCTCTCTAGATGTGGACGGAAAAGAAAAATTGACAAGAGATTTCAGCGCAAGATTGTGCGGATGTTGGATAAAGAACCTCGACTAACATCCAAACAAGTTCAAGCTGCCCTGCAGTCCGAGGGTACAACAGTGTCAACCCGTACTATCCGTCGGCGTCTGAATGAAAAGGGACTGTATGGTAGGAGACCCAGGAAGACCCCACTTCTTACACCCGAGACATAAAAAAGCCAGGCTGGAGTTTGCCAAAACTTACCTGAAAAAGCCTAAAACGTTTTGGAAGAATGTTCTCCGGTCAGATGAGACAAAAGTAGAGCTTTTTGGGCAAAGGCATCAACATAGAGTTTACAGGAGAAAAAAAGAGGCATTCAAAGAAAAGAACACGGTCCCTTTAGTCAAACATGGCGGAAGTTCCCTGATGTTTTGGGGTTGCTTTGCTGCCTCTGGCACTGGACTGCTTGACCATGTGCATGGCATTATGAAGTCTGAAGACTACCAACAAATTTTGCAGCATAATGTAGGGCCCAGTGTGATAAAGCTGGGTCTCCCTCAGAGGTCATGGGTCTTCCAGCAGGACAATGACCCAAAACACACTTCAAAAAGCACTAGAAAATGGTTTGAGAGAAAGCACTGGAGACTTCTAAGGTTGCCAGCAATGAGTCTAGACCTGAATCCCATAGAACACCTGTGGAGAGATCTAAAAATGGCAGTTTGGAGAAGGCACCCTTCTAATATCAGGGACCTGGAGCAGTTTGCCAAAGAAGAATGGTCTAAAATTCCAGCAGAGCATTGTAAGAAACTCATTGATGGTTACCGGAAGCGGTTGGTCGCAGTTACTTTGGCTAAAGGTTGTGCAACTAAGTATTACGCTGAGGGTGCCAATACTTTTGTCTGGCCCATTTTTGGAGTTTTGTGTGAAATGATCAATGTTTTGCTTTTTGCTTCATTCTCTTTTGTGTTTTTTCATTTAAGACAAATTAAATGAAGATAATAATACCAAAGAATTTGTGTTTGCAATCATTTTCAGGAAGAAACTGAGTATTATCTGACAGAATTGCAGGGGTGTCAATACTTTTGGCCACAACTGTTGATACCATATCAATTAGTGACAACAGAAACTTAATGAAGTACAGAAGTGGGCAAGAAGAAGCATTACCAGAGAACAAAACCAATTAGCATCTCCACGACAGACATCCTGAGAAAGAGGCCTTGTAACGTAAGCACTGTTCGTAATCACCTGATAGCTCCAAAAAGGCCACCAAAAACAGGCTTGGCGAAAGCTACTCCATTTCCCAGAATCCAGGGGTTGCCCCGGCCTTCATCCTTTAACCCCTGTA
The DNA here is from genome assembly GCF_039654945.1 of Dendrobates tinctorius. Taxonomy (NCBI): domain Eukaryota; kingdom Metazoa; phylum Chordata; class Amphibia; order Anura; family Dendrobatidae; genus Dendrobates; species Dendrobates tinctorius. Next base: position 13,116,808 of record NW_027361772.1, on the reverse strand, counting down.
CAGGGATCTGGACATATACAGGAGTCCCTGGACAAGGGCCACAGAGTCAGCCACTTTTCGGTGGCAAGAAGGATAGCCAGGTAGTCGTGTCAGATCCAGGAGGTACAGGAGGAACAAAATCTGTCCTAGCCTACAGGATTTCCTCCAGGTGTTTCCCATTTTTGTTAATTTTGTAGCTATTTAGCTGGCTAGCTATAAGCAGACCATTGTCAGCTGTAGCTTTGCTCAGTAATGTGTGTGCTTTGCTCTGTGTCTGATTTCCTGAAATTGTTGCTGGAAATGGATTTGTTGTGATTATTTGTGTGTGTTATCCCTTTTGCTCTTGATGCTATCTGACCCCGGACTTGGCCTCTGACTATCCGTTTCTCTTATCCCCTTATCTTTACATACCCTCCTGGCATTTGACCTTGGACTGTTCCTTGAAGACGCCTATGTCTTGTCCCTCTGTACTATAAGCCCTCCTGGTATATATGACCTTGGACCTCCTGACAGCTTGTCGGAGATTAGTGCCTCAGTGTCACATAGTAAAGGTACATATTGTCAGGATTCGTACCGGGGTCTAGTCTGTGTTCCACAAGCAAGTCTCGCTGCCTTACTTGCTGTGCCACACAACCATTCGTAATATACAGTTTCTGATCAACTAGTTCTTTTTCATTCATTGTTCTTCCTCCGTTCTGGTGATTGGCTGCTTCGCTGTTTCCTGTGCTTATGTCCTGCCTTTTTCCTATTTAACACTCCACAGGGCTCTCACTCCCTGCCGGTGATTCTTCTGTGGTACGGATTCCTGTCTTCCCTACAGCGCTGTCCGGTACAACCTCTGACAGCCTCCCGATCTCTCTCTCGTTGATTACCTCTGGGACTCCAGCTTTCCGCGTTGGTCTTTGCTGAAATCTTAGTTTAACATAATCCAACATATCAATGAACATAGTTCTTTTTCTATCTAGAAAAGAGAACGTTCAAAATGGCTAAATAAGGAGGCAACTCCCTTAGAAGTATATGAACCTATATAGAAATGGAGTATAACGCCAAAAAATTCAACAAGGTAATTATATTATAGTATCAAAATTATTAACACTTTATTAGTACAGGTACAAAACAAGTACATTAAAAAGTGCAATGATACGCCCCCCGATGAAGCCCAGCGCGAAACGTGTGTAGGGGCTCTGGGGACTGGACATTCCGCATACATATCTCCTTTATGGGTAAGCTTGGTGACTTGGTCTCTTCCATTTTTTTGCACACAGCATTTTAACGGAAGTTTTTGTACGAATTCCCCTTGCCCTTTGGCAGTAACTTTACTTTAATAGATGGCCATGTGTGAGACTTTGCAGCATGGGCATGGGTCTTCATGCAGATTTTGGATCATTTTCTTGTACCATTGTACTCACCACATATGTGCGGTGATTCCATTCCTCTGTGTCATCTCTGTTCCCTGATCATTCTTGATTGTACTTTTTAATGTACTTGTTTTGTACCTGTACTAATAAAGTGTTAATAATTTTGATACTATAATATAATTACCTTGTTGAATTTTTTGGCGTTATACTCCATTTCTATATAGGTTCATTTGCTGAAATCTTAGTATTTTTTGTGTTAGCTTGGGGTTTTCGTGGTGCTACCCTTCAGGTTCATTCACTCTTTGGTTTCACTCTAGGAGTCCTCCTTGCTGCTGCTTGTCTCCCTTAGGTGTTCCTGCACTCATTCCACCCTCGGTTTACCCTCACTGTAGCTCCCTGCACTTACGCCGAGGTAGGGACCGCCGCCCAGTTGTCGCCCACCGGCTAGGGTGGGACCGGCAAGTAGGTAGGGTCAGTGGTGGGTGGAGCTCAGTGGCACCCTCTTCCCCCGCCGTGTGGTGGAATCATAACAGAATCACCGGCCGTCCCTATGGACGCTATGACCTCTTTAGTCAATCAAATGCAGGGTCTTACTCAGCTGGTGCAAGATCTTGCTGCGCAGGTCCAGCGTCAGGAGCAAATTCAAGCAGCTGCCGTTGCAGAGACAACTAATTCTGAGCCTAGAGTTAACTTACCCGAGCCATTTTTCGGAGATAGAAGCCAATTTGCTTCTTTTAGAGAAAATTGTAAATTATATTTTCAGTTACGACCTATTTCTTCTGGCCCCCCAGCTCAAAGAGTCCGTATCATAATCTCTCGCTTACGGGAGGGACCCCAAGAGTGGACCTTCTCTCTGCCGCCAGATTCAAATCTCCGTGATTCTGTAGACAACTTCTTTCAAGCCTTAGGGAATATTTACGATGAGCCTGACCAAGTCGCTCTGGCCGAGGCAAACCTTACCTCCCTGACCCAGGGTGATCAGGAGGTAGAGGTTTATTGCACCCAGTTTCGTAGATGGAGCTTAGCTACCCATTGGAATGATCCCGCACTTCGGAATCAATTTCAGCGGGGCCTTTCACCAGCCCTAAAGGATGAATTGGTACACTACACTCTGCCCCAGTCTCTGGAGGAGCTGATGGCTTTAATGGTCAGAATAGATCGCAGGTTAACGGCGAGGAGATCGGAGCAGGCAGTGGGGTGCAGATTGTTCACAGAAATGCTTGTTAACACACGTTTGTGGTATCGTCTCCGTACAAGCTTCTCTTCAGAATCTTTTGGGCCAATTCGCAGATGTCTTTTCTTTGAAGGATTCTGAGCGGTTGCCACCTCATCGCTCCTATGACTGTGCTATCAATTTGGTTCCCAATTGTAAATTCCCTAAGGGACGCCTCTATAATTTATCACCTCCTGAAAGAGAAGCTTTACGTGAATATGTACAAGAGGCTCTAAGAAAGGGGCATATCCGTCCGTCCACCTCACCTCTGGCCGCAGGTTTCTTTTTTGTCAGTAGAAAGGATGGAGGACTTAGGCCGTGTGTAGACTACCGAGGTCTTAATGAAATAACTGTCCGTAACCAGTATCCTCTACCGTTGATTCCGGACCTGTTCAACCAGGTTCAGGGGGCTCGATGGTTCTCGAAGTTGGACCTGAGAGGGGCGTATAATCTCATTCGTGTAAAGGCTGGCGACGAGTGGAAGACCGCCTTCAATACCCCCGAGGGCCACTTCGAGTGTCTGGTTATGCCCTTTGGGCTGTGCAATGCTCCGGCGATTTTCCAAAATTTCACCAATGATATTTTCCAACATGCTATTGGCCGCTATGTAATTGTCTATCTGGATGATATTTTAGTGTTCTCTCCTGACTGGGACTCACATTTAAATCATGTAAGGGATGTTCTCCAGGTACTCCGCAATAACCAACTTTTCGCCAAGCAAGAAAAGTGTATTTTCGGGGTCCAAAGTCTATCTTTTTTGGGTTATATTTTGACACCCCAGGCCATCACAATGGAGCCGGAGAAGGTAAAAGCGGTTCTTAATTGGGCTCGTCCTGCATCTTTGAAAGCTCTTCAAAGATTTCTGGGGTTTGCCAATTTTTACCGCAAGTTTATAAAAAACTTCTCCATTGTGGTGAAACCTCTCACAGATCTTACTGTGAAAGGTTCCGACTTGGTAAACTGGAGTAAGGATGCAGTAGATGCCTTCACGTTTCTTAAGGAGAGCTTTGCCACTGCTCCTGTTCTTACCCAGCCCGATCAGGAGAGACCCTTTATTGTTGAGGTTGACGCCTCGGAGGCAGGGGTAGGGGCAGTGCTTTCACAGGGGACTTCGTCTTTGACTCGTTTGAAATCCTGTGCGTTCTTCTCAAAGAAGTTTTGCCCAGCTGAAAAAAATTATGATATTGGGAATAGGGAACTGCTCGCTATAAAATTGGCCTTTGAGGAATGGCGACATTTCCTGGAGGGGGCCAAACATCCTGTTACTGTCCTCACCGACCATAAAAATCTTGAATATCTCAAAACGGCCAAACGGCTTAATCCAAGACAGGCAAGGTGGGCGTTGTTCTTTTCACGTTTTAATTTTGTGATTTCTTTCAGACCCGGCTGCAAAAACGCCAGAGCAGACGCGCTTTCTAGAAGCTTCTTTCCTGAACAACCGTCAAACATCCCACCTGTTCCCATTTTACCTGATAAAGTATTTTTGGCTGCTAATTCCTCTGATTTGTTTGCTGAAGTTAAGCAATTTCAACATTTGTCTCCGTCCGGCTCTCCTGATAATAAATGGTTCGTTCCCTGTCATTTGCGTTTGAGACTGCTGAATGAACACCACAACTCTCCTCTTTTAGGTCACCCTGGTATCTCTGGTACGATGGAGTCAATCTCCAGAAATTTTTGGTGGCCGACTTTACGCCGGGATGCCACTGCCTATGTCAAGGCGTGTGACATTTGTGCCCGGTCTAAGGTTAACCGCTCACGGCCTTTGGGTGAACTATGTCCTCTACCTGTTCCCTCCAAGCCATGGACCCATCTTTCCATGGACTTTGTTACTGATTTACCTTCCTCCCTGGGAATGACTACCTTGTGGGTTGTGGTGGATCGCTTTAGTAAGATGGCGCACTTTATTCCTTTACCCAAATTGCCATCCTCCAAGCAATTGGTCCCCTTGTTTCTAAATCATGTGGTGCGGCTGCATGGAATTCCTTCTAATATTGTGTCAGATAGGGGTACCCAATTTGTCTCCAAATTCTGGAGAGCTTTCTGTAGTAAAATTGGCGTTTCCCTTGCTTTCTCATCGGCCTTTCACCCGGAGACCAATGGGCAGACAGAACGGGCCAATCAAGCCCTTGAACAATTCTTACGTTGCTATGTGGCTGATAAGCAAGAGACCTGGGCATCTTTTATTGCCCTGGCAGAGGTTGCCATAAATAATAGGGTAAACTCTTCCACAGGGATATCTCCCTTCTTCTGCAACATGGGATTTCACCCTAAATCCAGCTCTTTCTCTGAGGACCCCTCGGACAATCCTGAGGTAGAGATTGTTTCCTCTGATCTGCGGTCAGTTTGGGAGCAAGTCCAAAGCAACATCAAAAAGGCTCAGGAGTCACAATGCCACTTTGCTAATATGAAAAGGAGAAGTCCTTCCTTTGAAGTTGGGCAGAAAGTGTGGCTTTCTACTAAAAATCTGAAACTAAGAGTCCCCTCTGGTAAACTGGCTCCCCGGTACATTGGTCCTTTTAAAATATCTCAGATAATCAACTCTGTTTCTGTCAAATTGGATCTCCCCCAGGCGATGAGAGTGCATAAGGTATTCCATGTCGCTCTCCTAAAACCTTATGTACCTCCAGTTTGTCCGGCTGACACACCTCCTGCTCCTGTTGTTGTACTTGGTCACCCCGAGTTTGAGGTAAAAAAGATCTTTGATTCCAGGAAAGTTCGTGGGGTCCTGCAGTACCTGGTGGACTGGAAGGGGTATGGCCCTGAGGAGAGGTCGTGGGTGTCTCATTCTGAGGTTCATGCTCCCAGGTTATGTAAGAGGTTCCATATCAATTTTCCTGAGAAGCCTTCCCTATGTGAGGGTCCAGGGGCCCCTCATAAGGGAGGGGGTAATGTCAGGATTCGTACCGGGGTCTAGTCTGTGTTCCACAAGCAAGTCTCGCTGCCTTACTTGCTGTGCCACACAACCATTCGTAATATACAGTTTCTGATCAACTAGTTCTTTTTCATTCATTGTTCTTCCTCCGTTCTGGTGATTGGCTGCTTCACTGTTTTCTGTGCTTATGTCCCGCCTTTTTCCTATTTAGCACTCCACAGGGCTCTCACTCCCTGCCGGTGATTCTTCTGTGGTACGGATTCCTGTCTTCCCTACAGCGCTGTCCGGTACAACCTCTGACAGCCTCCCGGTCTCTCTCTCGTTGATTACCTCTGGGACTCCAGCTTTCCGCGTTGGTCTTTGCTGAAATCTTAGTATTTTTTGTGTTAGCTTGGGGTTTTCGTGGTGCTACCCTTCAGGTTCATTCACTCTTTAGTTTCACTCTAGGAGTCCTCCTTGCTGCTGCTTGTCTCCCTTAGGTGTTCCTGCACTCATTCCACCCTCGGTTTACCCTCACTGTAGCTCCCTGCACTTACGCCGAGGTAGGGACCGCCGCCCAGTTGTCGCCCACCGGCTAGGGTGGGACCGGCAAGTAGGTAGGGTCAGTGGTGGGTGGAGCTCAGTGGCACCCTCTTCCCCCGCCGTGTGGTGGAATCATAACACATATGATGTTCAATATTACAAAAATTGTGAATGTGCATTTTGATTTATTTTTAATTGATAACATATAAAAGAAGTTGCATGTTATCTGTTTGTGAGTTTTTTTCCATTTAACAAGGAATTTATTCTTATTTATAATTTTTGATTTAGTAAATGTCATTTGTATGAGCCTGATGAAAATCTGGTTTAAATGCATCTTCTTTCTTGCAAATAAAATTCAGAATTATATTCTGGCCTTCATGCGAAATGTCTTTTGTTACTGATGCTACCTGGTCTATCTAAGCAAGTGTTTACACAATGCCTGGTCCATCTTCCAGTTAATGAACATAAAGTCTCTATACAATCATGTGTGGCCATTTATTTGCTGCCATGAATTATGGTAACTGTCGCAGCTTATTGGTCTCCCTCTTTCACAAGCAGAAGCAGATTTCATCTGGTTGGGATAAGTCCACCTGATTTGGTGCTTATAGAGTCGATCCTAACCTAGGGGATGTCACGTGCCCCGTCCTGTGTGACACGGCCAGCAGGCCGGTAACTAATACAACAGGACATGGCAAGTGTAATGGTCCAGTGTGACGCGACCCGTAGGCCGGTAACTAATACAACAAGACACAGAGGATAGGGAAACATTTACAACGGTGGGCCCTGCGATAGGGAAAGGGGACGTGGAGACCTCCTGCACTCCCCTGAATCAGTGTCCCTAACGCTCCTTAAGTTCCCTATGCCGGTTCCGCACCGGGCGCCAATCACGAACCTGTCGCCCTAGCACACCCTACACCTATCCCTTGCTAGGGAGCTGGGTGGCGCAGGCACTGGCCCACCGCTGTACTAATACCAACATGAGGAAAAGTGACAAACAGGGAAACACTTAGCTTTGCTCTGAAGCACTTGCTCCAGGCAACAGAGTCCAACACCTGAGTGCATCTTCCTCCCACTGTGTCCAACACCTGGGTGAACTGTCCAGCAACGGAGTCCAGCACCTGAGTGCAGCTGTCCAGCAACGGAGTCCAGCACCTGAGTGCAGCTTCCAGCAAAAGAGTCCAGCAACTGAGTGCAGCTCTACACCATAGCTGCCACTCCACCAAGCTTTGCAAGAATTCTTCACTGACACCATAGCTGCCACTCCACCATGCTTTACACGAACTCCTCGCTGACACCATAGCTGTCACTCCAGAACTCTGACTGAGCTGTCCTGGACTCTCTTCAGCTCCTTCCTTCACCCAGCATGGTTGGAAAAGACCAACAATATCACCAACGTCAGTGAGCACAACTGGCACACCTTATTTGAGTAAACACACCTCTTAATGATTCCTGTGCAATTAGACTAACGACCACCGGGGCAAAACTATCTCTAAGCACACCAGTGCAATGACCATACTGGCCACCGGGGGAAAACTATCTCTAAGCACACCAGTGCAATGACCATACTGGCCACCGGGGGCAAAACTATCTTTAAGCACAAAGCTTAGAGAGAGGAAAAAAAAAGGTTACCAGTGCTCTTATCTGACATGATCCCGCATGGATCATGACAGGGGACAAACGCTCTGTGACATTCATTTTGTTCCCAACAAATGATCTCTTCTATATTGCTGATTATGCCAACTAATCAACGAGAGATAAAAGTCGGTGGAGGTTTACTTCCCACGCGTTGAAAGTAGAACCCTTTTGTATCTGGTGACAGAGGCACCAAGGCATGGTGGCCACCATGGCCCTGTCTACTACAGACTATCTGGGTTGTGGAGACATCCCAGCCAGCAAATCACAAGCATTTTAAAAAGAGATCCACATGTACGTGTGGCCATCTCCCCACTTATTTTGGCAGGATATTTAGAAACATAGAGCATCAGTTACCCTGCCCACACCTGGAACTGACACACCAATTCTGATTATAGTGGCCATTTTCCTCTTCTTTTTGAGAAGACCACCTCTGATTTAGATCTAAATTAACTGCTACATAGTTTAAACTCTCTTATATTTTATCTTATGGGATGTTATTACTGTACTAATGTTGTAAAATTAAGTTTGGTATTTGTTCCAAGGGTGCTTCCATGTGTTAGCCATGGTTGCCAATAATGCGTCTCAAAAGGCAGCTTCTCTTCAAAAGTCCGATCGTCTGATTATCCCTTTAGGATAAATTACATTGTGCTTGTATCTTGAAAATCCTGGGTCCCTAATAAATAGTCTATAACCCACCCCATCCCAGCTATAATGTGCCATTTATAATATTATTGTTATTTTATTTGGCAGGGAGACCATTGGATCCCCCAGGCCTTTTGGCATGGGCGAGAGGCTCAGTGCACGATTCTGTTCACTGGTTTTGCATGCACCCACCAACTTCCCTCACTGAAGATTGAGAGCGCTGACTTACTTGGAGCAAGAACTGTCCATAGAGAAAGCTCAGGCAAGATAGTGCTGTCAGTAACTAGTGAAAGAGGCGAGGCATGCAAAACCAGTGGGCGGAATAGTGACTTGAGCCTCTTATCTGCACCCAGGTTGTACTGAGCATCCAAATTAGCATGCTTGATTAAACCTTAGTTTCTGTAGAATGAAGGCAGCAATGAGAACACTAAAGGTGCAGTTTTTATAGGCTCTGTATCTCCGACAAGACTATGGGCTTAGTTTAAATATTGTCATTTTGAGCTGAAATGTAAGAGGAGGTGAGAATGCACCTGAGAAATCCCGACTGTGTATAATTGGTGTGAGAAGGTTGCCACCTGCTGTTCAGATGGGACCATGTGGAACTAACCGGAACAGGAAGTATTGCTGGGAGAAGAGGTCAGATGCAACACCCAGCCAGGTACTGTCATGATCCATGCTGGATCATGACAGATAAAAGCACATATAACCTTTTTTTTTTCCTTAAGCTGTTTGCTTAAGTTTGGTTTTGCCCTCGGTGGCCATTAGGATTATTACACAGTGGTGTCTTTTGTTCTAGTTTGCCCGGATGGTGGTGAGTGTCATTGCACTCTGGTTTCTTTAGTTTAGTGCATGTGATTATAAAGCAGGTGTGATTGCTAGTTCTTACCTATAAAAGAGTGTCAGGTGTTGCAATCACTGTTGTGATAGTGTTCATTTCAACCATCCTTGGTGGAGGAAGGATCTAGAGAGAGGTCCTGACAGCTCAGTCAGAGCCCTGTTGTGGAAGGAGTCAGAGGGGATTTCCTTGCAGCTCTGACAGAGCTTGGTGGCAGCTATTCAGGAGGAAAGCTGCATTCTAGTGGTGGACTCTGTTGCTGGGAGCAAGAGCAACAGAGAAAAGCTAAGTGGTGTTTCCATGTCTGTATTTTTCCCTGGTGTGTATTAGTACAGCGGTGGGGCCAGTGCCTGCATCACCCAGCTCCCTAGCAAGGGATAGGTGTAGGGTGTGCTAGGGTGACCGGCGCCCGGTGCAGAACCGGCCTAGGGAACGTTAGGAGTGTGAGGGACACTGACTCAGGGGAGTGCAGGAGGTCTCCACGTTCCCGCTCCCTATCGCAGGGCCCACCGTTGTAACTGTTTCCCCTTTCCCCGTGTCTTGTTGTTTTAGTTACCGGCCTGCGGGCCGTGTCACACAGGACAGTTTCACGTGCCGTGTCTTGTTGTTTCAGTTACCGGCCTGCTGGTCGTGTCACACAGGACGGGTCCACATGACAGGTACCACCGATGACATAAATCCTGGATATGGATATAAAGGGTCTGCATGCCAAACCGGAGTGGGTTTTGGCGAGAGAGATGCAGATGTGCATAAGAGAAGAAGCTTCAGCTACAGTGACAGGCCACAGCAGCAAGCGTGTGCCAGTGAGTGCTGTCTGCTTGCAGACGAGATCCAGACAACACCAAAACAGATCCAGAGCCCTGACTATGCAGGTTATGCAGATTAATACCTGAGGAGTGAGGACCCATTCTACGCCGGTCAAGACTCAGAGTCCAAACTGCACCGGTCAAAGCCTAAATCCCAGACCTGTGCCGGTCAAGATTCCAAACCCTGATGACGCCAGTCAAGATTCAGAGCCCAGCCCACTTCTCCCCAGATCCAGGAGACAGCCGTCATCTGTCAAGCGCCGATTGGGTGGGGGACAGTTGGAGCGTAAGAGTTTCAACGTGCATTTGTAGATTTTGTCAGGAGAGCTTACAGCCTAGCGGGAAAACCCGATGACCCCCAGGGAAATTGCTGCAGGATGAGCCAACGTAGTAGCTCCCACAAGGGTGGGTGTATCACCCCTGTTATAGGAACACTAGTATAATCCCTGAAAGACTTTTTCTGCCATTCTAACTGTACTTTAAACTCGTTATATGTTCTATATTGTGTAATCTACTTGTGATTAACCAGCTTATTCAGTTTAAATGTTTCTTAACTACTGCAAGTGCCCGCCATAGCAAGGGAAGAAAATAATTAATTGGCTGCACGTTACATTCGGTTACCGATATTACACGTAGACTCCCTTTAAGATGGCACATGATTCCATTGCTAATACAGAATGACAAGATAATCTCCAAAAATTAATTTCCAGTATATCGGTGAGGGCCTAGGATTGGTGCGTATAATTTATCTTACTATGTTACCCTATTCCAGCAAAATGGAGACTGAAATTAATCACAAAATTTCCAGATATGCTAGAATACAACATTTTGGGAAAATTCATAACAGATTCCACTTTTTAAGGATCGATTTGCTCATCTGTACATCATATTCATTAGTGAGTCAGCTAATCAGTCACCCCTAGTATATTACTGATGTTAGGTGCGATAATGCATTGGGCAAGGGATCGCCATGAAGCTGCAAATTCATATTTCAACCTGACAAAAATTATAAATCCACACTCAGCAATCAGCACGTAAAGCTACAAGGACCGAGCAGGATACGTTGAAATTTCCGTTTGTTTCAACCACAGTATCTATAACTGAACAGATGTCTGCCAAATCCAACAATGAAAGAGTCCATAGGTTGTACTCCCCATAGAGGAGCTACACGGGGTTATTTTATGTCGCAGACAGCAAAGTGTAAAAAAAAGAGGGTCATATATACCTGCAGATCACAAGTCCCTTATAGTATAACTCATTTGCGGTGTTTTCTGTGCTTAAAGGCGTTGTCCACCTTTGGGGACATAGATTATTCTTAATTAAATGCCTATTTTTTGGCTAAAATCAATTTTTGGAATTGTGTTTCATTAAAAAATGTTAAACAATTTGTCTTCTACAGTGTTCTCGTTGCACTGCCTATGACTGGCTGTAGAATAAGTAAACTGAGAATCTGTCAGTGTCTCTCAGCTTATTTATGATTGTAGACCACATCAAAGTTGAATAAGCTGAAGGGGGGGCAGAGCATTTAAAAGCCATACAATGCAAAATTTTCAATGAAAAAAATATTAATTTTTAGTTCCAAATACATGCATTTAAGTAAATAAAGAAAATGGTGGAGAACCTCCTTAAAGTTAAAGGTTGTGCTATGACAACACTTCATTCTCTGCTTATTCCTTGCTCTGATTCAGACCTCAAAAAATAAAATTTGCAGTAGTGAAGGAAGTAGAAAAAACCCAGTAAGGCATGGACTAATGTGACCTAAAAAGATAAAATGTCCACCAATGCAGAAGGTAAAAAACTCATAAGGCATGGGACAAACTCATCTAAAAGGATAAAATGTCCTGCAATTAAAAAAAATCCCTGTAAGGTACGAGACAATCTGACCTAAAAGGTTAAACTGTCCTGCAATGTAGAAGGTAAAAAAAGCCCCTGAAGGTCAGTGTTAACTAAAAGGCACTAGCATAGCTACCCGGAGGGCAGAGTGGGCCCAACTGGAGCTACGCTACTGTTAACTCTATGGGCATTCCCCCTATGTGTCTGATGTCCCTGACGCAGACACTGACAGCAGGCACGATTACATAATTATTTGGAGCCTGCTTTCCTGTGATGTGCGGGCGCCTGGACATCACATTTAAAGAGTCTACATATGAGGAGTGCATTATACTATATAGAGGTCTATGGGGAGTGCATTATAAAATATAGAGTCTGCATATCGGGGTATATTAGAGTATAGAGTCTGCCTATGGTGAGTGTATTATACTATATAGAGTCTGCCTATAGAGAGTGCATTATACTATATAAAGTATGCTATGTGGAGTGCATTATACTATATAGTCTACCTATGGGGAATGTATTGTACTATATAGAGTCTGCCTACGGTGAGAGCATTATACTATAGAGTCTGCCTATGGGGAGAGCATTATACTATTTAGAGTCTGCCTATGGGGAGAGCTTTATAGTACATAGAGTCTGATAATGGGGAGTGCATTATGCTATATAGAGGCCTATGAGGAGCTCATTATACTTTCTAGAGGCCTATGGTGAGTCCATTATACTATATGGAGGCCTATGGGGAGTGCACTTTATTATATATATAGTTTGCTTATGTTGAGTGCACTATACTATATAGAGTTTGACTTTGGGGAGTGCATTATACTATATCAAGTCTGCCTATGGGAAGTGCATTATGCTATAGAGAGTCTGCCTCTCTAAAACCGTTTTCAGATAAGTGATCCTAGTTAAATATTCGGCCGCATGATAGTACTGTATACCTTATTCAAGTGTTACTCTATCACTTTTCTAGTACCATATGGTAGTTGATTTTTTTTTCCTATTTATGATTGGACTTAATCTGATCAGTGGTCAATTGTGTTTGCCTCCTCACAGATATGTGTTCATTCACATTGAGGCTCCTTTCAGATGCTTTTATTAGGATCTATAGGGATTATGATGTCTCTGTTTAGCCCTGCTGTTTTAGTCTTTTTGTCTCTGACTGTCCTTTGTGAGCCTCACGTTTTTTGATACTGGATATCTGATATGTAATTCTAGTTAATGTTGTATAATATATCTAATAAAGTTTGATCTTTTTGATATATATTTATCCTCTTATTCTTGTTGCTTCTGATGAGCTATATAGTCTTGTAGATATAAGTACACAATCACTATTAAGTATATCATGAGATTTTGACTATATTTCTATAGGTTAAGCATTTTACTATATAAAGTCTGCCTATGGGGAGTGCATTATACTATGTAGAGTCTTCATATTTGGAGTGCATAATACTATATAGAGTCTGCCTATGTAGCTTTGAGGAGTGCATGACGCTATATAGAAGTTGCCTAAGGGAGTGCATTATACTATATATATTCCGCATATTTGCAGTGCATTATGCAATATAGAGGCCTATGGGAAGTACATTATACTGTCTAGGCCTATGGGGAGTACAATATACTATACAGAGGACTATGGAAAGTGCATTATACTATAGAAGTCTATGAGGAGTGCATTATACTAAATAAAGGCATATGGGAAGTGCATTATACTATATGAAGGCCTATGGGAAGTGCATTATACTATATGTATAGTCTGCCTTTGGGGAGTGCATTATACTATTTAGAGTCTGCCTATAGGGAGTGCATTATACCAATTTACCAATTAGAGTCTGCATATGGAGAGTGCATTATACTATATAGAGTCTGCCCTTGGGGAGGGAATTATATTATATCAAGTCTGCCTATGGGAAGTGCATTATGCTATATAGAATGTGCCTATGGGAAATGCATTATACTATGGGGAGTGTGTTATACTGCATAGAGTCTGACTATGGGGAGTGCTTTATGCTATATAGAGGCCTATGGAGAGTGCATTATACTATAGAAGCCTATGAGAAGTGCATTATGCTAAATATATGCTTATGGGAAGTGCATTATACTATATGGAGACCTATGGGGAGTGCATTATACTATATGGATGCCTATGGGGAGTGCATTATTCTATATAGAGTCTGCCTTTGGGGGGTGCATTATACTATATAGAGTCTGCCTTTGGGGAATGTATTATACTATATAGAGTCTGGCTATGGGGAGTGCATTATACTATATAGAGTCTGCCTGTGGGGAGTGCATTATACTACTTAGAGTCTGCCTATAGGGAGTGCATTATACTAATTAAAGTCTTCCTATGGAGAGTGCATTATACTATATAGTGTCTGCTTATGGAGAGTGCATTATAATATATAAAGTCTGCCTATGGGGAGTGCATTATACTGCATAGAATCTGACTATGGTGAATGCATTATGCTGTATAGGGGCCTATAGTGAGTGCATTATACTGTCTGGATGTCTATGGGGAATGCATTATACTATATAAAGGTCTATGGAGAGTGCATTATACTATAGAAGCCTATGGGGAGTGCACTATAATATATAAAGTCTGCCGTTGGGGAGTGCATTATACTATATCGAGTCTAACTGGGGAGTGTATTATACGATATAGAGTCTGCCTATGGGGAGTCCATTATACTATATAGAATCTGCCTATGGAGAGTGCATTATACTATATAAAGTCTGCCTGTGGGGAGTGTATTATACTATATAGAGTCTGCCTATGGGGGAGTGCATTATACTATATAGTCTGCATATTTGGAGTGCATTATGCTATATAGAGGCCTATGGCGAGTGTATTATACTGTATGGAGGCCTATGGGGATTGCATTATACTATAGAGGCCTATGGGGAGTTCATTATACTAAACATAGGCATATGGGAAGTGCATTATACTTTATGGAGGCGTATGGGGAATGCATTATACTATATAGAGTCTGTGTATGGGAAGTGCATTATACTGCATAGCATCTGCCGATCGGGAGTGCTTTATACTGTCTGGAGGCCTATGGGGAGTGCATTATATTATATAGAGGCTTATGGAGAGTGCATTATTAGCATATCGGAAGTGCATTATACTATACAGAGGCCTATAGGGAGTGCATTATACTATATAGATGCCATGGGAAGTGCATTATACTATATAGAGTCTGCCTATGGGGAGTGTATTATTCTATATAGAGTCTGCCTATGGGGAGTGCATTATACTGCATAGAGTCTGCCTATGGGGAGTGCATTATGCTATATAGAGGCCTATGGGGCATGCATTATACTATCTGGAAGCCTATGGGGAGTGAATTATACTACACAGAGGCCTATGGAGCATGCATTACACTTTAGAGACCTATTGGGAGTGCATTATACTAAATATAAGCATATGGGAAGTGCGTTATACTATATGGATGCTTATGAAAAGTGCATTATACTATGTAGAGACCTATGGGGAGCTCATTATACTTTATTGAGGACTCTGATGCATTTTACTATATGGAGGCTATTTAGAGGGCCATCATACAGTGTGGAGATTACAGTGAGGGGGCCATGCAGTATGGGAGATAATGTGGTGTCTTTGTACAATGTGGAGACCATCATACAGTGTTGGAGCCATCAAACAGTTTGTCGGCTACTAAGGCATCAGTATACTGTGGGGGGTACTATACAGTGAGGGGGCATTATACTATGTATAAAAGTGCATCCTACTGTGCAGCTGTTTGTGGGGGAGACTCAGGACATTATTAAATGTAAAGCGGCACTTATTGTTATAGCGGAACTCAGGCTATTGTGACTGTCAAAAAGGCATACAGAGGGCATTATTACTTTCTATGGGGCAAAATCTGAGCACTGTTTTTAAGGGCACTTGCACACGGCATTACTATATTCTAGAGGTTTGTTTTACCATTTAGATGTCACACAGTACCACAGAGCAGGTGCAGTAATAGGGACACATACGGCAGCAGCGGCTCACTATTGGGCTATCAGCAGGATGAGGAGTTTGTGCAGGTTGGGATTAGATAGGGATAGTGCAGGAAATGTGAGAAGTCAGATGTGTCTTTGTTGTAATCTCTGCAGCTGAGTCCTGGCTGGAGAAGTTGTCATGTCGGTCTGGGCCAGATGAAAAAGATTGGAAAAGTGAACGATTCCATCAGAAAGAGCATCATTTGTAAGTCACCATCTATAACTGTGCTGTAATATCTTGTATGTTCTGCAGCACTGGTATCTACCACTATATGGTCACTATATGGCAGTAATATCAGTCTTGGTCTTTGTATAGAGATTATTTTCAGTAACAGCGCAGTCATCTGCTGAGGTTCTCCTACATCCAATATTAGGATGTGCCACCATAGTTATAATCAGGGTCACCTGGTTAGGGGTCCATTCAGAAGTTTCACCCCCCCCAAACTAAAACTCTAGCTATGCCTCTGCTAAAAAGGTAAAGTTTACTGCACTGAAGAAGTTAAAAAAACTCATAAGGCATGAGCCAATATGACCTAAAAAGGTAACAAGTCCTGCAATCATAAAAGCCGTGTAAGGTATGAGCCAATCTGACTTAGGGTATGTTCACACTGGGCATTTTTGCTGCATTTTTTATGCTAATTTTCAGCTGCTTTTTACAGTACCAGCAAAGCCTATGAGATTTCAGAAATCTCATGCACACATTGTTTTTTTAGTCATCAGTATTTTGTGCTTTGCTTCTTTTTTTGGACATAGAGCTTCTTTCAGCGTTTTTGCAGCGTTTTTCACCCATTGGCTTGAATGGGTGTTGAAAAAACGCTGCAAAAACGCAGGTATCATTATTCGCAGCGTTTTTTCTGCAGAAAAGTCATGGACATTAGCATGGACAAAGAGACACAAAAAACGCACCAAATCCGCACCTAAACCTGCATTTTGCTGCAGCTTTTTTCCTGCCAAGAAATCAGGTTTTGCTGCAGAAAAAAAGCAGCAGAAAAAAAGCAGCAAAAACGCCTAGTGTGAACATATCCTTAAAAGGTTAAAATGTCCAGCAATGAAGAAGGTAAAAAAAAAAAACACATGTAAGGCAAGGGCTAATGTGACGGTATAATTTCCTGCTATGAAGAAATTAAAAAATACTCATCATAAGGCATTGGCCAAACTGACCTAAAGGATAAAATGTCTTGCAATTAAATGTTCTCCAATATAGAAGGTAAAACATCCTGTAAGACATGGGCCAATCTGACCTAAATGGGTGAAATGTCCAGCAATGAGGGGGTAAAAACAAATCCTGTAAGGTATGGGCCAATCTAAAAGAAAAAAAAAAATCTTTCTCATCCTGTAACACCAGATCAGACAGGATCAACTGGTTTCTATCTATAAGTAGACTTCTCACTGTTTCCAACACTTGAAAAAACCCTTGGTTATTCTTGAAAATTCTTTAATAAAAGCAAGTCATTGTGTTATCACAAAGAAATTCCCATAAGAACTATTTGATATCTGCTACATTGAAGGATTCCCACCCTTTCTTTCATAAGGATGAAAATGTGGAACATGTATGACGAGCTATATAAAAAGTGTCCAGTATTCTTCTTCTTACCTTCTAAAATCTCAACATGCTCCACCACCTCTTTCTTCCTTCCCTTCTGGTGCAGCGACACTGAGCGCAGATAGTGCACAATGCCTCCTGCGTTAGACTCCTTGGAGGACTTTATCTTCTTAAACAGATGCATTGGCTTTTTTTGTGGTTCCTTATTCTGGGATCGAGAAGACTTCCACCCCTGAAGTCGATCCCACATGCTTCGCTTGTGTCCTTTCTTCCATTGATAAGATCCAAGTGGAGAAGGCTCTGGAGTGGTGGATTCCAGAGCTCTTGGGTCTTCACAAGGTTCCACCATGCTTCTATGTGATGTCCTGGCTCTGGAATTGCTCCTCTTCTGTGGACTTCTGACTTTTTACAGTATTCACAGTTGCCTCTAAAATCCCTCTTGTACCATATTACGCATTTACAATAGCGTCCGCCGTCCACTTTTCTTCTTGAAGACACCTTCACTCTGGTGATTTCTCTATTTTTGCAACGTCTTCCGATCTTGGCTTCTTTGTCAACCTGTTTCTTTTTCGACGTCCACCTTGTCTGTTAAGCTGGCTAGTTTACCTCCTCTACCAAACCCAGTCCCTCTCTGTCGCCCTCTCTTTTTGTATCTTTCGGCTGCTTCTTCCCCTTACAACAGGAAACATATTTGACAAAGCTTTTTTTTCTAAGATAACAGTGAACCTATGGTGTCACGAAAATCTTAAACCATACTGATCAGAGTCTAGTAAGGCAGTGCGGAGGTGGTGTAAGTGAGGATTGTGGTTATACGCAAATGAATTACAATACACGGAAGTCAAAATTATATCAAGTTTTATTGGGCGCAGAGTAGGACGGTTGATGTCTTGATCTGTGATAAATTATTCTTTAGATTTCTAAAAAAGCAATAGAATAAACGTTAGACATCTTAAATAGTCGTCAAGAAGGTTTACAGTAGAAGCTTAAAGGGGTTTTCCAGTTTTGAAAACCTAGATTTATATACTCTGTTAAGCAAGGGTTGTAAATAAAAATGAAGGGGGTCCTCCACTGAGGATCTTCATCTCTATGTCAGTGGAGAGGGGGTTAAAATCATCTGATTTTGTAATGATTAAATTGGTTGTCCAGGTATAGTAAAAGTATTTCATGACCTGTCTACATATTAGGTCATCAATAGCAAATTGGTGGGAATTCGACACTCTACGGCTGCTAAGAACAACTTTTTTCAAAGTGTAGTGGCCACTACAACTTGAATGGAGCTGGACGCAGCACCTCCACTCAAAGAGTTTACACCCGGCCCCTGCCAAAGCCAAAAACAGCTGATTGGTGGGGGTACCGGGTGTCGGACCCTCATCGATCTGCTATTGATAGCCTATCCTGTATGTAGGTAATCAAATAACTATGCCCGGACAACCCCTTTAATTACAACTGTGATGATACTTTAGGGAAATTCTGAACTTATGGCCCGTTTTTACAAAAAAATATAGCTGATTGATGTGGACACTATATGATCTGCTTATTGTTAGGGGACTCTTCTAAAAAGTAAGTCTTGTCGTCATGTTACAGAGACAGAAACCTGTCCTAGAATGATAGGACAGGAGCCTTTGAGAATGTGCAATAAAGAGCTCCACCGCAATGACTTGGAGATAGATCGAATGTCCAAGTTATCTCCAGGTCACAGCAGCAGAACTTCCCACCAAATGCTACTCCTACAATATAACTTCTATTTTAAAGAACTACAAAGATTACCTTCCTAGACAAAATGAATGTGATTTGCTAATTAAAGATATTTAGCAATTTATTCATAATGACATTTTATTTCATCCTTCCTTCCTATCTTCCTTTTCTTTCCGTTTCTTTCCTTCCTTCCTCCTACTTTCCTTTCCTTCCTTCCTTTTCCCAAAGAACTCTTTTAACAGAGGAAGTTCCAGACCAAAAAATCCTTCTACAAGTTAAAACCCTAAAGCTATGTCCAGCATTTTTTAGACAAATGAAGATAAAGGAGCATTCACACACTTCTCCATAATAAAACCTAATCATCAGGGCTCACCCAGCAGGTTATACACCTGTAACATTTACTGGGGTCCATTGTTCCTTTTGGCCCAACAGGAGGACTCATACAGAGGGCTCACCCTTCATTTATACATATTCTCAATTAGAAACTTTGCTATAAATAATAAAGTTTATTTTTTTTTTTATTTCTGTACACCTTAGGGTCAAATGATTGGTGCCAAACTCAGTTCATTGTGGTCCATTAATGTGTCCGACCATGGCCCTACTGGGGTACTCTTTAGGGTACCAACTAGGGTTGTCCATACTGCATTTTCACCAGACCTAGTAAAAACATCTTTGTCATCCACTCATGAGTGGGAAAGGTAGGTGGCAAGATTCTTGGTTTCACAAATGGCAGTCAAACAGGTTCTCTTTTCATCATAAGTTATAAATAGAGATGAGCGAATATGTTCGGAAAATTATGTCTGAATTTGCCATATTTGTGCCGAATTTATATTTGACGATTGTTCCCAAACATATTCGCTCATTTGTATTCCCATTGACTCCAATGGCATTCGACTATGTTCGGTGAATATTGCAAATATATTGTGACCATAATCCGAACCGAATATTGAAATATTTGCTCATCTCTAGTTATAAATAGTGGAAACCTTCCACCTGGCTGATGTCTCTGCTCTTATTTTCTATGGTTATCCAAGGCTGTTCTGTGCTTCCTGGGATTTAAAGGGCTGCATGAAACCATTCATTTCCACATCATAGCCAACATGTCTATGTGCAGGTGTAGATCCTTCTCATATAGTCCAAACTACAGAAGGAGCCGGAAGAAAACTGTCTTCATTCCAGGTTCTAGATTACTGGTTTAAAAAAGGAAGGTTTACTTTTGGGGAATCACATTAGGTATCAAGAGGACTTGTGATTGATAATTTTAAAATGAACCTACACGTATCTGGGCTAATGACTAACCTATCTGGGCTAGTCCTATCTGGACTGATAAAACAAGTAGTGCGGCTATGTAGGTTATACAACAATAAAAAATGATTCCTGCCTTGTAGTAATCTAATGAGTCAATGCTGAGAAATAAAAATGTAAAGCCATATACAAATTAGCCTGAAAGTGCATTGGGGTCATATCTAAGTATCCTACTGGACTTACCCCCCCCCAATGCACTTCCAGGTTAAGCTATAATATTTTATATTACCTTGGTAAAGTGCTTCCAGCTTGTAATCTCTCTGAACAAGGCATCTCCTGGAGACAGGGTGCTAACAACCTGACGATGACCTTGAATGGTATAGTTCAACAAGATGTAACCGGATCTCACGGCACTAGAGTTGAGCGATACCGTCCGATACTTCAAAGTATCGTATCGGATGGTATCGGCCGATCTTTAAAAAAAGTATCGGTATCGCCGATTCCGATACCGGAAGTCCCATTCAAGTCTATGGGACTTCCGGTATCAGAATAAGAAAAACCCTTTCCTGCCCTTGTACAGCCTCTCTGGGGTCTGTACGGGCCTTTCGGGGGGCTGTGCCGGCCTGCCAGGGGGTCTGTGCAGGCTCCGGTGGTCTGTGCCGGCCTGCCGGTGGTCTGTGCAGGCTCCGGGGGGCTGTGCCGGCCTGCCGGGGGGCTGTGCCGGCCTGCCGGGGGGCTGTGCAGGCTCCGGGGGGCTGTGCCGGCCTGCCGGTGGTCTGTGCAGGCTCCGGGGGGCTGTGCCGGCCTGCCGGGGGGCTGTGCCGGCCTGCCGGGGGGCTGTGCCGGCCTGCCGGTGGTCTGTGCAGGCTCCGGGGGTCTGTGCAGGCATCGTCCGATGGGACTACAAGTCCCATCGGGCGATGCCTGCTACCATGACAGTGATTGACACATTAGCCAATGATGGGACAGTAGTAGTCCCATCATCTGGCTAATGTGTTAAATGTAAAAAAAAAAAAAATTACATGCTACATACATACAACATGCATACTACATACATGCTACATTCATACTACATAAATACTACATGCAACATACATACTACATATATACTACATGCATGCTACATACATACTGCATGCTACATACATACCACATATATACTACATACATACTACATGCATGCTACATGCATGCTACATGCTACATACATAACACATATATACTACATGCATGCTACATACATACTACATGCTACATACTACATATATACTACATGCATGCTACATACTACATGCTACATACATACTACATATATACTACATGCATGCTACATACATACTGCATGCTACATGCATGCTACATACTACATACATACTACATGCTACATACATACTACATATATACTACATACATACTACATACATACTACATGCATGCTACATGCATGCTACATACATACCACATACATAACACATATATACTACATGCATGCTACATACATACTACATGCTACATACATACCATATACATACTACATGCATGCTACATACATACTACATGCATGCTACATACATACTACATGCTACATACATACTACATATATACTACATGCATGCTACATACATACTACATGCTACATACATACTACATATATACTACATGCATGCTACATACTACATGCTACATACATACTACATATATACTACATGCATGCTACATACATGCTACATGCATGCTACATACATACTACATGCTACATACATACCACATACATACTACATATATACTACATGCATGCTACATACATACTGCATGCTACATGCATGCTACATACATACTACATACATACTACATGCTACATACATACCACATATATACTACATACATACAATACATTCATACAATACATACATAGACATACAGTACATATAACATAGAGTAACATACTTACCAATACTTGTCACATTGTTCCCCGAAGCCATTGTCTTTTCCGGAATAAATATTAACATAACAAACCACAAAAATACTCACCCACGATCCGAAGCAGTCCACGAGTGTGTCCCACGACGATCTTGGGTAGAGAACTGCAGCAAAATTCCCACGCAGCAATGGCATAAAGTGAGACTAGGGACTTTTTTTTTTTTAAGTGGCGGAGGAATACAGTGCGGAAGGATACCTACCTTCCGTCATTGGATTCCTGCAGCCCGTAGAGAACGGCAGCATCATCTGATGCTGCAGTTCTCTACCCAAGATCGTCGTGGGACACACTCGTGGACTGCTTCGGATCGTGGGTGAGTATTTTTGTGGTTTGTTATGTTAATATTTATTCCGGAAAAGACAATGGCTTCGGGGAACAATGTGACAAGTATTGGTAAGTATGTTACTCTATGTTATATGTACTGTATGTCTATGTATGTATTGTATGAATGTATTGTATGTATGTAGTATATATGTGGTATGTATGTAGCATGTAGTATGTATGTAGTATGTATGTAGCATGCATGTAGCATGTAGTATGTATGTAGCATGCATGTAGTATATATGTAGTATGTATGTAGCATGCATGTAGTATATATGTAGCATGTATGTAGTATGTATGTGGTATGTATGTAGCATGTAGTATGTATGTAGCATGCATGTAGTATATATGTAGTATGTATGTAGCATGCATGTAGTATGTATGTAGTATGTATGTAGTATGTATGTAGCATGCAGTATGTATGTAGCATGTATGTAGTATGTATGTAGTATATATGTAGTATGTATGTAGCATGTAGTATGTATGTAGCATGCATGTAGTATATATGTAGTATGTATGTAGCATGCATGTAGTATGTATGTAGTATGTATGTAGTATGTATGTAGCATGCAGTATGTATGTAGCATGTATGTAGTATGTATGTAGTATATATGTAGTATGTATGTAGCATGTAGTATGTATGTAGCATGCATGTAGTATGTATGTAGTATTTTTTTTTTTTTTTTTTTAACATTTAACACATTAGCCGGATGATGGGACTACTACTGTCCCATCATTGGCTAATGTGTCAATCACTGTCATGGTAGCAGGCATCGCCCGATGGGACTTGTAGTCCCATCGGACGATGCTTGCACAGACCCCCGGACATCAGCACAGCCCCCCGGCAGGCCGGCACAGCCCCCCGGCAGGCCGGTACAGACCCCCACAGGGTGCACAGACCACCGGCAGGCTGGCACAGCCCCCCGGCAGGCCGGTACAGACCCCCACAGGGTGCACAGACCACCGGCAGGCCGGCACAGCCCCCCGGCAGGCCGGTACAGACCCCGGGCAGTCCACACAGCCCCCCGGCAGGCCGGCACAGCCCCCCGGCAGGCCGGCAGAGACCCCCGGAAGGCCCGAAATGACGGCGCATCATGATGCGCACACACCGCGCATCATGATGACGTCAGGCCGTCAATCAACTGAACTTCCGATTCCGATGCCGAATTCCGATATTGAAAAAATATCGGAAGTCGGTATCGGAATTCCGATACAGCAAGTATCGGCCGATACCCGATACTTGCGGTATCGGAATGCTCAACACTACACGGCACACTTCAAGAAGCCATCTCTAAGCAGTTGCAGTATTCAAGTATCAGGGACCAATGTCGTACAATCTCCAATGAAGCTTATCCCATAACCAATAGAGTTGTGGCCCTTGGTGTGCGCCCCAACCCAGTGTCAGCCACGTCCTTCATACAGGTATCCATCAGAACCTACCACAAAGCTGGAGAGAGCAAACAAAGAAGACAAGTTGTATAATAATGTAGTTTACAATCTGTAGCTTATAAATACATTTTTGTAAACCCAAATTATTTACCTTTGAACACAGAATTTATTGATGTCCTCTTATCTGTCTGGGAAAAGCTATGTCTAGTAACTTTGACATCTAGGATTTTGACTGCCTAAGGCTACTTTCACACATCCGGTGTGTGGGGTCCGGTGGCGTGCGGCGAAAAGCCGGGCCGCCGGATCCGGCCTGCAGCCGTGACACCGGATGTGTGTGCGGCGAGATGATACGGCTCGGACATTATTAAAGGAGCCGCAGGACAGAGGCAGCCAATGAGACAGCTGCTGAAAGGGAGGTGAGGGGAGGAGAGGATAGGAGAGGGGAGGGGAGGAGAGGGGAGGAGAGGGGAGGGGGTGGAGAGAGAGAGACATGGGGGTTAACATTAGTGTCCAGGCAAGAGAATCTCTCTCTCTTGCTGGGCACTTGTGGGGTTAACCCCACAGAGAGATCTCTCTCTCTCACCCAGACACTGTGAGTGTTAACCCCACAAGTGCCCGGGAGAGATCTCTCACAAGTGTCCGGGTGGCAGAGAGAGATCTCTCTCTCTCTCGCCGGGCACTTGTGGGGTTAACATTCACAGAGTCCGGGCATGCGCTGTGGAAAAAGCCGGTCCGGCGCTGCAAAAAAACGTTACATGGAACGTTTTTTCCAGACGCCGGACAGGCTGTTTTTGCTGGATCAGGCAAAAACCGGATACGCCGCATAGGCATCAGGCGCGATGCGGCAATAATGAAACTGAATGGGGGAAAAACCGGATCCGGTGGCAACCGGCGCCGGATCCGGTTTTTACACTTTTCGCCGCATCGCGCCTGATGCTGAAAACCGGATGTGTGAAAGAGGCCTAAGAAGAAGGTTATTTCAAGTATCGTTAATATAATATCTCTGCTTGTGTAGAGGGTGTGCATGAGGCTGGTTTGGGCCCTGCATTCCTGTGCGTGCCTGCCTAATGAAACCGGGTGCGTTTAGTGTGTTTATTGGGTACACTGTATTATATGATACTGGCTGACACTGTCCTAATGTAAATTGATGTACTGTACCTATGTTTATATCTGTGTTTGTTAGGGACAGGAATAGGGACATTCGTTGGCAGTGGTAGGTCAGCATTGGTAAGGGTTATGACAGTGTAGTTTCGGGTTAGTGTTAAGGGGGGCACTATAGAGATGGTTGTTAGATTCAGATTTAGATGAGATAGTGTTAACCAATTGGAAGATAGTATGGAAGGAGTTAGGTAAAAGGGTGAGCAGAGTAAGTCTAGAGAGTAGTTAGTGGTTGTTGAGAGTGAGAGAAAGAGAGACAAGAAGAACTGAAAGGAGAGTTCTGAAACATGAAAGGGCACAAGTGGATCAGTGGCGTAACCAGGGGTGGGATTCAAATTTTTAGCAACAGGTTCTGTGTTTATGTGTATGAAAACCACACCCATTTTAAGCCACACCCATTTAAGTCACACCCATTTTAAGCCACACCCATTTCCACCCACCTTTTCCTCAAACATATACAAGTAGGGGCGCAGTCAAGCAGTTGAAAAAAAAAAAAAATTGGAATGAGATCGTAACAGTGCAGATTCTGGCCAGCGGCTCTCCTGACCCGAGTGTGACAGCTGCATATATTTCTATGCAGCTGTCTCACTTGACTGACCGGCTAGCCAGGCTGTGCACTACATTCTGATATTAACAGTTCCCATCAAGCACCAGATCACACATATAACCAGCAGCTTTTGTTCTGGCCAAAATAATTTTTAAGCTTATACCACGACACGGGAGACTCTTTCGGCCGGGCCCTACTCTAAACTATTAAAAATAAATATATATTTATGTATTTTTCTTTAAGGGAATGAGTCACATACATTTACATTTTTTTAAGCAACCATTAATACCACATACAAGGGACAAATATCGTCACACCATGACCAGACCACATATTACCACCACACAGTCACCGAATAATACCACATACAAGGAACAAATAACGCCGCACCATGACCAGACCACATATTACCACCACATAGTCACCGAATAATACCACATACAAGGCACAAATAACGCTGCACCATGACCAAACCACATATTACCACCACATAGTCACCGAATAATACCACATATAAGGAACAAATAGCGCCACACCATGACCAGACCACATATTACTACCAGATAGTGACTGAATACTACAATACTGATCATTAATTAAAAACACAATACTAAGTGCAATTGTATACAGAAACTCTGTATTTACTGTCAGTGTACAGGTAACACACTGACTCACCAGTGACATCTGTAGTTGAAGTCCTTCATCTTTGCTTTTCTTGTTCATCCAGCACAGACCACCATCACTTCTTCCAGCCAGGACTCGTCTCTGCATGAAATAACACAGTTACCTAGAGCACGGCTTCCAGAGCACATTCCCCACTTTTTCCCTTTCTTCTACACTACACATCTGAATACAGACGTGCACCCACCATTAATACATAATTGGTTATTATGCAACCCACCATTCCAAATATAAATTATAATCTACCACTGTGCACCCACCAACTATAAATGCCACTTTCCCCATTTAATATATAAATTACATAGTTTTGAACATAGTTTTGAAGGCTGAAGGAAGACCTTATGTCCATCTAGTTCAGCCTATTTTTAGTGCAGCTGTTCTGCATTGTTGATCCTGGGGAAGGCAAAAAACACACAGAGTAGATGCCAATTTTCTCCATAGGGAAAAAAATTTCTTCCCCTAAGCTGGGTCTCAACCATCTACCTATAATATTCTGTTATTCGTAATCTTCTATACTGTTACTCACAAGAAAAGCATCCATTCCTTTCTTGAATTCATTCAGTGAGTTAGCTATCACCACTTCCTCAGGAAGAGAATTCCAGAGCCTCACTGCTCTTACCGTGAAGAACCCTCTTCTATGCTGGTGCAGAAATTGTCTTTCCTCCAAACGAAGAGAATGCCCTCTTGTTCTTGTCACAGTCCTTGGTGCAAACAGTTCATTGGAGAGATCTCTGTATTGCCCTCTGATATACTTGTACATATATATTAGGTCTCCCCTAAGTCTTCTCTTTTCTAGAGTAAATAGACATAATTTTGATAACCTTTCTGGGTATTGTAGTGAACCAACTCCATTTATCATTTTAGTAGCCCGCCTTTGAACCCTTTCAAGTTCAGTAATGTCTTTCTTGAGCACCGGCGTCCAAAATTGCACACAATAATCCAAGTGTGATCTGACGAGTGATTTGTACAGAGGGAGAATTATGTTTTCATATCGTGTCCCCAGACCTCTTCTAATGCATCCCATGACCCTAGAACCTGTACTCTTTCCCCCAATTCATTACCAGGCACTTCAACCTCAACACCCCCCACTATGTACTTCCCGCTCTAACCCTAACCCCGATTCATTATATTTACATGCCCCTCCTGCCTCAATTCATTGTCTTGTCTTTCTCTCCCACCCTCTTCATTATCAACTGCTCTACCCCACATTCAATACATCACTTACTCCCCCACACTCAAAATTCTTTATTTGTTCTCCAGATAGATCATTTGCTCTCCTCACCCCCTCACCTTTAATTAAATTGCTGTGCCCCGTCACTCACACTGAATTCATCATTTGCAGTCTCCCCACTTTAATTTGAAATCCCCTTACTTCATCCGTTGCAGTCCCCTATCACCCATCACTTCATCTGCTGTGCCCCTTCATCATTTGCAGTCCCCTAGCCCCCTTCCAATTCATCATGTGCAGTCCCCCTTACCCCCCACTTCATCATGTGCAGCCCCACTCCCCCATCATCATGTGCAGTCACTCTTACCCCCACATCATGTGCAGTCCCCTTTACCCAATTCATGTGCAGTCCCCTTTACCTCCAATTCATCCTGTGCAGTCCCCCATACCCCCCACTTCATCATGTGCAGTCCACCTTACCCCCCACTTCATCCTGTGCAGTCCCCCTTACCCCCCACTTCATTCTGTGCAGTCCCCCTTCATGATGTGCAATCCCCCTTACCTCCCATCATCAAGTGCAGCCGCACTCCATCATGTACAGCCCCACTCCCCCTTCATCATGTGCAGCCCCACTAACCCAACTCCATCATGTACAGCCCCACTCCCCCCACTGCATCATGTACAGCCCCACTCCATCATGTGCAGCCCCATTCACCCCCCTCCATCATGTACAGCCCCATTTACCCCCCTCTATCATGTGCAGCCCCATTCACCCCCTTCCATCATTTGCAGCCCCAATCACCCCCCCTCCATCATGTGCAGCCATATTCACCTACCTCCATAATGTACAGCCCCCGCACCCCCTCCTTCATATGCAGCCCCATTCACCCCCCACCATCGTGTGCAGCCATATTCACCCCCCTCCATCATGTACAGCCCCCGCACCCCCCTCCATCATATGCAGCCCCATTCACCCTCCTCCATCATGTACAGCCTACGCACCCCCTCCATCATATGCAGCCCCATTCACCCCCCTCCATCATGTGCAGCCATATTCACCCCCTCCATCATGTACAGCCCCCGCACCCCCCTCCATCATGTGCAGCCCCATTCACCCTCCTCCATCATGTACAGCCATATTTACCCCCCTCCATCATGTACAGCTGCCCCATTCACCCTCCTCCATAATGTACAGCCCCTGCACCCCCTCCTTCATATGCAGCCCCATTCACCCCCCACCATCGTGTGCAGCCATATTCACCCCCCTCCATCATGTACAGCCCCCGCACCCCCCTCCATCATATGCAGCCCCATTCACCCCCCTCCATCATATACAGCCTACGCACCCCCTCCATCATATGCAGCCCCATTCACCCCCCTCCATCATGTGCAGCCATATTCACCCCCCTCCATCATGTACAGCCTACGCACCCCCCTCCATCATATGCAGCCCCATTCACCCCCCTCCATCCTGTACAGCCTACGCACCCCCTCCATCATATGCAGCCCCATTCACACCCCTCCATCATATACAGCCTACGCACCCCCTCCATCATATGCAGCCCCATTCACCCCCCTCCATCATATACAGCCTACGCACCCCCTCCATCATATGCAGCCCCATTCACCCCCCTCCATCCTGTACAGCCTACGCACCCCCTCCATCATATGCAGCCCCATTCACCCCCCTCCATCATATACAGCCTACGCACCCCCTCCATCATATGCAGCCCCATTCACCCCCCTCCATCATGTGCAGCCATATTCACCCCCCTCCATCATGTACAGCCCCCGCACCCCCCTCCATCATATGCAGCCCCATTCACCCCCCTCCATCCTGTACAGCCTACGCACCCCCTCCATCATATGCAGCCCCATTCACACCCCTCCATCATGTGCAGCCATATTCACCCTCCTCCATCATGTACAGCCCCCGCACCCCCCTCCATCATGTGCAGCCCCATTCACCCTCCTCCATCATGTACAGCCATATTTACCCCCCTCCATCATGTACAGCTGCCCCATTCACCCTCCTCCATCATGTGCAGCCCCCTCACCCACTGAATTCATTTAAACAAAAAAAAAACAAACAGTTTCCCATACTTACCTCACAACCGCTCCCCAGGAGCTCCTCTCTGCAGCCAGCGTCCAGGTACATGTCGACGTCTGCGCGATGAAGTAGAGGGAGCGGGAGCTGCGCAGCTGTCAGCTGTGTGACGGCCGTGCACAGCTCCCTGCCCGATACACTGTGATGCGGGCAGCTGTATTTGCTGCCGACCGTGTCACAGAAACGAGGGCACGGCTGCACACAGTTCCGGATCACGGCTGTGAATCGCCCCAGTTCGGGGAACCGGCTGCTTTTTTAACAACCGGTTCCACCGAACCGGGGAGAACCGGCTGAATCCCATCCCTGGGCATAACGTCCGGGACCTACGGTCCGACCAGGATTTGCAGTGGCATCCTGAATTTTCGCCCAAGATGGGGAAAGTGGATGGGGAGCATCTTGAATCAGCTAGCTTGATCACTCAGGGAACTGCGGGGCTGGATACCACATTGTGAGAGGTTGTGATGACAGAAAAGATCAGGGAGAACTCAGGAGGAGAAGTTCTTATGACTTTTGAAGACTGTTGGATTAAATCTGTTTTGAAGATGCACTAATTATTTAAAATTTTATAAAAAATGAACTTGGACTTTGATAACATTTGTGCGACGGATTGGAGCCCTGCATGCTGTGGAGGCTTATGACCCAAAGGTGGGTGGACTGCATGACACACAGTAGACCACAAAATGGACATAATATTTCTGTAGCTGAGCGTTGGGGTGTGAGGATGGAGCAGCAGCGGACCCTCGGCATGACTACCACCCTGGCCCCCGTTACACTTGCACTGGTTGAATGAAACCATTCTTTAATTTACTTCCAGGGAATAGAAATCTTTCCTGGTCATAGTAATATATGAGATGAGCAGGACACAATTAGTTGATACTAGAGATGAGTGGACCTGTGGAAGTTCAGGTTCTGGTACCAGACCGAACGTTAGGCCAAGATCGTATTGGGTACCCGAATTTGAAACTGAACCCGAACCCCCAATTATGGAGCTGGAAAATCCTCTCACTCTCACAACTTAGGCTTGATATCAGGTTCACAAATGAGGAACCTTTCACAAATGGTATTTCTGTCTAGATCAGTTCTTGGACTACTGAACTGTGGTAAGGGCAAGGGCCAGGATTGGGGGGTGGTCCTCTGCTTACCGCAACCAGACGACACAGACACCAGACGGAGGCAGATTTAGGTTGCAACAGGTCCGAGTTTATTGGCCGTCCTCCTGACGACCATAGCCATACACCGCAGCTCCTTTACAGCTCTCCGTATTCAGGCCCAGGTACCTTCAACTTCCTTCAGTCATAGAGACGTTCCTTGCGGATCTTACACTGGGGCTGCCCTAGGCCTATCTACCGCCAGCGCTTCACCAGTCCGAGATCGTGGTCCAATCGGTATCCCCGGGGCCTCGTCTGTCCTGCGGTTCCTTGTGTCAGGGCCACCCCCTGACTGTCTCTTCCTATCAGTACCCTGGTCGAGCTCTCTACCGTTGTCAGTCCTCCGTACTGAGTCTTCTCCTCTTGAGCTCCTCCTGGGACTAGCCTAGCCTGGAACCCTGTCCTGACGTATTTATCCCCTTCCTTGGGAATTTCCCTCCTGGGTTCCTATCCCCTCGCCCCCCATGACTAAGCGGTTTCTAAAGCCCTAAGCTGCTGTCAAGTCCTGAACTATGCTCCCCCCTGCCATCTTGTGGTACTGCACTCCTTTTCCATCTTCCCCAGCTGTTTCCCTTCTGTCATTGCCAATATCCGACTATAGTGCACAAACCGCCCCTTCTTCCTTCAGTCAAGTCCGTCTGTCAAGTCACCTTCCCCACACTCCCTCTTCCTTTGTCTAGTGTCATCCCCGGCAATCGTACTCCCTAACTACGTCATCCTGAAGCTTGTCCACCGTCTGTTGTCGGACCGGTTGTTGGGCCCAACCCGCCATACGCGGGAGGACGAACCAAACCGGGAGCACCATTCTCCGAGCAGCCTACTGCTACTCGCTGGTGCGCATGCCATGTGACAACTTCTTTCAGGTTGGCTAGGTCCACCCGGACTACTCTATGGCGTGTAACTCCCACTACTCTCCCCTTCTGCTACCCTCAACTGTCCAGAACGCCATGACCGAGGCCTTTCACCTACCAGGTCATCGTTAGCGCCCGCCTATCCTTTTGGGGTGTCCGTGGTGTTGGGAACCTGACTGACGGACCACTGTCTGGTTCGCTGTCTCCCGTCTCGTTGTCCCTCCAGTTAGAAAGTCATGGTCGGCGTTTTTATCATACCCTGTACCCGGGACCTGTTACACAATTTATACAATTTACACATTAAATCAACTTTTGGTATACCGTATATATGGTTACCTTTGCTTTAATAACAATAAGGGTGACTCAACAGGAGTAACCCCTTTTTTCTTTAAACGTAACACCTCAAAACAGAACATGAGTACTCCCCCTTCCTTTTACACCGACACTTCCTCCCCCGCATCCCCACTATGTCAGGAGCAAGTAATAAACAGCAAAACATGTCCCTTATCTTGGACGTCGAACTGTCCTCTAGCCTGCACAACGGTGCATCGAAATCCTGGTAGTCCAGGCCATCTCCTGATAGCCGGTGTCCCGCCAGTAGCAAGGGGCTCCACAGCCGTGGAGCTCCCGAGATGCTAGGAGTGTCTCTGGGGGTCCTTCTTTACCGGGGCTCGTGGCCTTCGGGTTCAGCGATCACGGCTACCGCGTAGTAGCCGCGTGGGCAGTATTCCTTATAGTAGGACACCAAGTCCCCCTCCCGCAAAGCCCGGACGTGATGGATGGAAGTCACGTTAAGGTATACCTTTTGGCTGGTTGCGAGATCCCGAATGAACCCGTAACCCTTCTCCAGGTTGGTGTATACGAGCCGCCCGGTGGATCGTGGAGCCGCCATGCCGGCCTCTCCTTTCTCATGGAGCAGGCCTCAGACCTCCTGCTTTCTGGCCTTCTTCTTCTGTATGAACTCCGCAACCCAAACGGAGGGTTCGGTGTAGGCTGCGGAGTCCGGTGGGCGGGACGCGGCCGGGGTCGAGAGCGGGGCAGAGGCGGCCACAGATTCCGGCGGCCCAGAAGCCGCTGGGGCCGGGTGACGGGCAGAGGCAGCCGCGGGTCCTGGTGGGTAGGCCGCAGAGCCCTACAAGTGGGCCGCAGCCGGCTCCGGGAGCGAAGTAGACGTGGCCGCAGGGCAGGCCGCAACTGGAGTCGCAGATGGGGCCAAGTCGACCGCCGTCACTGGTAAGGAGGCCGCAGGCGAGGCTGGAGCAGCCGCGGGTTCCGGCAAACAGGCTGCAGCCGGAGATGGAGCAGTGATGGCCGCGGCTGCTGGTGGATAGGCCATGGGGGCTGGTGGCCCGGCCTCCACCGAGACCTGGAGTGGGGCCGGAGTGGCGGCAGGCTTCGGTGGGTAGGCCGCCGCCTCAAGGTGGAGCGTGGCAGGGACGGCCACGGGTGGGTGCCGCACCGGCGACACAGGATGTGGTGCCGCTGGGCGGGGTGGCTCGGGGACACGGGCAGAGGCGTCACTTGGCCCGGCGGAGGCCGCAAAGCCCTCCGCAGCTGGGCCCATTGGAAAGCAGGGGGCCGCGCGGAAAGGCCGCGAGGCGGGGGCCGGTTGCGGAGCCACCGTGACCAGACGACACAGACACCAGATGGAGGCAGATTTTGGTTGCAACAGGTCCGAGTTTATTGGCCGTCCTCCTGATGACCGTAGCCATAAACCGCAGCTCCTTTACAGCTCTCCGTATTCAGGCTCGGATACCTTCACCTTCCTTCAGTCGTAGTGACGTTCCTCGCGGATCTTTCGCTGGGGCTGCCCTAGGCCTATCTACCGCCAGCTCTTCACCAGTCCGAGGTCGTGGTTCAATCGGTACCCCCGGGGCCTCGTCTGTCCTGCGGTTCTTTGTGTCAGGGCCACCCCCCTGACTGTCTCTTCCTATCAGTCCCCTGGTCGAGCTCTCCACCATTGTCAGTCCTCCGTACTGAGTCTTCTCCTCCTGAGCTCCTCCCGGGACTAGCCTAGCCTGGAACCCTGTCCTGTCCTATTTATCCCCTTCCTCGCGAATTTCCCTCCTGGGTTCCTATCTCCCCGCCCCCCATGACTAAGCGGTTTCTAAAGCCCTAAGCTGCTGTCAAGTCCTGAACTACGCTCCCCCCTACCATCTTGTGGTCAAATCTTGGTACTGCACTCCTTTTCCATCTTCCCCAGCTGTTTCCCTTCTGTCATTGCCAATATCCGACTATAGTGCACAAACCGCCCCTTCCTCCTTCAGTCAAGTCCATCCGTCAAGTCACCTTCCCCACAGAACTACAAGTGGCTTCTGAGCTGGAAGTGAGCAGCGTAGTCTATGAAGTGGGGCAATAATTATAGTTCCTGAATGGGGAATGAGAAATATAATCTCTAAATTCTTATTGTTTGTTAGCATGGGTGGTCAGGAGCCGGAATCTCCAGGAGTGGACCCTTTGGACCGTGGCACCGAGGGGCCCCGGGCGATCTGCCAGATGGAACCGACCCCTATACAAGGACCACTAGGAGCAGGCCCAGGGGTTCGAGTACCACGATAGCTGGTACTGAGAGGGGCGGCTCAGGATGGACTGGAGTAGGACAGTGGGACTGAAGTGTAGATGACAGAACAGGGCTGGCACACAGGAGGCAGGAATGGAGCAAGACTGTAGACTGGAACGTGGAGGAACTGAAGTGTAGATGACAGGACAGAGTTGGAACACAGGAGACAGGAATAAAGGAGGACGGAAGGACTGGAGCAGGATGGAACTGGAACACCGGAGGCAGGACTGGAGTAGGACGGCAGGACTGGAACAGGATGGAACAGGAACACCGGAGGCGGGACTGGAATAGGACGGCAGGACTGGAACAAGATGGAACAGGAACACCGGAGGCGGGACTGGAGTAGGACGGCAGGACTGGAACAGGATGGAACAGGAACACCGGAGGCAGGACTGGAGTAGGACTGCAGGACTGGAACAGGAAGGAACAGGAACACCGGAGGCAGGACTGGAGTAGGACGGCAGGACTGGAGCAGGATGGATCAGGAACATCGGTGGCAGGACACGGAGGAAACAGGAACACTGGAGCAGGACTGAGAATAACTGTTAGCGAACACGGAAGACAGGCTGCGAGGCTGCTGCAGGAAACACTGAGGATGGCACCAAGAGACTTGTAGAAAGCACAGGAGGAAGCAGGGTCCAGTGTGCAAGGTAACACAGCGATCAGGCGCCTCCCTCAGGGGGTAGCGGCCTGATATAGCCCCGTCTGGTCTGCCATTGCTCTGAAGGTGCTTCCGGGTCAGGGCACAGCCGGAGCACAAGAAGCGGCAGGGAGGCGCAGCCGCGCCTATGGCGCATGCGCATTGCATACAGGGATGGCGTCGGCCGCAAGCCCGTCAGAGGTGACCGCCGTGGCCGTCAGGTGGAGAGAGGCTGCGGCGTGGGAGCGGAGGCCGGCTGCGGCGTGGGAGCGGCGGCCGGGTGAGTATGACGGAGCGGTGTAACATTGTTTCAGTTAGGAGATCGGTACACCAGGTGCCCGCAATATTGAATTGGGTTTCATTACTGCAACTTGTCAGTCTCTGACTGCAGAAACTGCAACCAGAACTCCATGATTGTGAGTACAATGTTAGTAGCTCAAGTGTACTTCAAGTAGACCAGGAGGCCAGTTACAAATTTCTACTAGTCCAATCTGTTTTTGAAGCCTCCTGTCACATGACTGCTACTTATCTCTACTGTGAGAACACCAAGCTTGAGTCACTTTTTATCTGCTTTCAACCCATTGTTAACACTACACACATTATTGTGTCTCACAACTGACCCTATCCACTCCCTGTGCCTTGTGTGAAGGCCCCCATGTGCAATAAATGGCCGTCAAATGAACGATGCTTCAGCTGATCATTCGGCTGACAGCCATCTTGGCCGTCTTTCCCATACAAAAGAGAACTTGTTCGCTGAGCGCTCATGTGTTCTGTATGAGAAAGCTGTCAACTGACATCTCAGCCGGCGACTTATCTCTCGAAGAAAGAATCGGTCGGCAGTCCGAAATCGGACATGCCCAATCTACATCTTCCCTGATAATCAGGTGGTCACAGCAGATTGTCAGCCCAATCTGTTGATATTCGTGGATTCAGCAGTCATTAGTATATGGGGGGCTGCACTATTTCCCTGGGTATTTCTCTTCAATCTTTGTAATTTGCTACCAGCTACACGATGGTGATAATTTTGGTGCAAAGCTCTTTATTGTACCGAGTCATTCACCTACTGTATGTGAGCAGGGCACATTTCTACCCTGTGGACATGAAAATAAAGAGTTTCATTTAATGACTATAATCTGAGATGTTAAAAAATTTGAAAAATTGAGACACAGTACAAAACTAAGTATATTGAGACACAAAGCATATTACGACATTGCATCTTACAACATCCTCCATATTCCTATGTCAATAGAAAAATAAGAAAGTTGGAGTATGGCAACACAGTAAAGTTAAAGGGGGTTGTCTAATGCTCTAACTCAGTTTATAGTTGGGCCCTGGGTGATACTCCCAAAAAAATACACATACTTATCTACATGAAACTGTCCTCTCCCTTCGTCCTTCATCCTGCTGCCACTGTCCCCAGCCCGGTCTCCTGACTCCTTTTTTCATCTGTGGGTGTCTTCTGGCCACAATGGTCATGCTTCATCTGAGCTGCGAAAGGGAGCTAGGAGGTTGTTTCTTTCTTCCAGCTAGGGGCAGCAGGTGACAGCTGCTGTCAATCAGTGGGCTTCGATTAGCTGCATCGGTCACCTGACACCCATGCTGGGAGAGGAAGGCAGGTAACTGGCGAAGGACTTCAGCAGTACAGAAGAGTGTCAGAAGATAGGAGAGTAGGTGTTTTTTATGTTGGTAGGTTCCTTCTGCCATTTATAAACAAAGTTTAAGTAGTGGATACCCCTTTAACCCCTTCACCCCCAAGGGTGGTTTGCACGTTCATGACGGGCCAATTTTTACAATTCTGACCACTGTACCTTTATGAGGTCATAACTCTGGAACGCTTCCATTGATCCCGGTAATTCTGACATTGTTTTCTCATGTCATATTGTACTACATGTTAGTGGTAAAATTTCATTCAAATAACTTGCGTTTATTTGTGAAAAAAATGGAAATTTGGCAAAAATTTTGAAAATTTCGCAATTTTCCAACTTTGAATTTTTATGCCCTTAAATCACAGAGATATGGCACACAAAAAACTTGATAAGTAACATTTCCCACATGTTTACTTTACATCAGCACAATTTTGGAACCAAAATTTTTTTTTGTTAGGAAGTTATAAGGGTTAAAAGTTGACCAGCGATTTCTCATTTTTACAACACCATTTTATTTTTAGGACCACATCACATTTGAAGCCACTTTGAGGGGTCTATATGATAGAAAATACCCAAAAGTGACACCATTCTAAAAACTGAACCCCTTAAGGTGCTCAAAACCACATTCAAGAAGTTTATTAACCCATTAGGTGCATCACAGGAATTTTTTTGAATATTTAAAAAGAAATGAACATCTAACTTTTTTTCACAAAAAAAATACTTCAGGTTCAATTTTTTTTATTTTACCAAGGGTAACAGGAGAAATTGGACTGCAAAAGTTATTGTGCAATTTGTCCTGAGTACGCTGATACCTGATTTGTGGGGGGGAACGACTGTTTCGGCGCATGGCAGAGCTCAGAATGGAAGGAGCGCCGTTTGACTTTTTCAATGCAAAATTGGCTGGAATTCAGATCGGACGCCATGTCACGTTTGGAGAGTCCCGGATGTACCTAAACAGTAGAAACCCCCTACAAGTGACCCCATTTTGGAAACTAGACCCCCTAAGGAACTTATCTAGATGTGTGGTGAGAACTTTGAACCCCCAAGGGCTTCACAGAAGTTTATAACATAAAGCCGTACAATTCAAAAATCATATTTTTTCCACAAAAATGATCTTTTCACCCTCAATTCTTATTTTTCCAAGGGTAACAGCACCCTAAAAGTTATTGTGCAATTTGTCCTGAGTACGCTGATACCCCACATGTGGGGGTAAACCACTATTTGGGCGCATGGCAGAGCTCGGAAGGGAAGCAGCGCCATTTGACGTTTTTGGCTGGAATTGAGATCGGACACCATGTCGCGATTGGAAAACCCCTGATGTACCTAAACAGTGGAAACCCCCCACAAATGACACCATTTTGGAAACTAGACCCCATAAGGAACTTATCTAGATGTGTGGTAAGAACTTTGAACCCCCAAGGGCTTCACAGAAGTTTATAACATAAAGCCGTACAATTAAAAAATCATATTTTTTCCACAAAAATGATCTTTTCACCCTCAATTCTTATTTTTCCAAGGGTAACAGCACCCTAAAAGTTATTGTGCAATTTGTCCTGAGTACGCTGATACCCCACATGTGGGGGTAAACCACTATTTGGGCGGATGGCAGAGCTCGGGAAGGGAAGCAGCGCCATTTGACGTTTTTGGCTGGAATTGAGATCGGACACCATGTCGCGATTGGAAAACCCCTGATGTACCTAAACAGTGGAAACCCCCCACAAATGACACCATTTTGTAAACTAGACCCCCCAAGGAATTTATCTAGATGTGTGGTGAGCACTTTGAACCCCCCAGTGCTTCACAGAAGTTTATAACGCCCGGGCGTGAAAATAAAAAATTCGTATTTTTTCCACAAACATGATCTTTTAGTCACCATTTTTTTTATTTTCCCAAGGGTAACAGGAGAAATTGAACCCCAAAAGTTGTTGTCCAATTTGTCCTGAGTACGCTGACACCCCATATGTGGGAGAAAACTACTGTATGGACACACGTCAGGGCTCGGAAGGGAAGTAGTGACGTTTTGGAATGCAGACATTGATGGAATGGTCTGCGGGTGTCATGTTGCCTTTGGAGAGCCCCTAATGTACCTAAACAGTGGAAACCCCCCACAAATGACCCCATTTTGGAAACTAGACCCCCTAAGGAACTTATCTATATGTGAGGTGAGCACTTTGAACCCCCAAGGGCTTCACAGAAGTTTATAATGCCCGGGAATGAAAATAAAAAAATCGTATTTTTTCCACAAACATGATCAATTAGTCCCCAATTTTTTCATTTTCCCAAGGGTAACAGGAGAAATTGGACCCCAAAAGTTGTTGTCCAATTTGTCATGAGTACGCTGACACCCCATATGTGGGAGAAAACTACTGTATGGACACACGTCAGGGCTCGGAAGGGAAGTAGTGACGTTTTGGAATGCAGACTTTGATGGAATGGTCTGCGGGTGTCATGTGCGTTTGGAGAGCCCCTGATGTACCTAAACTATTGAAACTCCCCACAAGTGACCCCATTTTGGACACTAGACCCCCTCACGGAACTTATCTAGATGTGTGGTGAGCACTTTGAACCCCCAAGTGCTTCACAGAAGTTTATAACGCTCGGACGTGAAAATAAAAAAATCATTTTTTTCCACAAAAATGATATTTTTGCCCCCAAATTTTTATTTTCCTAAGGGTAACAGGAGAAATTGGACCCCAAAAATTGTTTTGCAATTTGTCCTGAGTAGGCTGATACCCTATATGTGTGGGTAAAACACTGTTTGGGCGCATGGCAGAGCTTGGAAGGGAAGGAGCACCATATGACTTTTTCAACTCAGAATTGGCTGAAATTGAGATCAGACGCCATGTTGCATTTGGAGAGCCCCTGATGTGCCCAAACAGTGGAAACCCCCAATTCTAACTCCAACCCGAACCCCAGCACACCCCTAACCCTAATCTCAGCCCTAACCCTAACCCTATCCCTAACCCTAGCCCTAACCCTAACCCTAACCCTAACCCTAGCCCTAACCCTAGCCCTAACCCTAACCCTAGCCCTAACCCTAGCCCTAACC
Organism: Dendrobates tinctorius; assembly: GCF_039654945.1. Lineage (NCBI taxonomy): Eukaryota > Metazoa > Chordata > Amphibia > Anura > Dendrobatidae > Dendrobates > Dendrobates tinctorius. The sequence goes on along the minus strand of NW_027361772.1, from coordinate 13,077,382 downwards.
CTAGCCCTAACCCTGGCCCTAACCCTAGCCCTAATGGAAAAATGGAAATAAATACATTTTTTTTATTTTATTATTTTTCCCTAACTAAGGGGGTGATAACGGGGGGTTTGATTTGCTAAAAGACGCTTTTTATTGTAAAAATAGTTTTTGCATCACCACATATTGAGAGCTATAATTTTTCCGTATTTTGACCCACCGAGTCATGTGAGGTGTTATTTTTTGCGGGACGAGTTGACGTTTTTATTGGTACCATTTTCGGGCACGTGACATTTTTTGATCGCTTTTTATTCCGATTTTTGGGACGCAGAATGAACAAAAACCAGCGTTTCATGAATTTCTTTTGCGGGGGTGCGTTTACACCGTTCCGCGTGCGATAAAATTGATAAAGCAGTTTTATTCTTCGGGTCAGTACGGTTACAGCGATACCTCATTTAGGTCGTTTTTTTATGTTTTGTCGGTTTTATGCAATGAAAACTATTTTATATAAAAAATAATTATTTTTGCATCGCTTTATTCTGCGAGCTATAACTTTTTTATTTTTTTGCTGATGATGCTGTGTGGCAGCTCGTTTTTTGCGGGACAAGATGACGTTTTCAGCGGTACCATGGCTATTTATATGCGTCTTTTTGATCGCGCGTTATTACACTTTTTGTTTGGCGGTATGATAATAAATCATTATTTTCTGCTTCGTTTTTTATTTTTATTTTTTAAGGGGTTCGCTAATGGGACAGTTTTATAGGGCAGGTCGTTACGGACGCGGCGATACCTAATATGTGTACTTTTATTGTTTTTTTTTTATTATTTTCAAAAAATGAATTTATTGGGGAATATTTTTTTTTTTTTTACTAATTTATTTGGCGATTTTTTTTTTTATTTATTTTTACATTTTTTTTTAAATTTTTTTTTTACTTTATTGCATAGTCCCAGGTGGGACATCACTGTCCTGTGACAGATCGCTGATCTGTCACATCACAGATCACTGTGACAGATCAGCGATCTGTCACAGGCAGTGCCGAAGGCTTCCTCATGCCTGCGCTTTGCAGGCACTGAGGAAGCCAGCTTCCTCAGGTCCCCGAAGGCCCCCGTCGCCATCTTGGATTCGGGGGCCTGGAGGATAGGAGCCCCCCGCAGCAGCGCTGCACATTGCGCTGCCGTGGGGGGCTCAGGGAAGCACGGAGGGAGCCCTCTCCCTGCCGATGCTTCCCTTTAACTCCCGGTACACCGCGATCATGTTTGATCGCGGTGTGCAAGGGGTTAACATGTCGGGGGCAGTCCGTGACAGCCCCTGACACATTGTGCCGGGTGTCAGCTGTGATAATCAGCTGACACCTGGCCGCGATCAGCGGCGCTCACCACGTGGGCGCCGCTGATCGCGGTAGACGTACTATCCCGTCCACGGTCATACAGGCCCAGGTACCGTGGACGGGATAGTACGTCGGATGTCAGGAAGGGGTTAATTTATTAAAGGTATTTTACAAGGTATTTAGCTCAATTTTGTTTTAGCAAGTAACAGGTCCTCTTTAATAAAAGGTAATAAATTATATGTACCTGATCCTACAAAAAATAGGCCTTAATACAGTTGAGTGAACAGCAAAATAAAAAAAATAGCTTGAGGCCCAAACTTGGCTGGTACTTAAGAGGTTAACATACCTGTACACCCAGTAATGTGTCTCACAAAAAGCCACAAAGACAGGATACTAAAAACTTTATCACCACTAATATCAGCTATGTACCATGAAGTGCTACCATAAGTCATGGTAGCATCATATGGAAAAAGAATTTTAACCACTTTCCGACATTGTCAGTAATAATCCGTCCCTGTACCCTGGGCCTTATTGACGGGGGACGTATTATTACTTCCATGCAATCTTGCACACACAGGCTTTGGGCACAAAATCGCCACCGGGTGTCAGCTGATTCTGACAGCTGACACACGGCACTAAGTGCCGGAGTGGCCCCGCACCACTCCCAGCACTATAACCCCCTAAGTGCTGCAATCGAACTCGATCGCAGCATTCCGGGTGCAGGCAAATGGAAGACAGCACCTCTGTCCTTGGATCAGAGACCCCTCGTTGTGACACAGAGTCCAGATCGTTGCCATGGTGACCTGTTGTTGTCATGACGACATCTGGGTCACCAGAGCTAGTAAAGTTGCTAGATCATGCTCAGAGCATGATCAGTCACTTTATTTCTCACTGCAGAGCTAACAGTTTGAATAACATAGGGATGCTGCTGCATCTCCATACTGTAGAAGCGATCAAACTGCAAAAAATGATAGTCATTCCATAGTGGAACAAAGTAAAAAAGTAATGATAAAAAAAATCAAAAGATATTGTATCCATTGTAGAGGTTTGTACTCACTCAGCTGCTCTTGATGTAGGCACAGGAGGCAGTTTACATGCAATAGTCCAGGCAAGTTTATTTAACTTCATAAACCGCTCCGGGAGGCAAAACAAAACAGAGCCTGGTCAGGCACAAAGTGACAAACAAATAGTCCATATGGTATTTCAGATCCGCCCACTCAGGTCAGTGGCTTTAGCAACACACACTGAAGGTAAAGACGAACTGCAAGAAATTGGTCCATATAGCCCTGCGGGTCCGCTCGCTCAGGTTAGTGTCTTTAACAACACACACGGGAGGTCTCCACACCTCCAGTGACAGACACTGAATGAGAGACTCGGCACCCATTTTATCTGCCAAACCACGCCCTTGGCATTGGGATATGTGAGCAGTCACTTCCACCCATCTCTTATGACTGCTCGTAAAATCCAGCCCTGGAATAGGCCAAATAACTCTCTCAGCACTATAGGTGCTGGAGCATACTTCCAAGCTCACATCACCACAGCTAACAGCTGCCATGACACATATTTTCCCCTCAAGGATTTGTCCGGCAGCCATCTTACATACTCTCCCCCTCTGCCCAAAGTCAGGAGGCTTGGCGCTTTCTGCCAATAAACAGTGGCTATCGACAGAGCGTCAGCATTGCTATGCAGTTTCCCTGACCTATGCTCCACATGGAAGTTAAAATCCTGAAGTGCTAGGAACTTGAGCATTGTTCCCTTTTTTCTCCCTCATCCACTTCAGTGGGGCATGGTCTGACAACAGTCTGAGCTTGCTGCCCAAGAGGTAGTACCTTAGAGAGTCCAATGCACACTTGATGACTAAACATTCCTTCTCCATTATGGAATAGTTTTTCTTGCAGGATGACAACTTCCAGCTAAGATACATGATGGGGTGCTCTTTCCCATTCTCCTCTTGAGATAAGACAGCGCCCATCCCGACATCCAACACATTCGTCAGGACCACAAACTCCTTGGAGAAATTGGTGCTACCAGCACCGGCTGTTTGCACAGTGCCAGCCTCAGTGCCTGGAAGGCCGTCTCAGCTTCTGGAGACCATTTGGCCATCACCGACTTTGTCCCTTTAAGGAGGTCTGTCAGAGAGACAGCTACCATGGCAAAGTTTGGAATAAACTGGTGGTAATAGCACACAATGCCCAGGAAATCCCTGACCTGCTTCTTTGAGAGGTGTTGTGGCCAGCCGTGGATCGCCTCAACTTTATTTATCTGGGGCTTTATTTCACCCCTGCCTACACCATAGCCCAAGTATCTCACCTCCTCCATTCCCAAGGCACATTTTTTGGGTTTATAAAAGACCCCGCCTTCCGTAGAGCATCAAGTACCGCCTGGACTTTGCGCCTCCAATCTTGGCTGAAGATCACAATGTTGTCCTTGTAGGCCGCCACGCACATTTTATGGGGAGCCAGGATCTGGTCCGTGGCTCTCTGGAATGTAGCTTGAGCGCCTTGTAACCCAAACTGCATCCCAGTGTAAAGGAAGCACCCATCTGGCGTTGAAAAGCCAGTCTTCTCCTTGGCATCTTTTGACATAGGGAGTTGCCAATACCCTTTTGTGAGGTCAAGGGTAGTAATGTAATATACCAAGCCGGCCCTAGCCTCTCAGTTAGTTCATCGACCCAAGGCATTGGGTAAGCATCACACTTATAGATTTCGTTCAGCTACCTATAGGCATTGCAAAACCGCCATTCTCCATCTGTTTTCAGCACTAAGACTATTGGACTGGACCAGCCACTCGTGGACTCATTGATGACTCCCAGGCTCAGCATCCGCTTTACCTCCTTCGAGATTACCTCTCGATGAGCTTCATGAATCCGATATGGCTTCACATTGACCCGGACATGAGGCTCCTTCAGAACCTCATGCTGTATAATCTTCGTACACCACAGAAGTTCTTAGAAAACATCTCTGTTCCGCTGCAGAAACTCCCAGCACTGCAGAAACTCCCAGCACTGATGCTTCTGCAAGCGGGATAAGGTGTCTGCCACCTTGACATCCTCTGCACTGATATTGGACTTGGCCAGCAGACAAGGGGATTCCTCAGGTTCTCTATCCTGCCATGGTTTGATTAGGTTCACGTGGTTGGTGGAATTTGTAGTTGACCTCCCCAACTTTCTCCACTACCTCCATAGGGACCCTGCCACTTGACCAGGAAATTAGTCTCCATCGTGGATACCAGCTCCAGTACTCGATCACCAGGGTTGAAGTGTCTCACCCTTGCTGACCTATTGTAGACCCTTGATTGCGCCTCTTGTGCTTTGAGGCGGTGTTCTCACAAGAGGGGCATTACCTTAGCAATCCTCTCTTGCATCTGGACCTCATGCTCGATCACACTCCGGTAGGGTGTAGACTCCGCCTCCCACAGCTCTTTTGCTACGTCGAGGAGTCCATGGAGATGTCGGACATACAACAGTTCAAAAGGGGAAAACCCAGTAGGACTTCTCTGTTGGAAGGTACGGTAGTAGACAGTCCAAGTCCTGGCTGTCCTTCTCCACAACCTTCTTCAACATGGCCTTCAAGGTTTTATTGAACCTTTCTACCAAGTCATCCATCTATGGATGATAGACTGAAGTCCAGAGTTGTGTGATTTGCAGGGTTTTGCACAACTCCTTCATCATCTTTGACATAAACAGGGTCCCATGGACCATCATGATCTCTTTAGGCAACCCCATTTTAGAGAAGACCTGGACCAACTCTCGGGCGATACACTTGGCGGAGGAGTTACATAGTGGAATGGCCTTCGGGGAATGCGTAGCATAGTCTACAATCACCAGGATGTACTGATACCCTCTGGCAGACTTGACTAGGGGTCCCACTAGATCCATGGCTATGCGATCAAATGGTACCTCAATAATGGGTAATGGCGCCAAGGGGGCTACGAAAATGGGCCAATGGGAAAGTTAGCTGGCAAGTGGGACAGGACCTACCGAAGTTCACAATATCACGGTGACAACCGGGTCAGTAGAACCTCTGGAGGATCCGTTCCTGGGTTTTATCCAATCCCAGGTGACCACCTAACACATGTGTATGGGCCATGTCTAACACTCTGCGTCTGTACGGCACTGGCACTAGTAACTGCTCAATTATCTCCGCTCTCAGCTTGGTGATGCGATATATCACCTCCCCATTCATGGCAAAATGTGGGTATCAAGTGTCAGCCCCCGGCTCTTGAGCTACACCATTAAGTAATGTTACATTATTAAATGCCCTTTTTAGAGTTAAATCTCTGAGTTGGGCATTTCCCAATTACATGTAGGGTGTGGACACTCTCAGGAAAAAATAGACCTCAGTTTGTTGTAAAAAAAAAAAAAACCCTCCTATTAGCCCTTAGAAAAAATTAAAAATTTGGGGCTAGAACAACATTTTAGTGGTAAAAATGTAATTTATTCTTTCTTCACTGCTCAACGGTATAAAATTATGTGATGCACATGTGGTGTCAATATGATTAGTGCACCCCTAGATGAATTCATTGAGGAGTGTAGTTTGTAAAATGAGTTCACATTTAGGGGGCCTCTGCTGTTCTGGCACTTCAGGGGCTCTGCCAATGTGACATGGCACCCTCAAACCATTCCAGCAAAATCTGAACTCCAATCTAGTACCTCTTCCCTTCTGAGCTTTGCACTGTGCCTCAAAAGTAGTATTCTGTCACATATGGGGTATTAGTGTACTCAGGAGAAGTTGCATAACAAATTGTATGGTGCAATTTTTCCTGTTACCCTTCTGAAAATGCAAAATTTGGGGCCAAAATAAAATTTTTGTGGGGAAAATGTGATTTTTTTTAATTTTCACAGCTCAACGTTATAAACTTCTGTGAAGCATCTGGGGGTTCAAGGTGCTCACCACACACCTAAATACATTCATTGATGGGTCTAGTTTCCAAAATGGGGTCACTTATGGGGGGGTTTCCACTGTTTAGGCACATCAGGGCTTCTTTCAACAAGACATTTTGTCCGCTAATGATTCCAGGAAATTTTACATTCAAAAAGTCAAATTACGCTTCTTCCCTTCCGAGCCCTGCCGTGCACCCAAACAGTAGTTTTCTCCCTCATATGGGGTATCGGCATACTAAGGAGAAATTGCACCATACAATTTGTTGAGCAATTTCTCCTGAGTACACCAATATCCCATATGTGGGGAAATACTCCTTTTGAGGCATAGTGCAAAGCTCAAAAGGGAAGAGGCTCTATGCTGGAGTTCAGATTTTGCTGGAATAATTTGAGGGTACCATGTCACATTGGCAGAGCCCCTGAGGTGCCAAAACAACAGAAACTCCCTATATGTGAACTCATTTTACAAACTGCACTCCTCAATTAATTCATCTAGTGGTGCAGTGATCATATTGACACCACATGTTACCCTTATGAAAATGCAACATTTGGGGCTAAAAACATATTTGTGGGGAAAATGTGATTTTGTTTATTTTCACGGCTCAAAATTATAAACTTCTGTGAAGCACCTGAGGGATCAATGGGCCCAACACACATCTAGATTAGTTCCCTGAGCGGTCCAGTTTCCTAAATGGTGTCACATATGGGGGATTTTCACTGATTAGGCATGTCAGAGGCTCTCCAAATCTGACATGGCGTCTGCCAATTGTTCCAGCAAATTTTGCATTCAAAAGGTCAAATGGCGCTCCTTCCCTTTCGAGCTCTGCCGTGCGCTCAAACAGTAGATTTCTTCCTCATATGGTGTATCGGCATACTCAGGAGAAATTACACAACAAATTTTGTGGTCCATTTTTTCCTATTACCCTAGTCAAAATAAAAAATTTGGATATGAAGTACATTTTTTTGTGAAAAAAAGTTAAATGTTCATTTTTTTTCTACATTCCAAAAATTCCAGTGAAGCACATGAAGGGTTAATAAACATTGAATATGGTTTTGAGCACCTTTAGGGGTGCAGTTTCTTGAATGGAGTCACTTTTGGGTATTTTCTGCCATTTTGACCCCTCAAAGTGACTTCAAATGTGAGGTGGTACCTAAAAAAATGGTTTTGTAAATTTTGCTGGAAAAATGAAGTACAATAAGTCAAGGAAAAACAATCTGACAATCACCGGGATCTATTGAAGGGTTCCAGAGTTATTTCCTCATAAATTGACAGTGGTCAGAATTGTAAAAATTGTCCCAGTCATTAACGTGCAAACCACCTTCGGGGTTAAAGGGGTTAATGGTAGTGCTATCAGTGACCTGTGGTGTTCAGGTACAGATTAAGGCTGGAGTCACACTTACCGTATACAAATACCGTCCATTTGTTACGGACGAAAAACACAGAAATGTTCCCTGAACAGTGATCCATATGTCATCCATTGGCAATATGAGGATGCGATTTTTTCGCATCTAATCATCCATGTGACATCCGTATGGCATCCGTACGGTGAGATTTTCTTGCCGGCTTGCAAAATAGACATATAATGGGTCCATGGCCTCAAATATTCATGAAAACATATATACAGTCTATATATATATATATATATATATATATGTCAGTGAGACATATATATATATATATATATATATATATATTTCATAGAGATATAGATAGCAGAATAGGTGAAAATTCAATTGTCGGCATCTGTAAAATCATTACAGAATCCGACAGGATATGAGACATGGTTAACATACAGTAAACCATTGCATATCCATTATTTTTTTTATATGTCCCTCATGAATAATGTTAGTAGCGTATGTGTGTAAAATTTTGGAGCTGTAGGTGTTAAATTAAAGGATTAATTCACAGAAAAAACTGGCGTGGTCCCTCTCTAGGCTATTAATTTCTGCCCTCAGTCACTGGCTTGCCCTCTCTGGCGGAGAAAATTGGGCGGGAGCCCACACCAGTTTTCAAATTAATCCTTTAATTTAACACCTACAGCTCCAAAATTTGACACACACACACTACTAACGTTATTAGTGAGGGACTTATAAAAAATAACAGATATGCAATGGTTTACTGTATGTAAACCATGTCTCATATCCTGCCGGGTTCTGTAATGATTTTACAGATGCTGACAATTGATTTTTCAGCTATTCTGCTCTCTATGAAATATATATTTTTTTTTCTCGCATAGCACTCGTCCGTATTTCTCTCTAGTGTGACTCCGGCCTTACTGTGTGTGTTTTAAGGAATACATTCTTTATTTTCCAGGTTATATACTGCCATGGCTTTAGTTGCATACTTAGGTCATTAAAGTGCCACATTTCAGGCAAGCAGGTTCTGTGCAATCTTTCACTTTTCTAGGATTTGGGCTTCAAAACCTAAAATATGACCCGGTTGTTGGAATTGTAGAAGTTGCGCTCCTTCTCCACCCATATATGTTTTGAGGTGAACAATTAAACAAAATAAAGAGGACAGGTCACTAGGCATAAAAATGTAGTTTTCTTACCTGGTGTACATGTCGTTGTTCCCCTGATTCCGGCGCTGTTTTTCTTTTGTTCCTGTGTCTCTCTGTTCCTGAGATATGTCCCTCTTTTCCCTGTATATAAATCTAGTATTTTTAGTCAACTGGGCTTGGCTCTCTGGAAGACACCCACAAAGAAGAGTAGATGACACACCCTCTTGGCTAACAAGACTAGATTTATATACCGGAAAGATGAGGTTGTATCTAAGATATTGAGAGGAGCAGGAATTAAAGACAAACATCGTCGGATTCAGGAGAGCTGAGGAATGACCGGCATCTATGAAATTACGTATGTTTGGCAAATGACAGATGGTCTTTAAGAGTCAGATGGGAGAGCTTAATAAGGTTGGCGAGCTTTTCCCCTAATGCTGCCAGTCAGGGGAAAGACAGGCTGTGCCAAGATCTGTAGGTGTTGCCGACATGAAGAATTGGATGAACTGTGAGGAGCTTCTGATAGGCAAGAGGTGCTGTAGGTCTGTAGGAGATGTTAGTGGCCAGACGGCCCAGCATTTATTTTTGCACTCTGATCTATTCCTTTACTGTGTATGAGATAATAAAGCTGGTTGTCTTTTGTCTGCTACCTATAAAAATAATATACCAAGCGCGGCATAGAAAGTGCTGCCGGAGACCTAAGATGTGGCAAAGGAAGGCTTCCTACCCAACGCTGAGGGTGAGGACTGCTGGGTGTGGTGTGGAAGCCTACAAGTAGGAGACGGGAGGCCGCACACCTGATGTTGAGGGTAAGGCCCACTAAATTTGGACTCTTTATCCTCCTGCCATTTATTTCAGCACCACCCCAAGCGCGTGTATTCCTTATAGGTCTATTACAGCATAACTCAAAACTACATGTAAGCACATATACTGTATGTCAAATGGCATCAGAACCAGCCATTTGGGCGTCTTAACCATTACTTGCCATTAAATGGTCACTGTCATTTTATCAAACTGTGGAAAAATCAATAATACAAGTAAATATAAGAAACGTTATAATATACCTTCATCAGAAAAAATATGCTCCTTTCTCCACTTATGAGTCACATCAACCCTTGTTCATGAACTCACTATTCACTCTGAAAAACAGATAAGTTCTGTCTTGGTCCAAATTGCCCATTCACTAAAAGATCAGTTTACAGTCGCCTTTTGAAGTCTGTAAATCTTTGAATCACTTATGAGTCACTACTTCTTTTCCTTCTGCCTTCAGAACTCACTATGCACTCTGAAAAACAGCTAAAATTTGTCTTGTCAAAATTGTCCATTCACTGAAGGATCAGAATACTACTGCCTATTGAAGTCTATGCTTCTTTTTCTACTTATTAGTCACTTCTACTCTTTCTCCTGCCTTATGAACTCACCATTCACTCTGAAAAATAACTAAGATCTGTCTTGGATAAAACTGCCAGCTCACTGAGGGATCAGATTACAGTCGCCTATTGATGTATATGCTTCTTTCTCCACTTGTGAGTCACTTCTACTTTTCCTTTTGCCTTCTGAAGTCACCATTGACTCTGAAAAACAGATACATTTTGTCCTGATAAAAATTGCCCATTCACTGAGGGATCACATGTTATGAATGTGACACAGTCACACACCGGTAACAGGAATAAGGAAAACTTATTAGCACCCACACCCAACTGGTCCCTGTACAGACTAGAAAATCTTTAACCGCACCACTAAAAACACCACCTCGGACCTGACTCCCTAAAAGGCTGTTGAGAGGTTTCTTCCACCTCCTGAGGAACCAGAGGGTAGGCCACTACACACTGCTAACAAGGGGAAAGGAAAGTGTGCAGGTGGAGACTAAGAACCAGGGTGAGAAAACTTAAGGTACATTAATAAAGGGGAGACAGGGAAAATTAAGGAGAACCAAAAATAAATGAAAGAATAATAACCTCACAGAACCCTAACTGAAGTCAAAGGAAAAGGTGCTGGGAAGGTAGACAAACAGACTGTGACGCCGGTGAGTGTGTACCTTGTTTCTCCGGCGTTACTCTGCATGTCTTTGCTTTAACCCTTTGCTCCTCTCCCCCTAATGAGTTGGAATGCTGTTGTCAGTTATCTGTGTGGATGCTGCTCAGTGCCCGTCTCCGCTGCGTAGCCGTACATGCGTGTGTGGTTCCGCTGCGCCGCATGACCACCCGTTTGTGCGGTCCCTGGCTGGTGCTGTGGAAAGCTATCCGTGGGTTTTAAGGTCCTCTGTAATGTACATGACATCACATGTGCTTTGGCTTGCAGCTCCTGCTAGGTGTCCTTTGCAATGCTGATTTGTTTCTGGCTGAGCTTAGGGTGCCGGCGGCCACACGTCCCCTGCTTTTATGAGGAATGGGTGTGTGCTAGAATTGCGGCTCCAGCCTATCGCTGTGAGGCAGCTCCTATATAAATTTTCCCTGCCCTGTGGGACGTTGCCAGAGCTTCACCTTAAGTCTCTGAGTTTTGCTTTGTCTGTTTGCTGTTCAGCACCTGTCCTGCCTGCCTGCAGTTCTAGGTGAACTGTGCCTGTCTTGCCGCCCTCCAGGAGGCAGAATATCCTGGTCTCTGTGTTCTTGTTCTTGTCTGCCCTCCAGGAGACAGAATATCCTGGTCCTTGGGCTTTATGAAGTCTAGTCCTGATTCCTGCTATGTTATGTTCCTGAAGTCCTTCTGTGTCTTGAACCCTGTGCCCAGTGACTGTGACTTTTTGCTAACTGACTTTCTGTGATCTAACCTGGGTTCATCTTGTAAGTAGGAGTCTGGTGTGTCTGCTGAGTTTCTGCCACTTTGTGCTCAGCTTTTTATTCGGTGCAATCCCCGGCCGGTTCCAGTCCAACCTGTCGGGGCTTGCACCAGACCGCTTGAGTTCCTTTTTAGGTCGCTGCCTGATGTCCGGTGTCTGACGACCACTTCCAGATGTCCGGTGCTTGATGTCCACCTCCAGATGTCGGGATCCTATCCTTCCCTGCCCGATGCCTGGAGAATGCCAATCGCTGCCAGATGTCCGGAACCTGATGACTGCAGCCTCATGTCCGGAGCCTGATGTTCGCAGTCTCATGTCCGGAGCCTGTCAATTGCTGCCAGATGTCCAGAACCTGATGACTGCGGCCTCATGTCCGGAGCCTGAAGTCCGTAGTCTCGTGTCCGGAGCCTGTCGATTGCTGCCAGATGTCCGGAGTCCGATACCAGTGTTCTGATGTTCTGTCTGAGATCCGAGTCTTGATGTCCTGCCTGTGACCTGATGTCCGCCTGGAGTCCTGATGTCCAGCCTGTGTCCTGATGACCTGATGTCTGCCTGGTGCCTTGATGTCCTGATGTCTAGATGTCCTTCCTGATGTCCGGCTTATGCCCTGATGTCCAGCCTATGTCCTGATGGTCGTCCCAGTGTCCAGATGTCTGGTCCATGGTCCAGGTGGTCCAGTCTGCGTTCCAGAGTCGCTCCCGCCTGTGTTCCTGGATGGACTCCTCCTCCGTGTTCCTAGGGAGTCTCCAATCTTGTTTCTCAGTGACGGTTCTGCCTGGATCTGACCTGCGTTGCAATGCCAGTGTTCCTGTCCTTCCTGTGTCCTGATGTTCCGCCGGTTCCCTGGGGTCCACCCTGTGATGACGTCTGTCCTGGGTCAGTGTCTGATGTTCTCCTGCTGAGCCTGTGCTATGCCTGGGGCCTGAGAGAGGCCATCCTGATATGCCCGTGCCAGATGACCCTGGACTGCATCAACCCGTGATGACCCATCCGAGGTCACTGTCTCATGTTCTCCTGCTGAGCCTGTGCTACGTCTGAGACTTGAGAGAGAGGCCTTCCTTGTATGCCCGTACCAGATGACCCTGGACTGCATCAACCCATGATGTCCTCATGCCTTCGTCTGTTATCCTGAGATGTGTACCTTTCCCTGATGTGCGGAATCGGGAGCCTGGCATAGTTATGTTTCATTTATGTACTGTGATTTCGTTTGAGTAAACTTTATGTTCATCAAACCTGAAGTTGTGCGGTGTCACATAGTTCTGCACGTCGCCATCTCGTACACATGCTCAGCTGCCACAGACCCTGCTTACTGCCCTTCCCTAGTCTGGGTAGGTCCAGGTTACCCTATGTGGTCCAGTGGGTCCACATTCCATCCCCACCTGGGACGCTCGCCCCTCGTTGTGGTCAGGTGACATGGAGGCGTCGTCTGGGCTGCGTCCGTGGTCGCAGCCGCAACACAGACACTCAGCAGGAATACAAATGATGTTTGCCTAGCAGGGAAAGTCCTGTTACTGAGGATCTGGAACACCTTAGCACAAATTCACCTACAAGTAAGTATAGCCAGCAAGGAAGTGCAAAGAAGGGTGAATATATAAAACCCCACCCAGAAAGTGATAGGGCAAACCAAAATGGGAAAATAAGAAACACCTGGAGAGGAACAAAAAATGAAGGAAAAACAAAGACAATAGAAACTATCATCATTTGATCATTTGCACAGGGAAGAAAAGGAAATAGCTCACCAGACAGGGGAACCGACAAAACTGCAACAGGTCACCTGATCGAATCCCGAAACTGAGCTATGACATCAGATCACAATCACCTACTAAAGTCTATGCTTCTTTCTCTACTTATGACTCACTTATACTCCTCTCACTGTTCTCTGAACTCACTATAGACTCTGAAAAACAGCTCAAATCTGTCTTGGTCAAAATTGCCCATTCACTGAAGGAATAGTTTACAGTCGCCTATTGAAGTCTATACTTCTTTTTCCACTTATGAGTTACTTGTACCATTTCTCCTGCTTTTTGAACTCACCATTCAATCTTAAAAACAGCTAAGATCTGTCTTAGGGAGGGAGAGAGCAGGTAGGAGGAGCAGAGTTAGAAAAAAGACCCACTGTTATGACTCTGTTGTTAGGTATCCCAGTGCCTGGGGCTCCTTCCCTGTCCCTAATGCTAGGGCGTCCCTAGCTATCCCTGTTTCCTGGATTACTTCTAATGGTGAAAAAACTGGGGCCACATACCTTGCTTTAACTCCTGAATCTATCCTCTGTCTGTTCCCTTCCCCCACCCAGGGAAGAGGGGAGTAGTAGTATATGGAAATACTCCAATTAGACCAACAAGGGAAGACGAACAGGGATAAATGAATGGGTGGATGCATGTAGTCCCCATGTTATCTACTAACCCTTTCAAGGCCGAGAGATTTTCTGTTTTTTACACATTCCTTTTTTCTTCCTCTTTTTCCAAGAGCCATAAGTTCGATAACACATATACTAATCTGTTGATATAGCTATACGAGGTCTTATATTTTAGTGGGATCAGATGTAGTTTTCAATCACAAAATTCATTTGGCTAAATGATATACTGAAAAGTAGGAAAAAATTCCATGTGTGGTGAAGTGGTAAGTACAGGGCAGTACAATTTCAACGATGCAAACGTGAATACATTTAGAAATTTGTAAATATAGAAAAAAAAAAAAAGAAGTTGATTTGTGTCTCCATTTTCTGAAATCCATAATGTTTTAATATCTCCAGCCATGGAGCTGTGTGATAGTTTCATTTTGTGTTGCGGGAGCTGTCATTTTTATTGATGACATTTTGGAGTGCTTTCAGTGTTTTGATCCTTTTTATTGTATTTTTTGGGAGTGATGTACATACAGGTTAAAAAAAAACGGTAATTCTGGCATTTTCTGCTTTCCGATGTTTACTGTATGGTTGACTAATTTTATGTTTTGATAGATCGACCATTATTTTTTAGTTCTTTATTTTTACTTTTTTTTAATATATATATATTTCTCTAAATATTTTTAATGCTTTTTTTAACTTTATTTTTTAGTCCCCTTAGAGAGAACAAACTTGAAACTGGAATTGCTTGAGGCTTGTCATTGATGTACCACAGTATTGCGGTAGGTAGGGAAACTGGTGGTTTGATATGAAGCACAGCCCATGTCTGGGCTTCACAGGAGGATTAAGATGTTATCAATTGGGGCCTTCAGCAGTCCACCAGCTGCCATGACAATGCATTGGCACCCTGAGATTGCGTTGCAGGGAGCTGATGGATAGACAAAATGGCAGGAATTAAATGATGCTGACATATATTGTCAGTGGCACTTAAGGGGTTAACAGCAGCCTAATCGTTGTGGTTAGAGGCCGTTGCCGATTCTATAACAGATCTCCTCGAGCTTGTTAGGCTCTAGCAAATTTTTCCTAAAAATGTAATTTATTAACCAGATGATGTGCTGTACCTAGAAACTGCTGTGAAAACCGTTTGGCCGCTTTGGAAGCAATGGCGCTGAACTGCTCGTCTGCCATAGGATGTAAAGTTTGGGTTTTGGCATGTTCCTTATAGCAAATCATTCCTCGAAGTATTTAATCGGCTAGCTGCCCCTGTGTTATCAGATCCTGGAAGTCTTGTCTCCGGAACGCACTCTTTGCTTGCCGCCCATAGTAGTATGACTGAAGTAAGGAGCTCATGTTCTTATTGATCAGGATCTCTCTCAGCCGGGTGCCATCCAAGGCACCATTGACATGTGCCAATGTCAGGTCATCTCTGGAAGGGGCCGCCTGGAGATGGAATGTTTGGGGTGTGGAGACGGAATCCCAGCATCCATTTAGAAAATCTAGCGGGGTTTCCAGGGACACTGAAGAATTAGCAAAACCCAGTGCCAAAGACATGGCTAGGGATGTGGGACGTCTAATTTGGTTGCCTGGTTTTGAACTTGGCTTTTGATAATCTTCTCCCTGTAGATTCTCCCATTTACACTCAACTTTCCACCCCCAGAGCATGGCACCAAGAAGGGGTCTTATGGCCACTGTGCTTCCATCAGGGGCCAGGACAACTCCACTTTCCTGTCAGCCATCATTTTTTAATGCCATGACTGTCATGATCCAGGTTGGAGATGACAGAGAAAATGCACAAGCAACCTTTTTTTCTGTGAGCTGTTTGCTCAGGGTTGGTTTTGCCCCCCCGGTGGCCATTAAGGGTTATTACATAGTGGTGTCTTTTTCTTAGTTTCCCCCCGGTGGCCATTAGGGTCATTGCACTTTGGTTACTTTAGTTTTGTGCACGTAATTATAAAACAGGTGTGATTGCTCTATAAAAGAGTGTCAGGTGTGGTAATCACGGTTGGTGAAAGTTCTCAGTTACAAGCAAGCCTGTGTGAAGGATGGAGCTGAAGGAGAGTCCCGGGCAGCTCAGAGAGAGTCCTGGAGTGGCAGCTATGGTGTCTGCGAGGAGGGCTGGCATGGCTTGGTGGAGTTGCAGCTATGGTGTCAGCAAGGAGTTCTTGCATGACTTGGTGGAGTGGCAGCTATGGTGTAGAGCTGCACTCATGATGCTGGTCTCGGTTGCTGGAAAGCTGGACTCAAGATGCTGGACTCTTTTGCTGGAAAGCTGGACTCATATGCTGGACTCTATTTCTGGACAGCTGCACGCAGGTGGTGGACTCTGTTTGCTCCAAGGCTGCGCTATGGTGTTGGACCTGGTCGGAGGAAAAGATGCACGCAGGTGGTGGGCTCTGTTGCTGGGAGCGTAAGCAACAGAGCAAAGCTAAGTGGTGTTTCCCTGTTTCGTCTCTTTTCCTTATGTGTGTTTTAGTGCAGTGGTGAGATTAGCTTCTGCACCGGCCATTACACTAGAAAGGGGTAGGTGGAGGGCGAGCTAGGGTTTAAAGGTATCCTGAGCGGCGCCCGATGCGGAACCGTCCTAGGGAACGTTAGGAGTGTAGAGACACTGACTCAGGGGAGTGCAGGAGGTCTCCACGGCCCCCGTTCCCTATCACAGGGCCTCCATTGTTATTGTTACTCAGGTATTCCCTTTTATTGTTTAAATTCGCCTTACTGGAGGCGGGGTTGCCAGACATACGTGTATGTCCGAAATTCGCCTGTTGGAGGCGGCGTATCCAGCTGCACGTTTTATTATTTAAATTCGCCCAACTGGAGGCGGTGTGTCCAGGGTCATGCGTGTCATCTAAATCCGCTCTGCTGGAGGCGCTGTGTCCAGCCACGCGTGACCGTGACAATGACCTTATGAGTCAGGAAAGCATGGGTTAGAGACTCTTGATCAACGTTAAGAGGCTTGGAGGAACTGGATGGTGAAATCAGGAGCTGAACCAAATCCTGGGCTGAAGATTCTGCCATTGTGGTCTCCAGCTCCTTTATGAAACCAAGAAAAGTGTCCATACTCATGACATGACCTAAGGAAAGAAAACCGAGAATGAGTTCATTGCGTACTGACCATAGAAAGGGCTGCGGTGTCTGAAAATGTGTTCATATTAATTACCATTTGGAGGATCTGATGAAAAACGCATACAAATTACGGAGAAAAAGAGAAGATACAAGATGTCCATCATTACATCACCTGCGAGATAAAAATACATATATTTACTTCTTAACGCCATCATTAAATGGGCTGCCCCCCATAACAACTTACAATATACAGAGAAAAGCATTGGACACGTCTTAATCATTGCATTCAGGTTTGTCACTCAGTCACATTGCCCCCAGTGTATAATATCCGACTGCTTGTCACCTGATGTGCAGTACTCAGCCCCTTACCCCTGGTGTATAACATTCAGCCCTACTGCCCCTAGTGTATAACCTCTGGCCTCTTGCCCCCTGGTGTATAACATCCGGCCCATCAACCCCGGTATATAACATCCGGTTCTCCCCCCCAGTGTATAACATCTAGATCTTCGCCCGTGGTGTTATAACATCAGGTTCCTTGAACATGGTGTAAAACATCTGGATCCCCTGTCACACCCCCAAAGCATAATATCCAGCCCCTTGCCCCCGGTGTATAACATCAGGCCCCTCGGCCTCAGTGTATAACATCTGGCTCCTTGGCCTCGGTGTATAACATCTGGCCCCTCGCCCTTAGTGTATAACATCTGGTCCCTCTCCCTCGGTGTATAACATCCGGCCCCTCAGTGTATAACATCCGGCCCCTCGGCCTCAGTGTATAACATCCAGCTCCTCGCCCTCGGTGTATAACATCTGGCCCCTTGCCCTCGGTGTATAACAACCGGTCCCTCGCCTTCGGTATATAACATCCGGCTCCTCGGCCTTGGTGTATAACATCCGGTCCCTCGCCCTCAGTGTATAACATCTGGCCCCTCGCCCTCGGTGTATAACATCCGATCCCTCACACTCGGTGTATAACATCCGATCCCTCATCCTCGGTGTATAACATCCGGCCCCTCATCCTCAGTGTATAACATCCGGCCCCTTGGCCTCGGTGTATAACATCCGGTCCCTCGCCCTCGGTGTATAACATCCGGCCCCTCGCCCTCGGTGTATAACATCCGTCTCCTCGCCCTCGTTGTATAACATCTGGCTCCTCGTCCTCGGTGTATAACATCCAGCCCCTCAGCCTCAGTGTATAACATCCGGCCCCTCGGCCTCAGTGTATAACATCTGGCTCCTCGCCCTCGGTGTATAACATCTGGCTCCTCGCCCTCGGTGTATAACATCCGATCCCTCACCCTCGGTGTATAACATCCGATCCCTCACCCTCGGTGTATAACATCCGGCTCCTCGGCCTCAGTGTATAACATCCGGCCCCTCGTCCTCAGTGTATAATATCCGGCCCCTCGGCCTCGGTGTAAAACATCCGGTCCCTCGCCCTCTGTGTATAACATCCGGCCCCTCGGCCTCGGTGTATAACATCCGGCCCCTCGGCCTCGGTGTATAACATCCGGTCCCTCGCCCTCGGTGTATAACATCCGGCTCCTCAGCCTCAGTGTATAACATCCGGCCCCTCGTCCTCGGTGTATAACATCCGGTCCCTCGCCCTCTGTGTATAACATCCTGCCCCATAGCCTCGGTGTATAGCATCCGGCCCCTTGGCCTCGGTGTATAACATCTGGCCCCTCGCCCTCAGTGTATAACATCTGGCCCCTCGCCCTCAGTGTATAGCATCTGGTCCCTCGCCGTCGGTGTATAACATCCGGCCCCTCGGTCTCGGTGTATAGCATCCGGCCCCTCGGTCTCGGTGTATAGCATCCGGCCCCTCGTCCTCGGTGTATAACATCCGGTCCCTCGCCCTCTGTGTATAACATCCGGCCCCATAGCCTCGGTGTATAGCATCCGGCCCCTTGGCCTCGGTGTATAACATCTGGCCCCTCACCCTCAGTGTATAGCATCCGGTCCCTCGCCCTCGGTGTATAACATCCGGCCCCTCGGTCTCGGTGTATAGCATCCGGCCTCTCAGCCTCGGTGTATAACATCTGGCCCCTCATCTGGCTCCTCGCCCTCGGTGTATTACATCCGGCCCCTCGACCTCGGTGTATAACATTCGGCTCCTCGCCCTCGGTATATAACATCCGGCCCCTTGCCCTCGGTTTATAACATCCGCCCCAGCCATGCTGTCGATATTAATGTTACAGAATGGCCGGTATTACAGATCTCACTTCTGACACCATACTGAAGTCAGATCATGTTTATTACTCCTAAATTTTACCCCATCACTTGTGAATGATATTATTGAGAAGTGGAAGGAACCTCATTGACTCAGTCACAAAGTGGAGATCCCGTAACTTCACAGAGCAGGTGTCAGTATTCCGGGTTTTCTAAATCACCTTGTGAATGAATTTGCCCTTTGTTAAGATGGAGGTTGCTGTTTTTGTGTGCCCTACTTCCTGTTCATGTGTATAAAACCGGCTCAGGTGCTACCTTTCCTTGCTGGAGTATTCTGCTTCCTTCAGCTGTGCTGCTGGTTTCTGAGTATGCTTCTGCTGTGGCTCTGGACATTCCCTGTTCTCTGTAGGAAAGCTGCACTCATCTTTGGAACTTAACCCTTCGTTCATGGTATCTGGTAAGAACTGTGTTCTTGAACCATGTGTGGTTCTTAACCCTTCACTCTTCCCCAATGAGAGCAGTTGGAACTGTCACCTACCGTATGCCTTAATGTGAACCTGTTTCTGGACTCACCTGTGTTCATGCCGCTCCAGGGATCAACTTGTGAATCAGCTGTTGGACTTTCCTGTGCTCTTGCTGCGTCTGGGATTTACCTATAGACTTGTTCTGGATTTCCCTGTGCTTGCTACATACCTGATTGGACTCTCTCTGCATCACTACTTTGTGAACTGCGCCACATCACCTGAGTGTTACACTCACCTTGGATCACATGTTTATGAGGACTCTGTTTTAGGAACTTTACTGAATTGCTATATAGCTTTAGGACTTGTCTCATTTCAGGTTATCAGCATATTGTTTTTGGGTGTCACTGCTGTTATAAAATACACTATTTGCACTAAAGTAACCCGCTTCTGTCTGTTCATTGCCCCACGCTATCAGAATCCTCGAGTTCCTACAATAGTATTACAGCAGGGTCACCGAGTGCTGAGGAGCAGAAGACAGAAATGTCATCAACACTCTGCTCCGTAACTGCAGAGTCCAGACCTCCTCTGGTATTAACATCAGCACAAACACTGCACCTCTTCCGAGAGCTTCACTGGATGGGTTTCCATAACCAAGCAGCTGCATGCGGCCTTACATCACCAAGCACAATGCTGAGCATCAGATGGAGTGGTGGAAAGCCGCCACTACTGGACTCTGGAGCAGTGGAAACGTGTTCTGTGCAGTGATGGATCATGACAATGGGTATTCGCGATGCCTATAGAATCCCCCATCTGCTTTATGATTGCCGAACCCATTAAATGATGACTCGCACACCTTTATTGGATAAATTGGCCACAGCAGCCTTTTATTAACATTTTAACAAAACATTTACAAAACAATGTTCCCAAAGGAGGGGCGGTCCTCGAGGCCCTAAAATTGTAACTGCCACAGGTCAATGACCCCATAAACCTTGTCCCCAGTACGAGTCCTGCCTCTAGCCGTGAAGCACCAACTCAGAGACCCTAATAGACTCAACCGGACAATATCTGCCCGAAATACCCGCGTATTTCCGCTTCCATTCCTCAGTGTGACCATTATGTTCTGTTCCACATTAATCCGCCCAAGGGGGAGTCCAGGACCTTACAGATCCCCCCCCCCTCCAAACCGCCGTTTCCTGGCACCACCAACCTCGAGGACCACTCCCGCCACGCCGAGCTGCCATGACAAATACACAGAAATGCAAAACATTTGTTAGGAAATCAGAATTCTTAGCCCACTATACACCCCATATCTATGGATCCTGTAGACAATTCCACCATAACCACATAAACACGGGCGGGTGGGTGGGAGCTTGTTCCTACTGTAATGGGGCACCTAAAATGGTTGCCCCACTAAGATGGTGACCCCCTCTTATAGTCCCCCCGCCTCCCTCCTGTGCCCCTCCTACCCCTCCAAAGCCTCGTCCCCTTGTTATTATTCAAATATTTAACCCTTTCTTTACATGTCACCTTCGTATAGTTCCCCTCAACCCTGTCATGTCGTCCTCCCTTTGATGGCCTGCGGCCCAGTACGGCCTCACTCACTTCTCTATCTGGCATCTGATGGATTACTCTGGGTTTAGTGAATGTCAGAACGTTACCTGCCTGTCTGCATTGTGCCATTATTTTTCAGGAGTCATGCAAGGCCTCTTCATATGAGTGACGGGAAGTCGTAAATCTTCAGAATAGAAGACATTTTGGGCAACTGATGCTCCTGTCGTTGTGGAAACAGTTTGGTGAAGACCATTTTCTGTTCACCATGATTGTGCCCAGTGCAAAATTCAAGGTCCACACAGACATGGTTGGGGGAGTTTGGAGCAGAAGAACCTGACCGGCCGCACAGAGTCCGGACCTCAACCCCATCCAGCACCTTTGGGAAGGATTAGAGCAGAGATTATGAGCTTGGCCTGTCCTCCAACATCAGTGTCTGACCTCACAAACGCTCTTCTGGAGGTATGGCTAAAAATTCCCACAGACAAAAATTTCCTCATAAGTGGAAAACTTGTATAATTATGGATCCCTTTAAAGGTTTTTTTTAAAATGAGTTTTATAAACCAGAAATCCTTCAATTTAAATGAGTAGAATGTTTGCAGCAACCGAACACTGACTTGAAAGTGGGTGGAGATTGGCTACTGAGTGTTCTATCAGATGATGGTAATGGTAGCAGCAGGAGATGACAGTGCTGATTTTGAGGCAGGCAGTGACCTATCCACTCATGAAAGGGTCATAATTAATGGGGCAACGTCACTGATGGAGAATATTGTAACATAAGGAGGAAAGTCCATTATAGCTACTGACCTGTCCGGAAAATTTTACTTTCACTTCTGAACAAAAAAAAGAGCTAACATACCTACTAATTAAATATATAAAATCATGGGGTCTTATTGTCAACCTCGTCCGAAGCAAATGTCATTGTCATGCTCGCCATGTCTGTCGTGTCCGCCATGTCTGTTTTGCCTCATGACCCCTGGAGCGGTGTGCACGCGCATCTCATGTCTGCTATCCTGCATGTTCCCTAGAGCAGTGTGCACACTTACCTCTTGACTGTTGGGCTGCAAGATGCCTACGTTTCTGCTCTGCCTTCTGTGATCATCTCTGTGTTCCAAGAACCCCTGATCATGTGTCCTTTCTATGTTCCAGCACTGTCTGGTTCTGCAATCGTCTCTGCATGTCTGGAACCCCTGATCATGTGACCTTTCCTAGGTTCCAGCACTGTCTGGTTCTGCAATCATCTCTGCATGCCTGGAATCACTGATCATGTGACTGCTCTATGTGATCCTGGAGGATCTGAACTGGAAGTTCTCCCCTGGTTCTGACCCGGAAGTGGAGGTGCTAATGCCATATATCAGACCGCCCCTCCCTATGGTCAGGGCCTGAGTATTGTGTTGCTTCCCTGCATGGCTGCTGGGTCGCTCCCTCTATTCTGTGCCCCTGCACTCTGCCCTGTCATGCGTCTCTGCACACGCTCCGTGCTTGTACTCTCTCTCTCTTGTCACGTGCCTTGTCTAGTGTGTGTCCTTCGTGCCATGTTTTGTCTCTGCTCTGCTTTGCCTTGTAGTCCTTCCTTGCTCTGATTCCGTTCTGTGCTTCAGTCTAGCTTCAGTTCCTTGTTCCGTACCTTGCCTTGCTCTGCCTTGTTCCTCCTTATGGTCTCTGTCTCTGCTTGCTCTGCCTCGCTCTCTCCTATGGTGCTCTGTAGTGCTCTCTGGCACACGCACCATTCCTCCTCTCTTACTTTTTGTGCTCTTTTCCATGACTAGTCCCAAGGCTCTGCCTTGGCCCGGCTCTGGGCTTCGGCCTACGCTCCGCTGCTAGACTCTTTCCTATTGTGCTCTTTTGCACGTTTCTAGGCTAGTCCCAAGGCTCTGGGCTTCGGCCTACGCCCCGCTGTTAGCTCTGTTCTTGCTCCATGTTTCTGCCTATGCTTCTGTTACTGGTTCCGAACTCTGCCTAAGCTCTGCCTGGTTTCTTGTCTTGCCTTGCTTTGTTGCTTCGTGTGCCCTTTGCATGCGCCTGGCCTTCCTAGCCTCCTGTTTGTGCCTCAGCCGTGCCCGCCCTAGCCGTGCCCGCCTGCTTCTGCCTCAGCCGTGCTCGTCGGTCATTGACAGCTGTGTCGCGTGCTATGCCCCAGTCTGGTTCGCTGGAGTCTTACCCGCCTGTTTGTGCTGCAGCCCGTCCAGCTAGCCAGTGCCCCAGCCGTGCTCTCTGTGCTTCCTTGCACTGACGCTGTCTCTGCACTGTGCTCTCCGTGCTTCTCTTAGCACGCGCAGGCCCTCGCCTGCCCCGTGGCATACCTCCCCATGCTTCTGTAAAAGTAGGCGCAGGTCTTGCCATGTACCCTATCGTGCCCTCTCGCACGTATAGGTCCTTGCCTGTACTCTCTCCCTGGCGTGCCCTCTGCATGTGCAGGACTCCGCTTTTAACCCTGACCCTGGCGTGCCCTCTGCACGCGCAGGACTCTGCCTTGAACCTGACCCTGGCGTGTCTCTCTGCACGCGCAGGACTCTGCCTTGAACCTGACCCTGGTGTGTCTCTCTGCACGCGCAGGACTCTGTCTTGAACTCTGACCCTGGCGTGCCCTCTGCACGTGCAGGACTCTGCCTTGAACCTGACCCTGGCGTGTCTCTCTGCACGAGCAGGATTCTGCCTTGTACCTTGGCGTGTCTCTACACACGCACCCTGTATTGTTTGTTGAACTTTGAACCCTGGCGTGTCCCCTACACACGCACCTTGCCTTGCACCTTGCTTTGAACCCTGGCATGTCCCCTACACATGCACCCTGCCTTGCACCTTGCCCTGGACCCTGGTGTGTCCCTAGCATGCACCCTGCCTGGAATCCTGCCTTGGACCTCGGCGTGTTCCCTAACACGCACCATGCCTGGAGATCTGTTGTGCCTCCTTGCCTGAACCTTGGTTTGCCTGCCGGATGCCCGGAACCTGCCGATCGCTGCCAGAGATCGTAAGCCTGATGACTGCGGCCTGATGTCCGGAGCTGATGTCCGCAGCCTGATGCCCTGATCATGTCGATCGTTGCCAGCTGTTCGGAGTCCGATGCCATTTGTGCCTTTGCCTGTACCCAGGCGTGCCACCTGGCACGTACCATGCTATGGATCTTGGCGTGCCCACGCACGCACCTTGCTATGTGTTCCCTGTGTGTTTACGTTTTGCACCTGTTGTTACCCTGAACTGTTCCGTAATGAAGTTATCTTGAACTTACATCTTGTCTCGCCTTGTCTTGCTTCTGTGAGCTGGGAGTCTGGTCCAGCTGCCGTGGTGGCTCACCCCCTTGGTCTTGCCGCTGACACTCCCTGTACAGGGGGTGGGTTCTCACTAGGTCAGCTCGCCCTAGGTGGGTGGGTGCCACGGCCCAGAGGGTCCACTGTAAAAGGAAAAATGACTCAGCGTAAGCTAACGCTCGTCACAGTCATGGAGAACAAACTAAATTACTTGCCTGGTTAAGCGTCACCTGGGTGCAGTTAAGATCAAGGGTCACACCAGCTTATTACTTCATCTATGGGAGGGACAAATTTCCCAAATATATTTAACCCTGCGAGGGTCAGAGAAATTTCAGCCATGAAATATCACATGAGAGGACTTTTAAAGGACAATCCTATCATCTGAAAATTCATAAAGTTCAAATGGATCTACTTGTATTGATAGGATATGGTATTTTAGAACCCTCTTCCCTCAGGGATTGGTTTGGTATGGCCCTGAGGTTGCACAATACTGTCTGCCAAGGAGTCATCTGATGGGTGGTGGACGCCTCATTTAGGTGATTGTCTGCTCAGATTACTTGATTAGATACATAGTATCCTTGAGTATCTAAGGGCAGTCAGATCATCTTATCAATCAAGGAGACCAGCATCTTGTATGGAGACCTCCCCAAACCTGTGTCTTCTACAGACGTCCACTGTAGTCTGTCGCAAGTGATAATATAGCGTTACCACCATTGTGTTCTAACCCTGTAGTAACCCTTGATAAGCCCCAATCCAGGACATGGAGCCTCTGAGGCTAGAGCTCAACTAATTATTCCTCATTAATAGAAGTATCGGGGCAATAGTTTTGACATTTTGCACAGTGAATATGGTCTGCAGGAGATAGTCATGTCCATCACTCGGTTTTCTCTACCAGTCCCTTAAGGAATAAACGGAACAGAGATCAGACATGAGCACTAGTGCTCCATTCAGATGGGGGGATATAAGGGCCTTCGTTCTGATGATCAAGGATGTTCTCAGCGGGCAGACCCCCAAGGATCTAGAAGTTATCGTCTAACCCATGGATAGGTGACAACGTTCTCTGTGAACTGAGAATTCCCAGAATCCAGCTGTGTCATTTGAAGCTCATGGACCCCCAAAGCAAAATCTGCAACAGGGTCCCAAACTATCAAGGGTCTGTAATAGTATCGGTCTTCTCATAGGGACCATATGAGCTCTTTAGGCTACGTTCCCGCAATGTTCTTTAATCACAATTTTGACGCTACTTTTTTTCGCTGCTTCAGACACACAGCGTCTTACAGTTCCAGCACAGTGGAAGGGATTTCTAGAGCTCTCATACCCGCTATTAGAGTTGAGTGACTTTTGGTTTTTTAGGGTCGCGTTTCGTTTCGTGAAACACGAATTTTCCAAAAGTCGGGTCGAGCAAGATCGTCCGATTATAGGGAAAAGTCGGGGTCGTCCCGAAACACGAAACCCAATGTAAGTCAATGGGGAATAAAAGTCGGCAGTGAGAGGAGGACAGGAAACACACCTACAGTGCCCATTTGAATGCCAAAAGCATCAATTCTTCTTACTTAAGCTTGTCAACCTTAATTAACTTCATAATACAAGTTACGCACTGAAAAATGGGGGTTATTTGGCTAAAGTTGTGGGGGGGGAGGGCTGGCTGCAGGTTTTCATGTGCCCTGGGCGAAAGAGCGCCCCTTTAACACATACCACAACTCATCATGCTCCGATACGGCAGAGAAATAGCGGTATAGTACAATGAAAAATACCTCACTTTTTACATCTCATGACGAGGCCCATCTATTTCTCCACACAGAATCATTGGTCCCATATAATGTTTGAAACAGTATATGATGAGCTCCACATAATGCTACAGTATATGTTGGTCCCCATGGATGAAGCTCCACTGTCTTATGGGCCCAAATAATGCTCCAAACATAATGGGCCCCATTTCTAATGCTCTAGTGTATAATGGGCCCTGTAAATGCTGCTCCAGTGTCTGATGTCCACCTTTGGAATGTTCCAGTGTATGGTGGGCCCCATCGATCATTCTCCAGAGTATAGTGCTCCCCAAAAATTGCTGTCCCAACATTGAAAACAATCAAATAAGTCTCCTCGCTAGGGAATCCCTGTACTAGTCTGGACTCCTCGTCGTCCCCATCTTCCATCTCACTGTACAGTATTTCAAATTTGCAAGTGCTGTGATCCTGGGCAAGCAGGGGGGGCCCACTCGTTGGCGACTGCACTGGCACAGGGCCCCTGATAGTACGGTGGTGTGTCTGATGGCGGGTGGGCCGAACCTGCACTTTCATCTGCAGCTTCCTCTTTGTCACCGTGTAAGATGGAACTGTATATGGGAAGGGTAACCTGAGTTTCATCAGGGTCAGATTCAGGCCGGGTAGCGTGCGAGGGGAATGTAGTGGTCTAGGTCAATGTACCAGCAGATTCATCGAGCAGTGGCTGGGCATCAGTGCACTTGTGTCGCCCCCAGGAGTACGGTCGCCACAGTGGCATTACCTTCTTCCTAGGGAGTGTGATGTCATGCTTGGGAGCAACGAAGGATCTCTCTAGCAGGTTAACTGATTGGGCGGCGTTATTCCCACGAGTCATGACCCTCCAAACAGCGTTCATGAAGGCAAAGTGTTTGTTTTACGTGGGCAGTATGGTTGCAAAGCTGAACCTTAAAGGAATGTCCAGAAGGGCACCACCAGGAGTGGAGCCTACGGTTAAATTCGACTCCACCTGGGAAACCTCAACCATGCCAGCTACAGAACAGATGCACACATTGCAAGCTTAATTCCGTTAACGAACGAGACTCCGTCATGCCCCGCGGTCTGAGTCCGGCTTACTAGAGGGACACGTGAGGCTCTGGCACATGAGATTGGCCAATAACTGGTGTGTCATGCCCTTACATGTCCGTGGCTGCATGTGCGCTACACTGAAAAGGCCAGCGTTTGTCGCTTACAGGTGCAGATAACCCGCTGAACAACGTTAGTGATGGGGATCACTGATTACAATTATTACCCGCGAACAAAGATTTCCCAGTAAGTGCAGGTCAACCGCAGTTCCGGAATTAGGCCTAACCGTCATTCCTGAAAAAATGAAAAACTTACGTGTGCAAACCACAGGTGCTGTAGCTTGCTTAACAGCTCGCCAGCCGTTCTCACGCCCAGTATGGATTACACGTGATTGCACAAAGGTGAGAAAGGGTACCGTATCCCCAGATAACATGTATGGATAGCGTACACATTCAAAATATATGTCTATACATCAGGAGGCAGGCTCAGACGGTGTTAGGCCCAGTATGGATTGCACGTGATTGCACAAAGGTTAGAAAGGGTACCGTATCCCTGGATAACATGTATGGATAGCGTACACATTCAAAATATATGTCTCAGGAGGCAGGCTCAGACGGTGTTAGGCCCAGTATGGCTTGCACGTGATTGCACAAAGGTTAGAAAGGGTACCGTATCCCCAGATAACATGTATGGATAGCGTACACATTCAAAATATATGTCTCAGGAGGCAGGCTCAGACGGTGTTAAGCCCAGTATGGATTGCACGTGATTGCACAAAGGTTAGAAAGGGTACCGTATCCCCAGATAACATGTATGGATAGCGTACACATTCAAAATATATGTCTCAGGAGGCAGGCTCAGACGGTGTCAGGCACAGTATGGATTGCACGTGATTGCACAAAGGTTAGAAAGGGTACCGTATCCCTGGATAACATGTATGGATAGCGTACACATTCAAAATATATGTCTCAGGAGGCAGGCTCAGACGGTGTTAGGCCCAGTATGGATTGCACGTGATTGCACAAAGGTTAGAAAGGGTACCGTATCCCCGGATAACATGTATGGATAGCGTACACATTCAAAATATATGTCTATACATCAGGAGGCAGGCTCAGACGGTGTCAGGCACAGTATGGATTGCACGTGATTGCACAAAGGTTAGAAAGGGTACCGTATCCCTGGATAACATGTATGGATAGCGTACACATTCAAAATATATGTCTCAGGAGGCAGGCTCAGACGGTGTTAGGCCCAGTATGGATTGCACGTGATTGCACAAAGGTTAGAAAGGGTACCGTATCCCCAGATAACATGTATGGATAGCGTACACATTCAAAATATATGTCTCAGGAGGCAGGCTCAGACGGTGTTAGGCCCAGTATGGATTGCACGTGATTGCACAAAGGTTAGAAAGGGTACCGTATCCCTGGATAACATGTATGGATAGCGTACACATTCAAAATATATGTCTCAGGAGGCAGGCTCAGACGGTGTTAGGCCCAGTATGGATTGCACGTGATTGCACAAAGGTTAGAAAGGGTACCGTTTCCCCGGATAACATGTATGGATAGCGTACATATTCAAAATATATGTCTATACATCAGGAGGCAGGCTCAGACGGTGTTAGGCCCAGTATGGATTGCACGTGATTGCACAAAGGTTGGAAAGGGTACCGTTTCCCCGGATAACATGTATGGATAGCGTACACATTCAAAATATATGTCTATACATCAGGAGGCAGGCTCAGACGGTGTCAGGCACAGTATGGATTTGACGGCCCAGATTACACAGCGGAGGAGCAGGGAGAGGTAAAGATTGCAAATGCTGGGGCCCTGCCCAAGCAAGGGGGGCCCACTCGTGGGCGTCGGTACTGGCACTGGGCCCCTCATAGTACAGCGGTGTGTCTGACGGCGGGTGTGCACCACCACCGTCAGAGACACTTGATTGCACTATGAGGGACCCTGTGCCAGTGCCCGCGCCCAAGAGTCGGCCTACCCACCTGTCCAGGGCAACGGCACTCGCACGGTGTCGTGCGCTAGGTGGTGACTCCGGCCATGGGGGGGGAGGCAGCACAGTTAGGGAGTTTTAGAAAGTGGCATATGTTGATGTTGGACATTCAGCTGATGCAAAAGGCGAAATAGGTGAAGTACCAGGAAGAGGTGGACCAAAGCAAGCCATTTTTCTGTCACCCTATGTGTCATCAGGGGAAGGTGGGACAAAATCCTTGGAAACCCATGCATGGTTCATTTTAATGAAGGTTAGATCATCCACATTTTGGGTTGACAGACGGGTCCTTTTTTCTGTCAGGATTGATCCAGCTGCACTGAAGACTCTTTCCGATAGCACACTTGCAGCTGGGCAAGCGAGCTCCTGTAAGGCATATTGGGCCAATTCAGGCCAGGTGTCCAGTTTAGCGGCCCAATAGTCAAAGGGGAATGACCTGTGTGGGAGAACATCGATATGGGAGGAAAAGTAGTTTGTAACCATAGTTGACAACTGCTGTCTCCTGTCACCTTCCATCGATGCAGTATTACCAGTTGTGTGAGCGGTATTTGAAAAATCAGTCCACAACATTGTCATGAAACCCCTGTCTCCAACGCCACTTCTGCTGTGTGCACCACGAACACCTCTGCAAGCTGCCCCCGGCCCGTACGTGTGAGAACCATCACCGCTGCTGTGTGCTGGGAATGCCTCAAGCAACCGATTTACCAGAGTTGCTTGTTTATTAGCCAATATTAGGTCAAGGTTCTCCTGTGGCATGATGTTTTGTAATTTGCCTTTATAGCGTGGATCCAGGATGCTGGCCAACCAGTAGTCGTCATCGTTCATCATTTTGGCAATGCGGGGGTCCCGTTTTAGGATCTGCAAGGCATAATCTGACATGTGGGCCAATGTTCCCGGTGTCAATGATGCACTGCGAGTGCTGGGTGGAGGAGCACTTTCTGGCAAATCCACATCCCTCCAGTCACGCACAAACCCTGTACCAGACCTTGCCACGCCAACATTTTCACTTGCCCCACGAGATGCATCCTCCTCCCCTAAGTAATCATCCCCATCATCATCCTCCTCCTCCTCTTCTTCCTCCACCTCGTCCAGGAGAGGTCCCTGAGCAGACAATGGCTGAATGTCATCAAGGATTCCCTCCTCCTCTTCCTCCTCATCAACATTGGCTGCAGACGCCTGCTCCTTAAGGTGCGTCAAAGTTTGAATGAGCAGACGCATAAGTGGGATGCTCATGCTTAGGATGGCGTCGTCTGCGCTTACCAGCCGTGTGCATTCCTCAAAACACTGAAGGACTTTACAGAGGTCTTTCAGCTTCGACCACTGCACA
The DNA here is from genome assembly GCF_039654945.1 of Dendrobates tinctorius. Classification (NCBI taxonomy): domain Eukaryota; kingdom Metazoa; phylum Chordata; class Amphibia; order Anura; family Dendrobatidae; genus Dendrobates; species Dendrobates tinctorius. Next base: position 13,046,978 of record NW_027361772.1, on the reverse strand, counting down.
CCTGTCAACTCCATGTCTGCTCTCAAAGTGCCTGGCCGTGCATCCTCCCACAAATGCATTATGGCCTGCCTCTGCTCGCACAGCCGCTCCACCATGTGCAGGGTGGAGTTCCACCTTGTTGCAATGTCGATAATGAGGCGGTGGTTGGGAAGGTGGAGCAATCGCTGCAGCTTCTGCATACGAACGGAGTGTACAGGCGACCGGCGGATGTGCGCGCACAGTCTTCGCACCTTCTGGAGCAGGGCTGTTAACTCCGGATAATTTTTGAGGAAGCACTGCACCACCAGGTTCAAGGTGTGAGCCAAGCAAGGTATGTGGCTGAGTTTTGAAAGGGCTATGGCTGTCACAAAATTACGGCCGTTATCACTAACTACCTTGCCTGCCTCAAGATGTACACTGCCCAGCCATGACTCAGTTTGTCGCTTCAAGTACTCGGCCAGCACCTCGGCGGTGTGTCTGTTGCCCAAACACATCATCTGCAACACAGCCTGCTGACGCTTTCCACTAGCTGCTCGATAGGGGGACACATCGTGTGCAACAGTGGCAGCTGCAGATGGAGTGCTCGTACGACTGCGCTCTGTGGATGAGCTTTCGCTTCTGGAGGAGGAGGAGGAAGGTCGAACGCCTACAGCCAACTGTTTCCTATACCGTGGGCTAGGCAGTACTGTCCCACCACCGCTGTCCCCTGTGGACCCTGCATCCACCACATTAACCCAGTGCGCAGTGATGGACACGTAACGGCCCTGGCCATGCCGACTGGACCATGCATCAGTTGTGAGGTGCACCTTTCCGCTCACTGACTGCTTGAGTGCATGGACAATGCGGTCTTTCACATGATGGTGAAGGGCTGGGAGGGCTTTGCGAGAGAAGAAGTGGCGACTGGGTAGGTCATAGCGTGGTACTGCATAGGCCATGAGTTCGCGGAAAGCTGTGCTTTCCACCAACCGAAAGGGCATCATCTCAAACGAGATTAGTTTGGCAATGTGGGCGTTCAAACCCAGTGTACGCGGATGAGAGACTGAGTACTTTCTTGACCTACTCATAGTGTCTGGGAGGGTGAGCTGGACTTGAGAGCTGCATATGGTGGAAGTAGCGGTGGACAGGGCGGACTGAGAGAGGGTTGATGATGGTGATGGAGTTGGTGTTCTTTCTGATGGCCTAGAATCAGTCTTTCGTTGATATAACAGTGGGATTCCATGACTGCTGTGGCCTTGCAACGACACCTCAACATTTGCTGCTGTGCTAACCGGTGGGCTTACAGTGGGGGAAACAATGTAGCGTTGCTGACTACCTTCGTTGTGATCAGTTGCACATGTGGCACTTGAGGTTTGGTGTTGTGTCCACGCTTGCAAGTGCATGCTGGTTAAATGTCTAAGCATGCAACTGGTATTCAAATTTTTCAGATTTTTCCCTCGGCTAAAGGTCTTTGCGCACTTCTTACAGATAACCTTGGCCTGATCATGAGGATTTTGTTCAAAAAAGTGCCACACTGCACTCTTCCTACTTTGGCAGACATTTTGCGGCCTAGCACACTGTGATCTTTTGACCCTCTGGACAAGCTGTCCAGCAACTCTTTTGATGTTTGGAACCTGTCTTTGGAGTGCTCCGGGCCTGCCAGATAACAGCTGTTGCGATGTCGATGTCTGCTGTGGATGCTCCTCATCTGAGCTATTGGAAGCAGCACCCTCTTCCCCCAATGGATGCCAATCTGGGTCAACAACTGGGTCATCCATCACCTCCTCTTCTATGTCATGTGCACCTTCCTCTGTGTCACCGTGTATGGTGGTATAGTGTGCGGGAAGGGGCACCTGAGTCTCATCAGGGTCAGAATCTGGCTCTGTACACTGCGAGGACAATGTAGTGCTCTGAGTGAATGTACCAGCAGAATCTTCCATCAGCGGCTGTGCATCAGTGCACTCCATGTCAGATTCATCTTGGCCTGGGTAATTCACCATTTCACTTGATAATCCAGGCATGGTATGTGAAAACAGCTCCATGGAGTAATCAGTAGTATGGCCTGCGTCATCCTTCAATCTTGGTTGGGGTGAAGGACACAAGGAAAGGTGTGGTTCATGAACATGAGCCTCCAATGACGACTCAGTGCTTTTACTTTTTACAACTGAAGTAGAGGAGGCGATAGAGCTGGAGGCTGAGTCAGCAATGTAAGATTAAACTTTTTCCTGATGCTCTGGCTTTAAAAGCGGTTTGCCAACTCCTAGAAAACTAAGCGTTCGAGGCCTTATGTAGCCAGACGATGACGCAGGCTCAGCACCTCCTGCATTCGGTCCTATTTTGCTCTTGCCACTACCATCAGATCCACCACCAACACCATCATTACCAGCTGCCAACCCCCGCCCAATTCCACGGCCTCTTCCAACAGCCTTCCTCATTTTTGGTAGAAATGTAGACAAAATCCAACAAACTATATAGTAATGTAAAACAAGGTAACAAGGTGTCTATAGGACAGGGGAGATTTTGAATTTCTGCAGACACTTGTGGACACTGGACACTTTTGGATTGTGTGAGGCCCACTGATATCTGAGCGCTATGTCACAGGCTCGATGGCACAGCTGTGACCAAAGTGACTAGAGGATAAGGGAGATTTTGAATCTCTGCACACACTTCTGGACACTGGACACTTTTGGATTGTGTGAGGCCCAATGAATATCTGAGCGCTATGTGACAGGCTCGATGGCACAGCTGTGACCAAAGTGACTAGAGGATAAGGGAGATTTTGAATCTCTGCACACACTTTTGGACACTGGACACTTTTGGATTGTGTGAGACCCACTGATATCTGAGCGCTATGTGACAGGCTCGATGGCACAGCTGTGACCAAAGTGACTAGAGGATAAGGGAGATTTTGAATCTCTGCACACACTTTTGGACACTGGACACTTTTGGATTGTGTGAGGCCCAATGAATATCTGAGCGCTATGTGACAGGCTCGATGGCACAGCTGTGACCAAAGTGACTAGAGGATAAGGGAGATTTTGAATCTCTGCACACACTTTTAGACACTGGACACTTTTGGATTGTGTGAGGCCCAATGAATATCTGAGCGCTATGTGACAGGCTCGATGACACAGCTGTGACCAAAGTGACTAGAGGATAAGGGAGATTTTGAATCTCTGCACACACTTTTGGACACTGGACACTTTTGGATTGTGTGAGGCCCACTGATATCTGAGCGCTATGTGACAGGCTTGATGGCACAGCTGTGACCAAAGTGACTAGAGGATAAGGGAGATTTTGAATCTCTGCACACACTTTTGGACACTGGACACTTTTGGATTGTGTGAGGCCCACTGATATCTGAGCGCTATGTGACAGGCTCGATGGCACAGCTGTGACCAAAGTGACTAGAGGATAAGGGAGATTTTGAATCTCTGCACACACTTTTGGACACTGGACACTTTTGGATTGTGTGAGGCCCACTGATATCTGAGCGCTATGTGACAGGCTCGATGGCACAGCTGTGACCAAAGTGACTAGAGGATAAGGGAGATTTTGAATCTCTGCACACACTTTTGGACACTGGACACTTTTGGATTGTGTGAGGCCCACTGATATCTGAGCGCTATGTGACAGGCTCGATGGCACAGCTGTGACCAAAGTGACTAGAGGATAAGGGAGATTTTGAATCTCTGCACACACTTTTGGACACTGGACACTTTTGGATTGTGTGAGGCCCACTGATATCTGAGCGCTATGTGACAGGCTCGATGGCACAGTTGTGACCAAAGTGACTAGAGGATAAGGGAGATTTTGAATCTCTGCACACACTTTTGGACACTGGACACTTTTGGATTGTGTGAGGCCCACTGATATCTGAGCGCTATGTCACAGGCTCGATGGCACAGCTGTGACAAAAGTGACTAGAGGATAAGGGAGATTGGATTGCTTTTAAAAAAGCAGTTTGCGGAGCAGTGGGTAAACAGCAATGCAGGAATGTCAGGAAGCCTTAGAAGGCAGCCCAACAACCAACACCACTGATACACCACTATATAGCCTCCCCTTGCACTGCACACACAGTGACTGGTGTGTTGTGCAGGCCAAATTGCTAGCAGCAGAAGCAGTTTTTTTTTCTTCTCAGCAGGACAAAAAAAAAAAATTGGGATTGCTTTTAAAAAAGCAGTTTGCGGAGCAGTGGGTAAACAGCAATGCAGGAATGTCAGGAAGCCTTAGAAGGCAGCCCAACAACCAACACCACTGATACACCACTATATAGCCTCCCCTTGCACTGCACACACAGTGACTGGTGTGTTGTGCAGGCCAAATCGCTAGCAGCAGAAGCAGTTTTTTTGTCTTCTTCCCTGCCTAACGCTCTCCCTACAGAATCAGCAACCTCTCCCTATACTGAGATCGGCAGAAGTAAGATGGCGGTCGGCGTGCACGCCCTTTTATACCCCCTGTGACGCCCACCAAAGCAAGCCAATCACTTGCATGCCCTTCTGAAAGATGGTGGTGACCCCTGCCTATGTCATCACGTTGCCCACAGTGTCCGTGGATCCTGATTGGCTGAAAAAGAGCGCAAAACAAACTTTTGAAACGCGACTTTGGCGCGTAAGTCGCCGACCTCGTGGCCGACCTCATCCTAGGGTCGGGTTTCGTTTCATGAAACCCGACTTTGCCAAAAGTCGGCGACTTTTGAATTTTTTCAACCCGTTTCGCTCAACTCTACCCGCTATGCTTCTTTTTAATGCAGTGTAAACTGACCGGCGGAATAGGTTTCAAATCTGCATCGTGTCAATTTCCCTTGCAGGTACGCCGAGTTTTCTGTGCGGATTATCCCCATAGACTTGTATTAAGTGCGGAAATTCTGCAAGTAAAAAAAACAAAACGCACATGCTATCATGGTTTACTGGGAGGTCAGGGTAGGTGTGGTGTAAAGGTTAACATGGAAAGCCTCTCTGTGTATCCAGGGAGGGTTCTTATAGCCTCATGATAGAGCCGTCCCCTGTCATTTATACTCTTAGCTGAGTGTGCCTGACCCTGTTCTGTTTGTGCTTCATGCCTATCGTTGTTTGTCTGCTTGGTGTTTGATCCGGTCCCGTCACAGTTTACGTCTCTTGTCTGCTGATTCTGTACCTCGCTGCCCGTTCTGTGTATGACTAGTGGCTATGTTCTGACTTCCCTTCTGAGCATCCCTCCTGTACCTCGCTGCCCGTTCTGTATATGACCTTTGGCTACGTTTGACCCTCCTTTGAGTATCCCTCCTGTACCTCGTTGCCAGCCTCGTGTATAACCTTATTGCCTGCCTGACTATTGTTATTTCTCTGCGCCGCTTCTTTACCAGTGTTGTCATCGGTGCTGCAGGAGCTCGACTGTAGCCCCGCCCAGCCCTCTGATGCGCATTCACGTGGCCGCAGGTCCTGCGGGCATCGAGCGCTTCACTATTGCTCCGTCCTCCCCGCAGGTCCTGGAGCTGGATTACTCATACCCGCGCTGTGCTCCTACCTCTCATGGCTGTGGGTAAGGAGCCTCCACATACTTGCTATTGGTGTCCTTGTCACCTGGATAGCAGGGCGGTTACTCTGTCCCTGATATTATAAACGACCGTCACAGTTTTTTTTCTCCCCTCCTCTCCTCTCAGGGAAAAAGTGTGTGTGTGTGTTTGGTCATCACCAGCCTGTATTATGGACCCCATGCAAGCGCTGTCAGACCAGGTAAAACACCTGACTCAAATGTTCCAGAAGTTAAATGTGGAACAGCTCACAATGGCCCATACCCAGCAGCAGCTGGTAGACACAGTGCAGGGGGCTGTCGCTGCAGGGGCTCTCGGTCCTGAGAGTAAGGATGTGTCACTTATGTCCCCAGAATCTCCTGTTAAATTACCGGACTCTTTTTCTGGGGACAAAAGAGAATACAGGGCTTTCAGGGAAGGATGCAAATTGTTCTTCTCCCTGAGACCCCGTTCTTCGGGGAGAGAATTCCAGAGGGTGGGGGTGATAATCTCTCTGCTTCGGGGTGCCCCACAAGCCTGGGCATTTTCTCTCGCTCCCACGGCCCCGGAACGAATGACTGTTGATGCATTTTTTGAGGCCTTGGGTCGCATTTATGATGAACCAGAGAGGGTTCGAATGGCTGAGGATATGGTGATGAATGCACGTCAGGGCCGGCACTCAGCGGAGTGGTTCTGCTCAGAGTTCCGACGATGGGCAGCAGAGGTCTCCTGGGATGATGCAGCTCTCCGGGGACTGTTCCGTAGAGGCCTGTCAGAATGCCTTCAGGATGCCCTGGCCTTGCATCCACCTCCTGATACCCTGGAGGATGCCATGACCCAAGCCACGCGGATGGATCGACGGCTAAGAGCCAGAGGAGTGATGCACTCGGAAACCTCCTTATTTTCTGGCAGTAAAGAGGTTGAGGCCTCTCAGATGCCCATGGAAATTGGCGTCACCTCAGTTAAGGAGAAAGAAAGAAAATGCCGCTGAGAAGCAACTCTGTTTCTATTGTGGAGCATCGGGACATTGGAGGAGGGATTGCCCATCATGTCCGTCATCCTCTAAGTCAAGGGGACACTACTAGGTCTGGGTAGTGATCGAGGAGGCTGCCCAGACCTTCAGGTACTTTTTTCCTCATGCCCTAAAATCTTGCTTAAAGTTGAACTGGTGGTAGACAATTATCATTTTGTTTCTACAGCACTGGTGGACTGCGGTTCATCGCTCAATCTGGTCAGCTCCTGTATCATCTCCGAATTCAAGATAGGGACAGTCAGGCTGGAGACCCCACTGAAAATCGTGGCCATCGACTCTTCCCCCCTCACCCGTTCAGGGATTCTTTATATTTCTGACAGTTTTTCCCTGCAGATTGATTCTTCTCATATAGAGAAAATTAAATGTTTTGTGATGGACAAATTGCCCAAAGGGCTGGTATTGGGCATGCCGTGGCTTCAACGGCACAACCCAGTGATTGATTGGGAAAAAAGGGAAATTGTCAAGTGGGGTTTGAAATGTATTGACTGTTGCCATAAATCTGTTTTTTGTGTGACACCCGCAAAATTTGTCTGTGAGTCTTCTGTCAGTCTGAAGGGTATTCCGGAGTACCTTAAGGACTTTGAGGATGTGTTTTCTGAAAGCGAGGCAGAGGCATTGCCCCCGCACAGGCCATTTGACTGCACTATTGATCTGATTCCTGGGGCCAAATTGCCCAAAGCCCGTTTGTTCAATTTGTCAGGCCCGGAGCGTCTTGCTATGAAGGAATACATCGCTGAAAGTCTCCGTAAAGGGCACATCAGACCTTCAGTTTCCCCAGTAGCAGCAGGATTTTTATTTGTTAAAAAGAAAGATGGTGGCCTACGTCCCTGCCTCGACTTTCGAGAACTCAAAAAGGTTACCATCAGGAATACATACCCCTTACCCCTGATTCCAGATTTGTGTAACCAGCTCTCTGGGGCCAAGTGGTTTTCCAAATTGGATCTTAGAGGGGCCTATAACTTGATAAGAATCAGAGAAGGAGACAAATGGAAGACAGCTTTTCTCACGTCAGAGGGGTTATTTGAAAACTTAGTGATGCCATTTGGTCTCACTAAGGCGCCAGCTGTCTTCCAAAATTTCATTAATGTGGTATTTGCGGACCTTATTGGCCACTTTGCTGTAATCTATTTAGATGATATCCTAATATATTCTGCTGACAAGGATTCTCATTTATTGCATGTCAGAACGGTACTTCAAGGACTCAGAGAAAATCAACTATTCGTCAAGCTTGAAAAATGTACATTTTTTGTCCAGGAATTATTATTCTTAGGGCTCATTATCTCGCCACAAGGGTTTCGGATGGATCACAAGAAGGTGCAAGCCATTGTGGAGTGGGTCAAACCTCAGGACTTGAAAGGACTACAGCGCTTCTTGGGATTCGCGAACTATTATCGCAGGTTCATCAAAGGCTTTTCGCAGATAGTTAAGCCTCTTACTGATCTCATGTGTAAAGGGGCGGATATTAGGAATTGGTCTCCTTCAGCTAGACAGTCTTTTCTTGTTCTGAAGAATTGCTTTATGTCTGCCCCGATATTGGTTCAACCAGACCCATCCTTGCCATTTGTCGTGGATTTTAATGCTTCAGAGGTGGGGGTGGGGGCGGTGTTGTCTCAGGGACCAGCTACTCTGACTAACCTCAGGCCTTGTGCCTATTTTTCAAAAAAGTTTTCTCCAGCAGAGAGAAACTACGACGTTGGGAATAGAGAGCTTCTGGCAATCAAGTTGGCGTTCGACGAGTGGAGGCATTTTTTGGAGTGGGCAGCTCACCCTATCACGGTCAACACTGATCACAAAAATTTAGAGTATATTAAAACAGCCAAAAGATTGACTCCCAGGCAGGCCCGCTGGTCACTTTTTTTTTCCAGGTTTCAATTCTCTATTACTTTTCGTCCAGGGTCTAAAAACGTGAAAGCAGATGCATTATCACGTAATTTTGAGCCGTTGTCCACACCTGACCCGCCGTTCTCCATTCTTCAACCCGGGGTGGTTATAGCGGAGCTGTCATCGGAATTGGAGCGAGAGATTGTGAGGGCTCAATCTTAAGCTACAAGGTCCAAACCTGCACATAAATTGTTTGTTCCACAACACTTGCGCACCAATCTCCTGCGGGAATTCCATGACTCAAAATTAGGCGCTCATCCAGGTATTACTGCCACATGCGAGGCAGTAAGAAGAGTTTTTTGGTGGCCTTTAATGTCTACAGAGATTAAGAGGTATGTCGCAGCATGCAGGGTATGCGCCCGTTCCAAGAGCTCTCATTGCCGGACGGCCGGGGAATTGGTGCCTTTACCAATCCCAAGAAGACCATGGACTCATTTGTCCATGGACGGTAATTGTGGACAGATTCTCCAAGTCAGCACACTTTGTACCTATGGCTAAGTTACCGTTAGCAGAAGTTCTTTCTAGATATTTTCTTTCCCAGGTGGTTCGTCTTCATGGGGTTCCTATGAACATTCTATCTGATAGAGAGACTCAATTTGTAGCGAAATTTTGGCAGGCTTTTTGCAAGAAGCTGGGGATATCGCTGTCTTTCTCCTCAGCCTACCACCCAGAAAGCAATGGACAAACGGAGCACACTAACCAGTCGCTGGAACAGATTCTCCGGTGTTTGACTTCCACCTTGCAGGATGACTGGTGTGATGCCTTGCCGTTGGCGGAATTCGCCTTCAACAATCGAATAAATCAAACCACTGGTAGGTCACCGTTTTTTATTAATTATGGATTAAACCCTCATTTCAGGGAATTCTCACGTCTGGATTCTAACTGTCCGGGGGCTGAGGACTGCGTCAACCGGATCAGTGATCTGTGGTCTAAGGTGCGTTTGAATATTTCCAAACCACAAGGGAAATATAAATATTTCGCAGATAGTAAGAGGGACTCTGGTCAGACACTACAGTGTGGAGATAAGGTGTGGCTTTCCACGCGAAACATAAACCTAAGGGTACCCTCCGCCAAAGTGGGGCCGAGATTCATTGGCCCTTATGAGATAACCGAGGTGACTAACCCGGTAGCGTATCTCTTACTTCTCCCTTCATCTTTAAAACTCCATGATGTGTTCCATAGGTCCTTGCTCAAACCATTAGGTTCGGTGGTAGAGGAAACAGGGTCCCTTCCAACTCCGGTATTGGTTGATGGGCATATTGAGTTTGAAGTTCAACACATTGTACATTCTCGATGGGTTCGCGGGTCTTTGCAGTACCTGGTACATTGGAAGGGGTACGGTCCGGAAGACCGGTCTTGGGTACCGGCCAGATTGGTGCACGCTGATCGCCTGGTTAGGGCATACCATGCTCGATATCCTGAAAGGCCTGGGTGTCCAGAGGCCCCCCGTTGAAAGGGGGGTACTGTCAAGGTTTACTGGGAGGTCAGGGTAGGTGTGGTATGGGTTAACATGGAAAGCCTCTCTGTGGATCCAGGGAGGGTTCTTATAGCCTCATGATAGAGCCGTCCCCTGTCGTTTATACTCTTAGCTGAGTGTGCCTGACCCTGTTCTGTTTGTGCTTCATGCCTATCGTTGTTTGTCTGCTTGGTGTTTGATCCGGTCCTGTAACGGTTTACATCTCTTGTCTGCTGATTCTGTACCTCGCTGCCCATTCTGTGTTTGACTAGTGGCTATGTTCTGACTTCCCTTCTGAGCATCCCTCCTGTACCTCGCTGCCCGTTCTGTGTAAGACCTTTTGCTACGTTTGACCCTCCTTTGAGTATCCCTCCTCTACCTCGTTGCCCGCCCTGTGTATGACCTTATTGCCTGCCTGACTATTGTTATTTCTCTGCGTCGCTTCTTTACCAGTGTTGTCATCGGCGCTGCAGGAGCTCGGCTGTAGCCCCGCCCAGCCCTCTGATGCCCGGTCACGTGGCCGCAGGTCCTGCGGGCATCGAGCGCTTCACTATCGCTCGGCCCTCCCCGCAGGTCCTGGAGCTGGATTACTCATACCTGCGCTGTGCTCCTACCTCTCATCGCTGTGGGTAAGGAGCCTCCACATACTTGCTATTGGTGTCCTTGTCACCTGGATAGCAGGGCGGTTACTCTGTCCCTGACACATGCGTTCTAAGAACGTTTCTGAGGCAAAAACACATCAAAACGTACGTAATCCGCATCTAAGTATATCAATAAAGTTTTGTCAAAGTGAAAAAACAAGAAGTATTAAAAACAAAGCTGCTTTTTTTAAATCATGATGCACCAGAGACAAAAAACAGAGTCAAAACACGTTAAAAAAATGCAACTAAAAACGCAAGTAACCTGATTCAAATAATAGATGTAAAAATTCTACAACATCAAAAATGCACCAAAAGCTCATCGTGGGAACGTAGTTCCCTGCGTAAATAGGCTGTCAGTTGCCCAATGAAGGAGTAAAGCCCCCAATACACTTTAGGTAGTTGTCGACTCTCCCATATCACAGGGCAGTCCCAGATTGTTGACAGGCGCTCTTTTAGTTTGTTTCAAATTCATCATTGAGAATCTCACGGTAACATCATGAAGGTTACCTTAGGTCATCGGTTGGCTCACCATGAACTGAGCGTGGGATCAGCTGGCAGTGACTGGTGGTAACCTCTATGATATTTCCGCCCGTCACTGAAGCTGCACCCCAAGCTCAGCTCAGTGTGTCCTGGATTCATGGTTGAGAAGTCGCATCATGCCACGGCTCAGCCATGCAATCCAGAAGTGGACTTCTTCGGGGGACAAATGGATTGTCGCCAGACAGGTGAGGAATATGGTGTTTATTATTTTCATTTTTACAGTAATAAATGGGAAATAGAGGATGGGGTGTGTTTTTCAAATAAATGAGTCTGTGTCTTTCTATTCTGGCTGTGTATTTCTTACAATATGACTATGGGGTTATTAATTGGAGATTCTTATAGATGTCACTACATTCCTATCCCCTGGGCTTGATGTCAGCAGCCATAAAACAGCTAACATCAACCCCAACCCTGGACACCGATCTTCTGGGGCTCCCGTCCCATGTCCCACGCTGCCTGCTCCTCCTGCTGCTTTCGGGATCCTACATGCTCCCCGCAGGTCTCCGGGCATGTCACTGAGGATGCGCGCACTTCCGGTCTCTTAAAAAGGCATTGCGCCATTTTCAAAAATAGGTCTCAGACAATGGCTGAGTGTTGAGTATTATTTCAGGCACCTCTGTCCTTAGGGAGGTGCCTGAGCAACAAGTGTTTACTGTTGCTATTCCAGGTTCCCCGCATCCTCATGCCAGTATTCCACTAACTCTGGTTTGTCTTCCCAGTCTGCCAGCATTGTCTTCCTACATATCCTAGGTCTACATCTGATCCTCCTATCAGCTGCTATCCACTACTCGACTCAACCACTTGCCATCTGCTGTGTACTTTTCTTCCCGCAACTCCTGCCTGATCTGCCTATTCCGCTGGGTCAGATTCCACGAGTCCAGAGTCTAACTGGAGGTGTAATGTCATGTGTGACTGGATACACCGCCTCCAGCAGGGCGAATTTCTATAACACCCAGGAACCTGGATACACCGCCTCCAGCAGGGCCAATTTAAACAGAGTTAAGGGAAACACCGGGGAAACCGTTACAATGGAGGGCCCTGCAATAGGAAACAGGGACGTGGAGACCTCCTGCACTCCCCTGAGTCAGTGTCCCTACACTCCTGACGATCCCTAGGCAGGTTCCGCACCTGGCAACGAGCTGGATACCTCAAATCCCTAGCTCGCCCTGCACCTATCCTTTTCTAGTGAATTGGACGGTGAATAAACTAATTCCACCACTGCACACACAAGGAAAGTAACAAACCGGTAAAAACACCACTTAGCTTTGCTCTGTTGCTATTGCTCCCAGCAACAGAGTACAACACCAAAGTTCAGCTTCACCCCTGAAGCTCGACACCTGAATTCAGCTTCCGCCTGAAGCTACTACACCAGAGCTCCCCTGAGCTCCCAGGAACTCCTCTCTGCAGTTCCTTCCTTCACCAGACTTGGTTGGAAATGAGCAATATCACCAACAATGAGTGAGACCACCTGCTACTCCTTTACAGGTAGGAGCTAGGGAATCACACCTGCTTCATAATCACGTGCAATAACACCAGCGGCCACCGGGGGCAACTGAACCAAAGTAACCAGAGTGCAATGACCCTAAAGGCCACCTGGGGCAAAACTAGAACTAAAACAACCACAGTGTAATGACCCTAATGGCCACCGGGGGCAAAACTAACTTTAAGCAAACAGCTTAAAGAAAAAAAAAGTTACTTGTGCAAAATCTGTCATCATCCAACCTGGATCATGACAGTACCCTCCCTCATTGAGGGGCCTCTGGACCCTCAAGACTGCTCTTCACCAAAAAAAAACACCTACAGTGGGGACGCCCAGATCCAGAGTACACCCCAACAACTACATGAACTTCAGGTTTATGAAAACGAGCACCGCTGGTATTGGCAATGTATGTTCCGGAGGCACCACCCATCTCCACAGCGCCGATCTGGGGAGCGAGTGGAGTATGGGTAAGTTTGTGGGTAACTCCAGCTGATAAGTCTCCGGGCCCTGGATAGCCGACACCAGATACGGCCCGATGACCTGAGAATTCCAGACCCCCGCAACACACTTCCACTGGATGTTTTTGGTGGCCACCCATACATCCATACATGCTCGTTCACACACAGGTCCAGACATGAAAGTTTATTGCCACACATTCGTTTGTCACAATACGGTGAACTCTTTCTGGAACTGACAACAGAGGCGTCCCCCTGTGTCACCACACTCACACCCCCGCAATTCACCAAGGGATACACCACCCTCCAACCCCTCCCACTACGAGGTCTGCGCCTCTCAGGGTTGGCTAATGGCGAGGGTTGAGCCTTGCCCCTACTCTCCTGCAGCACCTCAGCTGCTACCACTGGAGAGGATTTGTAGAGAGACGGCAGAGACAGTAGCCCCTAGGCAGCAGCCCTCACACGACTGCTCCCAGCTGACTATTTCCCTAGTCCGCCAATCTAAGACCGGGTTGTGTTTTTTAGACCAAGGGGGGCCCACAACGATAGGTGCTGGATTTCCCTCCAAGACGTAGAATGACTGGGACTCATCATGATGTCCACTATGCAGCACAATGTCTTCTACGACTTGGTTTAACCCCCCCTGGCTCAGTGGGACAGAGTCAATGGCTTGGACACTTATGGGTTTGTCTGGCGTCTCACACCTCAGACCATGAGTCTGGACAAACTGAGCATCCACCGGACTGACTTCTGCTCCACTGTTAACAAGCCCCGGTATGCCTTCAGGTACCTCGCCAACCATCACCTCTGCTGACATAGTACCTTCTGAGGGCGAGGAGGAAATATACACTCCCAGGTCGTCTTCCTCCACACGACCAGGGGCACACGGCTTTTCTGATATTACCGAAGTTTCGGCGTGAGAGCCAAGGACTAAATCATTAGTCTGCTCACTACAGGGACGTACCCCTTCACCTTGGGGAGCACCAGGCAGCACCATGGGGACACCAACTCCTCCCACCTGCCTGGGTACGTCCGCCTGTATAAGCAAGTCCTGCTCCCCAGCAGGGACTCCAAGGCGCATCTTCGCCAAAGCCGCAAATGGACCCTCTAATGGAGCCAGAGGGTAGGCCCCAGACCCATAATTCCGCTGCAGGTGCTGCTTAAACACATCATTCAGCTCCTCACTCATCTCAGTGAGGACCAGCAGCAGCTGCTCACCAGTCTGAACTTGGCCCATGGCTCACCAGAGAAAAATGTTAGGGTTGGTGATAATACAGCCGCTATGGGGCCCCTGAGTAAGAGGGGCCCGGTGCTGCGCCGCCCCCCCATCGCACATTCAACTGATCAGTATCATAGAAGCTAATACAATTGAATGCAGTGATGGATGAGACAGTGTCACATAACACTCCCTCTCCCATCACTCCCCTCTGCCTCAGCAGCGTGTGCCGGCATTGGAGCTGAGATGCTCTTCAGAAGCCAGAGCACCGGGGAACGAGGAGAGGTAAGGTGTGAGAGTGTGTGTGTGTGTGTCTGCTGCACGATACTGTGTGTGTGGGGGGCTGCACTATACTGTGTGCGAGCTACACTATAGTGTGTGGGGGGGCTGCATTATACTGTGTGCGAGCTACACTATAGTGTGTGGGGGGGTTGCATTATACTCTGAGAGGGGATTGCATTATACTCTATGAGGTGGGTTGCAGTATACTCTGAGGGGGCTGCAGTATACACTATGTGGGGGACTGCAGTATACTCTATGAGGGGGCTGCATTATGCTCTATGAAGGGTCTACATTATACTCTGAGGAGGGCTGCAGTATACTTTGAGGGGAGCTGCAATATACTCTATGAGGGGGGCTGCAGTATAATCTGGGGGCTGCATTATACTCTGAGGGGGTTGCATTATGCTCTATGAAGGGACTACAATATACTCTCTGAGGGGGCTGCAGTATACTCCAAGGGGGCTACATTATACCCTGAGGGGGCTGCATTATGCTCTATGAAGGGACTACAATATACTCTCTGAGGGGGGCTGCAGTATACTGTCTCTGAGAGGGCTGCATTATACCCTGAGGGGGCTGCATTATACCCTGAGGGGGCTGCATTATGCTCTATGAAGGGACTACAATATACTCTCTGAGGGGGCTGCAGTATACTCTGAGCGGGCTGCATTATACTCTGAGGGGGTTGAATTATGCTCTATGAAGGGACTACAATATACTCTCTGAGGGGGCTGCAGTATGAGGGGGCTGCATTATGCTCTATGAAGGGACTACAATATACTCTCTGAGGGGGCTGCATTACACCCTGAGGGGGCTGCGTTATGCTCTATGAAGGGGCTACATTGAATGGAGCGCTCCGGCCTGGGCTATCGGGGTACTCGGCACCGGGCCCGTTGATCTCAATGGGAGTTGTCACGGAAGCTGTGACCCGGTCCGTGGCCCTGGGGCTCCATGGCAAAAGGGGGTGAAAGAACAATGAAATAGAATTGATGAATAGTTCGTGACGCCACCTGTGGTGCTCGGCAAGGGAGATGTTAAGCCGACGCTGCATGCAGATCCTCTGGGAATGATGGTGTGTTGCAGCCAAGATGGTGAAGCTCCCCACAGATGGAGCTGTAGTCCCAGGGCAGTGTGGATGTAGGGGTAGCTGAGAGGCACGGGCAGTGTAGAAGCTGGTACCCCCGATGTAGCGGTACCAGGTGTGTTGGCGCAGGAAGGAATGGAGGACACCAGGGCTTGTAGTTCCAAAGCTTTACTCACAGTCTGTGGTACACACCGGTGCCTGCCTCAGTACTGTGTCCTCCGGGTCAGAGGCTCAGTCAACCTCCAGGTCAGATGGAATTGTCATGATCCAGGACGGGGTTTCGCTTTGGCCCGTCCTGATCAGACAGGGGGTTAATTGTTCTGCCTCTCTCTGGCAGAGGGCGGCTATTTAATGCTCACTAGACCTAGGTCCGGTGTCAGTTATACTCCTGCCTTGTGCTATAACTTGTTGCTTGTTTGGTTTTGATCCGGTTTTGTCCCTGTTACGAGTTCTGCCTGTCCCTTTTGTACCGCGCTGCCCTCTTGTGTATGACTCTCTGCTTGTGACTTGATTACTCTCTGCTCGTTCCTTTGGTACGGCACCGCTCTCTCGTGTATGACCTCTGCTTGCCTGACCTGCGTTTTCCTCTCCTTTACTACAGTATTCCAGCAGTAGGTACATCTCATCATCTGCAGTAGTAGGACGCTAAGCCCCACCCCCTGCAGTCACATGATCGTAGGTCCTGGTACTCCTTACTATTTTCCGTGCCTCAGGTCCTGTCAGCAGAAACCTTCACTACCGTAGTGGGCCCCGTGCTCTCCCGCGGTGTGGATAAGTCACTCTGCCCAGCCGTGGCAGTTGCCGACGCTGACAGGAGCCTGACAGGAATGCTCCCTTCCAACACTCCGCCAACATGTGCCTTTCCGAAGGTCTCCTCTTATAGCGCCTTTAAGTGTGAAGATCTCCTAGTACTGAGTTACACTGGAGTGCCTCCAGACAGATGATCCCAAGAACTCTACTTGTACGGCAGACAGCTGTAGCCTGCTTCGGGGACTCCTTACTCCTGAGTCCCGGCTCTCTATCAATGTTGCTGTTGTGCCTCCAAGTCTGAGATGGGAGTAGTGCATTTACAGCCCAATACTCCACCGGTGTCTGCTGCAGAACCATTAGTGTCCATACAACCTCGGGGACCGGGCCCCGGCCTTGCACTTAGAACTTCTAGGCAGGGTTCTTCCTCTATCCCACGTCCTCTGTTCCCTTTTACTCCTACGTTCCGTACTAGTCTTTCCTTCTTATGGAAGATCAGGTTTCGGTTCAATGTCTTTCTCCTTCTTTCCTTTCCCGTGCCAGCAGACCCAGGACACTGAGATCTGCTGCAGCACCTCCTTCCTCCATCCCTCTCTCTCAGGGATATTCCTTCCTCACTCCTCTCTGAGTGACTGACTGACTGACCTGAAATCCTAAACCTTCCCGCTCTTTATGTATTCTAAACTCCACCCGCCTCCCGACACGTTTCGTGTTCCAAGCAGGGAGCCACCAAAGGTGCTCTGCTACACTCCAAGCAGGGAGCCGCAATGTGGCTTTGCTGAACTACCGTGTTGTGTGGGATGCGAGTGTTGGAGCGTGGTTAGGAGCCTCCAACTCACCTGGATGGTGGGGCACCACACCTCAGGAGGAGGTGCAGTACCTCTGTGGCAACTGAACCCTCAGGGGGCGCCACATATACTCTCTGAGGGGGGCTGCAGTATACTCTGAGAGGGCTGCATTATACCCTGAGGGGGCTGCATTATACTCTATGATACACGTGGACACAGATAGCTCCGGTACCCGAAATCTCAGGACGTGTGATGGAGGCCTTAGTCCGCACAGTGCATTGGTTAGCTCAAGCAAGCGTGACAAGAAGCACACAAAATAAGAGGAATCTGATGTTGCGAACACAGAAAAATGATGGAAAACACAAGAAGCCTGAAGGGAAAATAATATAGCAAAGGTTGTAAAAGTAATGACTAAAAGGTTAATTACTATTTGAAGGATTCGATTCATTCCCCTCGTCATCAGCCTCAGCCATGATAACCTTAACGACCAGGGGTATTTTTGGTTTTGCATTTTCATTTTTCCCTCCCCTTCTTTGCAGAGCCATAACTTTTTTATTTTTCCGTCTATATGGCCATGTGAGGGCTTATTTTTTGCAGGACCAGTTGTACTTTTAAATGACACCATTGGTTTTACCATGTCGTGTACTCGAAAATGGGAAAAAAATTCCAAGTGCGGCGAAATTGCAAAGAAAGTGCAATCCCACACTTGTTTTTTGCTTGCCGTTTTTGTTAGGTTCACTAGATGCTAAATCTGACCTGCCATTATGATTCTCCAGGTCATTATGAGTTCACAGACACCAAACATGTCTATGTCCTCTTTTATCTAAGTGGTGAAAAAATATTCCAAAGTTTGCTAAAAAAAAAAAAAAAAAATTTGTGCAATTTTCCGAGACCCGTAGCGTCGCCATTTTTCATGATCTGGGGACGGGTGAGGGCTTATTTTTTCTGTGCCGGGCTGACGTTTTTAATGATACCACTTTTGTGCAGATACGATCTTTTGATCGCCCGTTATTGCGTTTTAATGCAATGTCGCGGTGACCAAAAAAACATAATTCTGACGTTTTGACTTTTTTTCTCGCTACGCCGTTTAGCGATCGGGTTAATACTTTTTTTTTATTGATAGATCTGGCGATTCTGAACGCGGCGATACCTAATATGTGTATGTGGGATTTTTTTTTACTGTTTTATCTTGATTGGGGCGAAAGGGGGGGGGTGATTTGAACTTTTAGGTTTTTTTAATTTTTTTTATTTTTAAACTTTTTTTTTACTTTTGGCATGCTTCAATAGCCTCCATGGGAGGCTAGAAGCATGCTCAACCTGATCGGCTCTGCTACATATGGGCGATGAGCCCATATGTAGCTGATTTACTGCTGTGCTTTCAGCGCCGACCACCGGGTGGCGCTGAAAGCCATATCCCTGGAACAACCAAAGAGGTCTCATTGAGACCTCTGGTTGCCCAGGCAACATGACGCCAACCCCCGATCACGTGACGGGGTCGGCGATGAGGTTATTTCCGGCCGACGGCCGGAAATGCTATTTAAATGCCCGCTGTCAGCTTTGACAGCGGAATTTAACTAGTTAATAGGCGCGGGCGGACGGCGATTCCGCTCGCGCCTATTGCGGGCACATGTCAGCTGTTCATAACAGCTGACATGTCCCGGCTTTGATGAGGGCTCAGCGCCGGAGTCCTCATCAAAGCAGGGGAGATGTCTGGCATTAAGAGGCTTTGGACAGTAAATGAGCTAGCGCTAATTAATATTCATATTACCAGGCCAATCACCGCTTAGAGGCGGGGCTTGTTGACATGACTATTTCACTAATCAACGCTCTTAAATGAATGGGCGTGGTCTGCCGCGAGTAAACGTGCCAATCACAGGAAAGAGTTTTGTAGACCGGCCCCATCGTCATGACGTCACCGCCGTCCAATATTCCCCCCCCCCTTGGCGGAGCTTTGAAGGTGACGTGCAGGTGGGCGGGGCAGATGGCTTGGTCATATGACCGGACAGGGAAGGTCAGCTGATCAGAGCCAGGCGGAGGGGAGAACTGATGGGACGGAGGCTGAGCGGGCTCCCGCGGACACAGCAGATGAGACACGATGGGCTCCATGCGCCGGAGCCGCAGCCTGAGCGACAACCCTAAGTCCGGCCCAGCCACAGCAGGTACCGGGCTCTGTTGTTAACCCCTTACGGGTGCAGCTATGGGTTTTCTTCCCCATCTGGTTCTCTAGTTTGGCTCCAAGTTGTGCTGGGAGACAGGCGGACTCCCCCTAAGCCTCACCACTTGCTGTGGCTTTCTGGTCTGGGGGGTCTGGGATTGATTTATTGGGGGCTGCTCTCCTGTTGGAGAGGGTTACGATCAACCACATCCTAGTGCCTCCCTTTTTTTCTTTTTTGGGAGGGGGGGGCATTGGCTCTTTAAAAAAACACAAATCCCTGGAGTCAGGGTCTCTGCCCCTACATCATGCTGCTTTTGGATTAAACTCTGCCCGCTCCAGGACCGCAGTGACACTTCATCCTTCCTTGGGCTGCACTCACACGTTGCTGCAGCCATGTTCCCCTCTCATCCTGATCTGTGTGGCGTTCAGGGTGTACCGGCCGTGACCGTCCTGTGACCCCAGGGTGACCTTTGCCCCCTCTCATTCTTGGACGTACTCACCTTGGTAACACAGTAGTTTTGCCTTTGGTTTGCACAGGGACCTCCAGTACACAGGGTGTGACGGGGCTGTATGGGACCACCGGCGAGGGCATACCTGCAGGAGCTGTGAGCACCCACCAGAGAACCAGAACATTGAGGCTGATGGTAGGAGAGACTGAGCACTCTGCAGACCCCCATAGTAGTGGGTGAGCCCCTACCTTTATAGGGGGTCCGGCTATAGATGCAGGGCGCACATCCAATGTCTGGAGATGCCATAACTGTCTGTGACGGGTTATGTCCTTCATGGCTGACACGGGAAAGATTCGCCCAGCTCCAACCACGGGAGGTGGGGGAAGCTGACCAAGGCGCGGGTGTCGTGACTCTCATTAGTTTCTGTAGGCGTTACAGAAGCGGTTCTCAGCTGTTCCCGCATCGCCTCCTCTAGCGGTCGGTGCCTGGATGGATTGTTCCCATCTCGCCCATGTAAACTTTGAGATTGGACTATCCCCTTAAAGTGGCCGTCCATGACTTGTATTATCGCCATCTGTCCTAAGGGAAGAATCTGTCGGCCGCATAATTCAGGCGATGAATGCGATGCTCGGACTGGCCGGTGGCTCTCCCGGCTGGAGCGTGATGGCATGTATTTCTGTGCTGCTGTCGTGCTCGGGTGGGTAGAGCTGCCGGCCAGTCCAAGCATTGCGATATGATCCTCGTCCAAGATATGGCCGTCTTACTCTTCCTTTAGGGTGGGGGTCATCAGTGTCAGGTTAGTGGTGGTCCGACGTTTGGCCGCTATAGTGTTTGAAGTGGCGCTTTTGCCAGTGGTACATTGAAGGGAGAGCTGGAAAGACATTGGTGGGTTCTGACCCCCTCCCACCCACACCAGTCTGGTAACGAAAACCTGTTCTAAGGATGGGGCCAAACATCAGACCCGGACCACCGCTAAGTACGATCTAAATGTTACACATTAATATCCTTCTTGTTGCTTTAGAAGGGAACGATGCAAATCTTATTCGTGGGAATATCCAGGATTACGGGTGCAGAACCCTGTGATGGTGGTGTTTGATGAAGAGCGTGAGGATTATATTAAGTCTCTTGTTGGACTCACGAGGGCAGGGGCACGGGACCGGCCTCATGGCTCCGCCGCCAGGATATTTTGCCTCTGGCCTAATTCAGCAGATGGGAATGACGCCAGACGCTTTCTGCTGGCAATCATAGAACATGATTAGATTGTGTGTAACCGTATATGCGGCGTGGAATGTGGAAAGGGCTGTAATGCGAGTGTCTTCTGTGGGATTTTAAGGTTTTTTTTTTTTGCCTGGGTAAAAAGCCATGCTGGGTGCGCACACCCTCTTATAGACAGTGCTATAGGGGTATGTGTGCTTTGTAGCAGCTATGTTGATTATAAGGACATGGCAGAGCAATATACAGAATATACAGTGCCCCTTTAAATCTAGACATCATGGAGTTACAGGGGCGCTACATACAGAAACTTAGAGCCGTGTCTAATATCCTGCCTAATTTAGGCCTTCAGCAGTACTATAAAATTGTAATGATCGCCTATCATCTACTGATGAAATGGCTCTGCTTCTCATGCCCTAGTCTGTACAGCAAAGCTGCAGATCATCAGTCTGTTGTGACCTAATGGCCAGAATGAATACTGCTCTAGTGGTACTTGTGTAAAATTAAAAAAAAAAAAAAAAAAAAAAAGCTTCTAATCTAAAATATCACATTTTAAGCTCAGTAGCCAGTGTTTCTGCCGATGTGCGTTCGGAGACTGACTTCAGCACTAATCGACCAGAGCTTTAAAGCTGTCAACGTGTCAAAAAAAAAGACAGAGAGGCATCCTTGAATTTACCCCTATTGTCAGACATTGACTTCAATTGTTTTTCATAAAGTGAAATTGTGACCTGGCTGATCACTCATTTGGCGTGACTGTAGGATCTAGAAAAGATATCAGAGGGGCGGTATTATTTTATGTGCACTATGTGGCAGAGGCTTATGGTGAAAAGTGATTACATGTATAGGGGGCGATGTGCAGCAAAGCTCGGCGGTGATGTTCTGCGCCGTCTCTCCTGTACTAATGGATTCTTACGCCGTCTTGTCAGTGACTGGTCTGTGCGGCACGTAGCTCAGGTGGATGGAGTTCTGGGTATTTGCAGTAGGAATAATGAATCGGTGATCTTGTAGCTCGTCTGTGCTGGAGGCAGGTACTTTCCTAATCTTGTCTGAATGACTGGGAAATGCCGAGACTTGTAGATCTGGACCAGTGGGCATCTTCTGTGCACATAGTAAAAGTCATGGGGAACGAGCAAACAAGCTTACTTGTCAGTTTTACTGACTAGTGAATGAAGTGTATCTCTTCTTTTTGAGTTCTTACTAGTGATAAGTGAACGTGCTTGGATAAGGTGTTATCTCAGCATGCTCCGGTGCTGAGTGACTTCGGCGTGCTTGACTATTATGTTCCAGTCCCTGCGGCTGCATGACTCGCGGCTGATCAACACATGCAGGAATAGTCTGTTAGACAATCCCTGCATGTGATGCTGAAAGACATGAAGCAGGGACCAAAACATATATTTTACTCTTCGCCACGACAGCACCCACTGGAGGTATCGGATCCGCCCATTTGGAACAGGAAACCCTACAGGAAAGATAAAAGGGGCGGTCCGCCTTTCCTCCTCAGTTTTGGTTTCCTGTTCCAAATGGAGCAGGATCCTGCAGGATCTTACCTGGGCCATGCATCCGCCTGTGCGGTCTCTTCGGGAACGGCAGGGGCTGCGGTCCGGAGGCAGCGTCGGGGGAGACTCCGTTTGACGGCTCCCCCCTCGTCTGGTGGCATGGTGGTAATGGCCGGGTCCGGGGAGGGCCGCCCGGTCTTACCAGGGAGCGCGCCGGTCTGGCATCCGGGAGATTTCCCCCCCCCCCCATTCCCATCGGTGGGGGTATAGCGTGGATGGTGAGGCCATGTGCGCGCGAGCCGCGTGTGTTTATAGCGGTGGCGCGGGAGCAGGCCGGCGCCCGACGCTCCCATACCCCGGAAGTAATGGGTGAACTTCCGGGGTAAGATGGCGATGACGCGGCGCATGCGCCCTGTGACAGGGCGACTTCCGGGGCAACGATACAGATAAAACAGCGCTGCAGCGCTGCAACATTGGAACATGTCGTCCCCCGCAGAGTCGCAAACCCCAGCAGGGGATTCAGCTGGGAGCAGCTCCACCAGGGACCGCAGCGCCAGGACGGAGACTGCCCGCAGGAGCGAGGCAGCAGAAACCCGATCCAAACCGTCTCAGCCATCTGAACCGGTATTAAGCTTCACTGGGTGAGTGTGCAAAGCAGATGCTCTACCTATTAAGCTAACCTCCTCACCTCCCGTTTCAGTCAAAGAAAAAAGGAAAAACAAAACATAAAGAATGTGCATTATGTTCAGAGCCTCTCCCTGACTCCTACCCCAAAAAACTCTGCAAACAATGCATGAAAGAGACCAGGCAGGGGCCGACGATATCTTCTCAGGATATCCGAGCCATAATTAGGGAGGAAATACAAGCCATCAACCGCGCCAGCACTCCCGCAGAGTCCAGGCATAGAAAACAGGTTATTGTCAGTTCAGAGTCAGAGGAAGAACAGGGGTTAAACTCAGGCTCCGCATCCACGTCCTCATCATCATCCTTGGAGGCGGAAGGACGCGCATGTTTTCCTCTGGACAGCGTAGATAACCTGGTAAAAGCGGTTAGGAATACTATGGGGTGTGAAGAGGAAAGGGGAGCCCAGACCGCGCAGGACATTATGTTTGCGGGATTGGCAGAAAAAAAGAGGAGATCATTTCCAGTAATACCGGCAATTAAAGATCTCATCAAAAGGGAATGGGAAAAACACGACCAGAGGGGTTTTCTCCCATCCGCTTCAAAACGGAAGTATCCGTTCACTGATGAAGATCTATTAAAATGGTCTAAAATACCAAAGGTGGACGCTGTCATATCCTCCACTTCCAAACAAACCTCGATCCCGGTCGAGGACGCAGGATTGTTAGCAGACCCATTGGACCGAAAGGCTGAATCCTCGCTCAAAAGGTCCTGGGAGTCCACCACCGGGGTATTCAAACCCGCAATAGCCAGCACATGTACTGCTAGGTCAATGCTGGTATGGCTAGATCAATTAGACCAGCAGATTGAGCAAAGAGTGTCAAGGGAGAAACTGCGTGCAGCCATCCCGTTGATAAGAGGGGCAGCTGCCTTTATGGCAGACGCTTCAGCGGACACCCTAAGACTTGCAGCAAGGTCGGCAGCCCTGGTGAATAACGCCAGACGCGCGCTTTGGATAAAAAGCTGGAAAGGGGATGCACAATCAAAATCCAAAATTAGTGCAACCCCATGCGAGGGTGAGTTCCTCTTCGGAAAAGCCTTAGACGAAATTCTCGCCAAGGCAAAAGAAAGGAAAAAGGCCTTCAGTGATTCTCCCATTCCATTTTATAGGAAAACCTTTAAAAGACGGCCATTCGGGAGAAGAAGACAATCGGACAGAACGAGATGGGCCACGAAAGACGAAAAGCAGAAGGGTACCATCTTCAGAGGGCCAACATATAGGAGAGAAAAAAATTAAAAGTTTAGACCCACCGGTTGGGGGCAGATTAAAAATTTTTTTTACCAAATGGGAACAAATTACGTTAAACCCATGGATTTTGAATATAATCAAGGAAGGAATAAAGATTGAATTCCTTCGAATCCCCTATGAGTTCTTTGTTATAACTCGCCTTAATTCCTCACTTCAGCAAAAGGCTCTCGAAGACGAGATTCGAGTCCTGCTAGCTAAAAAAGTTTTAGTTGACGTCCCTGAGGAACAACAGGGTAGAGGCTTTTACTCTCCCCTGTTTTTGGTGTCTAAACCAGACGGTACATTTAGAACCATTATTAATTTAAAGAAGCTAAATTCATTTATAAAAAATTATAATTTCAAAATGGAATCGATTAGATCCACTATAAAGCTTCTTTTCCCAAATTGCGTAATGGCAGGGATTGATTTAAAAGATGCTTATTATCATCTCCCTATACACAACAGATTCCAGAAATACCTAAGAGTCGCAGTGGAAGTCGAGGGCAGGATTCGTCATTTCCAATACGCGGCCATGCCCTTCGGGCTTTCCACGGCACCAAGAATATTTACCAAGGTGATGGCAGAAGTGATGGCCTACCTTCGCCAAAAGGACACACTAATTGTACCATATCTAGACGACTTCCTAGTAATTGGGAATTCAGTCAAACAATGTACTGAACGTGTGACTGACGCAGTCTCCTCTTTTCAGAGCCTTGGCTGGATCATCAATATCCAGAAGTCCAGACTCGATCCGCAATCTCTCCAGACATTTCTAGGATTTCAACTAGATTCCTTGACCCAGAGATGTCTACTACCCCAGGTAAAAATCATCCTCACAAAACAAAAAATACAAGCAGCTATAGATAAACCACGTGTATCCTTAAGAGGAGCAATGTCACTATTAGGATCACTAAATTCTTGCACCCCGGCAGTCCGGTGGGCCCAGTACCATGTCCGTACACTACAACACCAGATCCTCCAGGAGGATAAGCGACATAGTGGTCGTTTACAGAGCAAAATAACCCTGTCACAAGAAGTCTTGACTTCCCTAGAGTGGTGGTTAGATGATGACCATTTATGTTCAGGAGTCCCATGGGTTATAGTTCCATCCTGTATTGTAACCACCGATGCCAGTCCCCAGGGCTGGGGAGCCCACATGGAGAAGGGGTTTTGTCAGGGAAGGTGGAGTAAAGAGGAATGTGATTATTCATCTAATTTAAAAGAACTGACTGCAGTGTTCTATGCTCTATACAACTTCCTTCCGCAGCTCCAACAGAAGCATGTAAGGATCCTGTCGGACAATACCACCACAGTGGCATATATAAACAGACAAGGAGGAACTCGATCAGAGACTCTGATGTCTTCAGCGGCAAAAATTTTAAACTTAGCAGAAAACTATTTTTTGTCCCTCTCGGCCCTTCATATAAGAGGCGAGAGCAATCAAAAGGCAGACTTCCTAAGCCGTCACACTCTACGACAAGGAGAGTGGTGCCTCAATCGGAAGGTCTTCAGGGACATAGTAGCCGCATGGGGACAACCCGAGGTGGATCTTTTTGCCACAAGGGAGAACAGGCAGATAAAAACCTTTGCCTCCCTATCTCCGTCAGATCACCCAAACATACTGGACGCCTTTCTAGCTCCATGGAATTTCAACCTAGCGTATGCGTTCCCTCCATTGATCCTCCTACCTCAGGTAATTCGGAAGATCAGAGACGACAAAGCAAGAATAATCTTAATAGCACCGTTCTGGCCAAAAAGACCGTGGTTTTCGTGGCTGCAGATTATGTCGATAACAGATCCTTGGGTCCTTCCGACTGCCAATCTACTCTCCCAAGGCCCCTTTTTCCACCCTCAAGTGCTCAGCTTGCACTTGACGGCGTGGAATTTGAGAGGCAGTTATTGAGGACAAGAGGATTCTCGGAGTCCTTAATTGCTACACTACTACAAAGTAGAAAACAGTCCACGACCCAGATTTACATTAGAATATGGAAAAAATTTCTTCAATTCCATACAGTACCTCATACAACAGAAGTTCCGATAATCCCAATCTTGGAATTTCTGCAGAAGGGGAAAGACTTAGGCTTAGCAGTCAATACACTGAAAGTACAAATATCGGCATTAGGAGCACTATATGGCCATAATATAGCAGGCAACAAATGGATAACTCGTTTTATTACAGCATGTGAACGAATAGCTCCAATCCACATACCCTCCGTCCCTACATGGGATCTAAATCTGGTCTTAGACGCCCTAACGGTAGACCCCTTTGAGCCGATCGACACAATACCCTTCAAATACTTAGCACTTAAAATGGCCCTCTTGGTAGCACTGACCTCAGCTAGAAGAGTGGGTGATATTCAGGCCTTGTCAATAGATCCACCCTTTTTTCAAGAATACCAAGACAGATTGGTATTAAAACCAGACCCTGCCTACCTGCCAAAAGTGGCAACAAAATACCATAGATCTCAGGAGATACTCCTCCCAACCTTCTATAAAAATCCCTCTACTCCGGAAGAGCAGAGGTTCCATACTCTGGACGTCAAAAGAACTGTCCTAAAATGTATTGAGAGGTCCAACAGTTGGAGGCAGAGTAGGGCCCTATTTGTTTCATTTCAGGGCTGTAAGAAGGGGTATGGAGTCACGAAGAGCACCATTTCCCGGTGGATCAGAGAGGCCATTCGTTTAGCCTACTCCGCAAAAAACGAAGATCCTCCAGGGAACATCAGGGCGCATTCCACCAGGGCAATGGCAACCTCTTGGGCGGAAAAGGGAGATGTTCCGATTGAAACTATATGTAAGGCGGCAGTTTGGTCATCCCCTTCTACCTTCTATAACCACTACAGACTTGATCTTTCATCAACCTCTGACTTAAGCTTTGGCAGGACTGTCCTTAGCACGGTGGTCCCACCCAGGTGATGGTCTCTGGAATCTCTCCAGTGGGTGCTGTCGTGGCGAAGAGTAAAAAGCCGGATTACTTACCGGTAATGCTCTTTTAATGAGTCCACGACAGCACCCGTTCACTTCCCCCCCTAAAGATATCAATAGTTAAAGTATTACCAAATAATGGATAAGAAAGATGTTAAAATAAGAGAACATTGCCTAATCCTTGGCGGTCCTTCTAGTACTCTGAAACGTAAAACTGAGGAGGAAAGGCGGACCGCCCCTTTTATCTTTCCTGTAGGGTTTCCTGTTCCAAATGGGCGGATCCAATACCTCCAGTGGGTGCTGTCGTGGACTCATTAAAAGAGCATTACCGGTAAGTAATCCGGCTTTTCATGCACGCTGAAGTCACTCAGCACTGGAGCATGCTGAGATAATGCCTTATCCAAGCACGATCGCTCATCATTACTTATTAGTAATTCAGTAAAAAGGGGTAACTTCCTGTGTTGCCTCTCCGCAGCGGGCCTGCCATATCGTTGCCGAGGTGTAAGGAGATGCACGTTTCACTCTTTGCCATGCAAAGGGTTTAACTTGTCTCAACCTCCGCAGCCTTAACTAAAGTTAATCTCAAACCCACAGCTCTCATCAATTTACGCTGCAAATATATTTAGCCGTTTGTGCAAGAGATTTCTTAATACCTTTTGCGTTGTAAAATGCCACAGCTTTTCTCTCAGAAAATACTTACTTGAAGGTCTGTCTGATATGTGAGAACTTGTTGTAGGTGCGCGGCTGTTTTACGTCTTGTCATTTTGGGGGGGGGGGGGGGATGTAAACAGGGTCGGGTCCTGAGTGGTGAATTTCCCTTCTTAGTCCGGTATGTATATCTATGAATTGCAGCACTGGAGAGAAGATGGGGAACAAGATTTCTCCATTCTGTGAATCTGCAGAAATCAGACTGCACTCAGGTGTCATCCAAGTGCAGTCCAATGTTTTCTACGTATCCCTAGACTTGAGTGAAATGGCAGCATGCTGCTGCTTTTTTTTTTTTTTTTTTTTTTTTTTTGGGAAAATGATCCGACGTCGCATGTATGTGACGCCCTTTGGCAGCAATAACTGCATCTAGACGTTTCCTGTAATCGTTGATTAGTGCCACACATCGGCTTGGAGAAATTTTAGCCCATGCCTCCCAACAAAACAGCTTCAGCTCTGATATGTTGGTGCGTTTTCTCCCATGAATTGCGCGCTGCAGGTCCTTCCACAACGTTTCTGTAGAACACCTCGTGGTGTATTTGATAGCAGTGCCATGGAGTATAACTTAACTATCCGAGTACTTCTATATCACGCTCACCCTGTTTATCTGTATGTGTCTTAGGCTTTGTGCAGACGGTGCGTCCCTTGCGGCGTTTTTTCCTCACGGAAATGGGCCAGAAATGCTATGGAAGCCTTATGCAAGCTAACTCAATGAAAATCCTGAAGTGTCTAGTCTTTGCTGGTTTGATTTTATAGGGGGACCCTATGTTAAATTGTAGGTTTTTTTTTTTTTTCTTTTTTTTCCTCCGGAGCCCCCCTGTAAACTAACCAGTAAAGGCTAAGCTGACAGCTGTGAGCTGATATTAATAGCCTGGGAACCTTTATGGCTCCTAGAATATTAACATCTGCCCACAGCTGTCAGCTTTCCCTCTGCTGGTTATTTAAGTTACTCAACTTTTATTTATTTTTTAAATAGGCTGTAACCCATGTAGGTTCATTCTGTTAAGGTGCCTACATAGGCTGGTTACAGTGTGCGTGTGTTTACTTACTGCCTTAGTAGCGAGGGTATCGGGCTGACACCTTTTTATTACTAAACCTAGGGCTTTGTGTAAATGACAGCTACTGATGCCAAGCCCTTGTACCGTTCCCGCACAGTCTCTCTTGGTGATGGTGTAACCGTGTAACATCACATGACCCCTGCAGCCAATCGGCGGCCGCTTTGCTCTCCCCTTCGGACAAGTCACACCCAGGGAAAGCGCGAAAACGGCAGCACTCGCTTCCTCTGGATGTAAGTGACTTGTCCGAAGGTGGGAAGAGTGAAGGAGCTGCTGATTGGCTGCAGGGGTAATGTGATGTTACACAATCATCAGGAGAGACGGTGCTGGAACGGCACCTGGGGGAGGGAGTATGTGGCTACAGTTACAATACAGTATTTATAAGCAAAAACCAGGAGTGTAAAAATCAGAAAGTCTAATAGAAATCAGAATGCTGATGTGAAATTCAGTGGTGCTAACATGGCTGAAAAGCGGTTTTGCAAGGTAGATATGAAACATAGATTGCGAGGGGATCTGTCAGTAGTAGACAAACGCGTTTGTCTTGCTGTATGATCCTTGTTCTCTTGAGATGCAGATATCCTGAATAGTGATGAGTGAACGTCCTCAGATAAGGTGTTATCTCAGCATGCTCGGGTGCTAACCGAGTGACTTCGGCGTGCTCCCATAATATATTCCTGTCCCCGTGTCTGCATGTCTCGCTGCTATTCGATGGCCTCAACACCTGCCCGGATTGTCTAACAAAACAGACGAGTCATGCAGCCACCGGGGACTCAACCTTATTATTCGAGCACGCCGAAGACAGTCGGATAGCATTCACTCATCGCTAGTCCTGACATTTTCTCCTACAATATGTTGGTATAATTCAGAATTCATTATTCCAGCAATAATCGCAGTCGTCCTGGCCCAAACGATACTACCACAACCGAGCTTCCTAGATGGTATGACTAATTTATTTTAATGCAGGTTTTTTTGTTTTTTCTCCCAGAAGCAAAATACGTCTTAATCAATAGATATGGGGGGGAAATAAGTTCCACAATTAATCATTTTCCTCAATTTAAAAAAAAAAAACCTTTTTGTTTTTTGCCACTCCTAATGGCATCCTGACAAGTATGGCATGTGATTGACCGATCAGCTGACTGGATCGGGCCGGAGAGCCCGGGCCACTTACCAGGCACCGCTTTGTGTTTGGTAGTGGCTGTACCTGATATTACGCAGCCTGCACTTTAATGTCACCTAAAAAAGAAAAAAAAACCCCTTAAATTAATAGGTACGGTAACTCTACATTTCCAAGAGAGACGTCCAGCTCAACAACTTGGTGAAAGCCAAAAATGTATTCACCCACAAACTTCTTAGACCGAGGACAAAATCATCAGCACAGTAAAAGCCAAGTGGCGATATCGCTGCATTTCTGGAGACTAAGCACCCTTAATCATGATAACACAGAACTGTGCCTCGCTTTCGTCAAACCGTGATCCGGTGCGCACGCCAGTAAAATAGATGATTAGCATTATTGCCCTGAAGTGTCAGCACAAAAAGAACTGCACTCATGCACAAACATAAAAACATGTGAAATAACCATAGTGTTGAACACAACAGATTAATGCATGAAAAAGTGGCAGCATAGTTAAAATAAAAAGACTTCTTACAAAGCCTGAAACAGACAATATCACATACAATGCAGGAGAGATGCTAGGCATTTCACCCGCAGGGATACTTCTAATAGGGTGCTTGGGATGGCTATTGGCATGTAGTATAGTGTTACCCGCAGTACTTTTCCTAAATGTAGGAGTAATAACGAACTCTTCCGATATATCCCTCAGTTAGATCAAGAAAATCTATATTTGAGGTATTTTGATGAGCAGTAAACTTTAAATTGAAGGGATTGCAGTAGGACCTCAAGTCCTGTACGGTAGATACGTCGGAACCCCATACAATGACGTCATCGATGTATCTACCGTACCATAGAATATGATCTTTAAATGGATTATCAAGTGTTTACATACAACTCCTCTCACCAACTCATCACGAGAGAGGGGGAGTGTTTTGCCCCCATAGGCACGCTGTTAATTTGCCTATAAAAAATTTGATTGAAACAAATGGTTGTTAAGAAGGGAAAAAAAAACAAAAAAAAAAACTTCAAGAATGAAGTTTTGTGGAAAATCACTATTTTTTGCAAGTTAAATTTAAATGCAAAAAGGGTCACTTTATGGGGAATGGATGTGTATAGAGAGACTACGTCTGAGGTAATCCATGAGGAATTAGAATGCAAAATAAAACCCTCCATAGCACTTAGTACAGATGTGTTATCTTTGAGAGATCCCGGTGCTCTCTGGACGAGAGGCTGGACAAGCAGATCAAGCCACTTGCTCAGTCTCTCACCAAGAGAGCCAATGCCCGAGACTGGGTCTCATCGGGGGGTTCAAACACTTGTGCGTCTTGGGTAAAGCATACAAGATGGGGGGTTACTGGGTTAGAAACCTGTAAATATTCTTTTACTGAAAAAACCCAGATGAAAACACTCATCTATGATCTTAAAGATATGGTCCTTCCTAGTCCCTACAGGGTTACCAGACAGGTGCTCATAGATAGTGGTGCCATGTAACATATTTTCATCCCAACTAATATAATCCTGTTTATTCATTATTACGACAGAACCACCTTTATCAGAATCTTTGATTATCAAAGTGTCATTTGTTTTTAACTGTTCCAGAGCAATCTTCAAATGGGTGTCAGATTATTATTGTTAGAGCGTCTGGTAAGTTCCCAGAGAAGGCTCTCCACTCTGCTTCAATTACGTTTTGGTATTTGTCCATGACCGGCCTTCTAGATTGCACAGGATAGTAGTTTGGATTGGGAACACAGGTGAGGATTAGCTGAAACCATGTTATCGGCACAATCCACATCACCCTCCTGTAAATCATGCCGGCACATACGTGACAGTTGTTCCGCAAGATTAAGGGTTTTAAAGATCTTGGCTTGGACTTTAGCACTTTTTCTCTACTTCTGCTATTTGTTCATTGAAATGCAGTTTCAGAGTTATATTTCTAATGAATCTATTAACATCACAAATGGTGGTAGAAAGATTGAAATTACAACTTGGAACAAAGCGGCGTCCATAGGATTAGCGTTCCTGTTGATCTGGTGTGAGTTCAAAAGAAGACCGGTTAACAACATCAAAGTGACCTAGTGAAGGTTCTTGAGATGATGCCTTGGTGTGCCTCTGTTTGGATTGATGTTTCCTTCCTTTTCTTCAAATACTTTTTTCTTCTGTTTAAAGGAGGGTGTTTGTATTTCTTGAAATAAGGTGTTTTTTTTTTTTTTTTTTTTTTTTTTGACACTTGCGTCGGTTCTGAGTCAGAGTCCCTTGGTGGCTCCAGCTGAAGTATCCAAATCCAAGGAACTAAGTCACCCGTCTTTGTGTTGGAACAGTATTGGGGCGGTGTTTGGGTCGTGTTGGGATAGATTTGGTAGATTTACTCACGTTAACCCACCAGCCCCACTCATACACCTGATCTGTAAAGTAATCATGAAGGTCGCGCTCCAACTTGCGTCTTTTTTTTCATGTCCATGAGTTTTGCTTCTGCTTTGCAAATTTTTTTTCATCGCTTTGAGCAAGAAAAATCCCAGGTTTCCAAACATCTTCTAGATTGTCATCGTAGTAATCTTGAGTCATTGAGAATCTACGCCATAGAAAAAAATCCATAAACCTATTAGAGGAGGTGACATTGAGGAATGGAGAAGCCTGGTGGATTTTTAAATTAAACACAGGATACCATCGGGTCTTGGCACAACATCATGTCCTTCCCTTTATTATCAGGTACATCTTCCCGCTGCCTTTTGTTCTATCACTCCCTGTTTGAGTATGTGAGAGCGTGTCTCGGTCAATATTGCTTGCGAATAATGCCTTTTTTTTAATTTATTTATTTTTTTTTTATTTTTCTTCTTTGAATTTCCACTTCATATATTCCATTATTTATAGCTATGTCTTTGTTTTTGCTTATTTTGCACCATAATTTCGCCGCTCACATCCCAAAGGGCCGATGTCAAAGGCCCATTGTTCTGTACTGTGACCCACTTCTTACTTGGCAGGTGGTGTGTGTGTGTGTGTGTGTTTTTCCGACTCCATAGTCCTCATCTGTAATGTGGGTCAGACTTTGTTTTATGAGAGAGGAGAAAAAAAAAATTTCATTCAGGAGATGGCAGTGGACTGAAGATGCTTTGTCCGAAAAAAAAAAAAAATGGGTGAAGTTGATAATATCTGAGAACTTCCTTAAAGTGATATTTATTCACGGCTGTACTGTACACGATGTGGCCAACATAACGTGGTGTTTTTTTTTTTTTTTGTCCTGATCTGTTTTGTAGCCGAGCGTCAGCGCCTCCTGTCTCCGTCGCCCTGCTATGGCTCCCGGTTGTGTGAAGGATCCAGCCCGGAGGAGGTGCAGCTTCGGCGGCGGCTGAAGTACTTCTTTATGAGCCCTTGTGACAAGTACAGAGCCAAGGGGAGGAAACCGTACAAATTGGCCCTGCAGCTAATCAAGATCATGTTGGTCACAGTACAGGTATGGCTCGCATTCATTCAGGACTGTGCGGTCAGGGTCTGAGTTAAACCCTGTTCACACCTTCCGGATTTAGCTTCCAAAAAAAACTGGAGTGGGTGATAAATACAGAATAAATACTTTAACTCTCGTTGTTCCACTCCTGGTTTTGGCTTACAAATACTGAATGTATTGGTTGCAAGTGATAGAAATGTTCAGACTCCAGCTTAAAAAAAAGTTATTGTTTTACTTTATTAACTTTCATAGGACATTATATTTTATATTAACCTTTAAAAAAAAAAAAAAAAAAAAACCCCACTGGCCATCGATGGCATTGCTGTAATCTAGCTGCAGAGCAGAATTGTCTTGTGAGGCGAGCTGGCGGCCGTCCTCCTCATCCCTGTCCTTTCTCTCGCAGCTCATCCTGTTTGGTCTCAGTAATCAGATGGTTGTGCAGTTTAAGGAGGAGAACACGGTGGCGTTTAAGCATCTCTTCCTGAAGGATTACACGGACGATTCGGATAAGACCTACGCCGTCTACACCCAGAGCGACGTCTACGAGCACCTGTTTTATGCAGTGGAGCAGGTGAGGGACATTACTGTAACCCATACGCTCGTCATACACTTGTGTAGCTAGCAGTATGTGTATTCTACCTGGCCTTGCGTGTCTCCTGACATTTAGGGTAGTCGGTCCATCCTCCTGTGTCTCACCTTTTCTTCAATAGTCACATGTCCTCTCTTAAAAAAGAAAAAAAAAAAGTGGGTTGTCCACTACTAAAACAACCCCTCCTTGTAAGACAATAGCCCTTAGGCCGGGGTCAGACTTGTGAGAAACTCGGACAAGTCTCACATTTCAATACCCGGCACTCGTATCGGAGCGTTCAGCTGCATAGAAATGCCAGGTATTGACGTGCAAGTCTGACCCCAGCCTTATACTCCCTTCCAATGTTGGCACTAGCTTTTACAAGTCTTGCTTGACATGACAATTCCCTGGGGATCTCTTTACATTGTCTCGCATGCCCTACGGCCAGTTAGCTCAGGCTTAACTCTGAGTCTCCTCTCCTTAGACAAATCAAGACATCTGGAGAAAGCAAGAGCTGCGGCTGCACGCTCACTTCCTCTGGATGTCTGATTTGTGCAAAGGAGAAGAAAGTGAAGTCAGTGCGAATTGGCAGCAGGAGTTGTATGACATAATGTCGTGCAATACCCGGGAGATACAGTGCCAACACAGTCCAGAGAGTGTGTGAAAAATTTAAGTGCTCCCCTGAATCCGCAGCTTGAAGAACCATCTTTTAGCCGCAATAACTTGACGTAATCAGTTTCTATAGGTGTATGTGCACACGTTGCGTATTCGTGCGCAGAATTCTCTGCGCGTTATCTACTTTTGGCAGAATCCGCAGGTCAAAATCCACGCGTTTTTTGTGGGGATTTCGCCTGCTTTTTTTACACCTGCAGATTCCTATAAAGGAATGGGTGTAAAAACGCTGTGGATTCCTCGCAAGGAATTGACATGCTGTGGAAAATAAACTGCTGCGTTTCAGCGCAGATGTTTCCGCAGCATGTGCACAGCGGTTTTTATTTCCCATAGATTTGCACTAGGTAATCTGCAGCGGATCTGCAACGTGTGCACATACCCTAAGACTTTATCAGTCTGGAAGAGTTTTACCGACTCTCTACAGTATTGTGTAAGTTCCAAGAGGTTTGTGGGGATTCGTTTCTGCATGGCTCTTAACCTTCCACCACGATATTTCAATTGGGTTGTGGTCTAGACATTGACTCGGCCATTGCAGCACCTTGATTCTTTCCTTTTTCAGCCATTCTGTTTTGCTGCTGTGCTTGGACATAGAAAGCCAGAGAGCCACAGGAGTTTTCAATAAAAATACAAAGAATCTTTATTGCTAAATACAAATAGTTAAAAGGCATTACAAATATAGACAATGCATTTTAATGAACACCAAAAACCAGGACGTATGACGCCAAGCTATCAAAAATTAAGTATCTGTAATGGCCAAGACTACTTTCCCCAAATGGTAACCCCCCCCCCCCCCATACAGACATAATTGTATCCAATAGAGAGTCCCATGGTAATTTGGGACCTGGCTAACCATATAGCCTCCATGTTATCCCACATGTCATGCAACCAGTGCCATGGGACTAATCCAAGAACAAAGGGAAGGAGCAGGAGAAAGAAGCTAGTAAATACTCACGCGCAAGGCTCAGCAGCAACGTCCCGAGACACCCTGATGCGCGTTTCGCTGCTCTCCGTTAGCTTTATCGAGGGGAAGTGTGCTTGGACATAACAGGAAAATGATCCCCAGTTTTGGCAAAGCTTTTCATTGATGGACTCGCATTAGACTCTAGAATACTTTTGGTGTACAGAGGATCTAATGGTTGACTGCAAATTACTCAGGTCCTGTAGCTGCAAAACATGCCTAATTCATCACCCCTCCACCACCATGCTTATTTAGTATGAGGTGGGTGCGCTTATATGCGGTTTTGCTGTTTCGTTCCAAACGTGGTGCAGTACATCCTAGCCAAACATATCCACTCTGGTCTCATCTGTCCAAAGGGCATTGCTGTAAAACTCTTGACGTTTGTTCAAATACAACTTTGCATTCTCTAGGGGTATGGGTTAAAAGGAAGATGTTTTCTCCAGGCAACCCTTACAAACAAGCCATACTTCTTCAGTCCTTGAACTCTTAACCTTGTAACTGAGGCCTGTAGAGTTGGAGCTGTAGCTCTTGGGTGTGGTTGTTTTTTTTTGTTTTTTTTTTAAGTTTCTCTGAGCATTGCATTGACTGACAATGGGCTGATTTTTGCTGAGACTTCCACACCTGAGAATATTGTCAGCTGTCTCAAATGTTCACAAGTGGAAAACAATCTTTCTCACTGTAGAATGATGGATTCCAAATGGTTTGGAAATGGCTTTATAACCCTTCCGAGACTGGTGGGGGGGAACTGCTGCTTCTCGAAGACTATTGCTGTTGTCTTTCCTATTTGGGGTTGTGATAAGACATATGCCTGAGTGCTCCAGCCCAACAAACGGCCAAAACTTCTGCTTGTTATTGGACGTGGTCACACTTGGCAGTCAACAATTCAAGGGCATTTGATTAGCAACATCTAGTTGCTACTTGCCCTCTTAATTTCTATGGAAGAAATAAGGGTGTACTTAATTTCTTATCACTGCTTCTGCATTATTCTTATTCTGCAAACTTAGACCAATAACTCCAGTTTCCATTTTCTCAGTTCATCTCATTACAAAACCAAACCACTGCTCGCTATGCGTACGTGCGCTCCGCCAACCAGTCGGCCCTCTCCATGTGCCAGCATTATTTCCGCAAGGGCCACATCGATCCTGCCAATGATACGTTCAATATTGATCCCAAAATCGTCACAGGTAACTGTTTTTTAGATTTTGATTGGTTCCAAATAAACATGCATATAATCTGATTTTTATTTCACAGCCGTCTTTCTGTGCGATCTCTTCTAGGTTGCGTATACGCAGATCCCACCGAGACAGTTCACAACTACCAGAATTTTAGCATTAAATTTCACAAGTAAGTATTGCTTCCGAATGTCACAGCGTTGGCAAGAGGAGCCCAAAGCGGATGGAGCTGTAGTGAGCATGTGCGACCACCACTTGGATCGGACGGTGAATGAAGCTGTGGTCGCACATGCTCACTACTGCTCTTCTCCGATGGGGCACTCTGTGGAACAGTTCTTACGAATAGTGGGGGGCACAGTGGTCATACACTTATTTGGATGATCCTCATTCCTCTTTAACTTATCAGTTTTTCAAGATAATACACAACTGTTAAGCGCTGCGGAATATGTTAGCGCTATATAAAAAATAAAGATTATTATTAATACACATTAGCACAAGTTGCGTTCCTGGCCCTCCTTGCACATCTCTGTGCCCCATCCATGCTCAGGATTGTTACTGAGGACACACAAGTTTTGCTTCCTGCAGTGACTTGCCCTTTTTATCTCATCGTTTTGCTATTTTTTTTTTTTTTTTTTTTTTTTCCCATCTTAGGTTGATCAACATCACTGTACAGTTTCAGTTAAAGGCAATCAACATCCAGACCATCATTAATAACGAAATCCCAGACTGTTACACATTCACAATCACTGTGAGTATGGTCCTGTTAGGTCTTGTGCCAGGCTGTGTCTGCGGGAAGATCGCCCGTATAGCTCTGATGTCCTCTCCTATGTGTCTAGCCATAGTTGACTTTATACAATTTATTTATTTTTTTTTTTACCTGTCCATCTTATGCAGATCATATTTGATAACCAAGCGCACAGTGGGAGAATAAAAATACAACTGGACAATGATGCGACCATTAAGGAATGCAAGGATCCCAGTGTATTTGGAAGAGGTGAGCAGCAGCACCAACTCCCGTCTGAAAATATTGGGATGAATATCTAAAGTCAAGCCAGTAATGCTTGCCAAACTCCCACTTTACGTTTTTCTGCTCAATGTGAGCATTCTCCTAGGTGGCCCTCTTGGTGTTGGTATTTCAATGTGTCGTACTTCCTAACAGGTGACAACCACTCTCGTCTGGCATTCGATGTCTTTGTGATCACTTCCTGTGTCCTCTCCTTCATCCTGTGCGCTAGATCCATCCTACGAGGCCTGAGGCTGCAGAGTGTAAGTTCGGTGTGTTGTGTGTCGTTGCCGGGCTGCAGCGAGGCGCAATGCTTGGTGGTTTGCTGACATGCTATCACTTTGTCTGTAGGAATTTGCCACGTTTGTGCAGACTCGTCACTCCTTGGCCGTTTCTTTGTCTGACCGGCTGGAGTTCGTGAATGGCTGGTACCTGCTGCTTATCATTAGCGACATCCTCACTTTGTCTGGAACAGTCATGAAAATTGGGATCGAATCCAAGGTATCTCCCATGTGCGGCTGTTGTGATCTCAGACATTATTCACATTGTGTTTTTGGGTCGCCTGCACATACGTGCAGATTTTGCCACTGAGAATCTGTAGAATCTGTGAAGAAAATGAGATCTGGAGATTATACTCTGGAGATCTCTTTTCGCAGAATTCGACCTGCTTTACGGATTCTTAAGTCTTCCAGCAACTAGAGCTGTAAGAATCGATTCCCGGGACTCCAGATTATTGGCCAGGTCGGTAATCTGCGACCACGGGACGAGAGGCCTGTGAAACTAATTCCTCATAGCAATGCCAGCTCTTCTGGGTCGGCATGACATCATTGCGGGGTGAGACATATCGTATAATCAAAAAAGAGTGTCTGAATCTGCTGACCTCCGATCCAGTGGTCACAGATTACTGACCTATCCAATTACTCTGGAGTTGTGAAAATCGAATCTACCATCCATACTTATGACTTGTTCTGCGATCTTTCGATGTAGATTAGTGAACTCCGCAGAAAAACGTGCATTTTGTACTTTTGGATTTTACGGCTTTAAATTGGTGAGTAA
The DNA here is from genome assembly GCF_039654945.1 of Dendrobates tinctorius. Taxonomy (NCBI): domain Eukaryota; kingdom Metazoa; phylum Chordata; class Amphibia; order Anura; family Dendrobatidae; genus Dendrobates; species Dendrobates tinctorius. Next base: position 13,008,044 of record NW_027361772.1, on the reverse strand, counting down.
AATCAGCCCTGTGTGCAGGTATACTTGGCATGTACATCTATAAAGAAAAATGTGACCATAGAGCTCCAGTTTCAGACAGAGGACTAGAGCTTGTCTTCTTGGCGTCCATCGAGGCGGCGATGATGATCATCCAAAACTTTTCCGTAGATTTTCTCAGTGAGCAAGTTAAATGGAGGCAAAATAAGACCAGGTTCTAATATGTGCTGGACCTTTCCTTGGCTGCACTACTACAAACTTTCCATTTGTGGCCCTTTTTCTCCTTCACCTCATTGGGGGACACAGATACTGTGGGTGTATGCTTCTGCCGCTAGGAGGCTGACACTAAGTGGGGGGGGAAAAAAAGGTTAGCTCCTCCGCCGTATACACCCTCACCCCTATTGCAGGCGGAAATCAGTTTTTTGCTTGGTGTCCATGGAGGCACATGTCTGTTTTTTTTTTTCTCCAGACTTTTTTTCATCTTTTTCCCATGAAGATGAGACGGGGGAGCAACGGATCCTATTGAAAGGGTCCGATTTCCCCAAACCAACAACGGGCGAGTGTCCCTCCACGTATCTTCTCACGCGTCGTGGGACACAATGCCGGACTTGGCCCTGACCACCCCTAGGTATTGAAACCATGGGCTGTACAGAGGCACAAGACTAGTCCGTGCGGCCCCCACTGCTCCACCAATGCTTAGACTGCGGTGCTGCAAGGTGGCGGACGGTCCCTCTCCTCACCCCATGAAGGGTATTTGATGGAGCTAGGGTGCCTGCACGGCCTATATTAAGTGGTGTTTTTTTTTTTTTTTTTTTTTTTTTAACGAGGGCCCCCCTCACATACCTGCGCTCAGGCTGAAGAGGATTGTCTGGGAGGGCTCCTGCAAAGATCCGAGGGCTGGAGCCCCCAGCCGGCAGAAGCCACTGGCCATGCAAGGCAAGAGTGGCTGGATCTGTCAGGCGGCGTAGCGCCATGTTTAGTCAGCGCCATGGAACCGTGCCCCGCCCCCCCCCCCCTTTCCGGTCGGGGTAGGGGAAAAATTGAGGCCGCAGCTTTAGCCTGAGCTAGGCCGCGGCCAGAAGTCCCGCCTCTGGGCTGCGCGTCATTTCCGGCAGCCCGCCCTGCACTGGGCGGCGGCAAAGAAATTTAGGCCCCGGCTTCAGAGCGCGGCTAGGCCGCAGAACGGAAGTTCCGCCCCCTAGAGCGGTTTTACATGCTGGCTCACTCCCACAGATGGTGGCGTGCGATTTGAAGGAGGAAGTGTCCAGGACAGGGGGGCGCAGGACTGAGGTAAGTGTTGCCCGAGAGGCCACGCTATAGGGAAACTGAGGTGCTAAACCTCACCCCCCCCCCCCCACCTCCCCAGCAGCAGATAGAGACAGCATGTCCGAAAAAGCAAAGACGCAAACGTTCTTTTACGCTGCATGCATCTCTTGTCGGGCTGCGTTTCCGCGGGTGCAGAGCAAGCGATTATGCGAAGCCTGCGAATCTGAACGCGCCCAGGAGCCCTCCCCTGCGACTGTGACCAATGTGTCGAATCCCCCGGAGTGGGCCCTATCACTGCCACAGTCCATGGGGTCGCTTAAGAGAGTAATAGTCCCTTCAAGCCCCAGATAGGGGCAGGGACAATGGCTCGCCAGCCTTAGAGGGAACCTCCACCTCACAAGAGCCTCTGGCCTGCAGGGGCCTCTTTCACTCCAGGCAGACCCAGAGGAAATAAATCCACACGGTGTAACCCAGTCCATCCGGTGCCTTGGCATCCGTAAGCTCTGCTTCTCGCTCCCCGTCAGCAGTGGTTGATAGCGAGCAGACCTCAAATTGCGACTCAGACGAGCCCCTTGACCTGGACACTCCAGAGTCACGTGAAACAGTGGACAGCCTCATAAAAGCCGTCAATCAGACCCTGGGGATTGAGGAAGATCCCGCAGCGGCTACGGGGCATATAGTGGCATTTAAGCGAGTGAAGCGCCCGCACAGAATTTTTTTTCCTCTCACCCGGAGTTTGAGGACATAGTGCAGCGGCACAGAGAACGTCCAGACAGGCGTTTCTCGGGTCAAAAGGCACTCGAAACAAGGAATCCGTTTGCGCCGGACCTCCGTAGAAAATGACTGGAATCCCCGATGGTGGATCCTCCGGTTTCGCGCCTAGCCACTAAGACCCTGCTATCTGTCCCTAGTGTTTCCTCGATTAAGGATCGCATTATAGAGAGCTTGGCTCGCTCAGTATATGAGGTATCAGGGTCAGCACTCGCTCCCTCGTTCGCAGCAACTTGGGTAGCCAAGGCTATGATATCATGGTCAGAAATATTAAACAAGGTCACGCAAGAGCAGGATCTACCTGCAGAGATTTCAGAGGTCGCAGGTCAGATGGCGATGGCCGGAGACTATGTAATCAATGCGTCTTTGGATGCGGCCAATTGCTCGGCACTTGCTGCCGCTAATGCAATTTCTATCAGAAGAGCCCTATGGTTAAGGACATGGCGAGCCGATTCTACTTCTAAGAAGTCCTTGGCTTTCCTGCCTTATCAATGCGGCCGCCTATTTGGGGAGAAGTTGGATCAACTTATCTCTGACTCCACAGGAGGGAAGAGCGGGTTTCTCCCTCAACAAAAGGTCAAAACGTTTTTTCATCACCTGTTTCAGGCACGTTTTCGGGCCTTTCGCAACCCCGGATTGACTACAGCGGCCAATTCCGCCACCTCAGACCGCCCCAACCAGGATAGGGAGCAGCAGGTCTCATATAGAGCCCACCCATTGGGGAGAATGCGTACTCAGCAGCCCAGATCGAGGGGATCCAGATCCCAAAGATCATCAGCCAAATGACTCGAGGCCTTTACCAGACGACACCAGCAAGGTGGGCGGCCGCCTACACTGGTTTCACCACGTCTGGGTCAATGTCGCTCACGAAGCATGGGTAAAGGAATTGGTGGCCTCAGGTTACAAAATAGAATTTGTCAGATACCCTCCTCGTCTTGGAGGGTATCAGAGGTTTCTACGCTTCGCCATCAGCAATCAACATTTTCAGCTCATAGCGCTACCCTTCGGGTAGCCACGGCTCCCAGAGTGTTAACAAAGGTTATGGCAGTTGTCATGGCCATACTGCATTCTCGAGGCATAGTCGTCTTGCCTTTTCTGGACAACCTCTTGGTCAAGGGCCCGTCAATACGAGCATGCGAGGAAAAATTTCAACATCACGCTAGATACTCTTGCCCGCTTAGGATGGTTGGTCAATGTGAAGAAGTCATCCCTTGTGCCAGCTCAGAGGATCTCCCTCCTAGGAATGATCTTTGACACTTGCCGAGGGTTGGTAATTCTCCCTCAGGAAAAGGCAGGGAGTCTGGACACTACGCCAGCCAGTCCCTCATACCATCCGATCTGGGATGAGGATTCTAGGGGAAAATGATGGAAGCGATACCATTCGCCCAGTTCCATCTTCGCCCTCTTGTCAGCCTGGGACAAGAATCCTTTCACGCACGATTTGCGGTGCCGACTGTCCTCAAGTCAGGCAGTCGCTCGGATGGTGGATAACCAGTTCCTCTCTGGCCCAGGGGAAACCTTTCCCCCCAGATCATTGGCTGGTAATGACAACCGACGCCAGTCTCCTCGGCTGGGGAGCGGTGTTTTGCCACCATACAACCCAGGGACGGTGGTCGCAACAGGAGGCACGCCTCCCGATCAACTTATTGGAGATACGAGCAATTCGGCTGGCTCTGCAGAAGTTTCATCACTTTCTAGCAGGCCGCCCCGTCCGGATTCAATCGGACAACGCCACGGCGGTGGCTTACATAGATCATCAAGGGGGCACCCGCAGCAGAGCAACCATGCGCGAGGTGGGGCACGTTCTTCAGTGGGCCGAAGCAAAACACTCGGTGATTTCAGCTGTCCACATCCCAGGCGTGGAAAATTGGGCGGCAGACTTTCTCAGCCAGCAGGGTCTTGCATCTGGAGAGTGGTCTCTACATCCCGAAGGTTTTCAGCAGATTTGTCAGCTGTGGGGAACCCCGGATGTGGACCTGATGGCGTCAAGAGTGAACGCCAAGGTGCCCACATATGTCGCTCGAGCCAGGGACCCGCAGGCAATCGCTGTGGACGCGTTGGTTCTGCCATGGAACCAGTTTCGCCTCCCATATCTATTTCCCCCGCTGCCACTACTCCCGAGGGTCATCAAGACGGGGTTGCGGCAATTCTGCTGGCCCCAGACTGGCCCCGTCGAGCATGGTACGCAGATCTAATGCAGCTGCTCGCCAACGCTCCTTGGCGCCTGCCAGAGCGCCCGGATCTACTTTCTCAAGGGCCAATTTGCCACCCGAAATCAGGGGCCATGTGTTTGATGGCCATTGAATCTTGGATTCTAACCCAGGCAGGGTTCGGGAGCAAGGTGGTCGCTACAATGATTAGCGCCTGGAAGCCTGCTTCAGCACGAATTTACCACCACACCTGGAAGGTGTTCTTTGCTTGGTGTCGAGGCTGTGGTGTTTCTCCACTGAGACTCTCAATCCTCAACATCTTGGCCTTTCTCCAGTCGGGCCTAGACTCGGGCTTAACCCCAAGTTCTCTCCGGAGATAAATATCGGGCTTATCTGTCCTGTTTCAGCGCAGAATTGCTAGCCATCTGCAGGTGAAGACTTTCATCCAGGGAGTCTCCGACTTGGTACCTCCCTATAAGGCGCCTATGGACGCTTGGGACCTTAACCTGGTCCTAAGTGTTCTGCAGGGAGCTCCATTTGAACCGCTTCAGGATATCTCCTTGAGGTACCTTTCCTGGAAAGTGGTGTTCCTAGTGGCCATCACTTCTATCAGGCGGGTTTCAGATCTGGCAACCCTATCCTGCCAAGCCCCGTTCCTCCCTTTCTATAAGGATAAGGTGCTCAGACCAGCCCCTCCTTTTCTGCCGAAAGTCGTGTCCTCTTTTCACATTAATGAAGATGTTGTCTTGCCTTCGTTTTGTCCAGCACCGGTGCACCGTGTGGCAAAGGCTCTTCACATGTTAGACCTGGTAAGAGCCCTCCGGAGGTGCGTGTCGAGGACGGCACCCTTTCGTCAGACGGACACGCTGTTCGTGCTCCCCGAAGGGCGCAGGAAGGGACTAGCTGCCTCAAAGTCGACCATAGCCAGATGGATTCGTTTGACTACTCTGGAGTCCTACCGCATTAGAGGCACGCTGATTCCAGCAGGGATCAGAGCGCACTCTACTCGGGCAGTGGGCGCCTCTTGGGCGCTTCGGCACCAGGCTTTGACGGAACAGGTTTGCAAGGCAGCAACCTGGTCCAGCCTGCACACACTTGCCAAACATTATAATATCCATGCTCAGGCCTCGGCGGATGCGAGCCTGGGTAGAAGGATTCTCCAAGCAGCGGTGGCGCACCTTAAACGAGGTGCATGTAGCTTGGATCGGTGAGTCAATCGCCCACCCAGGGACTGCTTTAGGACGTCCCACAGTATCTGTGTCCCCCAATGAGGCGAAGGAGAAACATGGATTTTTGTGATAACGCACCGTAAAATCCTTTTCTCAGAGACGCTCATTGGGGGACACAGCTCCCACCCTATTAGCCAGTTGGCTCTTGTTTTGTTTAACTTTATATACATTTTACTAATTTGATAAAGGGTGGTGTTTTGGACATGTTGTACCTGTATTAAGGCTGATTTTGTTGTCCTCCTACTGCTTGGCACCAAACTGATTTCCGCCCGCAATAGGGGCGAGGGTGTATACGGCAGAGGAGGAGCTAAACTTTTTCACTTATTGTCAGCTTACTAGCGGCAGAAGCATACACCCACAGTATCTGTCTAACAATGAGCGTCTCGAAGAAAATGATTTTATGGTGAGTTATCACAAAAATCCATGTTTAGTGTTGAGCGATACCTTCCGATATCGTGAAGGATCGGACCGATACCCCAAAAATATCGGGTATCGCCAATTCCGATACCGGAAACCAATGCAAGTCAATGGGACACAAATATCGGAATGAAAATAAACCCTTTCTTTCCTTGCACATCCAGTTCGGGAGGGGGGGGAAGAGTGTGGGCGGAGACTGTGCGTGTCTGTGTGTGCGGGCCTGCCGGGGGTCTTTGTGTCTGTGTGCAGGCATCTTCCGATTGGTCTACAAGTCCCATCGAGCGATGCCTGCTACAATGACAGTGATTGACACATTAGCCAATGATGGGACAGTAGTAGTCCCATCATCCGGCTAATGTGTTTAATGTAAAAAAAACAAAAAAAAACAAACCACAAACACATACATGCATACTACATACAATACATTGATACACTACATACAGTACATATAACAGAGTACATACTCACCATCACTTGTCACTTTGATCCCCGAAGCCAGTGTCATCTGTAAAAAGTATTACAATAGCAAACAATATACTCCCTGATCCGCAGAAATCCACCAGTGTCCCACGTCGATCTCCCGTGGAGAACACCAGCATCAGCTGATGCGACCGCTCTCTAGGGATACAATGACGGGAGGAAGGTATCCTGCCGTGCTGTATTCCTCCGCCACTGTTAAAAAAAAAAAAAAAAAAAAAAAAAAAAAAAAAGTCCTAGTCTCACATTTGGCATTGCTGTGTGAGAAAGTTCCCATGCAGCTTTTGCCATAAAGTGAGACCAGTGAACTTGTCTCCTGTCAGTGTCACTGTTCTATAGGGGAGATCGTCGTGGGACACTCGTGGATTTCTGCGGATCAGGGAGTATATTGGTTGGTTGTTTAATATTTTTTTTACAGATGACACTGACTTCGGGGATGAAAGTGACAAGTGATGGTGAGTATGTACTCTGTTATATGTATTGTATCAATGTATTGTATGTAGTATGTATATTTGTGGGTTGTGTCTTTTTTTTTTTTTTTTTTTTTTTTTTTTCTTCATTCGACACATTAGCCGGATGATGGGACTACTTCTGTCCCATCATTGGCTAATGTGTCAATCACTGTCATTGTAGCAGGCATAGCCCGATGGGACTTGTAGTCCCATCAGACGATGCCCGCACAGACCCCGCCCGCACACAGACACGCAGTCTCCGCCCACACTCCATTATAACGCTTCATGATGACATCATTTCAGCATGCCTAACAGGATGTGCCCACACTTCTTAGGATCCTCAACTGGCTCATTGCATTATGGGAACTTCCGATTCCAGTATTCGATATTGTAAAAATATCGAAACTCAGTATCGGAACTCCGATACCGCGAATATCGGCCGATACTGCGAATATCGGGTATCGGAATGCTCAACACTATCCAAGTTTTAAAAGCAAACGACTGCCCTCAAGAGATCAGAAATGTAGTTTTGGTGTTATCTCTAGGTGGCCTCTGTCTGGGTCCAACCCTTTTTAAAGTACCTCCACCCTATGTGTAGACTTAAGTCACTTACAGAGTCTAAAGTCTTGTTACATTTCATCCCTTACGTTTTTGTCCTGTCGTTCCATGCTCTAGACGTTTGCCAGTTACGATGTCTGCAGCATCCTGTTGGGAACCTCGACCTTGCTGGTTTGGGTTGGTGTCATCCGGTATCTCAGCTTCTTTCAGAAATATAATGTGAGTATTTAATTTCTAAATGGATCCTGAACATTGCATGGTCTTGATCTATACGGCAATAATCCTCAGTCTAGCCGGCTTTCTTGCTGCACGTGGCTTGGTCGGATGGTGCGGTGAGTGCAGGGATAATGGGTGCCTCTAAGTAACCAGTATCCTACAAGAAAATTCCTAATACCTAGTGATCACTCACTCGCCATCAGTAAAGGTTCTGCTTCCTTATGGCAAAATCCTTATTGGTGTTAATGGGATCTGCCTTTTAGATGATAACCTATTACATTTATAGATCACTTTGCCAGCTTCTGGTTGTTTATGACCTGCTTGGCATCACAAAGGTTCCCTTTCTCCTGTAGGTTCTCATTGTGACACTCCGAGTTGCTCTACCTAACGTCATTCGTTTCTGCTGTTGTGCGGCTGTGATTTATCTGGGATATTGCTTCTGTGGTTGGATCGTGCTGGGACCCTATCATGTCAAGGTGAGGAAGTCTTCCCTCCACTCCTTCATCCTTAGTTCTGTCTCCCTCATCCAGTTTGTGGTAACTCTGTGGTTTTTCTGCCAGTTTCGGTCCCTCTCGATGGTGTCGGAGTGTCTCTTCTCCCTTATAAATGGTGACGACATGTTTGTCACCTTCTCGGAGATGCAGAACAGCAGCTACCTCGTGTGGATGTTCAGCCAGCTTTACCTTTATACCTTCATCAGTCTCTTTATCTACATGGTCCTCAGTCTCTTCATTGCCTTGATAACGGGAGCCTACGAGACCATCAAGGTAAATATTTTGGGTAATTGGTGATCATTGTCCATTCTTCCTGATTTTTATTGATTCTTTTTGTGGTCCCCAGTTTCAGAATGCTGGAGAAGAAAATGTATCTTCTCTCCATCAATACATAGCAGAGTGTAAGGACAGCCCCAGCTCGGGGAAATTCCGAAGCATGAGCTCCGCCAACTGTTCTGTGTTCTGTTGCTGCTGCCCACAACAGTGAGTATCGGCCATTAAAGCTTTCTTTAAAGGGAATTTGTCGTCAGAATGGTGTAATACAGATACCCCAGAGATATTAAAACTAACCGCCTGTTCAGAGAACTAATCCTGGGTTAAGCAAAGCAAGAATTGGACTGGTAGCATTGCAATGCTGCCAATGTGATGGTGGTGTGGTAGTTCCAGATCTGTGGGCTTATTTTATGGCAGCCCAACTCCAACATATTGAGGCATGGGATGATCCTAAATGTAGAGGAGCACAGAATCTTCTACTTCAGTCATCTAGGTTATATGAAACATTTGAGGGTCTCTTTTGAGTTCGTTTCCAACGTTCTTGCTTCATCGGCTATGGTGGAAGGTTAGAATTTTAGGGTCTACAGGGATCACTGTTTACCTCACTTTGGGAAACCCCTTGGATTTCTAATCTTTATCAACAAGGTGTTTAGGAAGTTGATCTTTTTAGGGGGCTCTACATACACTTCCATGTTTTGGTAGGTGACTTGATAAAGGAATTTTCTCAACTACAAATTGAGCTTGGGATACCTACCCCCGATTTGTATAAATGCCTTCAGCTGAGGTGTGAATATCCTGGAGGCCATATACCTAAGAATATGATAATACATAGAATCACTATTTCACTGTAGTGGTCTCATCTCAGTACTATACAGTGGGGTTTTTTTTTGTTTTGTTTTTTTTTTTTTTTTTTAAATCTTGTTTTGGCAAAGTATCCATCACATTCCAAAATAAAATGGGAAAGTGTAATGGGCCCTATAGAAGGTCAATGGCAAGAACTCTTGGTGAGGACTGTGCCATTGTTTCTGAGCGACAGCAAGTATACAGAACACATTCGTTCCTATTCAACATAGGATTTGGCTGGAATCCTATTTGCACTACTTGTTAAAAAGCAAAAAAGCTGCAAATTTATTACTCGTGCTGTGCTACTGGCCTAATCGGGAACCTTTCTGGAAAGGGGTGCTGGAAGTGATAAATGGGGGGGGGGGGGGGGGGTTTGTTCAATTCATAGTGTCTGATTACTGATAAATATGGTAAAATGGCTGTGTCCCATATCTTGTGGGATTTGTTTTTCCTTCTTTGTAATTGTTCTTAAAGGGTTATTCCCATCTCAAAGATCCTACCCCAATATGCAGTAGGAATAATAACAAATGGCAAGTACATCCATTTAGAAATGTAGCATAGTTCTTCTGATTTTGCTATGTCTTTCCTCATATTCAGAGCAATGCAGTAACTTGGGTATCCATGGTGACTACCACTGGCAACTAGCTAACTGTCATAACCATGGATACCTAAACTACTGGAATGCCCTGCATATGAGGGGAAAAAGCCATCACAAATCAGGAGAACTAGTCTACACTTCTAATTTAAGGAATTTGCTAGTAATATTCCTCCTACATGTTGGAATAGTATCTTGGAGATGGGAGTACCCTCTTTTAAAATTTGGAAAATCTTCAATAAAAAAAATTCTAATTTAGCTGTTCTGTTGGTTATTATGATTGACTACTTATTAGCCATGCCATAAAGGCTATCTAAGGTTGGGAGTCCTTTCATTTTAGAGGAGACTCTCTGGTTCGCCTAAATATACCAAGTCCTAGAGCAAGGCACGTTGTCTTATAGGAGTCGCCTCCAATTGGTGGCTCTAGAGGCAGCTTTCTTCCTCTTGGAATCTTCTTTCTCTTGTATATTATCCGATCTCTTATGACAATCTTGCTCTCTCATCCTGCTGAACTTTTTCCACACCACGTTACGTGCCCGTCGGCCATACTGCTTGGTTGAGTTCCACATAAGTCAGCTTTACATTTCCTGTTTCTTCTACAGAGCCGAAGGTGATGAAGACCAAGTGATTATTAATTGAAGACAAGCTTTCTCATCCTGTATAAAGATGAAGGATTCCTCCATATTGGCGTTTAGGATTTTAATTCCGTTTTAAGGACTTTCGTTTTAAAGCGACACTCTTGGGTTTCCTTTTTCTTTTTTTTTTTTTTTTTTTTTTTTGTCTCTAAAGACCTTTTTAAATGACTCCTAAGCCTTAGACCACAGCGCCAAAAGACGGAAGCCCTAAGCAAGACAAGGACCTTTGACATTAAGCTAGATCCGTATCACTGGACACTTTATGGAGTGTTTAACATAGCAGAATTATTAGTAAATGTTATAATTTAGAGATTATTTTTGAGGGTCAAGCAACAGAATGTGTATGAATTAGTCGAGGGAAGAACCGGGGAGAGAGGATCAAAAGGCCAAGCGCACAACTGGACACTTTGTATCAATTATCTGCAGCCTGTTGGTTGTGGAGATGTTTTAATTTAATATATATTTTTTTTTTTTTTTTAATGCCACTTTTACCGTATGAGAATAAAGTGTCACCATACACTATTTTGTGTTGTCTTGGCATTTTAATTGGGATATTGGAGGAGATCATGGACCACCAATGATGGGAGAGCTTCTGAGAAACCGAGGGTGCTAAGCATGATTGTGGCCAACGACATGCTGGAGTGTCTGCCATTTCCTGGGAAACTATGGGTTAATCCTCTCCCTATAAAATGTCTAAAACGCTCCTGGTTTTTTTTTTTTTAATGATGTCCAACATGTCTGTTCCAAAGCGTGGCAAATAGTTTGATAAATCTTGATGTCTCCTCTCGTTGACAGTAAAGGTATTTTCAGCGGACTGAAAATCCGCAATGTTTTGGGTGGGATTTGACCCCCGCCGCACGTCAATTGTTTCTGCACTCTTCGCTATGTAAAAGGTGCAATTAGAGCTGAGTAAAAGGATTTGAAGGACCCTGAACCAGGGGCCAAGTCTGGTGCCAGGAATACTGCTTACCTCCTGCCGCAAGCAGATCAGGCTGCTGTGAACCCTTCTTGCTCAACTCTGGGCACATTCTGTGATTTCATCCACTATTTCCACAGTAGACCCCTTTGCAATGTGGTATGGAATTTCCCATTACGGATATTGGGTCCCATGTAGATACACAATTTTACATTCAAACACCTATGTTGGAATGGGATGTGCAAATCTGCACCATCGGCATACAATCGAGACTCCTAAACCTCCGATTCTTAAGTCATGGTGGGCTGCATATTCAGTGCATGATCTTTCTAGGTTGTAAGAAAATGTAAATATTCCTTTCACAGTAGGAATACTCATCATATATTTTATTTATTTTTTTTTTCTTAGCAGAGAACAATGTGATTCTTTTAATCTTTGGGTCAAACAGGATTCATGTCCCAAAGGCATTTTCTTAATTCCAAGAACAGTACAGCATGTCATGACCACAATTGATTTTTTTTTTTTTTTTTTTTTTTTGGTGAGCTCAAAAACAAAAAGCCCTCTGAATCTTATCTCACCAAAAAAACCCTGAAAGTTTGACCCAACTTTTATCACCTAGTCCTACTACTGATGGATACTTCCTACACCCCCCCCCCCCCCCCCCCCCCCAATTCATGGAACAATGCTCTGAAAGGTGTGGTGGCCAGACATTCCCTTCACTTCTATAGCTGATGCAGTAGAAGGCGGAAAAAATGGCCTTCAGCTCGCCCTTGATCTATGGCGATTTGATGGATGAACGCTCTGTAGGACGATCACTCTTGTGCAAGCCAAAGTAGGTCCATCAGGGTCTTCTCCGCCATTATCTTGATAGTATAAAGTCAGCAGGTTGCGTGTCTTGCTCTTTTCCTTGTTCCTTCTAGTCCTTCTCCAGTGACTGCTCTCATGGTATGATGTGTCCAAAGTAGGTAAGTTGTAGCTCAGCGATCCTTACTGAGAGTGACATGCCTGGCTTGATTTATTCCAAAACTTAATGGTTTGTTCTTCTTGCCATCCATGGTATTGATAACGTCCTTCTCCAGCACCACATTTTGAAGGCATTTATTGAAAAAAGGGCTTGGCAATGTTTTATTCTACTGCAGACAGAGCAGTGGGGGGAGGCTCCTGCTGCAGCAATATGGTTTACTTCCATACACGAAGGGAGGAGGTGGGTGAGGCATGGCTGAACTCTTGAGACATCTGAAATATTTTTCTCAGTTTTTAATAGTAAAATTAGGTCAGTAAAAAGACTTATGGCAAGTTCCCATGTGCTGTAAACGCCCTGGATTTTCCACGGCAAAAAAAAATCAGTTGTAAATTTAATTCACAATGCTGGTAATGTAACACACGGGATATTCCACAAGAACCTGCAGTATTCACTCTGCATGGGAACCTGCCAGAAGGAAGGAAATGTAGTAATAGCAGGGCTGTGGAGTCGGAGCTCATTTTGGTGGAGTCGGTATAAAATGGTCCGACTCCTAAAATATATAATAAATTGGGTACAGTAATTCAATGCAGAATGTGCTGAATATTTTTTCATAGGAATTTGGGAAAGTTATGAAATGTCCTATAAATGGCTGTTCTATTCCTGATCTACATTCACACACAGCGTTTTTCCTGCGTTTTTTGAGGATACGTTTTTCAGCTGCAAAGGCAGATCAGCTTTTTAAAAAACCGCATCACTTGAGAGGTTTTTGAGCTCATAGATAATGTTTTCAATAGAGCAGATTTCTAATCTGCTTTTGCTATCTATCCATTTATCCAGATCTGTCTATCCATATCGTATCTGTCGCAAAAAGAATGAAAGCCAGGTAGCACACAGACTAACACTCCTTTTTTTTTTTTTTTTTTTTTTTTTTTTTTTTTTGCACCAGTCAGGTACACCTCATAGCTGCCCAAAAGGACGGCCAGGACAGGCATTGCTCGTCTTCAGTAACATCAACATCAATTGATAGTTGGAATAAATAGACTGCATTCACCACATCTTCTTAAGGTGCAGGCTTTATTTTCAAGTGTAGGGGTGTGCAGTATAAGGTTCTGCAGCAGCTGAGGTGTGCAGTATGAGGTTCTGCCCCCCCCCAGTTTTGATCCTGGCTAAAACCGTTTCTTATAGATATGGCGAACCCTCAGGTAACCCTAAATGAAGGTCAATGGACACAGGTGGCTGAATTGAAGGAATTGCTTAATCACCTATTTACCGTGACTAAAAAATTACAAGCTGAGGATTTAACGCCTGGCATTTTCATACGTGGGTGGAAGAACTTGCTATTTTGCCTGTCCCAAAGAGGAGATTTAATCGCAGATGGCATTTCTGCTTCAATGAAACGGAGAGAGACACAGCTATTGGAAAATAAAATTTTTCTGGCAGCTGTTTATGTGGACCCAAGTCATCGTATATTGCTTGATGATCAACAGCTTACTAAAGGAAAAGAAGCTCTGACTGAGGTAGCAGTTAGGATGAGTGGCCTACAGGAGTACTGCCAGGCGCAAGAGGACTCGGGTCCTGACAGTGCTACTGCTGCCATATCTTCATTCTCATCAGATGAGGAGTTTGACTTTGACAAGTATTTGGATGACATGGAGCAGACAAAGCATTGGCGCAAGGAAAAAGATTTCACTCCGTCTCCTATAGCAAGCAGATTGACCATATTTCAGCAAAATGTTTCACTTGCTCTCAAAAAGAAGGAAATTCAACTGTTCATCAAAACTGACTGACTGTACATGAGGCAATTCCTTTATACCCGGAAATTGTTAGAGATGTTCCCATGTGGTTACGGCTTTGCCTCCAACCCAAGTTAGTGTAGAGAGGTTGTTCTCTGTTCTTAAAATTATTAGGTCAAATTTTGAGGTCATCTATGAAGGAGGATCTGATGGAGGCAATTCTATTTCTTAGAACAAATTCATAGACTGCACAAATGTTAGTATGTTTTTGTTGAAAACTGTTTTTTGCCACTTAGCCCTGTTTCACACTTCCGTTTTTTCAAATCCGTCAAAATCCGTTTTCCGTAAAAAAAACGGATCCGCCATTTTTTGCAGGATCCGTTTTTTTTTGTCCCATAGACTTCCATTACAGTTACCGCGGATCCGTCAAAAAAACGGATCCGTTTTTTTAAAAACGGATCCGTTGGCATCCGTTTCCGTCAAAAAAACGGAATCGGATCCGTTTGGCGGACACAAACGGAAGTGTGAAACAGGCCTTACATAGTTTATTACATAGTGTATATTATATATATATATATATATATATATATATATATATATATATGTGTGTGTGAATATATATATATTCACTATGTAATATCGATTACATATTTACAATGTATTAGTTTTTTGTGTTCTAAAGTTGTATTCCAATAAATATATATTATGTTCTATCTAAATGTCTTGATTATTGTATCATAAAAATGATTAAATGTCTGATGTTCACATTGTACTACAATAAATTTTTCACTTGAATATAAGCAATATATGTTGGGGTCGGTGGAAGGGAAATTGAGGAGTCGGAGTCGCAGGTTTGGCTTACCGACTCCACAGCCCTGAGTAATAGTTCAGATTTTCTGGTTTAGTGTTTCCTTTCATGAGTTGTATATAATGTAATGGTCACAGTGGTACCTTGTGCACGTTGCCATGAATTTCTGATAATGGGTGAAACACAGGTAGCGTGTATCTCGGATCAACGCTACTATTTGCCTGACGATGAGGGCCATAATGGCAATCCAATTGCGAATCTTCTTGAACCCACCTGTGAATTTTTTTTTTTTTTTTTTTTCCAGTTTTTGCTCCCCCCTCTTTCCAGAACCATAACTTTTTTTATATAGACGTACAAAGGTGCCTTTCTTTTTTTTTTTTTTTTTTTTTTTTTTTTTTTAGTAGAAAAATCTAAAGTTCCTAAGATTAAAAAAAAAATTATTCTGACTTAATGATTCTTCTCATTTTGCTGTTTACTGATTGGATTAATTTACTTTATATCTTGATCGTACGTTTGGGTGTAGCAATACCAATTTTTTTTTTTTAAATTAATAAAGTTTTTTTTTTTTTTTTATTTGAGTTAAAAAAAAAAAAAAAAAAAGCTTGAAGCTGTGATCATCTGATCGCCTATTCTACAGGCCTGCTATGTGTAGCATAAATCATCTCCTATGAACGCCGGCCTAAAGGGCACCCCCCCCTCCCACCATGCTCATGACAACCTATCGGCGCCCTGTGATCACGTGACGGGGGGCTCGCTTACAAAGATTACTTAGAAAATGCTCCTGTACAAGTCTATGGGTAAACCAGTGTGCGGTTGATGTCTTGTTCTTTTTGAGCATTTTTATCTGCTCCCAGGCTTCAAAAACTGCCTGATGCTATAAAGTGAAATTTTCAGTACTATTAATCAGATCGTGATGCACTCTGCTCCAAACTGGGCAATGTCAAATCAAAATGCTTAAATAAAAAAACAACCCTGAAAGCTTCAACACTACTTTAGGCCTCATTCACACGTTTAACATATACATGAGAAAAAAGTTACTAGTGTCATCAATGTTTTGGATCAGTGTACGGTCAAAGGATCGGTTTTTGACATCAAGATGTTTTTCATGGATGGATAAATAAATGACAAGGCTTCACCTGTACTTGATGCTTGGCCCTGATTACTCAAAAAGTATAAACCAGAATTCTGGCATAAAAAGCTTTGAAAATTCACACATTTTGTTGCTGAAATTTGTGCTGCCGGTACACATACCGTAAAGGCGTTTTTGTGGAATCCACAGTGTGGATCCTCTGCCATCTAGTGGCAGCTTCAGGTTCTGCTTTAGGTTTGGCTTGTTGGGGGGGATTTGGAGCGCTGTGCTTTGCACTTGAATTTAAAAATTCACTTTTAGGCTAGGTGCACACGCTGCGGATTCACCAGTGGATTTTTCCGTGCGGATCTGCAGGTAAATTGACCTGCGGATTGGCCAGCCGGTTTCCCCTGCGGTTTGATACCTGGACAATGGAATAGGTGGCAAACTGCAGAGGAATCCGCAGAAAGAATTTTCCGCAGTGTAAAAACCGCAGCATGTGCACAGCGGATTGTAAATCCCATAGACTTAGGCTATGTGCACACGTAGTTTGGAGAGCTGTGGATTTGTAAAAATCCACAGGTCAAAAGTCCTGCGGATTAGCCTGCGGTTTCACACCTCACAACGGAGAAGGTGTGAAACCGCAGTGGATTGTAACCCGTAGAAAATCCGCAGCATGTGCACTGCGTTTTTGTTTTGACCATTGAAAACAATGGTACTGTGCAACGCAGCAGAAACTGCTGCGGACCCGCAGGGCCAGAAATGCGGATCCACATAGCCTTACATGGTACTGTACACTGTCTGCAGAACTGCTGCGGATCCGCAGAGGCCAGAAATGCGGATCCACATAGCCTTACATGGTACTGTACACTGTCTGCAGAACTGCTGCGGATCCGCAGGGCCAGAAATGCGGATCCACATAGCCTTACATGGTACTGTACACTGTCTGCAGAACTGCTGCGGATCTGCAGGGCCAGAAATGCGGATCCACATAGCCTTACATGGTACTGTACACTGTCTGCAGAACTGCTGCGGATCCGCAGGGCCAGAAATGCGGATCCACATAGCCTTACATGGTACTGTACACTGTCTGCAGAACTGCTGCGGATCCGCAGGGCCAGAAATGCGGATCCACATAGCCTTACATGGTACTGTACACTGTCTGCAGAACTGCTGCGGATCCGCAGAGGCCGAATCCACAGCATGTGCACATAGCCTAAAGGTTGTTTAGGTTTTGATTCACGCCAAATAAGAATTTCTGTTGTATAAATGTAGGACTAACACTTTGGAAAATTTCCAAAGGCTGCCATTCGGCTTCAATGTACATCAGTGGAATGCTCGTCGGCCGCCCGCTTTTCCTTTCGACACCTCCATTATGCCTGGACTCTTGTCAGGCCGGGCATGGCTGTGGTTGCAATGAGGAGTGCAGTAAGCCGCTGTCAGACACCTCTGGTGATGGGTTGCCTCCCCTGACGATAAGATAATCGCCCTGTCTGATCCGTTCATTCCGTCATCTGATGAGGAAGAGTCGGATGTTGACATTAAAATCCGACCCACTCAGAGGCTCGCCGAAGCGTACACTGTAGTGCAGTCTATCATGGATACCGGTTAGTGACGGGGAACCGATTAGGCCTCTTTCACACTTCAGTTTTTTGCATCAGTTATAATCCGACAAAAAGTCAGACAAGCGGATCCGTTGTCAACTGATGTGAACGGATGGCACAGGATCCGTTTTTAGATGGATCCTGAAAATGAGGAAATTTAAAGGAATCGCTGGCCGGGAAAAAAAGAGAGAGAGAGAGAGAACAGAATTTGGGGTTAATTCAGTGTCTGGAGGATCCGCCAGAGAAAAAAACGTTGCAAGCTCCGTTTGGAAATCTTTGAGGATGTTGACGGACAGTAACTTTGCGGCGGATCCTCAAAAAAACGGACGGCAATCAGTCAGGATCCGCCAATAATGAAAGTCAATGGGGAAAAAAACGGATCCGCAAAGAAAAATGGCGGATCCGTTTTTTTTTTCAAAATTGGCGTATCTTGACTGTCAAAAACGGAAGTGTGAAAGAGGCCTTAAACCCCGTTCTTGGCAGGCTCTAACATGGTATTTGTCAGACCTGGAGGTCATGGTTTGGTGTCAGGCTGCCATGGCAACCTGCAATTGTGTTGTGTGGTTGACAAGGGTAGCTTTCTCCCTCGGTCAAATTCCTGACATATGGGTGGTCTCCTGCGATCCTCTACATTGCAGCAAGAGGCCCACCTGTACATAGTAGCCGGCCACCCCGGAAGTGGCCATTATTGCTGATAAATGTATGATCGCTGAGTGCTCCATGGGTTCTTCAGCCCCTGTGAGACCACCACTCCATTTATTCCTTGGAGGATGATGCAGATACATGTGCATGTATAGTACTGCCCCATTATCCACACCATGCTTTGGTTAGTGAGGCTCCAGGAGAAAAAGATGTAGATGCCGTGGTCTATAAAGCTGCCATATGGACGGTATACTATGTAGAATTCTATAAAGGCGTAATAAAAAGCTGTACTAAATTTTCTTTAATCTGGCATTTAATAATCAAGATAAAATGGTGAGATACTGTAATCACAGTCCCATTGATCCTTCAGGAATTTCAAAATACTGTATGTCTCTTTAAGAAGATGCCGTCAGCTTTTTATCGTGTGTATCCGTAGTAGGATATACCCCAGCGTGCAATATTACACGGGGCCGCGACCAAAATAAACCTGTCCCAGTAGGCGCAGTGGTATGTGGAGTAAAGGGCACAACGTTCTCTAGATCACCCTAGTAAACACCGCACAACGTACCGTATGTCCTATGGGGATCCGTTTGTACTAGGATTACAGTATATGGTATATATTACTATAGCAGAGAGGGCTGAATTAACCCCTTCACCCCCAGGCGATTTTTATTTATTTTTTTTTAAACTAACCGGCCATTCTGATTCCCCAGGTGAGTACGAGTTTGCAGATACCAAACATATGCGCTTTTTCGTTTTAGGCTGGTTTCACACATCCTGATATTTCCGGTATCGGAGATATGTATCCATGTGTCAATTTGTCACACTTGTGTGGCATCCGTGTGCTATCCGTGTATTGAAACCATGTGTTTCAATGTTAACCCTATGACTTTCAAAACAATCCTTGTGCGGTACGTATTTGCACGGACCGATTGACAAGTATGGATCCGTGGTGTCGCTCAAAAACGGACATGTCGGCGTGTTTTGCACACGTACACACGGTCCCTGGAAACACACTGACATGTGCACAGAACCATTCATTTGAATGAGTCTACATGTGTCAGTGTCTCCTGTATGTGAGAAAGCTGTCACCACACTTACCGGAGACACTGACGTGTGAAACCGGCCTCAAGTAGTGAAAAAAAAATTCCGAAATTTGTATGAAATTTTTTTTTCTACATTTCTTGCTATTTTCCGAGACCTGTAGCAGTTCTATTTTTCGGGATCTGGAGTGGAGTGAGGGCTTATTTCTTGCGCCCTGAAGTGACGTTTTTATTGATACCAGTTTGGGGTAGATACGATGGTTTGATCACTTTTTATTGCAGTGGTTTATTGGCAACCAAAAAAAAAAACACCGTTATTTTGGAATTTTATTTTTTCTCTCTGCCATTTACCGATCAGACTAATTTAACTTTATATTTTGATGTATCGGACATTTCTGAACACAGCGATGCCAAATGTGTGTTTTTTGTATTTTATTTTTAATGGGACAAAAGGGTGGTGGTTTGAACTTTTTTTTTTTTCTTGTAACTGGAATTTATTTGCTTCCTTAATTTAGTAGTCCCCTTAGGGGACCTGAAGCGGTGATCATCCAAGCACCTGTGCTATACATAACCTACAAGAGACAAAATGAGCAAAAACCCTGCTGTAACGAAGTAAAAAGCAAAAGTGCATTTAAATAACACAGAGTTTTTTGTAATACTGTTTTTGATCAAAAATGGCATAAAAGCCGTCCCACCGTCGACAAGGTGACTCTGATCGGGGCGGTCCTACACGGTCTAATATTAAAAACCTTACCGTGTGTCAAAGTTGACCTCAGTGTGTGAATTAGGGCAGACAAAAGGACCGGGTCCCAACCAGTGGACACCAGTCTGGGGAAGCCTTTAAATACAATTTCCAGCTCAGGAGAGGGAGGCCACACCCCGGCTTGCACAGAATGCAAAAATACAAGGTAAAAACACAAAAATTAAGCTTGGTTTGAGTTGGTATACATGCAGCACATAAATGCATGTTTGTTTTTTTTCTTTGTATTTTTGCATTTTGTGCAAGCTGGGGTGTGGCCTCCCTCTCCTGAGCTGGAAATTGTATTTAAAGTCTTCCCCAGACTTGTGTCCACTGGTTGGGACCCGGTCCTTTTGTCTGCCCTTATTCACACACTGAGGTCAACTTTGACACATGGTAAGGTTTTTAATATTAGACCGTGTAGGACCGCCCCGATCAGTCACCTTGTCGACGGTGGGACGGCTTTTATGCCATTTTTGATCAAAAACAGTATTACAAAAAACTCTGTGTTATTTAAATGCACTTTTGCTTTTTACTTAGTTACAGCAGGGTTTCTGCTCATTTTGTCCCTTGTAGGTTTTGTATGCTTTATGGCCAATGTGAATATGCGTTTGTGCCGCATGTATACCAACTTAAACCAAGCTCAATTTTTGTGTTTTTTCTTTGTATTTTTGCCTGTGCTATACATGAATATGAATGCCAGTCTAGGAGCATCGTGATGACAGGCAGTAGGGATCTTCTTGGGACCCCTGCGGTTATAACAATCCATCGGCGCCGCACGATCATGTGACGGGCTCCGGTAGGCGGGGTTTGTGACGCGCTTCCGGCCGTCACGTGTTATATACCCATCAGCCCCTTGTGATATGAGCTCAGGAGGCCTGATGAAGGCGTCCACAGCTGCCGCCTTTGTCTTTATGTGAAGTCCAGTCCTTGGATGGGCCTTTTAGGAAAACGTCATTTTTAACTATTGCATTGCAGTATATAAAACAGCGATCAAACGATTGCATGTCTTCTAAGACTTTTTGTAAAAATATGAAAATAATTTTAAAAAAAATGGACTCTCCCCCTTTAACACCTATTAATAAGAAATAAGAAAAGGCAAATTTAACATCGCCACATCAATAAATATCCGATCTATCAAAATATAAAAAGAATTACACCAAATGGTAAATGCTGTAATGCGAGAAAAAAAATGAAGCTCAATTTAATTTTTACAGGGTGTCCTCCCCTCTATAACAAATTGCAAAAAAAAAATTTTATCTTCCCGAAAGTAGAATTAAAAAAACATCAGCTTATGGTGCCTAAAGAACTAACCCTTAAACAGATTATTAAAAGAAAAAAAAATAGCAAAAATTGAAAATGTTCTGTTCCCCCTAAGGGGTTAATGAATGAGATTCTGCTGCTGTGCCTGTTGACAAGTGTTGGCACGTGGCCGCCCCATATATAGAGATCCTGGGTGGGGTATACGGCACGGTGTCATTGCGCCACCCAATTATAGCCCAGATCCGGCCCAGCAATGGCCATGATGTCACTAATAGTAGCTGAGACTTCATAAGAAAGTCGAAAGAAGGTCGACCAAGTGAGGAAAGAGGTGAAAAGTGTCATTATCTAAGGGGGGTGTAATGGCCTGCCGGAGTCTGCGCTTCTATAGAATATGCCATTTATATAGTGCGATTAGTAAAAGCTGAAAATAATCCATTGTTTCGCTCGCTGCATCCGCTTTCACCTTCACGCTGGTTTACGGGTAGATTTATACCGCTATTATAATAACAGTAGATTATATAGGATGTCGTAAATCTGGCCAGGTGTGAACGTGACCTTAGATTTGTATTTTTTTTTTTTTTTATAAATAATGCCGCATTAAAGGAAAATTGTCAATTCCGTTTAGTAGATGTATAATCGCCTAAACCGAGCAGAAATACGTCCATATTGTGATGGGTAAAATGACGCACAGTCTACGTCATGGTCTGAGTTTTCATACTGTGGCTAAGTGGCCACATTGCAGACTTTCTCTGCGGACTTTCTGCAGATCTATGACCAGTCCATCACCGGCTTGGAAAGAAGAGCGTCTCATTCCTAGGAGGGCTCCACAGGATTATCAGGATTCGAAAATGGGAGAGATTTCCTCACAAGAATGCAAGAATCTGCACCACATATCTGTGGGAATTCTGCCATGTCTGAATGGGATCTAAGAATTGCTAAATTCATACCTTCCCACTTTTAAAGAGAGGAATGAGGAATATATATAGCAGCAGACACAGCACCCATATAGCAGCGCCCGCGCAGCAGCAGGCACAGCGCCCGTATAGCAGCGCCCGCGCAGCAGCAGGCACAGCGCCCGTATAGCAGCGCCCGCGCAGCAGCAGGCACAGCGCCCGTATAGCAGCGCCCGCGCAGCAGCAGGAACAGCGCCCGTATAGCAGCGCCCACGCAGCAGCAGGCACAGCGCCCGTATAGCAGCGCCCGCGCAGCAGCAGGCACAGCGCCCGTATAGCAGCGCCCGCGCAGCAGCAGGCACAGCGCCCGTATAGCAGCGCCCTCGCAGCAACACGCACAGCGCCCGTATAGCAGCGCCCGCGCAGCAGCACGCACAGCACCCGTATAGCAGCGCCCGTGCAGCAGCAGGCACAGCACCCGTATAGCAGCGCCCGCGCAGCAGCACGCACAGCACCCGTATAGCAGTGCCCGCGCAGCAGCACGCACAGCACCCGTATAGCAGCGCCCGTGCAGCAGCAGGCACAGCACCCTTCCATTTTGTGCTTCCACATAGAAAAAGTTCTCCTAGAGAAGCTCTTTACTGTTCCCTCATGCTACAATACCTTTTCATGAACTTTATTTGGTATGAAGCTGTCCCGTGTAGGTTTCATGCACTCACCTTGCCCTTCCACAGATTAGGATGCCCTTGAAGATACCTTCCTACACACTATGATGCCCCCACCGGGCATTCCACTAACATATGATCCACAGTGCCGATACAAAAAGGACGATGCCCCCACTGTTCCTTTCCCCCACAAGCATTATGATGCAGGACCACGTCTCATGTCCTGCATACTGGGTGTAATTCTCAGTATCTGTATTATTCTGTATGTATACACTGCACAGTACCACTTCTTCTGTCCTGTATATATACACTGCACAGTACCACTCCTCCTGTCCTGTATATATACACACTGCACAGTACCACTCCTCCTGTCCTGTGTATATATACACTGCACAGTACCACTTCTTCTGTCCTGTATATATACACTGCACAGTACCACTCCTCCTGTCCTGTATATATACACTGCACAGTACCACTCCTCCTGTCATGTATATATACACTGCACAGTACCACTCCTCCTGTCCTGTATATATACACTGCGCAGTACCACTCCTCCTGTCCTGTATATATATACACTGCACAGTACCACTTCTTCTGTCCTGTATATATACACTGCACAGTACCACTCCTCCTGTCCTGTATATATACACTGCACAGTACCACTCCTCCTGTCCTGTATATATACACTGCACAGTACCACTCCTCCTGTCCTGTGTATATATACACTGCACAGTACCACTTCTTCTGTCCTGTATATATACACTGCACAGTACCACTCCTCCTGTCCTGTATATATACACTGCACAGTACCACTCCTCCTGTCCTGTATATATACACTGCGCAGTACCACTCCTCCTGTCCTGTATATATACACTGCGCAGTACCACTCCTCCTGTCCTGTATATATACACTGCGCAGTACCACTCCTCCTGTCCTGTATATATATACACTGCACAGTACCACTTCTTCTGTCCTGTATATATACACTGCACAGTACCACTCCTCCTGTCCTGTATATATACACTGCACAGTACCACTCCTCCTGTCCTGTATATACACACTGCACAGTACCACTCCTCCTGTCCTGTGTATATATACACTGCACAGTACCACTTCTTCTGTCCTGTATATATACACTGCACAGTACCACTCCTCCTGTCCTGTATATATACACTGCACAGTACCACTCCTCCTGTCCTGTATATATACACTGCGCAGTACCACTCCTCCTGTCCTGTATATATACACACTGCACAGTACCACTTCTTCTGTCCTGTATATATACACTGCACAGTACCACTCCTCCTGTCCTGTATATATACACACTGCACAGTACCACTCCTCCTGTCCTGTATATATATACACTGCACAGTACCACTTCTTCTGTCCTGTATATATACACTGCACAGTACCACTCCTCCTGTCCTGTATATATACACTGCACAGTACCACTCCTCCTGTCATGTATATATACACTGCACAGTACCACTCCTCCTGTCCTGTATATATACACTGCGCAGTACCACTCCTCCTGTCCTGTATATATACACACTGCACAGTACCACTTCTTCTGTCCTGTATATATACACTGCACAGTACCACTCCTCCTGTCCTGTATATATACACTGCACAGTACCACTCCTCCTGTCCTGTATATATACACTGCACAGTACCACTCCTCCTGTCCTGAATATATACACTGCACAGTACCACTCCTCCTGTCCTGTATATATACACTGCACAGTACCACTCCTCCTGTCCTGTATATATACACCGCACAGTACCACTCCTGTCCTGTATATATACACTGCACAGTACCACTCCTGTCCTGTATATATACACTGCACAGTACCACTCCTGTCCTGTATATATACACTGCACAGTACCACTTCTCCTGTCTTGTATATATACACTGCACAGTACCACTCCTCCTGTCCTGAATATACACACTGCACAGTACCACTCCTCCTGTCCTGTATATATACACTGCACAGTACCACTCCTCCTGTCCTGTATATATACACTGCACAGTACCACTCCTCCTGTCCTGTATATATACACACTGCACAGTACCACTTCTCCTGTCCTGTATATATACACTGCACAGTACCACTCCTCCTGTCCATTATATATACACTGCACGGTACCACTTCCCCTGTCCTGTATATATACACTGCACAGTACCACTCCTCCTGTCCTGTATATATACACTGCACAGTACAACTTCTTCTGTCCTGTATATATACACACTGCACAGTACTACTTCTGTCCTGTATATATACACTGCACAGTACCACTCCTCCTGTCCTGTATATATACACTGCACAGTACCACTACTCCTGTCCTGAATATACACACTGCACAGTACCACTCCTCCTGTCCTGTATATATACACACTGCACAGTACCACTCCTCCTGTCCTGTATATATACACACTGCACAGTACCACTTCTCCTGTCCTGTATATATACACTGCACAGTACCACTCCTCCTGTCCTTTATATATACACTGCACGGTACCACTTCCCCTGTCCTGTATATATACACTGCACAGTACCACTCCTCCTGTCCTGTATATATACACTGCACAGTACCACTTCTTCTGTCCTGTATATATACACTGCACAGTACCACTTCTTCTGTCCTGTATATATACACTGCACAGTACCACTCCTCCTGTCCTGTATATATACACTGCACAGTACCACTCCTCCTGTCCTGTATATATACACTGCACAGTACCACTCCTCCTGTCCTGAATATACACACTGCACAGTACCACTCCTCCTGTCCTGTATATATACACTGCACAGTACCACTCCTCCTGTCCTGTATATATACACACTGCACAGTACCACTCCTCCTGTCCTGTATATATACACACTGCACAGTACCACTCCTCCTGTCCTGTATATATACACACTGCACAGTACCACTCCTCCTGTCCTGTATATACACACTGCACAGTACCACTCCTCCTGTCCTGTATATATACGCACTGCACAGTACCACTCCTCATGTCCTGTATATACACACTGCACAGTACCACTCCTCCTGTCCTGTGTATACACACTGCACAGTACCACTCCTCCTGTCCTGTATATATACACACTGCACAGTACCACTCCTCCTGTCCTGTATATATACGAACTGCACAGTACCACTCCTGTCCTGTGTATATATATACACACTGCACAGTACCACTCCTCCTGTCCTGTATATATACACTGCACAGTACCACTTCCCCTGTTCTGTATATATACACTGCACAGTACCACTCCTCCTGTCCTGTATATATACACTGCACAGTACCACTTCTTCTGTCCTGTATATATACACTGCACAGTACCACTTCTTCTGTCCTGTATATATATATACACTGCACAGTACCACTCCTCCTTTCCTGTATATATACACTGCACAGTACCACTCCTCCTGTCCTGTAAATACACACTGCACAGTACCACTCCTCCTGTCCTGTATATATACATTGCACAGTACCACTCCTCCTGTCCTGTATACTGGGTGTAATTCTCAGTATCTATATTATTCTGTGTATATATATACTGCACAGTACCACTCCTCCTGTCCTGTATATATACACTGCACAGTACCACTCCTCCTGTCCTGTATATATACATTGCACAGTACCACTCCTCCTGTCCTGTATACTGGGTGTAATTCTCAGTATCTATATTATTCTGTGTATATATATACTGCACAGTACCACTTCTCCTGCCCTGTATATATACACTGCACAGTACCACTCATCCTGTCCTGTATATATATATACTGCACAGTACCACTTCTCCTGTCCTGTATATATACACTGCACAGTACCACTCCTCCTGTCCTGTATATATTCACTGCAGAGTACCACTTCTCCTGTCCTGTATATATACACTGCACAGTACCACTTCTCATGTCCTGTATATATTCACTGCACAGTACAACTTCTCCTGTCCTGTATATATACTACTGCACAGTACCACACCACCCCTCCTGTATATATACACTGCACAGTACCACTTCTGTCCTGTATACAAACACTGCACAGTACAACTTATGTCCTGTGTATATACACTACACAGTACCACTTCTCCTGTCCTGTATACTGGGTGTAATTCTCAGTATCTGTATTATTCTGTATATATACACACTGCACAGTACCACTTCTCCTGTCCTGTATACTGGGTGTAATTCTCAGTATCTGTATTATTCTGTATATATACACTGCACAGTACCACTTCTCCTGTCCTGTGTACTGGGTGTAATTCTCAGTATCTGTATTATTCTGTATATATTCACTGCACAGTACCACTTCTCCTGTCCTGTATATATACACTGCACAGTACCACTTCTCCTGTCCTGTATACTGGGTGTAATTCTCAGTATCTGTATTATTCTGTATATATGCATTGCACAGTACCACTTCTCTTGTCCTGTATATATACACACTGCACAGTACCACTTCTCCTGTCCTGTATACTGGGTGTAATTCTCAGTATTATTCTGTATATATGCATTGCACAGTACCACTTCGCTTGTCCTGTATACTGGGTGTAATTCTCAGCATCTGTATTATTATGTATATATACATTGCACAGTACCACTGCTCCTGTCCTGTATATATACACTGCACAGTACCACTTCTCCTGTCCTGTATACTGGGTGTAATTCTCAGTATCTGTATTATTTTGTATATATACATTGCACAGTACCACTGCTCCTGTCCTGTATATATACACTGCACAGTACCACTCCTCCTGTCCTGTATATATTCACACTGCACAGTACCACTACTGTCTTGTATATATACACTGCACAGTACCGCTCCTCCTGTCCTGTATACTGGGTGTAATTCTCAGTATCTGTATTATTCTGTATATATAAACTGCACAGTACCACTTATCCTGTCCTGTATATATACACTGCACAGTACCACTCCTTCTGTCCTGTATATATACACTGCACAGTACCACTCCTTCTGTCCTGTATATACACACCGCACAGTACCACTTCTCCTGTCCTGTGTACTGGGTGTAATTCTCAGTATCTGTATTATGCTGTATATATATACATTGCACAGTACCACTTCTCTTTTCTTGTATACTGGTATAATTCTCAGAATCTGTATTCTGTATGTACACTGCACAGTACCACTTCTGTCCTGTATATATACACTGCACAGTACCACTTCTTATGTCCTGTATATATACACTGCACAGTACCACTCATGTCCTGTATATATACACTGAACAGTACCACTTCTCCTGTCCTGTATATATACACTGCACAGTACCACTCCTTCTGTCCTGTATATATACACTGCACAGTACCACTTCTCCTGTCCTGTGTACTGGGTGTAATTCTCAGTATCTGTATTATTCTGTATATATACATTGCACAGTACCACTTCTCTTTTCTTGTATACTGGTATAATTCTCAGAATCTGTATTCTGTATGTACACTGCACAGTACCACTTCTCCTGTCCTGTATATATACACTGCACAGTACCACTTCTCCTGTCCTGTATATATACACTGCACAGTACCACTTCTTCTGTCCTGTATATATACACTGCACAGTACCACTTCTACTGTCCTGTGTACTGGGTGTAATTCTCAGTATCTGTATTATTCTGTGTATATACATTGCACAGTACCACTTCTCCTGTCCTGTATATATACACTGCACAGTACCACTTCTTATGTCCTGTATATATACACTGCACAGTACCACTTCTCCTGTCCTGTGTACTGGGTGTAATTCTCAGTATCTGTATTATTCTGTGTATATACATTGCACAGTACCACTTCTCCTGTCCTGTATATATACACTGCACAGTACCACTTCTTATGTCCTGTATATATACACTGCACAGTACCACTTCTCCTGTCCTGTGTACTGGGTGTAATTCTCAGTATCTGTATTATTCTGTATATATTGCACAGTACCACTTCTCTTTTCTTGTATACTGGTATAATTCTCAGAATCTGTATTCTGTATGTACACTGCACAGTACCACTTCTCCTGTCTTGTATATATACACTACACAGTACCACTTCTCCTGTCCTGTATATATACACTGCACAGTACCACTTCTCCTGTCCTGTATACTGGGTGTAATTCTCAGTATCTGTATTATTCTGTATATATGCATTGCACAGTACCACTTCTCTTGTCCTGTATATATACACACTGCACAGTACCACTTCTCCTGTCCTGTATACTGGGTGTAATTCTCAGTATCTGTATTATTCTATACACACTGCACAGTACCACTTCTCCTGTCCTGTATACTGGGTGTAATTCTCAGTATCTGTGTTATTCTGTATATATGCATTGCACAGTACAACTTCTCTTGTCCTGTATATACACACACTGCACAGTACCACTTCTCTTGTCCTGTATACTGGGTGTAATTCTCAGTATCTGTATTATTATGTATATATACATTGCACAGTACCACTGCTCCTGTCCTGTATATATACACTGCACAGTACCATTTCTCCTGTCCTGTATACTGGGTGTAATTCTCAGTATCTGTATTATTTTGTATATATACATTGCACAGTACCACTTCTCCTGTCCTGTATATATACACTGCACAGTACCACTCCTCCTGTCCTGTATATATACACACTGCACAGTACCACTCCTGTCCTGTATATATACACTGCACAGTACCGCTCCTCCTGTCCTGTATACTGGGTGTAATTCTCAGTATCTGTATTATTCTGTATATATAAACTGCACAGTACCACTTCTCCTGTCCTGTATATATACACTGCACAGTACCACTCCTTCTGTCCTGTATATATACACACCACACAGTACCACTTCTCCTGTCCTGTGTACTGGGTGTAATTCTCAGTAGCTGTATTATTCTGTATATATACATTGCACAGTACCACTTCTCTTTTCTTGTATACTGGTATAATTCTCAGAATCTGTATTCTGTATGTACACTGCACAGTACCACTTCTCCTGTATATATACACTGCACAGTACCACTTCTTATGTCCTGTATATATACACTGCACAGTACCACTCCTGTCCTGTATATATACACTGCACAGTACCACTTCTCATGTCCTGTATATATACACTGCACAGTACCACTCCTTCTGTCCTGTATATATACACTGCACAGTACCACTCCTTCTGTCCTGTATATATACACTGCACAGTACCACTTCTCCTGTCCTGTATATATACACTGCACAGTACCACTTCTTCTGTCCTGTATATATACACTGCACAGTACCACTTCTCCTGTCCTGTGTACTGGGTGTAATTCTCAGTATCTGTATTATTCTGTGTATATACATTGCACAGTACCACTTCTCCTGTCCTGTATATATACACTGCACAGTACCACTTCTTATGTCCTGTATATATACACTGCACAGTACCACTTCTCCTGTCCTGTGTACTGGGTGTAATTCTCAGTATCTGTATTATTCTGTATATATTGCACAGTACCACTTCTCCTGTCCTGTGTACTGGGTGTAATTCTCAGTATCTGTATTATTCTGTATATATTGCACAGTACCACTTCTCTTTTCTTGTATACTGGTATAATTCTCAGAATCTGTATTCTGTATGTACACTGCACAGTACCACTTCTCCTGTCTTGTATATATACACTACACAGTACCACTTCTCCTGTCTTGTGTATATATACACTGCACAGTACCACTTATCCTGTCCTGTATATATACACTGCACAGTACCACTTCTTATGTCCTGTATGTTATGTAAATGTATGTATATATTGAAATTACAGCACCAAGAAGGAAAGTTCACAAAATTACATAAATCACAGGATGGATAAGACATTTTAATGATATGCAAATGATGAAAAAAGGGAACAAAATTGGCTGCTATCAATGAGATTATTAACCTCTTCAGCCTCCTTTTTTCACCTTCATGCCCAGGCCACATTTTACAATTCTGACCGCTGTCCCTTTATGAGGTAATAACTCTGGAACGCTTCCATGGATCCCGGTGATTCTGACATTGTTTTTTTTGTGAGATATTGTACTTCATGGTAGTTGTAAAATTCGTTTAATAATTTGCGTTTATTTGTGAAAATATCGGAAATTTGGCGAACATGTAGAAAATTTCAACTTTTTCAAACTTTGAATTGTAATGGCCTTAAACCAGAGACTTATGTCAAACAAAATAGATAAATAACATTTCTCACATGTCTAGTTTAGAGCAGCACAATTTTTTTTTATTAGTTTAGAAGGGTGCACAGTTATCAGCAATTTCTCATTTTTTCCATCAAAATTTTCAAAACCATTTTTTTAGGGACCACCTCACATTTGAAGCGACTTTGAGGGACCTATATGACAGAAAGTACCCAAAAGTGACACCATACTCCATATGTGGGGGAAAACTACTGTTTGTGCCCATGGCATGGCTTGGAAGGGAAGGAGCTCTGGACTGGAAACGAGAGAGGATGTCATGTCACGTTTGTAGAGCCCAGCTGTGCCTAAACAGTGGAGATACCCCACAAGTGACATCATTTTGGAAACTAGGCCCCTCAAGGAATTTATCTAGATATGTGCTGAGAACCTTTCAATCCCCAGATGCTTCACAGAAGGTTATAACGTTGAGCCGTGAGCATAAAACAATCCAATTTTTCCCACAAAAATATTTTTAGTCCCAAATGTTTTATTTTCACAAGGATAGCAGGAGAAAATAGATCCCCAATTTTTTTTTATCCAATTTCTCCTGAGTACACTGATGCCCCAAATGTGGTCAAAAACTACTTTTGAGGCCCAGGGCTAAGCTTAGAACGTAAGAAGTGCCATATTGGAGTTTAGATTTTGGTGGAATGGTTTGAGGGTGCCATGTCACATTGGCAGAGCTCCTGAAGTTCCAGAACAGCAGAAACTCCCTATAAGTGACCACATTTTACAAACCGCACCCCCCAATGAATTAATATATGGGTGCAGTGAGCATGTTGACACCACATGTGCCTCACAAAATTTTATTCCATTAGGTGGCGAAGAAAGAATTACATTTTTACCACTAAAATGATTTAGCCCCAAGTTAATTTTTACAAGGGCTAGTAGCAAAAAATGGACCTCATAGTTTGGTGTGCATTTTCTCCTGAGTGTACCAATACCCTACATGTATTTGGGAACTTCTTTTCAGGCACAGTGTAAAGCTCAGAAGGGAAGTAGCATCATAATATATAGTGGAGATTTTACTGTTTTGGTTTGCGGGTGCCATGACCCCTGGAAGAGCCCATGAGGTAGCAGACCCCCATAAGTGACCCCAATTTACAAACTATACCTCTCTATAAATTTATATAGGTGTGCACTGATTAACCCCTTCCTGACATCAGACGTACTATCCCGTCCATGGGACCTGGGCCCCTATGCCCATGGACGGGATAGTACGTCTAGCGCGATCAGCGGCGCCCACGTGGTGAGCGCCGCTGATCGCGGCCGGGTGTCAGCTGATTATCACAGCTGACACCCGGCACTATGTGTCAGGGGCGGTCACGGACCGCCCCCGACACGTTAACCCCTTGCACACCGCGATAAAACATGATCGCGGTGTACCGGGAGTTAAAGGGAAGCATCGGCAGGGAGGGGGCTCCCTCCGTGCTTTCCTGAGCCCCCCACGGCAGCGCAATGTGCAGCGCTGCTGCGGGGGACTCCTTTCCTCCAGGCCCCCGGATCCAAGATGGCGACGGGGGCCTTCGGGGGCCTGGGGAAGCTGGCTTCCTCAGTGCCTGCAAAGCGCAGGCATGAGGAAGCCTTGTGCACTGCCTGTGACAGATTGCTGATCTGTCACAGTGATCTGTGATGTGACAGATCAGCGATCTGTCACAGGACAGTGATGTCCCACCTGGGACTATGTAATAAAGTAAAAAAAAAATTAAAAAAAGTGTAAAAATAATTTTAAAAAAATCGCCAAATAAATTAGTGAAAAAAAAAAAAAATATTCCCCAATAAATTCATTTTTTGAAAATAAAAAAAACCCAAAACAATAAAAGTACACATATTAGGTATCGCCGCCTCCGTAACGACCCGCCCTATAAAACTGTCCCATTAGTTAACCCCTTTAGCGAACCCCTTAAAAAATAAAAATAAAAAATGAAGCACAAAATAATGATTTATTATCATACCGCCAAACAAAAAGTGCAATAACGTGCGATCAAAAAGACGCATATAAATATCCATGGTACCGCTGAAAACGTCATCTTGTCCCGCAAAAAACGAGCCACCACACAGCATCATCAGCGAAAAAATAAAAAAGTTATAGCTCGCAGGATAAAGCGATGCAAAAATAATTATTTTTTATATAAAATAGTTTTCATTGCATAAAACCGACAAAACATAAAAAAACGACCTAAATGAGGTATCGCTGTAACCGTACTGTAATACGTAGAAATTGTTCTCCTGTTACCCTTGGGAAAATAAAAAAAATGGTGACTAAAAGATCATGTTTATGGAAAAAATACAAATTTTTTATTTTCACGCCCGGGCGTTATAAACTTCTGTGAAGCACTGGGGGGTTCAAAGTGCTCACCACACATCTAGATAAGTTCCTTGGGGGGTCTAGTTTCCAAAATGGTGTCATTTGTGGGGGGTTTCCACTGTTTAGGTACATCAGGGGTTTTCCAATCGCGACATGGTGTCCGATCTCAATTCCAGCCAAAAACAAATGGCGCTGCTTCCCTTCCGAGCTCTGCCATGCGCCCAAATAGTGGTTTACCCCCACATGTGGGGTATCAGCGTACTCAGGACAAATTGCACAATAACTTTTAGGGTGCTGTTACCCTTGGAAAAATAAGAATTGAGGGTGAAAAGATCATTTTTGTGGAAAAAATATGATTTTTTAATTGTACGGCTTTATGTTATAAACTTCTGTGAAGCCCTTGGGGGTTCAAAGTTCTCACCACACATATAGATAAGTTCCTTAGGGGGTCTAGTTTTCAAAATGGTGTCATTTGTGGGGGGTTTCCACTGTTTTGGTACATCAGGGGTTTTCCAATCGCGACATGATGTCCGATCTCAATTCCAGCCAATTTTGCATTGAAAAAGTCAAACGGCGCTCCTTCCATTCTGAGCTCTGCCATGCGCCGAAACAGTCGTTCCCCCCCACATATCAGGTATCAGCGTACTCAGGACAAATTGCACAATAACTTTTGCAGTCCAATTACTCCTGTTACCCTTGGTAAAATAAAAAAAATTGAACCTGAAGTATTTTTTTTGTGAAAAAAAGTTAGATGTTCATTTTTTTTTAAATATTCAAAAAAATTCCTGTGACGCACCTAAAGGGTTAATAAACTTCTTGAATGTGGTTTTGAGCACCTTAAGGGGTGCAGTTTTTAGAATGGTGTCACTTTTGGGTATTTTCTATCATATAGACCCCTCAAAGTGGCTTCAAATGTGATGTGGTCCTAAAAATAAAATGGTGCTGTAAAAATGAGAAATCGCTGGTCAACTTTTAACCCTTATAACTTCCTAACAAAAAAAAATTTTGGTTCCAAAATTGTGCTGATGTAAAGTAAACATGTGGGAAATGTTAGTTATCAAGTTTTTTGTGGGCCGTATCTCTGTGATTTAAGGGCATAAAAATTCAAAGTTGGAAAATTGCGAAATTTTCAAAATTGTTGCCAAATTTCCGTTTTTTTCACAAATAAACGCAAGTTATTTGAATGAAATTTTACCACTAACATGAAGTACAGTATGTCACGAGAAAACAGTGTCAGAATCACCGGGATCCATGGAAGCGTTCCAGAGTTATGACCTCATAAAGGTACAGTGGTCAGAATTGTAAAAATTGGCTCGGTCATGAACGTGCAAACCACCCTTGGGGGTGAAGGGGTTAAATTGATACCACAGATTTGTCACAGAATTTTATACCATTGGGCAGTGAAAGAAAAAATAATTACATTTTTACCACAAAAAAATTTTTGTTTTAGCCCCAGATTTTACATTTTTACTCTGGCAAATGTGTAAAAAATGGCACCAAACTTTGTCACACAATTTATGCTGAGCGTGGAAATACCCCATATGTGGCTGTACAGTACTGCTTAGCCACACAGCAAGACTCGGGAGGGAAGAAGTGCGATTTGCCTCCTGGAGCGCAGATTTTCCTAGAATAGTTTGCAGATTCCATATACAGAGCCCCTAAGTACTAGAAGAGCAGAAATCCCCATCAACTAACCCCTTTTTGGAAATTATACCCCTTTGGGAATTTATCTAAAAATGTAATGGTGATTTGACTCTATGAATGTTTTCCAGAAACAAGTAGCAGTGGATGTTGCCGAGTGAAAATTGCAAATTTGCTGTTGACGTGCCCATACATTGTAGTGACCAGTACGTCATGTGGGTCTCCCTCCCAGGGCTGTGGGGTACTCGGTACTGGGCCGGTGTCAGGGGAATGTGTCACAGCAGTGGTGACCCGGTCCGTGGCCCTGGGCGCCCAAGTAATGGGGGAATGTAGTTAATGGAATGGAATAGTTCGTGACGCCACCTGTGGTGTTCGGCAAGGGAGGTGTTAAGCCGACGCTGCAGACAGATCCTCCGAGACAGATGGTGTGGTGCAGCGAGGATGGTATAATCCCCCACAGGCTCCATAGCCCAACCTCCAGGCAAGATGGAAAGCTCCCCTCCAACACTCCGCCAACTTATGTGCCTTTCCTGAACGTCTCCTCTATAGCGCCTTTAAGTGTGAAGATCTCCAGTACCGTGGTACTTTGGAGTTCCTCCTGACAGATGTTCCCAAGAACTCTACTTGTACGGCAGACAGCTGTAGCCTGCTTTGGGGACTCCCTTCTCCTGAGTCCCGGTTCTCTGCCCCAAGTCTTAGATGGGAGTAGTGCATTTACAGCCAACTACTCCACCGGTGTCTGCTGCAGAACCATAAGTGTCCATACAACCTCGGGGACCGGGCCCCGGCCTTGCGCTGAGAACCTATAGGCAGGGTTCCTCTTCTAACCCACGTCCTCTCTGTTCTCTCTACTCCTTCGTTCCGTACTTGTCTTTCTTTCTTATGGAAGCTTAGGTTTCAGTTCTACGTCTTTCTCCTTTTCCTTTCCTGTGCCAGCTGGCTCAGATCACTGAGGCAGCTGCAGCACTCCTTCCTCCATCCCTTCTTCCAGGGATCCTCACTCCTGTCTGAGTGACTTCCTACCCGACTGACCTTCTGTGAGACTGACCTGTCATCCTACACTTTCCCACTCTTTTATGTATCTTAACTCCACCCACCTCCCAGCACGTCCAGTGTTCCAAGCAGGGAACCACCAAAGGTGCTCTGCTACTCTCTAAGCACTGAGCCCCAATGTGGTTGTGCAGAACTACCCTGTTGTGTGTGGGGTGCGAGTGTTGGAGCGTGGAAAGGAGTTCCCACCTTACCCGGACGGTGGGGCACTACACCTTAGGAGAAGGTGCAGTATCTCTGTGGCGACCGAGCCTCAGGGGCGCCACATATGCCCACCTCATGCTTCTGGAGCCATGTACCCGTAAGTTAGGCGGGTTCTCTTGACTACAGAAATGCCAAACATGTGGACGCTAAATGTGGTTTAGGCACACTGAAGGGAGAAGGGGGGGCTTTTAGATTAGGGATCTCAGAATTTGCTGAATTTCTTTTGGGGGCCAAGGAGCCATTTTGCTTATTCAGAGACTTTGTTCTACCAGATCCATTCACAGCCGTTCTACGTGTGGTAAAATTGATAAGGCAGGGATTACAGTGATACAGCATTTATATAATTTTTTTAATGATATGCCCCTTTTACACAATAAACTATTTTATAGAAAAAATAATTGTTTTTGCATCGCTTTATTCTGAGAGCTATAACTTTGAACCTGTCAAAGACTGAACTCCTGGTGTTTCCTCCCTCTACTAATGTACCTATACCCGACATTGCTATTTCTGTGTGTGGTTCCACTATTACTCCCCAGCAACAGGCCCGCTGTCTTGGGGTCATACTTGATTCCGAGCTTTCCTTTGCCCCCCACATTCGATCACTGGCTCGCTCTTGTCATCTGCACCTCAAAAACATTTCTAGAATTCGACCTTTTCTTACTTTTCACTCTGCAAAAACTCTTACTGTTTCTCTTATTCATTCTCGTCTCGACTATTGTAACTCTCTTCTAATCGGTCTCCCTCTTACCAAACTCTCCCCTCCCCAATCTGTCTTGAATGCTGCAGCTAGGATCATATTCCTCACCAATCGTTACACCGATGCCTCTACCTTGTGCCAGTCATTACACTGGCTACCCATCCACTTCAGAATTCAGTATAAACTTATTACCCTCACCCACAAAGCCCTCCATGGCTCAGTACCACCCTACATCTCCTCCCTTGTTTCAGTATACCACCCTACCCGCGCCCTCCGTTCTGGTGATGACCTGAGGTTAGCATCCTCAATAGTCAGAACCTCCCACTCCCGTCTCCAAGACTTTACACATGCTGCGCCAATTCTTTGGAATGCACTTCCCAGGTCAATACGATTAGTCCCCAATCCCCACAATTTTAAGCGTGCCCTGAAAATGCATTGATTCAGACTGGCCTATCGCCTCAACACATTAACCTAACTATTCCTGTGTGGCACAGCCAAAAGTTTTACCGTAACCAGATTTCCCGCATCATGTTCCCACATGCTTTATGCATCCATTAGCCCTCTGTGTCTGTACTGTTACACACTTAACATTATGGCTGGTCCATACAATCAGGGCAACCGTTACCACCCACCTTTCGTGTCTACCTCTTTCCTCATAGACTGTAAGCTTGCGAGCAGGGCCCTCATTCCTCTTGGTATTTGTTATAATCTACTGTATGTGATTATTGTTATGCTGTAATGTCTATTGTCTGTACAAATCCCCTCTGAAATGTAAAGTGCTGCGGAATATGTCGGCGCTATAAAAATAAAATTTATTATTATTATTAACTTTATTTTTCCACTCATGGAGCTGTATGGCGGCTTGTTTTTTGCTAGACAAGATGTCAATTTCAGAGATATCATTTTTCTTTACATTTGTCTTTTTGATCATTTTATTCCACTTTTTGTTTGGTGATATGATGAAAAAGCATTTTGTGTCTTTTTTTTAACTAGTGTGACAGTTTTATAGGACGGGTCGTTCTGGATGCGGTGATATCAAATTTGTACTTTTTTTTTGTTTATTTTTTAAAATAAAAATACTTATCGTATTTATTGGTATAATACAAGTATATACTCTGCTCAAAAAATAAAGGGAACACTAAAATACCACATCCTAGATATCTCTGAATGAAATATTCCAGTTGCAAATCTTTATTCATTGCATAGTCGAATGTGTTCAGAACAATAAAACAATTATCAATGTAAATAAAAATGAATATCCCATGGAGGTCTGGATTTGGAATGATACTCAAAATCAAAGTGGAAAATCAAATTACAGGCTGATCCAACTTCAGTGGAAATGCCCCATGACAAGGAAAAGATGCTCAGTATTGTGTGTGAGCTCCACGTGCCAGTATGACCTCCTTACAATGCCTGGGCATGCTCCTGATGAGGCGGCAGATAGTCTCCTGAGAGATCTCCTCCCAGACCTGGACGAAAGTATCCGCCAACTCCTGGACAGTCTGGTGCAATGTGACATTGGTGGATGGAGCGAGACATGATGTCCCAGATGTGCTCAACCGGATTCAGGTCTGGGGAACGGGCGGGCCGGTTCATAGCGTCCATGCCTTCATCTTGCAGGAACTGCTGACACACTCCAGCCACATGAGGTCTGGAATTGTCCTGCATTGGGAGGAACCAGGGCCAACTGCACCAGTATATGGTCTCACAAGGGGTCTGAAGATCTCATCTCGGTACCTAATGGCAGTCAGGCTACCTTTGGCAAGCACATGGAGGGCTGTGCGACCCTCCAAAGAAATGTCACCTCACACCGTTACTGACCCACTGCCAAACCAGTCATGCTGAAGGATGTTGCAGGCAGCAGATCTCTCTCCACGGCATCTCCAGACACTGTCACGTCTGTCACATGTGCTCAGTGTGAACCTGCTTTCATCTGTGAAGAGCATAAGGCACCAGTGGCAAATTTGCGAATCCTAGTGTTCTGTGGCAAATGCCAAGCATCCTGCACGGTGTTGGGCTGTGAGCACAACTGCCATTTGTGGACATCTGGCCCTCAGACCCTCCTCATGGAGTTGGTTTCCAACCATTTGTGCAGACGCATGCACATTTGTGGCCTGCTGGAGGTCATTTTGCAGGGTGCTGTTCCTCCTTGCACAAAGGCGGAGGTAGCAGTCCTGCTGCAGGGTAGTTGCCCTCCTACGGCCCCCTCCACGTCTCCTGGTGTACTGGCCTGTCTCTTGGTAGTGCCTCCAGTCTCTGGACACTACGCTGATGGACACTGCAAACCTTCTTGCCACAGATCGCATTGATGTGCCATCCTGGATGAGCTGCACTACCTGAGCCACTTGTGTGGGTTGTAGAGTCCGTCTCATGCTACCATGAGTGTGAAAGCACAACCAACATTCAAAAGTGACCAAAACATCAGCCAGAAAGCATTGGTACTGAGATGTGGTCTGTGGTCCCCACCTGCAGAACCACTCCTTTATTTATTTTGAAATTGATAGTCAATCAGTGTTGCTTCCTAAGTGGACAGTTTGATTTACTTGGAGTTATATTATGTTAAGTGTTCCCTTTATTTTTTTGAGCAGTGTATATATATTTTTAAAAAATATTTTTACAATTTTTTTTTTTATTTTTTAATTTTATATCTTCTTAGTCGTTCTTTGGGACTTTCACTTTCAGCACTTTGATTGTTGTTATAAAGCATTGCAATTCACAAGCTTTGCAATGCTTTGTAATGGTCAGTGCTGCACTGACACAAGCCTCTTACTAGCATGGTCTAAGGGGTTTGCTGTAGCTTGGTGAATAAGCGGTCGCCATGGCAATGATCAGAGGGGAGAGGGGGAGCCTCTCCCTGCCTTTTAAATGCTGCGATTGAAATTGATTGCAGCATTTAGCAGGTTAAAATACCAGGGGCGGTGCGACCACTGCTCCTGGCAGTGCAAACCAGATGTCAACTATTGCATCAGCTGAACACCCGATGGCGATTGCGCTTGCAGAGCTGCTGTGCCGGTGCAAAATCACGAGGACGTATGGCCTAGGTCAGGAATTCCTTGTCTTCCATGATGTATGGCTATGTCCAAGGTCTTTGCGGGGTTAATAGTAGTCTGAGGAATGTTCTGCTGTGCTGAATACATTCAGGCAAAATCAAGATCCGCTGCTGGCATCTACCTTTTGCAATTGCCAATTAATAACATCCTAAATGTGCTCAAGAGGAGACAAGTCTGTAGACACTGCAGGTCATGGTAGCACATTTAGGCCACTCAGGCTGCTCACAGTACTACAAGCAACATCTCACCTGGCGATGTTGTGTTGAAAAATGGCTCCAGGGACGGTTTGGAGAAATTGCTGTACCACTGATTCCACAATTGATCCATTCTGTACTACAAGTGAAATTGGACATCACATACCAGGCATAAGGTGTCAAACAGTGTCTACACAAGTCATCAGAAGGCATTTGCCCGACGTTGGGTTACCAGCTCGAATTTCAGGTATAGGCGATTCATTGACCTGATACCATCACTCTCAAAGGCTATATGGTGCAGAGCAAGATGGCAATGGAGGCTGAAGGGCGGTCTATCCTCTTCAGCGATAAGTCCCATGTTTCTCTTGGGTACAATGATAGCAGGAGATTGGTCTAGAGGCCAAGTGGGCGACATCATAATGAGGCCTTCATGAGGGAACATCACATTGTTCCTACTATCAGGATTATGGTGTTGGGTGGCATAATGTATGGTAGCAGGACCCCTCGAATCTTCATTCCAGGTACACTATCAGCTCAGTGTTACATTGATTTGGCTTTTAAACCAGTGGTAAGGTCTTTTCTCCAAAGTGTCCAAGGAGACGTTTTTCAACACAACAACAGGCCGCATAATGCTGCTGCTACTGTAAGCTGCCGTGTGGCTTGAACGTGCTACCATGGACTGCAGCATCTCTGAACTTGTCTTTCATCAAGCTCATTTTGGATGTCATTGGTCTGCAATTACAAAGCGAGCTGCCAGCAGTGGATCTTGATTATTTGCCCAAGTCCATTCAGCAGAACATTCTTCAGACTATCGTTAATAATCTCACAGATAGCAGCCAAGTCTGTAAGTGCATGCATTTCTGAGAGTAGCACTCATACTCTATTTGGAAAATGTTGTTTTCATTTTTTCATAAAACTAACCAGCACCTTCGAACAGAATAAAGCTAGTGTGAACAGGTGCAAGATGCCATGACTGCATAATATACAATCTGTAGATTACAAGCACTCTGTAAGCGCTCAGATACATGCAAACATTGAATAAATGCGATTTAGAATGCATTTCTGCATGTTTAAATCTTTGATGAATATTACTTTTAGGCTCCCATCAAAGAAAGGTCACCTTGTTGTGGTTGATGGGCGCAAATGAGTTGGCCAATTTATGCAGTAAGTACCTTCATTTTTGTAAGTATATTCTATATAGTAGTAATGCATTTTAAATCTCATTTATTCGATGTTTGCATGTATCTTACTTAGTGATGAGCGAGTATACTCGTTGCTCGGGTTTTCCCGAGCATGCTTAGGTGTCCTCCGAGTAATTTGACGTGCTGGGAGATTTAGTTTCTGTTGACGCAGCTGCATGATATGTGGCTGCTAGACAGGCTGAAGACATGTGGGTATTTCCTAACAAACAGGCAAACCCCACTTGTATTCAGCCTGTCCAGCAGACACATATCATGCAGCTGCGTCGACATAAACTAAATCTCCGAGCACGCCAAAATATTCGGAGGACATCAGGGCATGCTTGGGAAAACCCGAGCAACAAGTATACTCGCTCCTCACTAATATTAATGCTTACGGAGTGCTGCTGTACTCTCCTGTTTGTTTCCATTTTTTTCATCATTTGCAGATCAGTAACATGTCTATCCATTCGGTGATCTCCATAATTCCATCATTTTTCCTTTTTGGTGTTGCAATTTCAGAATTTGAAGACTTCTCTGGTATGGTTGACAAGGAAGTCCACTATGGGCGCCGGACCAGGGAAGCACAGATCTTTTCTTTTTTTCTCAACTCTATTACGGACTCTTTTTTTGACTCAACAAGCTTCATGAATCTTACATGAGCTACGTCATGTGTATGGCCAGCTTTAGTGCATTAACAAAGTGAAGGACATGACGGGTTTACATGTATTTTCAGGAATATATTGGTGTCTCCTCTTTGTGCAGGATGCTCGGTCACAAGAGCCCAGAGGGCCTGAACTTACTTGAAATTGACTTGGTAAGTAAAAGGTAGATTTCCTTTAAATCTGATTGTCCCAAGGACAGTTTAAATTATTGTATTAAATTTCGTGATGATTGAGAGCAGAAACCAAAGCTCTTCGCTATAGGTCTGCATAATAGCAATAAACACATAAAGGCTACTTTTACATTTCCGTTTTTAAGCATCAGGCGCAATGCGGCGAAAAATGTAAAAACCGGATCCGGCGCCTGCTGCCGCCGGATCCGGCTTTTTTCCCATAGACTTACATTATCGCCGCATTGCGCCTGATGGCCATGCGGTGTGTCCGGCTTTAGCCGGAAACGGCAAAAACTGCCTGTCCGGCGTCTGCAAAAAAACGTTCCATGCAACGTTTTTTGACAGCGCCGGACCGCTTTTTTGCAGAGCGCATGCCCGAAGACTCTCTTTCCCTCTCCCTCTCCTGCACCGTATCCGGCAAAAACAGATGATCCGGCGGGCTGCGGCTTCTACCGGATCCGGTTTGACAACTTTTCGCCGCAGCCCACCGGATTTAAAATCCGGAAATGTGAAAGTAGCCTAAGACTGACATTTCGTACCCCAGTTTTAATGATGGGCGTGCAGGAATAAGATGCGCCAAATTCATTAAGAGGTGCAAGCCACTTAAAGGTGTCCAGACTTTTTTCCCCCATATGTTGCTAAGCTTATTGGCAGGCAATTATTATCTACCTACCTATTCTGCCCTTCGACAATCTCTGCTGGCTCTGCGGTCATGGACTGCTCCAGTCAGTGATTTTCCTGCTTCATGTGATGTCTCATCGATAGAGCTTCTTTTCTGCTCTGCTGATGGGGCGTCACTGCCAATGTATTGATTGTCAGCTTGCTCAGGTTAACACAGTGGAAAGCCAGCGCTGTCAATCAATGTGAGGTCAGCAGTGTCGCTCCCTTGACGGAGCAGAGCAGAAGAGAAGGAACTGCTCTGCCAGCGTGACCTCACAGGAAGCAGGACAATCGCCGGCAGGAGTGGTCGGTGACTTCTCTGATCCGGGAGAGAATGTCTCAGTGCAAAATAAGCAAGGTCGTTCACACCTACCTGCCTATAAGTGCTTAGCCCCATAGGGAAAATAGTCCTTGGTAACCCCTTCTATAATATCAGTGTATGTTTTCAGTGGCATGTGCCTTGCCTGACATGTTACTCCAGCCAGGGACTGGAGTAACATTTCTGAAGTAATGTATGCCTCCACTTTTGATGAATTTGTCAGTCAGGCAATGCCACACCCCAACCCGCCACATCTTCTTCCAAGCTTTACGTTGTACAAAAATT
The DNA here is from genome assembly GCF_039654945.1 of Dendrobates tinctorius. Taxonomy (NCBI): domain Eukaryota; kingdom Metazoa; phylum Chordata; class Amphibia; order Anura; family Dendrobatidae; genus Dendrobates; species Dendrobates tinctorius. Next base: position 12,964,733 of record NW_027361772.1, on the reverse strand, counting down.
TTGCGACTTGTCAATGTGTTTTACCCCAGAATTCTGGCATTAACACTTTGAATCAGGGTCAAAGTGTTGGAATTTTCAAATGTATTTGTAAAGTTGCTTTATTTTCTTTTATATTTACTGAAATGTAATTAATGAGATGTCTTAGGTCATAGTTTTAATGGCTGCACACATGGAAATTTGGGAGATGTAAAACTGTATGAGCAATATAAAGTGTGATGCAGTGGTTGCACACGTATGCAGTGATGAGGCAGAGACCCAGCAAAGTTCCAAAAAAAGAATCACAGCATTAAATGTCCAACTCATATAAACACAGCACACTATATCCTCCGGATCGCAGCCTGGCACACACCCTCTGGATTACACAGTCACTAAACACGCCACTCCACCACTGACCGGGTGCCGTGGGCGACTGCACTGCCATGTTAATGTCTCTTTACTCACAGCTTTCCACAGTACACAATATCCTTCAGTTTACACTCTAGTCCTCCTTCGGGCACAGGACAGTCTACCTCCAGTTCACTGCCGGGCACCGGACCGTCCACCTCCGAGACTAGTTGCCGTGGGCGACTGCACTGCTGTGTAAGCTGTGGGTGCCAGGCTCCTGAACTGCCTTGGCCGCTTGGCTCTGCTGGCCTGTGTTGCCTCACACAGATGGAGCTCTGCAGAGCTGACTGCTCTGTCCTCTTCCAAACACCAGACTAACACTCTGGCCCTAACACTGGACCTGACACATCCATACCCTATACTGCAGGGTTTTTAACTGGAAACCTGTGGCCTTCAGCCACATGGAAAACCTGGTCTAGGAATGAAATGGAATGAAACACTACCATACTGCACTCTGTTTCAAACACAATAACCCAGAGCAGGTTTTCCCTAAATCTGCCTTGGACAACCAACATTTCCAAGACCTATACTCGCTTTAGTATTAATTGCAACCACAGCTACGTCTGCAGTGCCCTCTCATGGCCTCAATTTGCCTCCGGGCACAATATTGGAATAAATATACAGCAACCCCTACATGTAACACCAGTCACTGCCTCACAAAAGATAAATAGAAAGGAGGCGCACACAGCTTTATAGGGAGGAGGAGGTGCTGGCTGAACTGGATTCAACATATAAAAGTTAAATCCGCCACACTCATATTTATTTGCAGAAAAAAATTTAATGGTTACACCACACAAAAAATTCACTTATGATGAAAAAGAGAGCAAATAGCATGTGACGTTTCAGCCTTGTCTGGGTCTTTTTCAAACAACGCTCGGATTGTCTTATGCTGGCCTCATGTATTGTTACACAGCGAAAATCAAGCTGAAGAGTATTGGGGTATTTTGCTTAGAGGTATGGTGACCAGGGGGACTCAGTAGGTGCTCGGTAATGGCTATCGCTGTAGTGACACCACTCTGACACGCCAGGCTTGGCTTTTCATTCTCCACAAGGAGAAACGTTACCCCTTACATCCCTATGTACTATTAGGAAATTCTAAAGTAATGTCTCTGTTCTGGATCCTCATCTCTTGGCAAAAGTGGAGAGTTACAAAAAGCATCTCTCGCTTCGTAGGACCTGTCCTCCTTTGCACATACAACCTATTGATTTGAATTGGCACTAATTTAACCTGTTGTGGCGCCGTGGGGAAACTGAGCAAGGGTTCTCCACAGATAACAGGTGATCACTGGGGGGGGTGTTAATATTTTTTGCTCATCTATGATAAGTTGAACACGTTGCGCTCAGTTTATTACCAATGGATCGTTCTAGCAAGCATTTTTCAAAATTTTAGTTATCTTGTAAAATATTATAATTACAAAGAGTTTGTAAAATCATATAATTTTGCAAGTAACCCCTTATTAAAAAATCCTCTGTGCTCTCAAGAGCAGAGAGGATTTTTAATTCTTTAGTTTACTACTCATTGCGTAGGAAGAATGTGGATAGTCACAGCACATGTATCAATAAGGAGATATAAATGTAGTGGCGAAATATATACTGTACATGGACCTATAACTGTGTTCAGTACAGCAATATATAAAATGTATACATGGAACCATAAGTAAAAAAACATAATTATTATCTACAGCTCTGGCAAAAATTAAGAGACCACTGCAAAAATTTTCAGTTTGTCTGATTTTTCTCTTTAAGGGTATATTTTTGAGTAAAATGTAAATTGTTCTTTTATTCTATAAACTACTGACAACATCTTCGAATTTCCAAGCAATAAATTTTGTATTTATTTTCAGAAAATGAGAAATGGTCAAAATAACAAAAAAACTGCAGTGCTTGCAGACCTCAAATAATGCTAAGAAAACAAGTTCATAATCGTTTAGAAACAACAATACTAATGTTTTAACTCAGGAAGAGTACAGAAATCAATATTTTGTGGAATAACCATGATTTTTAATCACAGCTTTCATGCGACTTGGCATGCTTTCCACCAGTCTTTCACGCTGCTTTTGGGTGACCTTATGCCACCCCTGGTACAAAAATTTAAGCAGTTCTTCTTTGCTTGATGGCTTGTGACTATCCATCTTCCACTTGATTACATTCCAGAGGTTTCCAATGGGGTTCAGGTCTGGAGATTGGGCTGGCCATGACAGGGATTTGATGTGGTGGTCCTTCATCCACACATTGATTGACCTAGCTGTGTGACATGGCTCATTGTCCTGCTGGACAAACCAGTCCTCAGAGTTGAGCTCAGCTGAGCAGAAGGAATCAACTGTTTGTTTTTCCAGGATAACCTTGTATGCGACTTGATTCATACGTCCTTCGCAAAGATTAACCTGCCCAATTCCAACCTTGCTGAAGCATCCCCAGATCATCACCGATCCTCCACCAAATTTCACAGTGAGTGCAAGACACTGTGGCTTGTACACCTCTCCAGGCCCCCGTCTAACCATTAAATGACCAGGTGTTGGGCAAAGCTGAAAATTAGAGTCATCAGAGAAGATTACCTTACTCCTGTCCTCTATGGTCCAATTCTTGTGGTCTTTGGCAAACTTCAGCCTGGCTCTCCTTTGATTCTCATTGATGAAAGGCTTTTTTCTAGCTTTACATGACTTGAGCCCTGCCTCTAGGAGCCTGTTACGACCAGTTCTTGCCGTGCACTTCACCCCAGCTGCCATTTGCCATTCCTTTTGTAGGTCACTTGATGTCATCCTGCGGCTGCTGAGTGACAGTCAAATAAGATAACGGTCATCCCGGTCAGTGGAGAGTCGTTTTTGCCCTCTGCCGGTCTATAGCTTTGTTGTCCCCAATGTCTGCTGCTTGACCTTGTTGTAATGGACTGCCGTCTTAGAAATTTTAAGGATGGAGGCAACATGACGCTCACTGTATCCCTCTGCAAGTAAAGCCAGAATTGAGCCCTTTTTTTCCTTACTCAAGACTTTTCTTTTCAACTCCTTTGGCATGGTTAAAAGTTATTTTATCATTTCTATTACTTTTGGGATATTACTAGCACTTGTTTTGCCATCCAGCTTGTCCTATTGCAAGTGGATTATGAACACCACAGCAGAGTTTTTTTTTATACTTTCCTTCGTTAAATAAGATTTTGTTCAGGGGATCACCTAATCAGAAGCACATTAATTAGAATGAGGTGTCCTCTGGTTGGAATTCAGCTGACACTAGAATGGAATGGCTGTCAGACATGTAGAGAAGCTGATTTTTATAAAACTGTGCAGTGTCTCTTAATTTTTGCCAGAGCTGTATACTGTACAATACTTATTGCACATCCTGCATTTCTCATATGCACTTCCATCTACTGCCTGCTATACACAGAATTTATGTGTTGTCGTGCCATCGAGTGGTTTTGTACTTTAACATGTTTTTTCGTTGCATTCATTTTTCATTGCATTCATTCATTTTTTCGTTGCATAGGCTAGCTACTGTTTCTGCATTCTATCACAGGTGACCAGTTTCCTAGGCAAGGAATGCGCTTGCAATTCCTTTCCTTGAGAGTCTGCAAGTGATGTTCAGCAGGTGGCCGGATTACTGGAATGCTCTTGATCTAATCCAATGCATCAGAGGCAAAGCTGTTTCTGATTTCAGCATGGTAGAACACACAATTCAGAGCAGTGTCGCGACCAATGCCGCTGGTCTGAACTGTCTTCAGGAGCGAAGCCCTGCACAACGTAGGGATCTTGATATCAGAGGAGTGTTTGTGCTCCTGAAAGTAGAAGATGAACACACGCCTTTAAAGTAACCATCTCACCTGTCACCAGTGATGTACCGCCAATGGTGGCAGGCCATGTGGCTGCTAGGGGACCCAGGAGCTGAGAGCTCCACCTGTCACTGCACGTTCAACTATATCGGCATCCTTTATGCTGATGTATTTGAAAGTAATGATTAAAGAGGGAGCATGAGCTGACTCTTCCTCCTCCATAAATTTTCCTCCGCGCCTGATGTCTCTGCACAGCGAGCATGATGACATCACTACATAGTGTCCACTGCGCTGAGATGTGCAACCTTTCAGAGCGCTTGCTGCAGAGCAGCAGGAGGAGGAGAGGGGAGTATTTTTTTTTTTAAATTGTGGTGGCCATAATACTGTATGGAGGATTCTGAGGAGTGCATTATACTGTATGGAGGACTATAGGGTGCATTATACTATATGGAGTATTATGGGGAGTGCAGTATACTACATGGAAGACTGAGGAGTGGATTATGCTGTATGGTGAACAATCGGAAGTGCATTATACTGTATGGAGGACTATCAGGAGTGCATTATACTGTATGGAGGACTATCAGGAGTGCATTATACTATATTGAGTACTATGGGGAGTGCGGTATACTATATGGAAGGCTATGAGGAGATCATTATGCTGTATGGTGGACTATCGAGAGTGCATTATGCTATATGAAGAACTATGGGGAGTGCATTATGCTGCAAAGAGGACCATGAGGAGTGCATCATATTGTATAGAGGACTATGGGTAGTGCATTGTACTGTATGGAAGACTTTGGGGAGTGCATTATTCTGTGTGGAGGACTATGGGGTGTGCATTATATTGAATAGAAAGTATGGGAAGTGTATTATACTGTATGAAGGACTATGTGGAGTGCATAATACTGTATAGAGGACTATGAGGGAGTGCATTATACTGTATGGAGGATTATTGGGTGCAGTATACTGTATGGAGGACTTTGTGGTCCATTATACTGTATGGAGGACTATGAGGGAGCTATTATAATATATGGAGGGCTATGTGAGTTTCACTATATTATTTGGAGGGCTATGCCAGAGCCTTTATACTTTATGGAGTGCTATGTGGGGGCCATTATACTGTATGTAAGCAAGTATACGTACAATGTGATGGTTTGTGTGGAGTCAATCATGCTGTATTGGAGGAATTATACTGTTTGGGGGGCTAGTGGGGGCCATTATACAGTGTGGTGAGGAGTGGTGCCGATAAACTGCATGTAGGCCCATTATACTGCATGGAGAGCTGTATGACAGGCAAAGTTAGGGCATCATACTGTGTTGGTGCACCATACTTTGTCGGTGGAGAATGTGATATCACGTGTGACTGGATACACCGCCTCCAGCAGGGCGAATTTCAATAACACCCGTGAACCTGGATACACCGCCTCCAGCAGGGCGAATTTAAACAGTGTTAAGGGAAACACCGAGGAAACTGTTACAATGGAGGGCCCTGCAATAGGAAACGGGGACGTGGAGACCTCCTGCACTCCCCTGAGTCAGTGTCCCTACACTCCTGACAATCCCTAGGCAGGTTCCTCACCTGGCGACGAGCTGGATACCTCAAATCCCTAGCTCGCCCTGCACCTATCCCTTTCTAGTGAATTGGACGGTGCAGAAACTAATCCCACCACTGCACTAATACACACACAAGGAAAGTCACAAACAGGGAAAAACACCACTTAGCTTAGCTCTGTTACTATTGCTCCCAGCAACAGAGTACGACACCAAAGTTCAGCTTCACCCCTGAAGCTCGACACCTGAATTCAGCTTCCGCCTGAAGCTATTACACCAGAGCTCCCCTGAGCGGCCAGGAACTCCTCTCTGTAGTTCCTTCCTTCACCAGACTTGGTTGAAAAAGAGCAATATCACCAACAGTGAGTGAGACCACCTGCTACTCCTTTATAGGTAGCAGCCAGGGAATCACACCTGCTTCATTATCACGTGTAATAACACCAGCGGCCACCGGGGGCAACTGAACCAAAGTAACCAGAGTGCAATGACCCTAACAGCCACCGGGGGCAAAACTAGAACTAAAACAACCACAGTGTAATGACCCTAATGGCCACCGGGGGCAAAACTAACTTTAAGCAAACAGCTTAAAGGAAAATAAAAAGGTTACTTGTGCAAAATCTGTCATAATCCAACCTGGATCATGACAGAGTTAAGCTGGAGTACAGTATGGTCACCATACTGTGCATGTGAAGGGTGCTGTGGAAGAATTCACTGAGCAGGTATCAGTGTTTTTGTGGCACTTTTGTTGGCATCATACCTTAAGGAGGAAATGAAAGGAGAATCTAGGGTTTCAGTAGGAGGAAAATTACTTTTCAAAGGTTTCAAAGCTGTGAGATGAGCTCTTCTGTGGCCCCGCCAAATATTAATGCTGATGGGGGGGCTCAATTAAAACTTTTGCTATGGGGCCCCATGATTTCTATGTAGGCCCCTGCCTGTCACCACAATAAAATCCACTGAATCGCCAACAATAGATACTTAAAAAACCAGATTAAGATGTAGAAAGACTCCACAAATAGAGCATGATGTTATTTTATACCAGCACCATTTCTATTCTTTAATTTCCATAACTAATCAGGAATTTATTCCCAAAAGGATTATACAGTGACAAATTACTCCGTGGGGGCAGGATTACTCATGGGTGGAGTCTGCTTGCTATGGCTGATCCAGTGGTTATCACAAGGACGTCAGTCAGGTAAGTCATCATAATTTTTATGCCCACCCTATCTGTAGACGGTGCAGAGATAGTAGTCAAATTGAGACGCAAGTGCCTTTGGGGGCCAAAAAGGCTTCATTGTCACAGAAGACACCAGAATGTTATATTAGTACATAGTCCACACATGGTCTGGTTAAAGATCTTCATTTGGTGCACAGAAACATCATGTTATGAATTTGTACCCGCCCCTGAGGAACGTGCGTTTATTCTCATATTAAAATTAATCTTTTTTTTACTTTACTAATAAACATTCAAGTACAAATAGTTCAAAATCATCTTAAAACCACACAATGGGACAGAGATTGCCTACTTAGGCCTTGTATTCCCTAGATATTTGCTTCTAGGGGTTTTTCCCCTATCTTTAAAACGTATTGAGTATGGGACCAGGGTGGGGAAAGATTTGCACCCTGCATCCCTGTATTCACCTCCCTGGACTTCAGCCGTCACGTAACATTATTTATGTTTGGAGACCAGTGGGGTCCAAAGAAACAACTGTGGAGGAGCAGCATCGGTCTGGGGAGTGAGTACAGGTTTTTTATTTTTAGCGTTCTCCCCTGGGCCCATATGCAATATGTTTTGATGTAGATGAAAAACAATTGTAAAATTTTTATAATTTTTTTTTCGTAATTAAAGGACTATTTTATCTGTCAATATTTATTACCTCTTACTTCTGCAGTATCACTGGTTAAACCCTTTCAGCTCAGGGAGTGATCACATATCTTAGCATTATGCTATCATTTCTTATGGGGGGGGGGGAACCCTTATTATTCAGTAAGTTTCTTAAAAACCACAAGGTTTAACCACAAAGAGTAAACTAATCTTGCTGCATTTCATATTTTTTGCCAATAGAAGGAGCTATAGTATTAGAGTTAAAGAGTCACCCTTGTTTTATTTATTTTTTTAAATTAATAGATACAGTGGCATGTAAAAGTTTGGACGCCATTGGTCAAAATTACTGTTATTGTGAACTGTTAATCAAGTTGAAGATGGAACGATCTCTAAAAGGCCTAAAGTTAAAGATGACACATTTTCCTTTATATTTTAGGAAAAAATATATATTTTCATTTTTTACATTTTAAAAATAAACAAAAAGGACAATTAACAGATGCAAAAGTTTGGACACCCTGTATGTTTAGTATCTTGTAGCACTCCGTTTTGCAAGTTTCACAGCTTGTAAATGCTTTTTGCAGCCAGACATGAGTCTTGTTTGATGGATTTTCATCCATTCTTCCTTGGAAAAATTCTTTCAGTTCTGTGAGATTCCGGGGTCGTCTTGCATGCACTGCTATTTTGAGGTCTACCCACAGATTTTCAATGAGGTTTACATCAGAGGACTGTGAGGGCCATTGTAAAACCTTCAGCTTGTGTCTTTTGAGGTCGTCTATTGTGGATTTTGATGTGTTTAGGATCATTATCCATGCATAGAAGCCATCCTCTCTTTAATTTCAGTTTTTCTTACAGATGGTCTTATGTTTGAATCAAGAATTTGTTAAAATTTCATTGAATCCATTCTTCTTTCTACCCGTGAAATGTTCCCTGTGTCATTGGCTGAAACACAACCCCAAAGCATGATTGATTCACCCCCATGTTTAATGGTTGGCGAGATGATCTTTTCCTGAAATTCTGTGCCCTTTTTTTCTCCACACATACCTTTTGATCATTGTGGCCAAAGAGTTCTATTTTAACCCCATCGGTCAACAGAAATTGTTTCCAAAATGCATCAGACTTGTTTAGATGTTCTGTTGTATACTTCTGATGTCTCTGAAGAGTAGAACAATGTACCACAACTCCAGTGTCTGCTAAATCTTCGAAGGTGTTTTGCAGTCAAGCAGAGGTTCTGATTTGCCCCTCTAGCAATCCTACAAGCAGCTTTCACTGAAATTTTGCTTGGTCTTCCAGACCTTATATTGACCTCCACTCTTCCTGCTAACTGACATTTCTTAATTACATTTCAAACTGAGGAAAAGGCAATTTGAAAACGCTTTGCTATTTTCTTATAGCCTACTCCTGCTTTGTGGGCCTCCACCATTATCATTTTCAGAGTGCTAGGCAGCTGCTTAGAAGAACCTGCTGTTTTTTGGCACAAGGTTAGCGGAGACTGAGTTTTTATAAAGCTGGGAAATTTGCATCACTTGGCCTTTCCTAATGATGATAGTGAACAAGCCATAACCCTAACAGGCTAATTAAGGTCTGAAACCTTGGTCAAAGTTATCTGAACACACAAATCTCCACGGGTGCCCAAACTTTTTCATAGACCTATTTTCTTTTTTGTAAATTTTAAATTGTATTGAATGAAAATATATATATTTTTTGCCTAAACTATAAATTAAACGTGTCATCTTTAACTTTAGGCCTTTTCATGGCATCTTCAACCTGTTTAACTGTTCACAATAACAGTAATTTTGAAGGGGGTGCCCAAACGTTTACATGCCACTGTACACATAAAAAAAAAATCTTTATAATATATCTTATCAGAGAAATCTGTTCCTTTCTCCTACTGGACTGATCTAAATTCATGGGTAATACATATATAATCTGACTTCCGTAAATTACTGAGAAAGGAGATGACAGTTGGTGATTTTGAAATTCTATGGAGGGAGGAGCTAGTGGAAGACACAGACATTCTACTGCAAGTTCTGATGAAAGTACAGTTGTAATTCTCCATGAAACTTTATAAGCACCAACTGCCATCACCTATCTCAGTAATGGGAAACTTTGTACTAATTAAACACACATTTTACCCGATCAGTCCAGGAGGAGATAAAATCAGTAGCATTCATTTATGAAAACTACATTGAACAGTGGTCACCCTTTAAATTGATCACAAGTTAGTTCTTTTCAGTTTTAGGCCAAGGTCCGACAGCTATATTGGAAATCGGGCCATTCGCATCCGCAAATTGTGGATGTGGCTGGTTTCATGTACAGCTCTGTGTGCTCGTCCACATTGCCGACGGGAGCTGAAGCTTCCTTTATATTGCATGCGTTATTCTGGTCCGTAAAACATTCATTGTGTATATATTATGTGATTTATTTTTCCTTTTCATTTTTTTTATTTTTTTTACAGAACCTCAAATTCCTGAGTCTCAGAGACGTCCGGAACAGAGAAGTCCTCACAAGGTAATCTTAATCTCATGTGGTACAGCTGCTCAGCCCCTTTCACGAGCTATGCTGCAATACCAGACATAGCCTTCAGTCATGAATGGCGCTGTTCCTTGAAATGAAGCTTTTGCTTCTGAAATATTGCATAACCAAGTGTATACCAATGGTTTGTGTGATGTAGATCATCTGAATCCTGTAACTGGTGCAGTATCTAAGCTTTAAGCAGTTGTCGCAGTCAAATAGTACACTATTACTGAGTTATTACAGGGCAGTTCTTTATTCGGGACCTCCGACAATTAGCTGCCTGTCCGTGTATTACATAGGTCCGTGGACCTGTGTTATGCTTCATTTCCCCTGTGGTGGCGCTGCAGGGGATTTAAATACTTGCTGTCCGATTCTTTTTTGATTGCTGATCGCTGTGATCAACTTATTTTTTAAAGAATTTTGTAAAAAAAATTGACAGTGAACAGATCCCTTAACCATAAGCCTGAGTCAATTACTGCTTTTAGTTGTGAATGGATTTGGTGAATCAGCACTTAAAGCACCACTCCAGCATTTTAATTTTTTTTTTACCACTGGAGTGGTGCTTCAGATCTAAGTCCCCTGCCCCTTCCATCATATTCACCTTCCGACGTCTTCCCCTTCCATCACTGCTGCTCAGGTTGGTCTCCAGCGGTTTGTGACCTGCCGGTAGCGCCAATGTTTCGTGGAGCGAGCCGGAGGTTACTCTTCAATGCCAGTCAATAGGAGCTTTGTTCTGGCTCTCTTGTATTGAGAGCTTGTGATGTAGCTTCTCACTTCCAGAAGCTACCGTAACAAGATGGCGCCGCAGAACCAGAGCGGCACCGAAAAATGGAGAAGACGCTGGAGGGTGAAGATAATACAGGGGACCTGGGTTTAAAGCACCAATCCAGTGGTGAAAAAAACAAAACTATGGAGTGGTGCTTTAAAAGAGTAGAATCCTGGAACAGTGGGGTTGGGTTGGAGGGTTAAAATTAGGGTGGACGCATCAATTTTCAATGATTACCCCTTTTAGAGTTTTTTTTAGGGTTTTTTTTTGCGTGGGACCTGAAGCTCCAAGTGGGGTGAAATATATAAAAATAATAAAACTAGATGAACAGTGAATGGCTATGTGCACAAAGCAACTATTAGACGATAGAGATTTTCTCTTACGAAGTTGCCCTCATCTTTTTTATTAAGAGAGTAGGCTTCGAAGCTGAACCCACATCAACCATGAGCATGATCTTTGTTTTAATCACTCCAGGATTTCTGAACCAAAGTGGTTAAAAGAAATGACAAAAAAAAACTGATCATACTGTATACTATCTTAATAGAAGATATTGTAAAAGTATAGTAAAAAGCGTTTTATTACACTTTGGGAAGTGACCAAAATATGACAATTCTGGAGTTTTATTTTTTTTTCCCTTTTACAGTGTTTTTGTTATGGGTTAATACATTTTATATTTGGATAAATTGTACTTTTACGGACACCGCAATACTAAATATGTGTTTTTTTTTTATCGTTTTCTTTATTTTAGGGAAGGGAAAAGAGGGTGATTTCAATTTGTGTTATTTATTTTTTATATATACCGTATATATTTTTTTACCTTTTTAGTTGTTTCTTTTTTTGTTATTTTTTTTTAAACTACTTTTTTATATACTTTTTTGGTCCTTCTTGAGATTAAAAGTCTATAACATGTACTGTAATATGGAAAATTAACTATCTCCTTCAGTGTCGGACTGGGATGCCAGGGGCCCACCAGTAAATAAACGCTAGGGGGGCCCACTCATTCACTGATGTATATAATAATAAACTATGTAGTTTGGTAAATAAATGAAGGGATGCTGCCTTTGTCTGTAAACATTCAATTAAGTATATTCAGTCAAGTACTGCTCCTTTAGGAGGATGTATGGCAAATTCATGCGGTGGGTGGGGCCCACCAGGTGATTTACCTGATTAACAGTGGGTCAGTCCAGGTCTGATCTCCGTTGGAAGCCTACCGCTACTACCACTGCAAAATATTTGGCGCTGTGTCAGTGAATTAATAAACAATTATGGGTATGTGGCACTTACTAAACTTCCACAACCCCACCTTCGTTCAGCTGATCACCTGTGAGCCGACCTTCCGCCAATCTGATAGTGATGGCCTATGTTATAGGGGATATCCCACTAACAACATTTATCATCTATCCACAGGATAGGTGATAAATATTTGATCAGTTGGGATTGACTGCTGGAATCAGTGATCGATGGGGGTCCAATCACAGGTCAGGAGAACAGGGTTTGCAAAATGTCCTGTGTGAGTAGAGCAGGCCCTCCCATAGATGGTAAATGGAACAGTGTTCACACATTTGCACTATTGCACAATTCTCACAGGAGCATTGGACCCCCATTCTCAAGATTGATGGGGGTTCCAGCAGTCGGACCTCCACCGATCATACATTTGTGACCTATCCTGTGTATAGGTCATAAATGTTAGTGGAATAGTGCCTTCAAGGAAAGTCCAGAAAAACCTTTTTGGATTTCTCTTTACGAAATGTGGATGAATCCTATAAAACCATAGGACTTCGATGTTGTAAGGCGTTGAAGCTAAGCACCGAACCCCATTTATCTGCGCTCAACGCCTACGTCATTTTATTATGAATTCTTGATTGAATAGTGCTTTTACATTGACTATTGTGCTTGCATCATATCATAATAATATCTAAATGGACCTTTACAAAGAATTTCCAGAAGGCCGGAGCCAGTAATAATAATTTCTCTTCTTTATTGGCAGAGTAAAAAGAGAAAGAAAGTGCTAAGCATAAAACAAAGGTGAAGAAAGTGAAGAATGCTCTGTAATGCCACCAGATGAGAATACAATAATGGTTTATAGGGTCTTTCATTGCAGGATACGACGTGGAGTATGGGAACAGGCTTCCATAGCACCACACCACCAGGAGTCTATAGCCAATCCGCTCCTCAGCAACCCTCCCGAATCGGAGACTCCGGCTTTGCCCCCTGAAGTGCTCTATATGCTGAAAAGTATTCGGTGAGATGTCCGTGACCAGGGTTGATGTGTCCTCTGGTCCACATGTTCCTGTGTAGACCTAATCTCTTCGCGCAGGAACCATGTAAAGTTAATTATACTTTTGCTTATGTAACCATCTGTCATATCGTCTTCCCCTCCTGCTTCCCTTGTCTTGTCTAGGGTGCTGGGACACTTTGAGAGACCGCTCTTCCTGTCTTTGTGTCAACATGTGGTGTTTGAGTATTACGAAGCCGGACATTTAGTCTTCTGCCCTGGGCAGCCTGACTCGAGTATTTACATAGTCCTGGAAGGCAGACTGGAGCTTTCACTCACAGATCCAGTAAGATTTCACTTCTGATCGTCGTATCGGCATCCGTTCTGTGGTTGCTCATCCAAATTATACTTTATTCTGTATGATTGCAGGAAATTTAATGCCATTCTGCTTAGGATTGCACTAACTTCCTCCTGGCACACAGAGTAAATGCCATGCTGATTCATAGGCTTTGTAACTTGCCATCCACTCTCTTTAATATACCAGTAAGGGCATTCCCTTAAGGGAAAAAGGAGAGAAGATGGCGCTGTCTGAGCTTAGTAATTTTTTAAAAAAAGAAAAAATTAAAACACAGGGAATTCGCTCACCCGATGGAGTTGTGCATATTTTAGCACAAATCCTAAGTGATGCATGAAATAAAGCCAATAGGTGCAGCTGACCTGATGGAAACTCCTACAAGGGAGGTCTGGCAGTGCGTAATGAGGGTGGAGATACCAGGTGAAGAACGCTCCTACAAAACCAGATGTAATCAAAAGGAAAAATTGCCAGAAAGGTGTCAGAAGAACAAAATAAGGTAAATTTTTTAAGCAAAAATGCAGCGCGTTTCGGCTGTATCCAGCTCTCTGGATACAGCCGAAACGCTTTACATTTTTAATTAAAATTTTCCCTTATTTTATTCTTCTGACACTTTTTTGGTAAGTTTCCTGTTGATTATATCTGTTTTTACGGGAGCGCCATTCATCTTTTAGTGTTAGGTGTCGGGTTCCTGCAGCTGCACAGCAGGAATCCAGAGCCACGCAGCCAGTGGTCTCCCATTCCCCTCCGACCTCTCAGGGACCTGCACAGCAATCTCGGCGATCCAGACGCCCTGCTCAGACCAGTTCTCTGGGTCTGGTTGTTGCTGCCACCTCTGGACCAGCAATAGTAGCGCAGCCTGCTCTGCAGCAAGCCACTCCAGAGGCTAAGTTCTCTCACCGCGATACTGGGCATGCTCACGAGACGATCTCCCAGTGGAGATCGGGAGTCACGTGCTCAGGTCCTTCTCCTGATCTGATTGGTCCATCTCAGAGATCTGGAAGGTCCCGGAAGCGCACGGCTATAAAAGGCCCGCATGGCGGCTTGGCCATGCGCTAATATAGACTCTTATTGCTATCTGTGTGAATGATGATGAATGCATGTGCTTGCGAATGACTCATTAAGATCCCCTCCCTCTGATATTACGTGTGTGGATAGGGACTTAGTCATAGAGTCAGTGTCAGTCAGTGGCGCGCTACAGGCCACAGTTCACAACTTACAGCACTAGCGTCCGACAGTGCGCCTCCTCTTGGGCATTGTCGTGTGGCGGCTGGGTCGGTCGCCGTGCTGCAGTCAACAGCACTTGTTGGCGTCCGCGGTAGCGACGCCGCACGCACGGCAGGTCTAGACGGACATTGACCCTGAGTCTTGGGCCTAGTCCTGTGACTGTATACTGTGTGTGCACACCGCTGAGACCTGTGAGGTCAACAGGCTCAGCATTTACACTTAAGTTCTAAGCGTCTCTGTGGTGTTAACAGAGTACGCGCAATGCACACCGGGTGACGTTCAACCCCTGTGCGATATACCGCCATATTGTGCGTCTGCCATTATCTAGCAGCGGTGTAACACCTACTGCACGGTGGACCCCGGGCGGCGAACGCACTTATTTTTATTTATTTATTAGTGCGTTCCGCCGTCCCTAACAGTTAGCTCTACCCTCATCCACTCTCTTTGAGCGAACGGTTCCTTTTTACCAGCGATCTATATGTGCTTTTTTTTTTATTTCCTTGCTTGGATTGCTTCTGTCAATGTCCAATGGTTGGCCTGCCCTGAACTGAAAGCCCACCTGTCATTCTTGTTCATCAGACAGGAGAGCAGGAGCAGATAGACCAAGACCTGCCCTCATTTCCTGTATCTGACTTGGGGGTCTCTGCTGCTAAAAATGGATTGCAATAGGCAGAGGACAGTACATGAGACAGAATTGAGACACCCTGTCTTCTATAATCTGGAGATATTTTCAGGGACTGGGCAACGTACTTTTTAAAGAAAGTGATTTGCAGATTGTCTCTGTATCAGTTTCTACCAAATGAAATCAAGTTGCTTGAAAGCACAGGGCCCATTTCACAGCTCTGAGATCTGAAGCAGATTATTTGGAGCTTTGTATCAGACAATAGAGCCACAATTTCATCTAGCTCATTTCTGGGGTCTTGATAAGTATCTCTCATCTACTCAATAAACTCATAATATCAGGTATATTTCATGGTATAACGTCAGAAAATGTTATTTTCCTCGAAGGATGGCACCAGGCATTACATGAAGTCCGTGGCTCCCGGTGACAATGTGCACAGTCTGCTCAGTATTCTGGATGTCCTCACGGTATGGTATTGCTATCGGTTTTGTTTTTTGTGTGTGTGTTGTTTTTTTTAAGTAAAAATTAAGTCCTTGTTAGTATTCGGAGACTTGTACATCCCTTCTTTATCACTTAACTCCTCCATGATTTCAGCTCTACACATTTTCCGATGTCTTCCACTAGACTAAGCATGAGCACATATAATACATACGTGAACACAGGATTGTCTTCTACAGAACTACTGAAGATAAGTGCAAGAGTGGAAATAAATAAATAATTAGGAACACCTAAGTATAAAGTAAATTAAACATGTATGAAATTCACATATATGTTAACTGTGAATCTCCAACTTTTAGTTCCATGTCCAATATATAATAAAATTATGCTAACCCATGCTCTATGGTGCCCGTTCTGATGCTTTTCTTGTCTCCGGTGGTCTCTACCTCCTGGTTGAGTCTTGACACACAGGAAGTGGCTGTGAATACTCACTCAACCAGTTACTGATCACTGGTGTGGTGAGTGATTGAGTGGGTGATTCCCAACATATTCCACCACTACTTCCATTTTTGGTGGACTACAAGGTTTTGGTTCTGGTCTTGATAGCACAATTGACAATACAAAAGCTGGTCATACACCTCTACTGTCTCTGTTAGGAATAGTCAGTTCTATTGGTGACATATCTCACTATTTTCTTTCAAATTGGGGCATTTTAATTAAAAAAAAAACCTGTCTCTCTTTGCAGGGTCACCAGAGACCATACCGTACAGTGACGGCAAAAGCTGTAGAGAAAAGCACTGTATTGCGCCTTCCTGTTGAGGCATTTTGTGCTGTCTTTAAGGCATATCCCCAAAGCCTGATCCGAACTGTTCAGGTTGGTAAACGCTTCCACATATCTTATTTTTCATTGGCTTAAATATATATATCATTAATATGAGTGATAAATCTCTAGGGAATGACTTTTTTTTTGTAATAGTCTTGGCAACTCCAAACTGTGAGGTTGGAGATCACTGCTTCAAAGCCTGGCTCTACAATTAATGACCCTTGGTTAGATGTGTCCAACTATATTGATTGAGTTTTAGATTATTACATATCGTAGTTGTGAGAAGATTAATCTGTAATTTGTGTGAGGTTGACTGGTCCTATTTTTTTGTAAAACTTTTGAAGCCAGCATAAGCCTGTTGAATGTCTATGTAATATAAGGACAACTTGAGTCTACCGTCAATCCAACCACCATTAAAGACTTGCTCTCTTTTCTGGCTCAAGAGGGGATTCTATGCAGGACTCTATGATGTCCAAAAAACTGTAATGAGACAATGAGTCATTACAACCATTTTAAATTTGGTAGGTGGAGATTCCATTTCTGAGACTTCACTGCTTCCCTGTTTGCAAAGGAAGCGAAAGGGAATGTGTTCATCTCTCTTCATGGGTTTATGGAAAGATTTTGCACCTTCTACAATCTACGCTACGTGCTTTCACTGCTACCTCCACGTCTTGTCGCCTAGTGCTTTCCAGCCTGCCAAACATGGGAGCAGAGGACCCCATTTCTCCCAACACTTGAGAGTCCTAGAAATGGATCCCCAACCACAGAGGTTCAAAAAGAACCAATGTGAGAATACCATTAATATGCAATCCCCTTAGACCAACACTTGGCATTACATGGTATCAGTGCTGCCTGGGTCTTTTGACAGGTTTAACTTTTTCACCCTAAAGTTAGAGGTTACAAAAAATGACATCACAGACTGTGCACCGAGGGCCGATAGCTCTTATTCGAAAAAGATTATGCTTCAGTATGTTAATTGTGCCTTCCTGTCTTTACAGATCATTGCCCTTCGGCTACAAAGAGTCACATTCCTAGCACTCCATCATTATCTGGGACTTACTATTGAGCTTTTCCAGCATGTAAGAACCATTATCATTAGCTTATATGGAGTTTGACAAGGGTGGTGCTTACAAAATGTAACTAGGGAGGTGTCTCTCTATGATCAGGACCTCCAGGCTGAACCAGGCACTGCTCGAGCTGCAAGACCTCGTTTTACTAGAAGTATGACGCATGTTGAAGGTAAAGTTAGGATTGCCCGAGAGGGAAAGATTGGAGGAGGATAGCCTCATGTTGTAATAATAATACGAGGATTCATCAAGATATCTTCAAGCTGTTGACTACTCAGTGTTGGTCAATAACATGTCAAAATGTCATCTTTTGAAATTACTTTTCAACAAGAAGGAGCAATATTTCTTCATGTACCTGCTATTACCCATATATGAAATGTGTGACCAACCATAGAATATTGTCATTTTTATATTTTCACAAGATGACCAAGAAGATCGGGAAAGTGCCTCTATGTTATCGACAGCTGTCCGGAGACCTCCACCGCTGGCAAGTTGCAAATCTGTTTCTTCAGGAAGACCAGGTGTGAACATTGGCTAAAGTTCTCTTGTAACCATTGGTTACATAATATTAATTTAACAGGGGAACCTTTCCAAAAGACCACCTCTTTGAGAAGACCGCTCATAATCTAGACCAGACTTTTTTGTTTCAATACTTTCCCATTAGTAAAAGTTGCTAACTAGTCACAACCCCAACCTGATTCTCCTTCATCTTTTCAGTAATTTATTCTTATAGGTACACTAAACATAGACATTTTGAAAAAAGAAAACTGCCTCATCAATGCCTGCTTTAACTGCCTATTTCCCTTTATTCATAGTTTGTCTCATACTGCAACTAACAATATATAAAGAAATCTTTTCGATGTATCCCAGATTATTTCCCATGACAAACCACCTCACTGTCCTGCATTTGACTGTAATACAACTGGCTGCAGCAGGAGCCTCCCCCTCTCTGCTCTGTCAGAAGTAGGACACAATTATTGTAAAGCCACAAGTCTAATATAAAGTCCATCTGTTAGTTATTCTTCACTAGGAGAATAATCCCTGTGTTCGTTTCTGGATCCTATGACAACTTTTTGTATTAGGAATCGAGAATTGTAGACACATTTATTTTATTGTATTAATTCTCGTTGCAGCCTTCTAATCTTGTTTTTGCCTTTCTATTTTTTATAATGATAGTTTCATGTCTTGTATAGGCTTTTGGCGATCTCTGGACTGTGAGCTGGAGCAGAGTCATAGGCTCCAGACACCTACATCTTCACCTACCATGGTAAAGTTCTGCCTTTTTTGATTTGAGACTCAGCAATAGTGGTGGTAGATACTAGTAGGGGCTCTTTGCCTCAGGAGCCCAAAGGTTGATGCTAGTAGTGGCTCTTTGGCTAAGGAGCCCAAAAGTTATTCTGTCCATTAAAGAGACTGGCAGAAAGCTATAAAGGATTGGGTATATTGGTGAGCTAAATACTTTATGCTTACTACATTCTCTGGATTTTCTTGGAGGACCCAGAATTGGAGACTGAGGAGAAGATAAAAAGACTACTAGAGGATGGAATAAAGCAGCTGGCCAAACTGATGGACCTGGAGGTGACATATATTTTTTGTTTCAAATAGTGAGCTAACCAAACTAAACATTGTCCAAATATACCATACTAGATGTGGGCCCGATGCTATCGCATCGGGAGGGCAGTGACATCACGATGGGGGCAGCTCTGTGGTGCTGGGGGTGGTGACCCACCTCCGTGCAGTCCCAGCCAGCAGGAAAAACGGTGGTTTGTGGCTTGTGCTGGACATGGGGTGCGGCGCCACCAGAGGGCGCCTTCACCCCATCTCCAGCACAGGCCGCAAGCCGCGGTCTTTCCTGTCGGCTGTGACTGCACGGAGGTGGGTGGACAGGCAGGCAGCGGTGGGATCCGGCGCATGTAGTCAGGCTGTGGGTCCTGGCGGGGCTCAGGCGGCAGTGGTCCGGCGGCAGGTCCTGCGGCGGCGGTGGGGGGGGTCCGGTGTGGGTGTCCCGGCAGTGTCCCGGTCGTGGTACTGTGCAAGGGCCTGGTACCACTGGCGGGTGCCATATTGGAATACCCATCACTTGAGTATTCAAATATGGTGGTTGGCATACTTCCGGTGCGGCGCGGTGGATTGTGGGATTTGAGGACGTCCGTACGGAAGTGGATGACTGACAATTTTAGGTAAGCATATAATAGATATGCAGTGCTTTTAGAGTGGCTGTTACTAGAATTTAGAAATCTCTGAGATTCATATTATGGCTAATGAGAATATAAGAAATACAAAAGCATGTGTTTTCCAATCTTCAGGGAGTTCCTGGTGTGTTCGTATATTTATAGACTTCATGAGTATAGGCATTCTGCACATAAGTTTACGCAGTTCAGACATGATGGCAAATAGCAAAATTCATATCTGCAAATTAAGTAAAAGACACTCCCTGTGTCCACCCAGCTTAGTCACACCCCTTATCAGTTCTTTTCTCTGGTATTTTCATGAACATTACAATATCCTTTGGCTAGGGTCACACCCACCACCATATTTTCTCTCATCTGAGAGAATCGGGCCAATTTTGTTAATCCCGTTCTAATCAAATTTGATCAGAGTTTGGTCGGCATAGGATCTGATTTTCTGTAGATGTGGAGAAGATAGAAAAACAATTTCTCTACCTTCTCCATTCTGTCAGTCAGTGAAAATCGCACTGCACCCTGATGTCATCCAAGCGATGGCTGATGGTTTCTACAGACTCATTGACATGTATGGCTGAGTGCGATCTGAATATTGGGTGCAAATTGTGGATGCTGTCCGAGGAGAAAATTGGGACATGTGTACGGCACCATAGAATAATGTTTTGTCGGATTTCACTCAGACCGAAAGTACGAACGTCTGCACGACCCCTAACTGTGAAATATAATAGGCCTTAAGACATTAACTCCTTCCTTATAGTGCCGACCATACTAAACAATGTCTAAGTATACTATAAAGTATAGAACCTAAATATTAGTTTTAAAGACCTTTTTTGTATATCGGTTCAGATGTATGTAAACTGCCGCTGTCCGGTCCGCTGGGCGGGGCTTATTCACCTGCTCCCCCCCTCTCTGTCTCGCTCTACACAAGAAGAAATGCGTGGAGCAAGACAGGGAGGGGGGGAGCAGGTGAATAAGCCCCGCCCAGCGGACCGGACAGCGGCAGTTTACATACAGTCATATGTAAAAGTTTGGGCACCCCTATTAATGTTAACCTTTTTTCGTTATAACAATTTTGGTTTTTGCAACAGGTATTTCAGTTTCATATATCTAATAACTGATGGACTCAGTTATATTTCTGGATTCAAATGAGGTTTATTGTACTAACAGAAAATGTGCAATCTGCATTTAAACAAAATTTGACCGGTGCAAAAGTATGGGCACCCTTATCATTTTCTTGATTTGAACACTCCTAACTACTTTTTACTGACTTCCTGAAGCACTAAATTGGTTTCGTAACCTCATTGAGCTTTGAACTTCATAGCCAGGTGTATCAAATCATGAGAAAAGGTATTTAAAGTGGCCACTTGCAAGTAGTTCTCCTATTTGATTCTCCTATGAAGAGTGGCATCATGGGCTCCTCAAAACAACTCTCAAATGATCTGAAAACAAAGATTATTCAACATAGCTTTTCAGGGGAAGGATACAAAAAGTTGTCTCAGAGATTTAACCAGTCAGTTTCCACTGTGAGGAACATAGTAAGGAAATGGAAGAACACAGGTACAGTTCTTGTTAAGCCCAGAAGTGGCAGGCCAAGAAAAATATCAGAAAGGCAGAGAAGAAGAATGGTGAGAACAGTCAAGGACAATCCACAGACCACCTCCAAAGACCTGCAGCATCATCTTGCTGCAGATGGTGTCACTGTGCATCGGTCAACAATACAGCGCACTTTGCACAAGGAGAAGCTGTATGGGAGAGTGATGCGAAAGAAGCCGTTTCTGCAAGCACGCCACAAACAGAGTCGCCTGAGGTATGCAAAAGCACATTTGGACAAGCCAGTTACATTTTGGAAGAAGGTCCTGTGGACTGATGAAACAAAGATTGAGTTGTTTGGTCATACAAAAAGGTGTTATGCATGCGCTGTATTGTTGACCGATGCACAGTGACACCATCTGCAGCAAGATGATGCTGCAGGTCTTTGGAGGTGGTCTGTGGATTGTCCTTGACTGTTCTCACCATTCTTCTTCTCTGCCTTTCTGATATTTTTCTTGGCCTGCCACTTCTGGGCTTAACAAGAACTGTACCTGTGTTCTTCCATTTCCTTACTATGTTCCTCACAGTGGAAACTGACTGGTTAAATCTCTGAGACAACTTTTTGTATCCTTCCCCTGAAAAGCTATGTTGAATAAACTTTGTTTTCAGATCAGTTGAGAGTTGTTTTGAGGAGCCCATGATGCCACTCTTCATAGGAGAATCAAATAGGAGAACTACTTGCAAGTGGCCACTTTAAATACCTTTTCTCATGATTTGATACACCTGGCTATGAAGTTCAAAACTCAATGAGGTTACAAAACCAATTTAGTGCTTCAGGAAGTCAGTAAAAAGTAGTTAGGAGTGTTCAAATCAAGAAAATGATAAGGGTGCCCATACTTTTGCACCGGTCAAATTTTGTTTAAATGCAGATTGCACATTTTCTGTTAGTACAATAAACCTCATTTGAATCCAGAAATATAACTGAGTCCATCAGTTATTAGATATATGAAACTGAAATACCTGTTGCAAAAACCAAAATTGTTATAAAGAAAAAAGGTTAACATTAATAGGGGTGCCCAAACTTTTACATATGACTGTACATCTGAACCGATATAAAAAAGGTATTTATGCATGAAAGGTGCGGGGTCAGGGGGAAGCAAAAGTACTAAGAGAATCCTTATGTGACACACATTTGAATGATATCATTATATGATATCTCAAAAAAGAGGTGAGCGATTCCCTTTAAGTATTGTCCAAATAACACTAACAATGCATAAATAGTAGTGCCACATAACAACCACCATTAAGTGTTCCAATACTACCACCATTCAGTTGCCAAATAGCTCCATACATAACATTATCTGATAGCAGTGCTATCCAATCTATCTGTGTCTTGCTCAGTATTAACCCTTGATATCTTGTTTTACAGGATCCTTCCTCACTGGAGAATAAGGTGTCGCTTCATCATGTAAAGGCTGAGACCTTTATTGCACGGAAAGGAGAACAGGTTGGTTATGGAGAACGCTCCATCTCTTCCTGTTGTATTGTCATGTATTCCTTCCTATTCATGTATCAAATATCTGGTCTATATTTGACGGTCCTTCATATGTTTGACATCTCAGGTTTCCTTATGACCTCTTCTTTCCTCTCTCTAGGATGTTGGGCTCCACTATGTCCTCTCAGGCCGCCTCCATGTTTATCAAGGAGTCACAGGCCGAGAGGACTCTTGTATCTTTGTGACAGCGCCTGGTGAGATGATTGGACAGCTGACTGTTCTTACAGGAGAACCTCTGATCTTCACCGTTAGAGCCGTAGAAGACACCTCCTACCTTTGCCTGAGTCGCACTCACTTTTACCAGTCAGTTTCTTCACAATCTTCTCTGTTGCTTACCCGTATTTTTTTTAGTATTTTACACACAAAATTTCCTGAAAGATTTATTTTTACACAGTTGATTACCTGTTGCATTTATTTTGAAGAAATTACAGTGCTCAGCATAATGCTAAAGTCTGCACATAAGCATGGTATGAATTATAAGGACAGCACCGGGGTTTCTAGGCATGAAATGATCAAGTTGACTACATATTCCAACATCTGTATTTCTCCATTCTTCAAGAACGACCTCTTGTAGAGCCTCGATGCTGGATGGAGAGTGATGACAATTTGTCTCCTCAGAATTCCTCATAGGTGTTCGGTTGGGTTCAGATTAGGAGACACTTGGCCACTGAATCACTTTTGCCCTCTTCAGAAATGCAATAGTTGCCTTACATGTGTGTTTTGGATCACTGTCATGTTGGAAAACTTCCCGTCTACCAATGGCATGGAGTGATGGCAGCATCTTTTTATTCAATACATCTGTGAATTCATGATAATATCAAAGAAATGTAGCTCCCCAACACCAGCAGCCCTCATGCAGTCCTACATAAGAACACTGCCACCAACAGGTATCATTGTAGATACCATGCAGTGCACCTCACATTTGTGACACCATAATGTTTTTAAGCCATCAGTTCCAAAAACATTTATCTTTGTCTCTTCACTCCAGAGTACAGAGTACCAATAGTCTTTATATTTTTCAACATGGACCCTGGAAAATTGTAAGCAAGCTTTTTTATGCATGGGGTTTATGAGAGGCTTTCTTCGTGGACAACATCAAGGCATGACATTCCTCTGCATTGTGCCATGGGAAAATCTCAACTCTGTTTGGCTTCTTACTTCTTTAGCTAACTGCAGTGAACTTACATATCAATTTTCTTCAACTCTTTTCATCAGACAATGCTCCTGTTTAGTGTTAACTTTCATGGCCCCCAGGACATCTCTGTGAGATGGCTGCAGTTGTTAAATTTTTGTATCGTTTTTTCTACAGTATTCTGACTCATTAACAAAGCTTTGTTGAGCTTCTTCTAGCATTCTCATTTCTGGTGTAAAGAAATTAATTTCCTTCTCAGGTCTTGTGACATTTCTCTTCCATGTGGTGCCATGCACATAAAGGCCGTCCTCTGCAGCATGTCCACATCAGACATTACCTGTCTGAATCCTGCTCATATAGGTATTGTAACGGGGTCTTCCAAGCTGGGGTACCTCTTTCAGTACCACCCCGTGTTTTCTGAGGTCCGCTCTGCGTTGGCTGGAGTCTGAATGAATGACGCTGGCTGGAATTCCTCTGAGTGCATGGGCGCATATAAAAGATCACTGCTTCTCCATGTATTTCCAGTCTGACAACACTTTACTCACAGGACACAGAATATATCACACAGATACAGAGGGCCGGCCAATAGACAACGTCAGGCAAGACATGCATTACAAAAGCCACAGGTGGCCAGAGCCTGCAGATGTTTACTGTGGGAATTACAAAGGTGGGGGGAGGGCGGACACTGCTGATACATTAGGGACATGCATCTCACATGGAACCTATTATATATACATATAACTGCACAACATATTCTGGGTGCTGAGTGGTTCTGTAACACGGCTCCCCTTTTCAGCGACGCGATCGGCATACACAGTCTTATCCTCAACGGATCGGTTTGGGGATGACCGAAGTTTATGGGGTTGGTACAAGTTCCGTTTGTCGACTTAGTCCATCGGCGTTACCATTTTGTTTGCCGGGTCTGTAGTGGATGGTGAAGTCCAGAGGTTGTAGGGCTTAACTCCACCGCAGCAATCTGGCGTTGTCTCCAGAGACCCGATTAAGCCAGACTAGGGGATTATGGTCCGTTAGGAGGGAAAACTGTCATCCATACAAATATGATTGCAACTTCTTGAGTGCCCATACTACCACCAGGCACTCCTTCTCAATGGCCGCATAGCTTACTTCACGGGGCAGTAGTTTCCGACTCAGGTAAGCTACCGGGTGTTCTTGGCCGTCCGGCCCGACTTAGCTCAGTACTGCCCCCAATCCAAACATAGAAGCATCTGTATGAACAAGGAAACGTGTAGTTGGATCGGGTGCGGCCAATACAGGGGTATTGGTGAGGGCGTCCTTTAGTTGGCGGAAGGCTCCCTCACACTCTGAGGTCCAGGTTACATGGCGGGGTTGGTTCTTACGGGTCAAATCAGTGAGGGGCTTGGCTACGCTGCTGTAATTGGGAACAAATTTCCTGTAATACCCCGCTGTCCCAAACGCCATGACCTGGGTTTTAGTGCGTGGCATGGGCCATTTGGCTATGGCCTCAATCTTGGCTGGTTCTGGTCGCTGTTTCCCACTTCCCACCCAATGCCCTAAATACTGAACCTCTGCTTTGCCCACGTGACACTAGTTTGGGTTCAGGATGATTCCGGCCTGGTGGATCCTGTCCAATACTGTTTCTAGGTGATTTAGATGCTCTTCCCATGTCGCACTGTAGATGGCGATGTCGTCCAGGTAGGCACAAGCATAGTCCTTGAGACCATCCAGAAGCCGGTCAGCCAGCCTTTGGAAGGTCGCCGAGGCATTCTTCATCCCGAATGGCATAACTCGAAACTGGAATAAGCCGAATGGGGTGACAAATGCCGACTTGGGAATAGCGTCAGGACTAAGGGGAATCTGCCAGTAGCCTTTGCATAGATCGATGGTGGTCAAATACTTTGCCCCCGCCAGCCGGTCTAACAACTCATCCACACGCGGCATGGGGTATGCATCCGTCACTGTTTTCTCATTGAGCTTACGACAAAACCATGTAGTCCCATCCTTCTTGGGCACTAACACTACGGGGGATGCCCAGGGACTATCTGACTCTTCAATGACCCCTAAATGCAACATCTCTTGTATCTCTTGTCGCATCGCCTCTCGTACAGACTCAGGGACGCGGAAGGGGTTTCGTCGCAGGGGGGTCTGATCCTGGGTCTCAACCTTGTGTTGTGCCAGACGAGTGTACCCCGGTCTCTCTGAAAACATCCTCTGTCGCAGCCTCAACAACGCCTCCGCCTGCTGTCTCTCCCGGGGGCCTAGGTCTTCACCCAAGTGTACCTGGTCCCATGTTTTAGATTGAGTCCTTTCCCCTAAGACATCCGGCAAGGGAAGTCCGGCTAAATCCTCTGCTTCAGGTGCACAGATGGCCACTACCTCTCCAGGGCGCTCCCGGTAGGGCTTAAGCATATTCACGTGGAACATGCGGATAACCCTGGGGTCGTCACAATCGGCGACATTATAGGTTGTGTCGGCTATTTTCCCCACTACCTGGTAGGGCCCCTGCCATGCAGCTTGAAACTTATTCTGCTTAGTGGGCTCTAACACCAGGACCTCCTGTCCTATTTCCAAGCTGCGCTCTCTGGCCCTCCGATCGTACCATATGCGCTGGCGCCGCTGGGTCGCCTGCATGTTCTCACGTACAGCCTGAGTCAGCTCCTGTAGGCGGTCCCGGAATTCCAGCACATAGGGTACAATAGGTACCCATTCTATGAGGCCCTCCCCTTCCCAGTGTTCCAGCACTAAGTCTAGGGGTCCCCTTACCCGTCTCCCGTATACCAGCTCGAACGGGGAGAACCCCGTGGATTCTTGGGGCACCTCCCGATAGGCAAACAGGAGGTGTGGCAAGAATTTCTCCCAGTCCCTGTAGGTCCTGGTAAAAGTCTCAATGAGCTGTTTTAATGTCCCGTTAAAGCGTTCACACAACCCATTGGTTTGCGGGTGGTACGGGGCGCTTCTAATGGCCTTTACGCCGCACAGCTTCCACAGTTGGTTGGTGACCTCTGCTGTAAACTGGGTACCCTGGTCCGAGATAATCTCCCGGGGAATTCCAACCCGTGAGAAAACCTGGAGCAGGGCGGCCGCCACCGTCTCTGCCAGTATGTTAGGTAACGCAACCGCCTCTGGATACCGTATGGCATAATCTACCACTGTAAATATATACTTTTTCCCGGACGGACTGGGTTTGGCTAACGGCCCTATCAAATCGACCGCTACTCGGCTAAATGGTTCCTCCACAATGGGGAGGGGGCGTAATTTGGCCTTGCATCGATCCCCCCTCTTGCCAATGCGCTGACAACTGTCACAGGTCTGGCAGTACTGAGGAACATCATAGGTTACCCCCGGCCAAAAGAAGTTTTGTGTCAGACGATGCCTGGTACGACTGACGCCGAAGTGCCCGGCCAAGGGTATATCATGAAAGATTCGCAGTAGCTCCTGCCTATACTTCTTGGGAACTACCAGCTGTTGTTTTATAGTGGGGCTCGTCCCTGTGTGGTGCTGCTCTGTGATCCGGTAGAGGAGTCCCTGCTTCCATACA
Organism: Dendrobates tinctorius; assembly: GCF_039654945.1. Lineage (NCBI taxonomy): Eukaryota > Metazoa > Chordata > Amphibia > Anura > Dendrobatidae > Dendrobates > Dendrobates tinctorius. The sequence goes on along the minus strand of NW_027361772.1, from coordinate 12,937,275 downwards.
AACTTTTCCCCTTCTAGTACTCCTCTCCCCTCCTGTGCCTTCCCACGATATCCCTCCAATGAAGGATCCTCAAGTAACTCCCTCTTAAATTCATCTGGGGTGGCCCAAGAAATGTGTCTGGCTATGGGAATACGTGTAGTGCTGGAATGTCTTACCTGGGCCTCTGAGTGTGATTCCACCTCCGCAGCTCGAGCTTGTCTCCGGGTGGTCACAGGATATGTCTCAGCCAGAGGGGCCACCGAGAATGCAGACAACATGGGCCCCAAGTCATTTCCCAGCAAGACGTCTGCAGGCAAATCCTCCATCAAGCCAACCTCAACAAGGCCATCCCCGACTCCCCAGTTCAGGTGAATCCTGGCAGTGGGTAGTCGATGTATGGCTCCACCTGCTACATGGACTGCCACTGTCCGGTCCGTCTTCTCTTGGTCCCGGACAAGATGAGGCTTCACAAGGGTCAAAGTTGCCCCGGAATCTCTTAGTCCCTGCATACGTTTCCCATTAACCCACACGACTTGTCGATGCTGTTGTCATTTATCTGCCCGAGCTGCCTGCATGGGGTCTACTTCATACAGCACTTCCTCCATCTCTTCCACCCCTTGGTTAGTCGTAGCCCCCAATGCCGGGTCAGCTTCGCCTTGGTAGCAGTGTACAGCAGCCCGGCTGAAGGTAGCTGTTCCCGCCTTTGGCCACTGGGTATGCTGAGTCCAGTTGGGGCATTGTCTTTGCAGGTGGCCCAGCTGACGGCAGGTGTGGCATCGCGCCCCAGGGGGACTGTGGTAGGCTGGGTTTCTAGCTGATCCCCCTACAATCTTCAGTGGTTTGGGGCCCTCCAGGTCCATGGGCGGGCCCCTAGTGACCACCTTTGATCCGGAGAACTGCGGCCTCCTGGCATCATGATGTTCATCGGCCAGACGAGCGGCTTCCTCAAGAGTCGTTGGCCACCTGTCCCGAAGCCATTCCTGTGTCTCGGGGTTTAGTCCATTAAAGAATCGTTCTAACAGGAAGAGCTGGAGGACGTCCTCCTTAGTGGTTGCTTGGCTCCCTTGTACCCACTGTAGCAGTGACCGCCATAATTTACAGGCCCATTCAGCGTGGGTATCGGTTACGCGTTTTATAAGTCCGCGGAACTTTTGGCGGTAGGCCTCTGGTGTCAGCGCTTACCGGGCCAAGATCACTTCTTTGATCCGCTCATAGTCCATACAGTCCTCATCAGGTACCGTGCGATAGGCGTCCGCTGCCCGGCCTGTCAGCTTGCTGGCTAGAATCTGAACCCATTCCTCCGGCTTTACTTGATGAAGGGCACACTGCCGCTCAAAGTCCTGCAGAAAGCCATCAATGTCTTCCTCTGCCTCCCCCATCTGTCGGAAGGCATTGTACTGGATCTTTTTGTGGCTTACTGTTGAAGGTACCTGGTCGAAGGCCAGAGCTCCCCCTGCTCGCTGACTCTCCTCTCTCAGCTCTGCCATCTCCATCTTGGCCAGCTCCACTTTGGTCCGCTCTGCCATTTCCATCTTGGCTAGCTCTATCCTGGTCCGCTCGGCCATCTTTTCCTTCAGAACAGTACGCACATCAGCCATCACCTCACGTATGATCTCTACTGCAGGGTTTGGGCCATAGAACGCCAGTCTGTTCTTTACCTCCCTCTGGAATTCGGTCTCCTCCACGTTCACATTGGGGGGCGCTGCACTGTCGTGTTCCATGATGGCTGCTATCAAATCCGCTTTTGTTTTGTTGCTGGCGATCAACCCTCGGGCTTCCACCAGGTCTTTTAATGTAGTCCTCTTTAACTTCTGGTAGTTATTTTCCATTCATTCCTTTCCTCCTGTAGAAGGGGTATCAAATCCCGCTCTCTGCCACCAGTGTAACGGGGTCTTCCAAGCTGGGGTACCTCTTTCAGTACCACCCCGTGTTTTCTGAGGTCCGCTCTGCGTTGGCTGGAGTCTGAATGAATGACGCTGGCTGGAATTCCTCTGAGTGCATGGGCGCATATAAAAGATCACTGCTTCTCCATGTATTTCCAGTCTGACAACACTTTACTCACAGGACACAGAATATATCACACAGATACAGAGGGCCGGCCAATAGACAAGCGTCAGGCAAGACATGCATTACAAAAGCCACAGGTGGCCGGAGCCTGCGGATGTTTACTGTGGGAATTACAAAGGTGGGGGGAGGGCGGACACTGCGGATACATTAGGGACATGCATCTCACATGGAACCTATTATATATACATATAACTGCACAACATATTCTGGGTGCTGAGTGGTTCTGTAACAGGTATTATACACATGACTAGGTTTTTAAATACATCAGTTAGGGACTGTTCTGATACGGGTTACCTTGATGTTTGGTATAGCGGCTTAGTATAAATTTTTTGAAAAAACATATCAACCAATACCCTGTTTTCTATCATCTTTTTACTAGCACTTGCCGTTTACTGTTAATTCTTTACAACAGAGTATTTTATAACTCATAATATTAGTGTGCGCTTGGAACACTCATAAAGAAGTGGGAAATCTAAATTAGGTGGTTATAGAGAAAAAAAAACAACCTCTTATAAGTGATCTTTATGTAGCTGGATAATAGCGAGAAAATAGCAATTAGAAATAGACAATTGTAAGACCTCAGAAGAAGTGCTTATGGGAAAGAATATATATATATATATATATATATATGTATATGTGTATATATATATATATATATATATATATATATATATAGATGCTGCTGCCAATCTTAGTTCCAACCTGAACAATCATTAAAAACTAAAAAGGCATGAGTGAGGGTAAAAACCTGAAATCACTGAACAGGTTATATACTGCAGGGTACTTCTCCCTGATAGCAGCTTAAAAAAAAAGTCAAAGTCAAATTGCAGCCTGTGAACGGCTGTGCAGAGTAGCTGCAATAGTAAATGCACAAGTCAGAGGGGGGGGGGGGGGACTTTCCCATTGGTCTCCGCCGCAACCACCAGCAAGTGAAACCGACGTGGTCATGTGCTGACTCACATCATGAAGGTCCTGTATACCTGGAGCAGCTCACTGACGCCGGGAGCACGAGAGGCCGCTCACGTCTGCTCCACAGCTTGGAGGTACACTGACAGGAGGCTGCCACCGGCCGGGGCAGTCCCTGTAACTCGTCTATACCTCTGTGTACAAAACCCCCCCTCTTTTTCCAAGCGCTGGTGCAAAAAGCGCTATTTTAACCTGCACCGCTTACTGGAGTGAGGACTTCGCATCACATTATCTTTACAGGTACCGCTCTCTGACTTGTGCATTTACTGTTGCGGCTACTCTGCACAGCCGTTCACAGGCTGCAGTTTGACTTTGACTTTTTTTTTTGAAGCTGCTATCACGGAGAAGTACCCTGCAGTATATAACCTGTTCAATGATTTCAGGTTTTTACCCTCACCAATTCCCTTTTTAGTTTTTAATGATTGTTCAGGTTGGAACTAAGAATGCCACCAGCATCTACAGTTGTGGCCAAAAGTATTGACACCTCTGCAATTTTGTCAGATAATACTCAGTTTCTTCCTGAAAATGATTGCAAACACAAATTCTTTGGTATTATTATCTTCATTTAATTTGTCTTAAATGAAAAAACACAAAAAGAATTGTCCTAAAGCCAAATTGGATATAATTCCACACCAAACATAAAAAAAGAGGGTGGACAAAAGTATTGGCACTGTTCAAAAAATCATGTGATGCTTCTCTAATTTGTGTAATTAACAGCACCTGTAACTTACCTGTGGCACCTAACAGGTGTTGGCAATAACTAAATCACACTTGCAGCCAGTTGACATGGATTAAAGTTGACTCAACCTCTGTCCTGTGTCCTTGTGTGTACCACATTGAGCATGGAGAAAAGAAAGAAGACCAAAGAACCATCTGAGGACTTGAGAAACCAAATTGTGAGGAAGCATGAGCAATCTCAAGGCTACAAGTCCATCTCCAAAGACCTGAATGTTCCTGTGTCTACCGTGCGCAGTGTCATCAAGAAGTTTAAAGCCCATGGCACTGTGGCTAACCTCCCTAGATGTGGACGGAAAAGAAAAATTGACAAGAGATTTCAATGCAAGATTGTGCGGATGTTGGATAAAGAACCTCGACTAACTTCCAAACAAGTTCAAGCTGCCCTGCAGTCCGAGGGTACAACAGTGTCAACCCGTACTATCCGTTGGCGTCTGAATGAAAAGGGACTGTATGGTAGGAGACCCAGGAAGACCCCACTTTTTACCCCGAGACATAAAAAAGCCAGGCTGGAGTTTGCCAAAACTTACCTGAAAAAGCCTAAAACGTTTTGGAAGAATGTTCTCTGGTCAGATGAGACAAAAGTAGAGCTTTTTGGGCAAAGGCATCAACATAGAGTTTACAGGAGAAAAAAAGAGGCATTCAAAGAAAAGAACACGGTCCCTACAGTCAAACATGGTGGAGGTTCCCTGATGTTTTGGGGTTGCTTTGCTGTCTCTGGCACTGGACTGCTTGACCGTGTGCATGGCATTATGAAGTCTGAAGACTACCAACAAATTTTGCAGCATAATATAGGGCCCAGTGTGAGAAAGCTGGGACTCCCTCAGAGGTCATGTGTCTTCCAGCAGGACAATGACCCAAAACACACTTCAAAAAGCACTAGAAAATGGTTTGAGAGAAAGCACTGGAGACTTCTAAGGTGGCCAGCAATGAGTCCAGACCTGAATCCCATAGAACACCTGTGGAGAGATCTAAAAATGGCAGTTTGGAGAAGGCACCCTTCTAATATCAGGGACCTAGAGCAGTTTGCCAAAGAAGAATGGTCTAAAATTCCAGCAGAGCATTGTAAGAAACTCATTGATGGTTACCGGAAGCGGTTGGTCGCAGTTATTTTGGATAAAGGTTGTGCAACCAAGTATTAGGCTGAGGGTGCCAATACTTTTGTCTGGCCCATTTTTGGAGTTTTGTGTGAAATGATCAATGCTTTGCTTTTTGCTTCATTCTCTTTTGTGTTTTTTCATTTAAGGCAAATTAAATGAAGGTAATAATACCAAAGAATTTGTGTTTGCAATCATTTTCAGGAAGAAACTGAGTATTATCTGACAAAATTGCAGGGGTGTCAATACTTTTGGCCACAACTGTATATATATATTTTTTTTCCCTTAAGCACTTCTTCTGAGGTCTTAAAATTGTCTATTTCTAATTGCTATTTTCTCGCTATTATCCAGCTACATAAAGAGCACTTATAAGAGGTTTTTTTTTTTTCTCTGTAACCACCTAATTTAGATTTCCCTCTTCTTTATGAGTGTACCAAGCGCACACTAATATTATGAGTTATTTTACCTTATTTCTTTGACACCCTTGTGACAGGTGTCTTAGTGTTGCTGCTGGAAGTACACTCATACACAAGCGCCACTGAATCTCCAAGAGTATTTTATACGTTTGTTTTACTGTGCTTTTCTATGTTTCAGTTGTTAAATTTTTGTATCGTTTTTTCGACAGTATTCTGACTCATTAATGAAGCTTTGTTGAGCTTCTTTTAGCATTCATCTTTCTGGTGTAAAGAAATTAATTTCCTTCTCAGGTCTTGTGACATTTCTCTTCCATGTGGTGCCATTGTTGACAGCACGAAATGGGAAGAGATTTTCTTTATTAAATAACAGCCTTTTATAATCAACTGTCTGCTGGACAGTACATCTGTTTAATGAATAATTAGATTTACCTGTGTTTACATTCTTATTAATTAGAATTTTGTAGTCGAAACTTTATCTTTGTTCCAAAACTTTCATTGGGGTGTTCTCATTTTTGCAACATTGTCTTGAATAAATTTATTAGGAAAATTACTTTTTTAAGATGTGTAAAATAACAAATCTTGTTTGCAATCAATGTTTGGGTATTTTGAACTATGTTATCCCATAGAAAATGTTGATTCTGAAAGGAAACTAAAGGTTTTCTGACACATCTGTTGAGGTGTACTCATTTATGCTGAGCACTGTATTTGACTTGGAAATGTTCCTACTGTCCTAATGGATGTATGCACCATATTAGTTGATTTCTATGTCTCCATCAGTTCATATTTTTCTTTTAGAATTATTAAAGTCAGAATTTCTGCAACTTTATTCCTTTGACGAGCCGAGGTCTCAATGATCGATTCCACTGCTCTATGTTTTAGGATTCTCCGTTCTCATCCCCATGTTCTTCTCTCTGTGGCACATTCTGTGGCTCGTCGTGTCTCGCCATTTGTGAGGCAGGTGGATTTTGCCATTGATTGGATAGGGGTGGAGGCTGGCAAAGAACTTTACGGGTGAGAATAAAATCAGATGACAGGCATAGCTCAGCTTTCATTTTCTCAGTAGTCCCTAAAGTGTTAAAGGGGGTTCCCATATGCACATAAATAGTATACAATACCGTACAGCAACATAGTGCTGGTATACCACACGCAAGGATACACAGCAATATTACTGATATGCTATACACATGAACAGGACCACTTTATCATAAACATAAATAGTATTGCCTTACACAATAATTGTACCGCTATACCACACATATCACTATACTGTTATACAGTACACATACATAGTACCGCTTTACTATACATAAATTGTACTACTCGACCAACACTTGTAGCTCTATACCATGCACATAAGGAACAACAATATCCTATACACACACAGTACATTTATATTGTACACACGTATAGGCACATATACATGCATATACATTACACTCATACACTGCATACTTGTGCCTCACTAGGCTGTTACTTGATAAGAATACTTTTAGATTCAGACTCTATAAAGGGACACTATCATCAGAAAATGATCTATTATATCCGGTTTTTATGGCGCATAAATTTTTTTTTTGTTTGTTTTACATTTTGGCAATTTTTTTTTCACATCGCGATTATTATTTTAGAACACAATTACTAAGCTTGCAATTCTCACACTGGCCACTGGGGCTATTTTTGACACATTTCAGGAAGAGTTTACAGCAGTTTCTTTATCAGCAGAGGCAGGATTACAATGACCGATAACACCTCTATACACCGCGGATAACACAGGATCGGTCGTTCACTATAGGTGATGTCACAGCTGACCTTGCATCCTCCTTCCTGCACTATGAACATTGCACATGCTCATTAGATGCCTTTTTTTTTTAAAAAAAAATAGGGTCAGAGTCTATTGCAACTAATGTACATGTGCGTTTCTTGAAAATTGGAAGATTTTTCTTTTTAATACAGACTGAGATACAGGAAGCAAAATTTTAAAAATACTTTTAACACAAAAACCTATTTTCAATAGGTAATTTTCTGATAATATAAAGGGTTAAGATGTTCCTTGCTTCAATGTTAGGTACACCTCTGTCTTCATTGCTCACTATACTCTTATTCTAATAACCAAGGTGTCTTCTATAGTAAGGGAGATCCTTCAGACTGCACATACATTACATTGAATGGTCGCCTCCGGTCGGTGATCCCGGACCCAGAAGGGAAGACACATGTGGTGGGGGAGCACGGACGAGGGGAACTGATTGGCATGGTATGACTCAGAGACTCTGTAATTAATATAATCATTCACCACATTGAATAACCTCTTACTTTAGCTATAAGTCACCCTTCACTATAAAATTATTTTTTCCCTTCTTACTTTTCTCTTAACTATAATTTCAGGTTGAGGCTTTAACCCATCGACCCCGAGCGACGTCAGTCCATGCAGTACGAGATTCTGAACTGGCAAAACTGCCGGATGGGGTTTTGTCTTATATCAAAAGGAGATACCCGCAGGTGATGACATTCAGCTACAATTAAAGGGTTATTCTCAAGTGTTTAAATGGGTAAAATTGCAAAAAGACATGGTGTGCTGCTTGTTGGCTATATTACCGGCCACATCTGCAGTTTATCAGCAGTGGCCGGTCTCCTAGGCACGGAGCTCAGCACTTACAAGCTGTTTCCAACAGATCTCATAGACACTAAGGGTCTTTTCTGCTTCAGTAGCCCTTCGCTCTTCTGATGCTGCCTCTGTTTGCTGCAGTAGAGAGTGCAAATTTCGTGCTAGTGGCACTGCCATGCTGCTGGTCTGCATTGTCACTCAATCAGAAGCACTCCGCCCCCTATAGGGCAGGAAGCTCTGAGTCTAGGTAGCGATAGTCTCCTAAAAGCCTTCAGAAGTTTCATAAGGAATTTGTAACCTAAATAAATTCTAAACTGTTCTTTCCATCTGCTCCTCAAGGCTTACAACCTAAGGACCCCATGGAAAGCAGCACATTATGTTATACAGGGACGCTGTCCATAGGATCCCTAGGAGAAATAAACAAATCACTGCTCTTAAGATGTCCATATACCAAAAATAGCAGTAAGATGAATGATTGCTCTTCCGAGGAAGAGGACTTGATCTCTAGCACCACCAATAGGAAGTAGCAATCCTAAAAGCCAATATCGATCCTTCAGTGAGCCTTGCGATATAACTTAGGATAAAAGCCAAACCAGAATCTCAATTTGCAGACAATGTTTTGGGGTGATTGCCTCTCATCAGTGCAAGGTAAGAGATCTGATTTTGCTAGGTGAGAGGATCTGAACTGGGGTATAAGGCCTCTTTCACACATCCGTTTTGCGCCGTCAGGCGAGATCCGGCTTTTTTTTGTAAAACCGGATCCGGCGAAATGCAATGCCGGATCCGGTTTTTCCCCATTGACTTGTATTAGCGCCGGAGGGCATTGCGGTTCGTCCGTTTTTTGCCGGATCCGGCTATTTGTCTCGTTCCGGCGTCTGGAAAAAACGGCTACTGTAACGTTTTTTGTCTCCGGCGAAAAAGCCGGAAGCGCCGGATCCGACGCTTCTGGCTTTTTGCCACATGAAAGTCTATGGGCGCCAGAATGCTCCGGATCCAGAAAAAGACGGATCCAGCCACCGGATCTGTTTTTTTTAAGTCTGCGCATGCTCAGATCCAATTGGCCAGCCCCCCAGGAAACAGATATAACCTGCTAGACGGATCCGGCAGAAAAACGGATCCGTTTCTACAGTTCTCCAAAATTTACGCCGGATCCGTTTTTTCTAAAAATAGCCGGATCCTGCCTGACGGCAAAAAACTGATGTGTGAAAGTAGCCTAAGGGGTACCGTTTCTCCTTGTGGAGAGTGACCCTAAGTCATATTGCAAGGTTAGTTGAAGGATCGATATTGACTTTTAGGATCACTACTTCCAATAGGTGGCGCTGGAGTTCAAGTTCTCTTCCTCTCCGAAGAGACTATTTGTATATTTAATTTCCCATATAAACATGCATGGCCTATAAGTCTTCTCACTCTCACATGCCTGGCCTGGCTTGTCTCTCTTCACAAAAAGAAACGTTACCCTTTAGATAAGTTTACCTGTGATTTTCAATTAGGAGAAAGAAAAAAAGCCATGTTTCTATTTATCAGTAGCATCAGGATCAATTGATGTTAGAACTGATGCAATCAGACTTTTTTTTTTTTTTTAACCAGTTTCCATTGCAAAAATATAGCCAGATCAGAAAAAAAGGCAACACGCAACATTTTTAGGTGTGGGTCCATGAAAGGTCCAGCCTAACAATGAATGCGTATCTATTGTGTGAACGATCACACAGAAAACTGTGAGATCAGCTCTGTTACATCAGTTTCCTTCCAGAGTGGTAGTGAAAAATGGATGAATAGGAGGAAACTAGGGATAAGCTACTGAAAGGCACCACTGATGAAACTAATCTCCCGTAAAAACAAAAGGAAGGAGCAATGTAATTAAACATATTTCATCCTTGTCTGGGTATAGTTATGGGTCAGACTTGATGTCCTTTTTTTGGTGCAGACTTGACACAGAAGGTTTTGTGTATTGTGTAGTTTTAGAGCTAAAATTCTGAACTTAAGCACGTTTTTTCATGCATGTTTTCATTCTTCCCATGGAAGACTATAGGGAAAAAGTGTAGCACAAACGCACAGTTCAACAGTGTTTTTAAATGCACCGTGAGCAAGAGTTTTTTTTCATGAAATCAAATCCAACTTACTTGAACTGTTAAACGCTGCAGATATTCTGGACAATAATAATAATAATTTATTTCTAGATCGCCAACATATTCCGCAGCACTTTGCATTACAGAGGGGACTTGTATAGACGATAGACATTACAGCATAACAATAATCACATAGATCAAAACAGATACCAAGAGGAATGAGGCCCTGCTCGCAAGCTTACAATCTATAAGGAAAAAGGGGAGATGCGAAAGGTGGATGGTAACAATTGCTTTTATTGTTTGGACCATCCCTAGTGTAAGAATCAGGTTGTTCCTGTTGCTGCATGAACCATTTAACAGTCTAAATATGTAACAGTACAGACACAGAGGGCTATTAAATGCAAAAAGCATGTGAGAACATGATGCGAGGAACCTGGTTTTGGTAAAAAATTTTGAAATGAGCCACACAGGGATATTTAGGTTAATGCGTTGAGGCGATAGACCAGTCTGAACAAATGCGTTTTTAAGGCATGCTTGAAACTGTGGGGATTGGGGATTAATCGTACTAGCCTGGGTAGTGCATTCCAAAGAATTGGCGCTGCACCTGAAAAGTCTTGGAGACGGGAGTGGGAGGTTCTGATTATTGAGGATGTTAACTTCAGGTTGTTAGCAGAACGGAGGGCACGGGTAGGGTGGTAGGCTGAGACTAAGGAGGAGATGTAAGGTGGTGCTGAGCCATGGAGGGCTTTGTGGGTGAGGGTAATAAGTTTGTACTGGATTCTGGAGTGGATGGGTAACCAGTGTAAGGACTGGCACAAGGTATAGGCATCGGTATAGCGATTGGTGAGGAATATGATCCTAGCTGCAGCATTCAGGACAGGTTGGAGTGGGGAGAGTTTGGTGAGGGAGACCAATTAGTAGAGAGTTACAATAGTCCAGACGAGAATGAATAAGAGAAACAGTAAAGGTTTTTGCAGAGTCGAAAGTAAGAAAGGGTCGAATTCTAGAAAAGTTTTTGAGTTGCAGATAACAAGAGCGAGCCAATGATCGGATGTGGGGGGTGAATGAAAGTTCTGAATCAAGTATGACCACTCGACAGCGAGCATGTTGCTGGGCAGTAATGATGGAACCACACACGGAAATGGCAATGACGGGCATAGGTAGGTTAGTAGAGGGAGGAAACACTAGGAGTTCAGTTTTTGACAGGTTCAGTTTTAGATAGAGGAAGGACAGTGGTAAGACAATCACTGGGGTTTTCCAAAAAGGCAGGCGTGATATCAGGAGAAGAAGTGTATAGTTGAGTGTCATCAGCATAGAGATGGTACTGGAACCCAAATCTACTGATTGTTTGACCAATAGGGGCGGTGTACAAAGAGAAGAGGAGAGGGCCTAGAACCGATCCTTGAGGAACCCTAACAGTAAGGGGAAGATGAGAGGAGGAGGAGCCAGCAAAAGATACAGTAAAGGAGCGGTCAAAGAGATAGGAGGAGAACCAAGAGAGAACGGTGTCCTTTTGAGGCCAATGGAACGGAGCATAGTGAGGAGGAGCTGATGATCCACAGTGTCAAATTCTGTGGAGAGATCCAAGAGAATTAGTGTGACATCGGCGGCCGTGCCCGCCGATGCCCCTTCAGCGGCGGTGCCCGCCGCAGCGTCCCCTCACCTGCGCACTCCTGTCCACGCGCACTTCCGCTCTGGTCTCCGCTCTGCTGCGGGTAACCGCGCCGGCCTTAGGCCGCGCACGCGCGTTCCCCTGCTCTCTTCTGCTAGTAGGGGGCGTCGCTGAGGGGCGGGTCTGTAGGACGTACTTCCGGGTTCTGGATATATCAGGCGTCCGCTCTATTCTGAGGGCGCCTGGTGATTGTGTGACTTCCCTGCACTCATCGGCCCCATATCTACTCTAGTGAATCCTGCCTGTCCTTCTGCTGTTTTCCCCTGTGTGCTCTGTGCCCTGCTCCACTTCCGTCTGTCTGTCTCTGCCCTGTTTCCCCCTCTCCGATCCTCCTCCTGTGGACTCCTGCCCAGTATTTTCCACTATCCCGTCCTGCTATCCTTGTTCTGCCTGCCTGTCCATCGAGCCGTCCCTCCTGGTACCGGCTGTCGCGGTTCTGCCCCCTGCGGTCCTGCCCCTAACGATCCCTGTACAGGGGTCGGTCTTCACCAGGTGTGCTCGGCCCAGGGGCTCCTGATCCACGACCCAGAGGGTCCACTCTTGGACGTATTAGACCAGAATTGTCACAGTATCACCAGGCCATGGATCCCGCCGGTGCCGCGGCCGCTACACAAAAGGAATTACTTTTCCTTCGAGAAAATCAGACCCGGATAATGTCCTTTATGAAGTCTATGGACACCCGGCTATCCGCCCTGCAGACCTCAGACCCCGGGCACGCCCCCCTCCTGGTCAGCCTCCAGCAGGAGCTCGCGCAGCAGCGCGACGCTCAATCCCACATCTTAAGTTACATGGCATCCGTGGATGATCGATTGCTTGCTCTGCAATCCTCTGCAGCCGCAGCAACATCCCCCCGAGACGTAGTCTCTGCCCCGTCTCCCCGTCTGGGTAAACCCCCCAGGTACAGCGGAGACCCTAAGTTATGCCGGGGTTTTCTGAATCAATGCAGGCTACACTTTGAGCTAGCCCCCCTTCAGTATCCTACTGACCGCGCCAAGGTGGCGTTCATTGTGTCCCATCTCGAGGGTGAGGCCCTGTCCTGGGTGAATCCCTTGTGGGAGAGGGATGACCCCGTAGTGTCAAGCATTCAGACTTTCTTGGAAACCTTTCGCAAGGTATTCGATGAACCGGGTCGCTTAGCATCCACCACGGAGGCCCTTTTTAACCTCCGCCAGGGTTCCCTTACAGTGGGGCAATACGCCATCCGCTTTCGGACCCTGTCTTCAGAGTTGGGGTGGAACAATGAGGCTCTTGTGGGAGCCTTTTGGAGAGGCCTCTCCAGTAAGATCAAGGATGAGCTTGCCGGGCGAGACACTCCCACCACTCTGGAGGACCTTATTTCGCTGGCCACTCGTATTGATCTACGCTTTCAGGAGCGCGCTCGAGAGGCGGTCGGAGAGAGAAGGTCCTTTAGGCTGTACCAGGCTCCTGTCCATCGTTTCCCTGCATCTCCTGTTAGTACCGCTCCTGAGCCCATGCAGATTGATCGTGTCAGACTGTCCGAGCAGCGGCGCAGGGAGAGGATGACCAAGGGACTCTGCCTGTACTGCGGAGGGGCCAACCATTTTGTGCGATCTTGTCCGGAGAAGCCAGAGAGGTCGGGAAATGCCTCCACCTAGGTCAGGTAAGAGAGGACCCCCTAGGTGATCAAAATTCCTCTCTCCCCCTTACCCTTTCAGCTTTGATAATTGCAGGTCGGGAGCGTGGATCTGTGGAGGCGTATGTGGACTCGGGTGCTGCTGGAAATTTCATCCGCCAGGAGGAGGTTGATAAACTCCGGATCCCGGTGAATGTATTGAGGAACCCTCGTGCTATTTCCTCCGTTGATGGTAAACCTTTACCCGGACTCATCACCACGGTTACCGTCGAAGTAGACCTTCAAATCGGAGCACTCCACCTCGAGAGAATAGCCTTTTATGTCCTGCCACAACTAGCCCATGCTGTTCTTCTAGGGCTACCCTGGCTCAGACGGCACAAGCCGGTGATTGACTGGCGCTCTGGGGAAGTTCTCCGTTGGGGGCACTCCTGCCAGGAGCACTGCCTACGGGCTCTCACTCGTCCCCGTCCATGGTCGAAGCCTGCCGACCTTCTGGGCCTTCCCGCACCCTATCACACGTATGCTGATGTGTTCAGCAAAAAGGAGGCGGACTCCTTACCACCTCATCGCTCCTATGACTGCCCTATCGACCTGGTCCCCGGAGCCACCCCTCCCAGAGGGAGAACTTATCCTCTATCCCCAGCAGAGACCACGGCTATGACGGAATACATACAGGAGAATCTGGCCAAGGGGTTCATCCGGAAATCCTCGTCCCCTGCGGGCGCAGGTTTCTTCTTCGTTCGGAAGAAAGATGGGTCCCTGCGACCCTGTATTGATTACCGGGGCCTGAACAACATCACTGTTAAAAACCGGTACCCGCTCCCGCTGATTCCAGAACTCTTCGACCGGCTGAGGGGGCCAGGATCTTCACGAAGTTGGATCTGCGGGGAGCTTACAACTTAATCCGAATCCGAGCGGGGGACGAGTGGAAGACGGCCTTCAATACTCGGGACGGCCATTATGAATACTTGGTCATGCCGTTCGGTCTCTGCAATGCTCCGGCGGTGTTTCAGGAATTCGTAAACGAGGTATTCCGGGACCTACTCTATTCCTGCGTGGTGGTGTATTTGGATGATATCCTCGTTTTCTCGGCCGATCTCTCCTCCCATCGGAGAAGTGTACGCATGGTCCTGCAGCGCCTTCGAGAAAATCGTCTTTACGCCAAGATTGAGAAGTGCCTCTTCGAGCAAACAGCGTTACCTTTCTTGGGATATATCATCACGGATTCCTGCCTAAAGATGGATCCGGAGAAGCTGTCCGCGGTACTCCAGTGGCCTCATCCAGTTGGCATAAAGGCCATCCAGCGTTTCCTCGGCTTCGCTAACTATTACCGACAGTTTGTACCCCACTTTTCTACAGTCACCAAGCCCATCACGGTCCTGACCCGTAAGGGGACGAAGTCTAACGGCTGGTCTTCCGAAGCCGAGGACGCCTTCCTTGCCCTGAAACGCTCTTTTGCCTCTGCTCCGATCCTACACCGCCCAGTGGCCAGTAGGCCCTTCATCCTGGAAGTTGATGCCTCCTCCACTGGAGCTGGGGCGGTCCTTTCCCAACAGGCTCCATCCGGACGTCTAGTCCCCTGCGGGTTCTTCTCCAAATCCTTTTCCCCTGCGGAGTGCAACTACTCCATTGGGGACCGGGAATTGTTGGCCATTAAGATGGCGCTGGAGGAATGGCGATATCTGCTCGAAGGGGCAGTGCATCCCTTTACTATCTTCACGGACCACAAGAACTTGGCCTACCTGCAATCTGCCCAGAGACTCAACTCCAGACAAGCCAGGTGGGCCCTGTATTTTTCCCGTTTTGAGTTTAAGCTCCACTTCCGGCCCGGCAGTAAGAACATCAAAGCTGATGCACTTTCCAGGTCCTTGCAGCCACCTGAAAAGGAGGAGGATCCATCATATATTATCGAGCCGGCTAAAGTTATCTCCGTGGCTCCTGTGAGATTCTCTACTCTTCCGCCTGGCAAGACCTTCGTTCCTTTGAACAAACGTCTGGAAGTGCTGCGCTGGGGGCATTCCTCCAAGGTTGCTGGGCACGTTGGGATTAAGAAGACCCTTTTGCTTCTCTCCCGGTATTACTGGTGGCCCTCTCTCCACCAGGACGCAAAGGACTTTGTAGCCTCCTGCAGGACCTGTGCTCAGAACAAGGTTCCAAGGACTCTGCCCTCCGGTCTCCTTCATCCGTTGCCTGTGCCAGAGGCCCCTTGGCAGCAAATCGCAATGGATTTCGTGACTGATCTGCCTCGCTCTGCTGGATGTACTACCATCTTAGTCGTCGCGGACCGCTTCTCCAAGATGGCCCACTTCATTCCCTTGTCCGGACTGCCATCTGCTCCGAAGTTGGCCGAGATCTTTATCCACCAGGTTTTCAGGCTGCATTGTCTTCCTCTACGAATCGTGACTGATCGAGGGGTCCAGTTTACCTCCCGATTCTGGAGGGCTCTCTGTCGGCTCCTGGGCACGTCTCTCGACTTCTCCTCAGCGTATCATCCGCAAACCAATGGCCAAGTGGAACGGATTAATCAAATTTTGACTACCTACTTACGCCACTTTTCTAACGCCCATCAGGATAATTGGGTCTCACTCCTACCTTGGGCAGAATTCGCTCATAATAATCATCCCAGCGAATCAACGTCCAAGACGCCGTTCTTTGTGGTAACTGGGCTAAATCCTGGGGTTCCGTTGCCCTTTTCCGCATCGTCTGGAGTTCCTGCAGCAGATACTCTCGCCAAGGAATTTTCGCAAATTTGGAGGGAGACCAGGGAGGCGCTCGAGGTAGCCAGCATCCGAATTAAGAAACACGCAGACAAGAGACGAAGGGATCTACCCCCATACCATCCCGGGGACAAAGTCTGGCTTTCTACCAAACATATCCGCCTAAAAGTCCCTGCTTACAAGTTAAGTCCTCGATACATCGGGCCTTTTGAAGTACTTGGGCGCATTAACGAAGTAGCCTACAAATTGAGATTGCCGGCATCGCTCCGGGTCCCTAACGCCTTCCATGTCTCGCTCCTTAAACCTGTAGTTCTGAATCGGTTCCAACCAACCTCCATGTCCCCTCCTTCGCCAATTTGTTCGGACGATGTCTTTGAAGTAAAGGACATTTTGGCCATGAAAAGGGTCAAGGGTAAAACTCTTTTTCTTATCGACTGGAAGGGTTTTGGTCCAGAGGAGAGGTCCTGGGAGCCCCGAGAGAATGTCGATGCCCCCCTTATCATGAAAAGATTTCTGACCAACCTCAGAAGGGGAGGACATATGGGGGGGGTACTGTGACATCGGCGGCCGTGCCCGCCGATGCCCCTTCAGCGGCGGTGCCCGCCGCAGCGTCCCCTCACCTGTGCACTCCTGTCTACGCGCACTTCCGCTTCTGGTCTCCGCTCTGCTGCGGGTAACCGCGCCGGCCTTAGGCCGCGCACGCGCGTTCCCCCGCTCTCTTCTGCTAGTAGGGGGCGTCGCTGAGGGGCGGGTCTGTAGGACGTACTTCTGGGTTCTGGATATATCAGGCGTCCGCTCTATTCTGAGGGCGCCTGGTGATTGTGTGACTTCCCTGCACTCATCGGCCCCATATCTACTCTAGTGAATCCTGCCTGTCCTTCTGCTGTTTTCCCCTGTGTGCTCTGTGCCCTGCTCCACTTCCGTCTGTCTGTCTCTGCCCTGTTTCCCCCTCTCCGATCCTCCTCCTGTGGACTCCTGCCCAGTATTTTCCGCTATCCCGTCCTGCTATCCTTGTTCTGCCTGCCTGTCCATCGAGCCGTCCCTCCTGGTACCGGCTGTCGCGGTTCTGCCCCCTGCGGTCCTGCCCCTAACGATCCCTGTACAGGGGTCGGTCTTCACCAGGTGTGCTCGGGCCCAGGGGCTCCTGATCCACGACCCAGAGGGTCCACTCTTGGACGTATTAGACCAGAATTGTCACAATTAGCATGGAGTAGTGAACATTAGATTTAGCTGTTAGAAGATCATTAGAGATTTTAGTGAGGGCAGTTTCAGTAGAGTGTAGAGAGCGGAAACCGGATTGTAGAGGGTCGAGGAGAGAGTTATCTGAGAAATAGCGGATAAGATGGGAGTGGACCAGGTGTTCCAGGAGTTTAGAGATGAAGGGAAGATTAGAGACAGGTCTATAGTTAGTGGCACAGTTTTGGTCGAGGGATGTTTTTTTAAGTAGTGGATGTATGATGGCATGCTTAAATGAGGAAGGAAAGATACCGGAAGAGAGTGAGAGATTGAATATTTTTGTTAGGTGAGAGGTGGCAGCAGAGGAAAGGGACTGGAGGAGATGTGATGGAATGGGGTCACTGGTGCAAGTGATAGGGTGAGAAGATGCAAGGAGCCTGATTACTTTTTCTTCTGTTACTGGTTCAAAAATCAGAGAGTGAGCTAGATGCAGTGGGGGAGGGAGGGCAGTGCATGGTATGAGGTGATTGGGAGATAATTTCCTGTCGGATATGGTCAATTTTGTTCTTTGAAATAATTAACCAGATCGTCAGCTCAAAGCTCCGTGGTTGGGGCATGTACTCTTGGGTTAAGTAGGGAATGAAAAGTGTCAGAGACGTTTCAGGTTATTATATAGTGAGGTGATGAGGGTGTTGAAATAGGTTTGTTTGGAGAGGTGAAGGGCAGTGTTGTATGTTTTAAGCATAAACTTATAATAGATGAAATCTTCGGGTAGATTGGATTTTCTCCACAGATGTTCTGCGCACCTGGAGCACCGCTGTAGGAAGCGTGTTTGCAGCGTGTGCCACGGTTGTCGCCGTCTGTGCCTAGTTGTTCTATGTAAAGGAGGTGCAAATTCATCCAGGGCACTTTGAAGTGTTTCATTGTAATGCTTCAGTGCAGAATCAGGACATGAGAGGGAGGAGATAGGGGCCAACGATGACTGCAAGTTCTTCTTGGTGTTAATGGCCTGTATGTTTCTAAAAGTGTGGAAAGTGGGGGTGACTTGGGCGGGATGGCAGTTCTTGATAGAGAATGATAGAAGATTGTGGTCAGAGAGTGGGAGAGGGGAGTTTGTGAAATTATCCACTGAGCAAAACCGGGAGAAGACCAAGTCGAAGGAGTTTTCGTCTTCATGCGTGGGGGAGTTAGTATGCTGCGAGAGGGCGAAAGAGGAGGTTAGAGATAAAAGGTGAGAAGCAGATGGTGAGAGGGGAAGAGCAATGGGGATGTGGACGTCTCCCATGATGAGGGTGGGGATGTCACAGGAGAGACAGTGTGGAAGCCAGGTGGCAAAGTGATCCAGAAACTGATGGGAGGGTCCTGGAGGACGATAAACCACCGCCACTCGCATGGAGAAGGGGAAGAAGTGTCTGACAGCATGGACAAAAAATAAAGTGGAAAAACAGTGTCTATGTGAGACCATGTGAGCTGTGATAATTTGTACTGGGTGCTGCACAATGCTTTAGTTTTACTTTTGGGGGATTTTCTCTTAACATTGTTGTTTTTATCTATTCTGAATTTACTTTGTAGGTGGTGACCAGACTAATTCATATTTTAAGCCACAAAATCCTGGGAAACCTACAGCAACCACAAGGTGAGCAGATTGGTAGGAATTATTTTTTTTGAAAAGTAGACTGGTTGGAGAAAGTAGTAGAATTAGCATATCATTTTTCTCTCAATACAGCTGTAGCTGATTGCTGGGGGTCCCGTGAGGAGACCCTATGATCATCTTGAAGGGGTTTTCCCACAAACATTTATCACCTATGTATAGTAAGGGGAATAACTGTAAGAACGCTGGAGGTCTGAGCACTGAGAGTCCAACTTCTA
This sequence comes from Dendrobates tinctorius, assembly GCF_039654945.1. Taxonomy (NCBI): domain Eukaryota; kingdom Metazoa; phylum Chordata; class Amphibia; order Anura; family Dendrobatidae; genus Dendrobates; species Dendrobates tinctorius. The sequence goes on along the minus strand of NW_027361772.1, from coordinate 12,918,322 downwards.
GGTCTCCCAACGTGAATTGAGAAGAAGCACACATGCGTCTCCTTCATTCTCAAGGACAATGAGCTCCATTAATTCAGTTGTCACTATTATTACATTAATATCCTTGTTTAAAAAGGTTAACATTTCCTGAAAAGTGTGACCATATCTAATTCCTAAAATTTCCATTAATCTAGCCATACAAATCATAATGTGTGGAGGAGGAGAACAAAAACAACAGTATGTAATGATAAAAATTGTCAAGGTAGTGAGGTGAAAAAACATGTAAAAAGTCACTGCTTAGCACAATTTGCACCAGAATTTTTCAGGTATTTTGTTTAATGAATTTGCCCCATTTTTTCTCCATATGTTGGTGTACAAGAACATCAATTTATTCGTCTCAGCCAAGTGAAAGATGGTCTTCACCATTCAAGGTTTTTAAGGTGGCCACTGGAAGCATTACCTAATATTATTTATGAGTTGCTGGAATGACCGAATATACACTCACTGGCCACTTTATTAGGTACACCATGCTAGTTAGGGGTTGGACCCCCTTTTGCCTTCAGAACTGCCTCAATTCTTCGTGGCAGAGATTCAACAAGGTGCTGGAAGCCTTCCTTAGAGATTTTGGACCATATTGACATGATGGCATCACACAGTTGGCGCAGATTTGTCGGCTGCACATCCCTGATGCGAATCTCCCGTTCCACCACATCCCAAAGATGCTCTATTGGATTGAGATCTGGTGACTGAGGAGGCCATTTGAGTACAGTAAACTCATTGTCATGTTCAAGAAACCAATCTGAGATGATTCGAGCTTTATGACATGGCGCATTATCCTGCTGAAAGTAGCCATCAGATGTTGGGTACATTGTGGTCATAAAGGGATGGACATGGTCAGCAACAATACTCAGGTAGGCTGTGGCGTTGCAACGATGCTCAATTGGTACCAAGGGGCCCAAAGAGTGCCCAGAAAAAATTCCCCACACCATGACACCACCACCACCAGCCTGAACCGTTGATACAAGGCAGGATGGATCCATGCTTTCATGTTGTTTACGCCAAATTCTGACCCTACCATCCGAATGTCGCAGCAGAAATCGAGACTCATCAGACCAGGCAACGTTTTTCCAATCTTCTACTGTCCAATTTCGATGAGCTTGTGCAAATTGTAGCCTCAGTTTCCTGTTCTTAGCTGAGAGGAGTGGTACCCAGTGTGGTCTTCTGCTGCTGTAGCCCATCTGCCTCAAAGTTCGACGCACTGTGCGTTCAGAGATGCTCTTCTGCCTACCTTGGTTGTAACGGGTGGCAATTTGAGTCACTGTTGCCTTTCTATCAGCTCGAACCAGTCTGCCCATTCTCCTCTGACCTCTGGCATCAACATGGCATTTCCGGCCACAGAACTGCCGCTCACTGGATTTTTTTTCTTTTTCGGACCATTCTCTGTAAACCCTAGAGATGGTTGTGCGTGAAAATCCCAGTAGATCAGCAGTTTCTGAAATTCTCAGACCAGCCCTTCTGGCACCAACAATCATGCCACGTTCAAAGGCACTCAAATCACCTTTCTTCCCCATACTGATGCTCGGTTTGAACTGCAGGAGATTGTCTTGACCATGTCTACATGCCTAAATGCACTGAGTTGCCGCAATGTGATTGGCTGATTAGAAATTAAGTCTTAACACACAGTTGGACAGGTGTACCTAATAAAGTGGCCAGTGAGTGTATATTTTGTTAAAGCGGGGAACACAAAAAATGCATGTATAAAAGACCTTTGATTCTTAGCAGGTGATACAAAAGGTTGAGGACCCATAAGAAGATGATAAAGTCCTTCTTATTTCTCCTTTTTAGATCCTAGTAATGTTGCCAACAATCTTGGTACTGTATGTGTTTTACCCTGTAGCAGCAATGTACCTCTCACTGCTTTCACCCTCGAGCTCAAACATGCAATGAATACCATTGGTAAGACTCTCGGCAGGTGAGTGGTTTATAGACCTAATGGTGGTCGGCGTTAATAGATTAATAATCCTTCTCTTTTAGGACCAACTCTGGTTCTTACAAGTGACATCATCAGGGCACGGCTTGGAGCCTATGCCTTAGAAAGGTTTGTGGGGTTCCTTCCCTGCTTAGTTTCAAGTGTACAAATAGCTTGTTTGTTGGTGTTAAACTGGATGTGGCATGGTGATGGGGCAAAAGTAAGATACCTGTTTAGTTATATATAATTACGCTTTTCTGTAGCACCCATGAGTGTCAGTTGTCTACTTGGCTAGCTCAACAAGAAGACCTTCACCGTATTGTCCTATACCAAACGGAGTTTTCACTCACACCATGGACCATACGCTGCATCCGTCAAGCCGACTGTATTTTACTAGTGGGATTAGGGGAAGAAGAGCGATCATTGGGTGAGGTGAGAGCATAGCAAAAGTTATTTGACCACTATTCTTAAACCAGATCTATATAGATGAATGTGTTTCTCTGGAAGAGCTCCCCCATTATTTCTAGAGTTCATTTATCAACCATTTTGTATTTGATAATAATTTTAGTACTATTGTATAGTTAGCTGGACTTGGAATTTAGCTGTCCATATTCCATTTTGTTAACCACCATCGCTAATGGCTGTCTTAGTCCTAATGTTCTTGTTGATCTCTAGCTAGAAAGGTTCCTTGAGAATTCTCCTGTTAGAGCTCTCAAACAGCTTGTTCTCCTCCATCGGATGGATGGTTCCTCTCCTTCAGGAACAGTAGAATGGTTGAAACTGAGGACATGGGTTTCAGGACATTTTCATATTCGAGGCCCAAAGAGGTTGTTCACAAAGAGACCACCACATAGAATGGTAAGAGTAAATTAGCTCAAAATGACTAAAATAGTAGAGACGAATCTTTGTAGACTTTATTAGTGATGGTTCTAGTGGAAGCTTTCAAAAATGAGTTTTTATATATTTATGTGTCATTTTGTGTTTTTTGATTGTAACGATGAGGTTTGGAATCACAAGTATAAAAATATAGAAATTGTAAATTTCATGTTTAGCCAAATTATCTTTCAGCTGGAATTCTACTCCAAAATCCTGAAGAACCAAGTTGACTCTCATAGTGACTTCTCCAGACTTGCTCGAACTCTAACAGGAAATGCCATTGCTTTAGTATTAGGTGGTGGTGGAGCCAGGTTAGTGAATCAGTCTAGTTTTTTTACTGCTTTGTGTGGCTTTCTGAAGGCCAGTTCTCAAATAACCCCTACTGATCATGTTTTGGTCATAGGTTTTCTATCATCTTCTGTAATCTTTACAAAATTCCCAAACCAAAACTGAGGTTCTTTGAGAACTGCGATTGAAAGATGCTGCTTCATAGATTCATTGTGTTACTCATGTTTTCAGAGGGTTTGCTCATGTAGGTATCATTAAGGCTTTGGAAGAGGCAGGCATTCCAGTGGACATGGTGGGGGGAACTTCCATGGGGGCCTTGGTTGGTGGTGTATATGCCGAAGAACTTGATGGGAGTAGAACTAAAGATAGAACCAGCATGTGGGCACAGGTAAGCACTTTCTATCAATCATTGGTTTAACTTTCATAGAGAGGAGTATTTATGAAGGAGATGAAAACTTCAGATTGGTTAGTATCCTACTAATTGTATAAATTGACATGAGCATCATATGCATCATGTGATCATCAGAGACCTAGAAATCCAAATCTTTCATGTTTTTTCCCTATGCTTTAGCTCTGGTCATAGTTCTAATTATAGATCTTCCTTATCCCTTTTATATACTTTTTATGCACCAGATGATGTCTTCTTTGCCAAGGACAGCTCTGGATCTTACCTACCCAATCACCTCCCTGTTATCGGGATCTAGATTCAATACAACGTTGATTCACCTCTTTGGACAGCGGCAAATCCAAGTAAAATATTTTTTGTTTGGATTTCATTTCATAGACTTTTTTTGTAAACTTCTTCTAACATAACTTTTTTTTTTACATTAGGATCTGTGGTTGCCATATTTTTGTATCACAACAGATATCAGTTCTTCTTCAATGAGGGTTCACCGAGAAGGTATGAGATGCTTCTGCCACATGCTGTGCTGTGTATTTGATAGAAACAGCAAAAAAATAGATTTTGTTATCCTCCTCTAGGCATACTTTGGCGCTACATTCGAGCCACCACCTCCTACATGCCTTATCTTCCTCCTCTATGTGACCCAGTAGATGACCACCTCTTACTGGATGGATGCTATGTCAATAATCTTCCAGGTAAGAAGCGAATTTGAGGTAAATATTAAAAAGTTATCCTTCAGTTTTTAAATTTAAGTTTTTCGTTTGTTCGGATCCTAGCCGATGTGGCTCGTTCTATGGGGGCACGCACAGTTCTTGCAGTAGATGTTGGCCAGCAAGAGGAATGGAATACATATAATTATGGAGACAGTCTATCAGGATGGTGGCTCCTCTGGAATCGTATCAACCCTTGGGGAACAAAAGTGAAGGTAAATTATTATTGGGTAGCCAATAGTTCCATGCGGTAAAATTCAAGAGGTTGCTTTACAAAGCTATAATAACAAAAGTATCACTTAAAATAAAGTGTCCTACATAATCATAAAATCTAAACCCAGGAACTTTCCGATCGGATAGCCTATAGGTGTTATGGACTGGCCTGAGTTGGAGTAGTGGTATTGCAACCACTAGGGGCAGCACCGGCAGGTAGCTTAGTCAGGAATAGCTATGACTAAGAATGATGACTATGACTATGAATAGCTATGAATAGGGGTCGGTACACAGGAGAAGCAATGTAGTTAGAGGATCAGCAGGTTGTGTAATCGGGAATGGCCAGAGGTCGGTACATAGTAGCAGTAGTATAATCTTGAACGAAGCAGCAGCTAAAAGGAGAGCTTGACAAAAGGCTGCGAGCTCAATAATCTCGCAAGGATGAAAGTGCAAAGCCAGTTTTAAGTAGGGTGTTCAATCAGGAGATTACAGTGTGAAGGCAAGTAGCTCAGGGTGGAGCCAATCAGTAAAGGGGGTTTTACACATAGCGATATCGCTAGCAATATCGCTATAACGTCACTGATTTTGTGACGTTATAGCGATATCGCTATGTGTGATACTTACCTCCGACCGGCTCCCCCGCTGTCCATCGCTGATCGCGCGAGAATGTCCGGCTCCATTTCTCGTTGGGCGCTTCCTGCTGGGCTTCCTGTGGCGCCGACGAGTGACATGTGGACGCGGGCGGGAGGACGTCTTCATCGCCGCGTCTGAAAGGTAAGTATCATCCGCTGGATCGCTGCTGCATCGCTGTGAGATCTGCCTGTGTGGCAGCTCACTAGCAACCATTTAGCGATGCACCAGCGATCCTGACTGCATCATATCGCTGGTTGGGATCGCTGGTGCATCGATAAATGTAAAAGGGCCTCAACTCATGGTGGAGCCAATCAGAAACAACACATGCACTAGTATCTGGTTTAGCAAGGAATTGTCCAGCGAGCTGAATAACTCATAGGGAAGAGATGACAACTGACGCACAAGAGCTGCTGGGTTCGTGTCCTGTCAATAGGACTATTTGAATGGGCAATCCATAGGACCAGCCTAATGGTGGTCCACGTTGCATCAGAGAACAGAGCATTTAATAATCCAGAAAATATAAGGGTTAGAATAATCTAGTACTTGGTTGCAGCAATATGTTATATGTTGATGTGGCCTCTAGGGGTCTCACTACTTTGATGTGTGTACTATAGAGTGTAAGAACTTGTTGGTTGGAATGTATCACAAGTCTCATGTAATAAATAAGCCTGGAGATATCCAAGGAGTGTGATCCTTGACCGGAAATACATAACAGAACACTGGTAGTGAAGGAATATATTGATTTGTACTAGTTTTTTTTTATATGTCTAGGCAATGGTTTAACCATTCCCAATATAGTTTTTGCTATTAGTGCTTTATCAATTACTATGAAAATGACAATATTATCAGCTTTTAGACCTATGTCTTATGCCCATTTTGATCCTTTAGGGCGTTTTGAGCTTTTTTAAAGTGTACCTGTCATTCAATATAACATTCTTAAACTGCAGATATCGCGTTATACTGGATGGTCATAGATTTGTATTGATGCAACTCTTTGAAATGGGACGTGGAGCATAAAGAGAAAAAATAGTCATAATACATCATGGGCTACCTGTATAATTCAAGGGGGTGATCCCAGACTCCTCCTGAGCCATGCCACTGAGATGTTACAATACAGCTCCAGTGGCATCCAACACATATGCTAGTAGAGATAAAACTGAGACCAGTCCCCTTCAGTTCACTGCACGGGCCCCAGATGCTGCGGGAGCTGCTTTGTAATTGCAGGACTGCATGACTCTGGATGGGATGAGGACCGCCCCTCTGACTATTTTCAGGTAGTACGCGCTATTTTATAACTCTACATTGTTTTTATAGTCCAAGAGACATCTTTAGATGGTTATAACTATCTTATAGCCATAGTTTAATACCAGTACATTTTATTATGCTATAGGTATATTGTGCCATTATATTACATAGCATTTTTGCAGGCATTATGATCAATGTCCCCATTGGGACTCACAATCTAATCTCCCTATCAGTATGTCTTTGGAGTGTGGTAGAGAACCTGAAAACCCAGAGGAAACCCACACAAACATGGGGAGAACATACAAACTTGGCAGATGTTGACTCGCTGCAAGTCAACAGTGCTAACCACAGAGCCGTTGACCATTTTATGATAATTAGGAAACAAATGAAAATAACGGTATTGGTAAAGCTTGTTCGTCAAGCAATTATTTAAATAATGTTTTATCTTCTATTGAAGACCAAAAAAACATGTCTGGTAGACCGTAACTGGCCAGTGATCGCATTTTCTGGACAGAATCTAAGGCTTCTTTGTACATTGTAATGTTTCCATGTCTTATATGATTAGATCCCAGACATGGCAGAGCTGCAGTCCCGCTTGTCATATGTCTCTTGTGTGCGGCAGCTTGAGATGGTGAAGCTCAGTGGCTACTGTGAATATCTGTCCCCTCCGGTGCAGCGCTTCTCCACCTCAGAATTCCGTCGCTTCCAGGAAGTATATGTAAGTCAGACACATTACAAATCTTTATAATCAATCCACTCTTAAGGTGAATTTTATAATGTAAACTGCATAAATTATTAAATATATCTCTTAAACCTGATAAGTCTGGTGTACTTACCTTGGAAATCCTTTGTAGAATCGCTGTATAATCCTGATATTAACATGAGCATTTTAAGATACCAGCTGAATGCGAATCTGGACTCCTAAAATGTTCATTTTGATATTAGACAGAGAAAGTTTCCAAAAGGACTATACAGCCATGTTGGCATGGATTTTCAAAGTAAGTACACCAACCACATCTGGTCTAAGAGATCTATTTTCAGATCATAATATGGAATTTGGTGAAATTTCCACTTTATAAAGTACCATAGTACGATTAGTATTTTAGTCCAAGACTACCCAGAAGTGTATCCGGATGTTTCCAGTACACAAAATAGCAAAAATCAGAAGTGACACAAGGTCCAGATTCACATTATCTTTGGACCACGTGTTTGTGGCTCCTTTGGTGCTTCTGGTTGAAGCCCTGAAAAACGGGACTGCCTAAAAAGATAAACACTGCTAGAATGGAAGGCAAGACTGAGCGCAAAGTGACATTTGCTTCATTATAGTGAAGGGCTTTTTTGGAATTCCATTTTTCAGGATTTCAGATGGCAAGCCTGATGGAGCCACAAATATGTGGCCCAAACATAATGTGAACATAGCCTAAGTCAGACATGAGAATGTTGGAAGCAGCCTTACAGCAGGACAGATCAAGAGACTATTCTTAGGTTGACACTTGGGCTACCTACTTTAACCTTAACCCCAGGAACGAGATATAGACTTTATTGATCACATATTTATGTTGAGGTGACCAGGGAAGTCCACAATAAATGGCCAGACAGCTATTACTGGCTGGGCAAAACCTAGCCAGGAAAGATCTAAATCCCAAAAGTGACCGGTGAATATCTGTTCCAGTAGTGATATCGGATGGCATCAGGCCAGAGCTGCAAGTTGATGGCAATGTATTGCTAAAGCAACAATATGCCTTAGATTACCTGGGTTGGGTCCTGCTGTTATGACTCATGACACAGGGGCGGACATATCATTGGTGCAACCTGGGCAGCCACACAGGGGCCCAAGAGGTAGAAAGGCCCCATTTCCACCTCCAAACCAGGTGGAATTGTGAATTATGAGGAGCTATTGGACTGCAATGGGCCCATAATACTGTTCTTGCACAGGGGCCCTCTTCTCTCTATCCACCCGCCAATACCATGATGAACCTGAAAGGTGCGCAGGGCGGTAATCATGGGAGATGGGCTGTGTTCCCACGCCCTCGCACGCCACAAATAAACAGTGTCCCAGTCCATTAGTGTCACTCTGTATACAATGCAGCGTTCTCACATTCAGGCCGCAGGCCTCTGCTGTCTCCACGATCCAGGAACAAGGAACAGCCACACAAATCAGGGTTTACTGGCTTCATAACAAACAGTTCAACTTTACTTAGCAGTCCCTATTCAACTTATGATACAGCACAGTACATTTCTATGTTCTCTGTATGTTCGCTTAATGGCTTCCTCAGCCTCTGAGATACCCTTTCCAGCTCCGCAGCTCTCATAAGACCTGTCCCATCCCCCTCACGTGTCTCTTTGTCCGACTTACACTTGTTGGAAGGGAATAAGGCACACTCTCTAGTGCACAGTTCTGGTCGTAGGCCTCAAATATTGCAGGGATGTCCACAGAAAACAGGAGCCGACGTTCTCATGCTGCCCAAACAGTGGGCACTTCTCGTGACCTCCAGCCTTCTGCCCTTGAATGCTGCTAACAATTTATTTATCTTGCAATTTAATCTCTCACCCCAAATTTACTGTGCTAACCAGGAAGTGCTCCCCTCCTTAACTGACCCTGCCCCATCCCAAACTGTGCTGGCCTCAAACATTTAACTGTATTTTAACCTGTCTGCCCCTGAAGTCTGTTGCTGGGTAAAATTCACCTTTCACCTACTTAACTATCACTATCTTCTAACCATATACACTGAACTATACTAATATGCCCACAACTGAATATTTCCCCCTTTCTAATGTAATCTATACACTCACTGGCCACTTTATTAGGTACACCATGCTAGTAAGGGGTTGGACCCCCTTTTGCCTTCAGAACTGCCTCAATTCTTCGTGGCAGAGATTCAACAAGGTGCTGGAAGCCTTCCTCAGAGATTTTGGACCATATTGACATGATGGCATCACACAGTTGGCGCAGATTTGTCGGCTGCACATCCCTGATGCGAATCTCCCGTTCCACCACATCCCAAAGATGCTCCATTGGATTGAGATCTGGTGACTGAGGAGGCCATTTGAGTACAGTAAACTCATTGTCATGTTCAAGAAACCAATCTGAGATGATTCGAGCTTTATGACATGGCGCATTATCCTGCTGAAAGTAGCCATCAGATGTTGGGTACATTGTGGTCATAAAGGGATGGACATGGTCAGCAACAATACTCAGGTAGGCTGTGGCGTTGCAACGATGCTCAATTGGTACCAAGGGGCCCAAAGAGTGCCCAGAAAAAATTCCCCACACCATGACACCACCACCACCAGCCTGAACCGTTGATACAAGGCAGGATGGATCCATGCTTTCATGTTGTTTACGCCAAATTCTGACCCTACCATCCGAATGTCGCAGCAGAAATCGAGACTCATCAGACCAGGCAACGTTTTTCCAATCTTCTACTGTCCAATTTCGATGAGCTTGTGCAAATTGTAGCCTCAGTTTCCTGTTCTTAGCTGAGAGGAGTGGTACCCAGTGTGGTCTTCTGCTGCTGTAGCCCATCTGCCTCAAAGTTCGACGCACTGTGCGTTCAGAGATGCTCTTCTGCCTACCTTGGTTGTAACGGGTGGCAATTTGAGTCACTGTTGCCTTTCTATCAGCTCGAACCAGTCTGCCCATTCTCCTCTGACCTCTGGCATCAACATGGCATTTCCGGCCACAGAACTGCCGCTCACTGGATTTTTTTTCTTTTTCGGACCATTCTCTGTAAACCCTAGAGATGGTTGTGTGTGAAAATCCCAGTAGATCAGCAGTTTCTGAAATTCTCAGACCAGCCCTTCTGGCACCAACAATCATGCCACGTTCAAAGGCACTCAAATCACCTTTCTTCCCCATACTGATGCTCGGTTTGAACTGCAGGAGATTGTCTTGACCATGTCTACATGCCTAAATGCACTGAGTTGCCGCAATGTGATTGGCTGATTAGAAATTAAGTCTTAACACACAGTTGGACAGGTGTACCTAATAAAGTGGCCAGTGAGTGTATGTCCTATGCTATACCTTAGACTAGTCTAGACTTTCCCTGCACACTATACATGAATAACATTATACATTAATAAAAAAAATCAAAATACATTACATTAGCTGCATCACTTAGTGCCTATAGAATTCTATGCAGATTCACATATCACTTTACTCTTACAATTCAATAAAACCATATCATGATACATATTCAAATACAGTTCTTGCAGATGCTGTCTTTCGGGGGAGATGCCTGTGACAGCTCCTGTCACACCCTTACAAATCCAGTTCCTGACACGCAGCCTTTTATTCTCCCATAAATAGCCTTATATGCCAGCATATATACGCAAGACCAATATTACACAGCTGATTATTAATTATTGCATTAGATGCCACCACATACAGTATATTCTTATATGAAAGTTCATGTTGTTCTATTACACTGCGATTCCCACTGTTGGGACTCCCTATGTGATAAAGGTAAATATGTCCCTTAGAAAAGTGCTGCTTCTAAAATAAACTCCTGCTATCAGTACTAATCATGAGGAATTTCCTGGATTTAAGGCTTATAATGAAGAAAAAGCTACTGATCAAAGTGCAGGGATCAACCATATGAATAAATTTTATTAATTACACAAAAAGACTGCACCATATAAAAACATCTAAAAGTCATGACACATGCAAAGCACACAAGGCTCATAATGGAGCCAACAAGACAAGTCCCATGGAGTTGTGAGTAATTACAGCGGCTCAGAAAAAGATGGTCATTTGAAAACATGTGAAACACTGAATAACCTGTAAAAGCATTATAAACAGTCCCCATCAGTTTCTCATTAATATGCAAAACGCATTAATACATCCATAAAGGGGATAACAGGTGTTCACAATAACATAGTTATATCCATACACAAGAGCCATATACAATCCAGGACAGAATGCAAGCAATCATATAAAAGGATTCAACGGCCTGAAAGAGAAATTGAGACATAATAGAGCCCACATAACTGGACATGAATTATGATGTCCCACCTGATAAAATTCACGCAGAAGCTATGGGACCCGCTTCAGTTTGCCTAAAAGGAGAATCGTTCGGCAAACGACACTGTCAATCTGGCACTGAAGTACATTTTGGATCATACAGATGAACGGCACTCATATGTCCGGATTCTTTTCATGGACTTTAGCTCAGCGTTCAATACCATTGATCCGAATTTACTTCATAAGAAAATGGTAGCTCTTGGAGTCCCTCTCAACTTATGCTTGTGGATTTATAACTTCCTGACAGCGAGGATACAGAGTGTAAAAGTTGGACCATTCACTTCGGACACCTCGGTCACAAACATCGGGGCACCTCAGGGGTGTGTTTTGTCCCCGTTACTGTTTTCTCTCTATACGAATGATTGCATCTCTTCAGCAGACTCAGTAAAAATCTTGAAATTTGCCGATGATATGACACTGATTGGTCTCATCAGGGGAAATGCTGAAGACTTGTATCGGAGTGAGGTGGAAAGAATATGTGACTGGTGTAAAGCCAATAATCTTGTACTCAACACTAAAAAACTTCTGAGATGGTTGTGGATTTTAGGAAAGATCAACATGAGATACTTCCAATCTACATCCATGACGAAGTGGTTCTTAGGGTCACAGAGACCAAATTCCTTGGTGTTATCATCTCTCATGATCTTAAATGGGGGAAAAACGTGGATGCTGTTATAAGAAAAGCACAACAGAGGATGTTCTTCCTGCGTCAGCTGAAAAGATATGGTTTGTCTAAGAATCTGCTGATCTTATTCTTTAATGCTGTCATCAGATCTGTGATTTGTTCCTCTCTGATAGTCTGGTATGGGGGAGCCACTGCGCATGACAAACTCCGCTTACAAAGGACTTTCAGAACAGCAGAGAGAATTATAGGTTCCCCCCTGCCTAAAATCCAGGATCTTTATGATAAGAGTATTCGATCCCACGCATTGAAAATTTCATCCGATCCCTCTCACCCGGGACACTCCTCATTCCAACTACTCCCTTCAGGACGTCGCTTCAGAGTCCCCAAATGCAGTACCAACCGCCATATGAACAGCTTCTATCCACTCTCTGTTCAACAATTAAATCGTCATGTGTAGACTATATACTGTATCTGTCTTGTTAGATGTTACTTGTTGTATCTGTTGTTATATATTATGTTGCCTCTTTGCCACAAAGAATTCCTTGTATATATGTAATATGTACTTGGCGATAATAATAAATTTGATTTGATTGAATTTGATTTGATTTGATAAATACCAAACAAATAGTACCCAACCTGAATCCTGCCTGCAATGTCCCTATAAAAAATCGCTCACATGGGGGGAGCTTGTGGAGTGCCCGACGCGTGTCGCCACCGCAAGGTGGCTTCGTCAGGGGCTGGAGAGTCAGTCTAATGAAGGTCCAATAAGTATATGCAATAATTAGCGAAAATAAATTGCAGCCGCGGCCGAATACCTGTGTAGCCGCAATCACTACAGAGGCCAGGACACACATTCAAGCCTGGAAACGAAGGTCAGTGACACACAATTCTTTCCGGGTCAGCAGTGTCTGACGTATCGGCTCCCCACTGCGCAGGCGCATGGTCAACGGTTGCCACAGTAGCAGGGAGAAGCGTTGCTAAATCATGCAAAGTGTCCAGTCTCCACTGCGCAGGCGCAAGGCCGAACGGTTGCCACAATGACAAACAGAGGAGTTAGTAAACTTAATGATCAGCAGTGCGCTAACGAGAAATATGCAAATTTATCCACAATGCGCATGCGCAGGGGAAATAGTTGTTGTGGGCACAGAGAAAACAGTGTTATTATTAAAGATAATCAGTACATAGTGCATAGATCATGCAAAAGTGTACAGTTTCCAATGCGCAGGCGCAAGACCAAATAGTTGCCACAGTAACAAACAACGAAGTTAATAAGTTCAAAGATCAACAGTGCGCAAGCGCAAAATATGCAAATTTGTCCATAGTGCGCGCGCGCAGGGGAAACAGTTGTCATAGACACGTAAGAGACATTTTAAAATAATCAATACATTGTCACAGATGCGGCGAAAAGTACCGTCGCAGCCAGTAACAACTGCAATGATCAAAATTGTCACATAACACCCATTGTGAACCGAGATAAGAGAAAGATCAGCATAATGAACATACATGTTCATAGGCTCCTAATGAAGCCAGAACGAGAGAGAATATATTGAGGTTCCAGAATATCAAAGTAACTTGCTGAGCGATAAATAGATGGTTGCCCACATGGCAAAATTAACCATATTATGCGAGCGCAGATAAGATGATTACAATAGAGCACAGAAGGATCATTATTAATAAAGGGGTGTTAACTAATAAGCCAATGAATCATCACGTATACAACAGGCAATTCCACCCATCGCAGGGGCTACCTGAAAGATTGACATATAGTCAGAGCATCATGCACAGCGTATATTGAACCAAGTCTACATGAACAATATGAGTGTTCATAGGCTCCTAATAGAGCCAAGGTATGACGAAATATCTTAGAGATCCAGGACATTATAGTGACAAACTTGGCCAGATAAATGGGCAAACAGGGCGCCTAAATGGCTCAGCGCCCTCCACCTGGAAAATAGTCGAATACATAAAAGCACCTATATGATCTTCATAATGTACATACTCAAAAGCGGGTATAGGTATCAAAGATATATATATTTAAAAAGTCAAGCCCAAAAAAAGATAGTGATAGCACCAAAAATGGTGAAGAACCATACCAATATATGGGGAGGTGAAATCCAATCAAAATGTTGTCAATTATGATTTTACACAATAAAGGGACATAGTATGTCCAAACCTCCCACCAGACTTATTCCATGATGCTAAATACATAGAATGTTGATGACGATCCAAGATGTAAATACGGTCGACACCAGCAATGCTGAAGATAACATAGGTGAAAAGATACCGTCATCAGATTTTATTCAAAAAGGGTGAGTATATAAATACCCCAAGTAGAGTCTAGCCCAAAGATAAAGTAAGACCCCACATGTCAACAAGTTCACACCCACATAAAGACAGGAGAGCAAACTGGGCTTGTTATACACCCTCAAATTCATACCATCATAAAAGGAGAAAAAGATAGATAGACAATTGGAGATCGCGCATGGTAACCATAGGAGAATTTTAGATGGTAATGATGACGAACAGCCATAAAGGTAATAATGGCTGTTGCCAAATAATCTGACTCCACAAGCTCCTCCCAATATTGCGATTAATAAAGTTGAAAAATGAAAAAATTCAATAACGCCGTCCACTCCACAAACTCCTCCCCATACCCAAACTTAACCTGGATGTAATACGCTAATAAGTAAAAGAAATTGACGCCAAATAAAAAGTCCAAGCACAAAATAATGGGTCCATGTCAGAGTGAAAGTCTCTAGAATGCTTGAATCTCTTCACATGTATTCCTGGAGGGATAATAGAAACCAAATCCAGTAGAGGAGATCCAAAGAGGCCTTGATCCAAAGAGTGACAAAAAGAAGGATGTATCCCAGCCACAGCACACAGACAAAACAAGTGGAGTTACAAGAGTGATCCAGGCTGTGCTGATCATACCCAAATAGATAGGAACCTAAAAGAAGAGCAAAAAGGGAGACATAACTATCTAGTTGGATCAAATTTGTTTGTAATAACCCGTAAATAATAACTCTTCGTTGAGTCCCAAAGGTGACCGACTGCAAAGGTCATAGATCCACCTGGATTCCCGTTTCAATAATTCCAACGAGATGTTGCCCCCTCTAATGTTGGTCTGTACTGTTTCCAAGCCCATAACCCTAATGCCAGTGCAACGTCCATTATGTTCACACAAAAAGTGCATGGCTACTGAGGTAAGGGGTTTACCTTTTTCACGATCCGTTCTTGCCGTATTGATATTGGAAAGATGTTGTTGAATCCTTTTTCGAAATTCCTGTGTAGTTTGTCCTACGTAGATTTTCGGACATGGACAGAATAATGCATACACAAGGTTTTTGGACCTACAATTAAAAAAGGTCTTAGAAGAAACAGGGAACTTCAAGGTTGGAACATTAACCCCTTCACTACCAACAGTTAAGTGGCAGATATTACATCTGCCACAAGCAAAAGTCCTCTCTCTGTGGCAACCGTTGACCATGCGCCTGCGCAGTGGGGAGCCGATACGTCAGACACTGCTGAACCGGAAAGAATTGTGTGTCACTGACCTCCGTTTCCAGGCTTGAATGTGTGTCCTGGCCTCTGTAGTGATTGCAGCTACACAGGTATTCGGCCTCGGCTGCAATTTATTTTCACTAATTATTGCATATACTTATTGGACCTTCAGTAGACTGACTCTCCAGCCCCTGACGAAGCCACCTTGCGGTGGCGACATATGTCGGGCACTCCACAAGCTCCCCCCATGTGAGCGATTTTTTTTATAGGGACATTGCGGGCAGGATTCAATTTAGCTACTATTTGTTTGGTATTTATGTCCAGTTATGTGGGCTCTATTACAGTCATATGTAAAAGTTTGGGCACCCCTATTAATGTTAACCTTTTTTCTTTATAACAATTTTGGTTTTTGCAACAGGTATTTCAGTTTCATATATCTAATAACTGATGGACTCAGTTATATTTCTGGATTCAAATGAGGTTTATGGTACTAACAGAAAATGTGCAATCTGCATTTAAACAAAATTTGACCGGTGCAAAAGTATGGGCACCCTTATCATTTTCTTGATTTGAACACTCCTAACTACTTTTTACTGACTTCCTGAAGCACTAAATTGGTTTTGTAACCTCATTGAGCTTTGAACTTCATAGCCAGGTGTATCAAATCATGAGAAAAGGTATTTAAGGTGGCCACTTGCAAGTAGTTCTCTTATTTGATTCTCCTATGAAGAGTGGCATCATGGGCTCCTCAAAACAACTCTCAAATGATCTGAAAACCAAGATTATTCCACATAGCTTTTCAGGGGAAGGATACAAAAAGTTGTCTCAGAGATTTAACCAGTCAGTTTCCACTGTGAGGAACATAGTAAGGAAATGGAAGAACACAGGTACAGTTCTTGTTAAGCCCAGAAGTGGCAGGCCAAGAAAAATATCAGAAAGGCAGAGAAGAAGAATGGTGAGAACAGTCAAGGACAATCCACAGACCACCTCCAAAGACCTGCAGCATCATCTTGCTGCAGATGGTGTCACTGTGCATCGGTCAACAATACAGCGCATGCATAACACCTTTTTGTATGACCAAACAACTCAATCTTTGTTTCATCAGTCCACAGGACCTTCTTCCAAAATGTAACTGGCTTGTCCAAATGTGCTTTTGCATACCTCAGGCGACTCTGTTTGTGGCGTGCTTGCAGAAACGGCTTCTTTCGCATCACTCTCCCATACAGCTTCTCCTTGTGCAAAGTGCGCTGTATTGTTGACCGATGCACAGTGACACCATCTGCAGCAAGATGATGCTGCAGGTCTTTGGAGGTGGTCTGTGGATTGTCCTTGACTGTTCTCACCATTCTTCTTCTCGGCCTTTCTGATATTTTTCTTGGCCTGCCACTTCTGGGCTTAACAAGAACTGTACCTGTGTTGTTCATTTCCTTACTATGTTCCTCACAGTGGAAACTGACTGGTTAAATCTCTGAGACAACTTTTTGTATCCTTCCCCTGAAAAGCTATGTTGAATAATCTTTGTTTTCAGATCATTTGAGAGTTGTTTTGAGGAGCCCATGATGCCACTCTTCATAGGAGAATCAAATAGGAGAACTACTTGCAAGTGGCCACTTTAAATACCTTTTCTCATGATTTGATACACCTGGCTATGAAGTTCAAAGCTCAATGAGGTTACAAAACCAATTTAGTGCTTCAGGAAGTCAGTAAAAAGTAGTTAGGAGTGTTCAAATCAAGAAAATGATAAGGGTGCCCATACTTTTGCACCAGTCAAATTTTGTTTAAATGCAGATTGCACATTTTCTGTTAGTACAATAAACCTCATTTGAATCCAGAAATATAACTGAGTCCATCAGTTATTAGATATATGAAACTGAAATACCTGTTGCAAAAACCAAAATTGTTATAACGAAAAAAGGTTAACATTAATAGGGGTGCCCAAACTTTTACATATGACTGTATGTCTCAATTTCTCTTTCAGGTCATTGAATCCTTTTATATGATTGCTTGCATTCTGTCCTGGATTGTATATGGCTCTTGTGTATGGATACAGTTGTGGCCAAAAGTATTGACACCCCTGCAATTCTGTCAGATAATACTCAGTTTCTTCCTGAAAATGATTGCAAACACAAATTCTTTGGTATTATTATCTTCATTTAATTTGTCTTAAATGAAAAAACACAAAAGAGAATTAAGCAAAAAGCAAAACATTGATCATTTCACACAAAACTCCAAACATGGGCCAGACAAAAGTATTGGCACCCTCAGCCTAATACTTGGTTGCTCAACCTTTAGCCAAAATAACTGCGACCAACCGCTTCCGGTAACCATCAATGAGTTTCTTACAATGCTCTGCTGGAATTTTAGACCATTCTTCTTTGGCAAACTGCTCCAGGTCCCTGATATTTGAAGGGTGCCTTCTCCAATCTGCCATTTTTAGATCTCTCCACAGGTGTTCTATGGGATTCAGGTCTGGACTCATTGCTGGCCACCTTAGAAGTCTCCAGTGCTTTCTCTCAAACCATTTTCTAGTGCTTTTTGAAGTGTTTGGGTCATTGTCCTGCTGGAAGACCCATGACCTCTGAGGGAGACCCAGCTTTCTCACACTGGGCCCTACATTATGCTGCAAAATTTGTTGGTAGACTTCAGACTTCATAATGCCATGCACACGGCCAAGCAGTCCAGTGCCAGAGGCAGCAAAGCAACCCCAAAACATCAGGGAACTCCGCCATGTTTGACTGTAGGGACCGTGTTTTTTTCTTTGAATGCCTCTTTTTTTCTCCTGTAAACTCTATGTTGATGCCTTTGCCCAAAAAGCTCTACTTTTGTCTCATCTGACCAGAGAACATTCTTCCATAACGTTTTAGGCTTTTTCAGGTAAGTTTTGGCAAACTCCAGCCTGGCTTTTTTATGTCTCGGGGTAAGAAGTGGGGTCTTCCTGGGTCTCCTACCATACAGTCCCTTTTCATTCAGACGCCGACGGATAGTACGGGTTGACACTGTTGTACCCTCAGACTGCAGGGCAGCTTGAACTTGTTTGGATGTTAGTCGAGGTTCTTTATCCAACATCCGCACAATCTTGCATTGAAATCTCTTGTCAATTTTTCTTTTCCGTCCACATCTAGGGAGGTTAGCCACAGTGCCATGGGCTTTAAACTTCTTGATGACACTGCGTACGGTAGACACAGGAACATTCTGGTCTTTGGAGATGGACTTGTAGCCTTGAGATTGCTCATGCTTCCTCACAATTTGGTTTCTCAAGTCCTCAGACAGTTCTTTGGTCTTCTTTCTTTTCTCCATGCTCAATGTGGTACACACAAGGACACAGGACAGAGGTTGAGTCACCTTTAATCCATGTCAACTGGCTGCAAGTGTGATTTAGTTATTGCCAACACCTGTTAGGTGCCACAGGTAAGTTACAGGTGCTGTTAATTACACAAATTAGAGAAGCATCACATGATTTTTCGAACAGTGCCAATACTTTTGTCCACCCTCTTTTTTATGTTTGGTGTGGAATTATATCCAATTTGGCTTTAGGACAATTCTTTTTGTATTTTTTCATTTAAGACAAATTAAATGAAGATAATAATAACAAAGAATTTGTGTTTGCAATCATTTTCAGGAAGAAACTGAGTATTATCTGACAGAATTGCAGGGGTGTCAATACTTTTGGCCACAACTGTATAACTATGTTATTGTGAACACCTGTTATCCCCTTTATACTCTTTGTGGATGTATTAATGCATTTTGCATATTAATGAGAAACTGATGGGGACTGTTTATAATGCTTTTACAGGTTATTCAGTGTTTCACATGTTTTCAAATGACCATCATTTTTTGAGCCGCTGTAATTACTCACACTCCATGGGACTTGTCTTGTTGTCTCCATTATGAGCCTTGTGTGCTTTGCATGTGTCATGACTTTTAAATGTTTTTATATGGTGCAGTCTTTTTGTGTAATTAATAAAAATGTATTTGTGTGGTTGATCCCTGCACTTTGATCAGTAGCTTTTTCTTCACTATAAGCCTTGGTTCCTGTTTATACTGATCGCAGGAGTATCCCCCTTTCTTTATCTAGTGGTGCCCTCCTGGGTTTCATATGTACATGAATTTCCTGGATTTATATCCTATAATTATTTCTATGTCACCCCTTAACTTCATGTAGAGTTGGACTGGCCCACAGAAGAAAAGGAGAATCCTCCAGTGGGCCCTTGAGCAGAAATGAACCACCACCAGGGCCGGACTGGCCATCTGGCAAGTCTGGCAAGCGCCAGATGGGTTGGTCCAGTCGTGGGCTGCATTGTCTGCTATGCTGTTAACCGTATCGGCGCCCTCAGGGTGCAGCTGAGATGAAGCATCAGGGGGGAGGAACAACATGGACCTATGTGCTTTCAAGTGTCAGGGCTGAATTACACTCCTAGTCCATCCCTGGCCACCACCCTCTCATATGAGCAGTACTTGGCACAATACACTTGATTTACTATGTGCAGACAAAAGCATCATCTTTTTTTATTCAGCAATCAACCCATTTATTGGCTATTGAACTTTGTGAATGAGGATAAGTTCATATTTCTATGTAGCTGAAAAGTGGGGCCCTGGAGTTGATGTTACTGGTGGGCCTGTGGTGCGCCAGTCCGACACTGTCTTCATATCACATTTCTTATATCTTCATCTGTCCTCAGTGTCTCATCTATTATGTACTACGCAGGATATTGGATACGACTACGGGAAGCTTATATTTACAGAGTGGCATCGAGGAGACGTCATTGTGAAGATGTTGCAAGACCACAGTGCCCCGGACTTAGATGACCGTCAGGAGGGTGGTGTAAGTGTGATGTCACTAATTCATATCACAGAGTACCTGCTAATTAGCTATATCCTCTGACTATGTGTTACAGTATAGCCTTGTGATGTCTTACATGGTTTCCCTCCCCATATCCCCATATATAGGTCGGCATGGTCCCAGGTTTCACCGATCTGGCTGAAATTGTGTCTCGCATTGAACCTACCAGCAGCCGATACATTCACCAAGGACCGCAAATGTCAGATGATCGAGACTATGTTCTACATTATGCAGGTACCTCTGCAAATATTGGGAATGCAGTATTCTCGGATGTCTCAGTTCTTTGTCATATAGCTTTTGATACTGAGATTTAGGCCTCATTCAGACGTACGATTTTTCCACCTACGAGAAAAATGGAAAGATTATTCTGATCAGACGTTGATCAGAGTGTGGTCCAATTGTCATCGAATTTTCTCATAAGTAGAGAAATAATGAAAAAAAAATTCTCCACGCTGACTGTCCATGAAAATCGGACCGCGCTCTTATGTCATCCTAGTGCAGTCCCGATTTTTTTCACTGACCCATTGACTTGCATCGCCGATTTTGATAAAAATCGGACATGTCTCCACGATTTTCGATCACGGACATGGAAATGGTCCCATAGACTATCACAGGTATGAGTGCTATCCCTGAAAATCATGGTTAGATCTTATACGCAAAAATTGGACATCGGAATGAGCCCATATGCTGCTGTTTGCAGAGTTTTTTGCACTGAACTGCTTTCGTTGTCTTTGTATGACTGACATAGACTTTGCAGTAGTAAGCATTCAAAATGGACTTGTTCTGACACTATACACCCATAAATGCTGGCCGTAGCTCATGCAAGATTCCATCAATCTTATTTTGATGGAACTTTCTATAAAATTCGTCTTTATTTTGTTAGAGGAATGTCTGCTAAGCGGAGACCAACCTGATAACACATTCAGAAGTGAAGCCTATGAGACAGTAAGCACTTTCATATTTATCTACAAATTTGTGGCAAGTTGTTCCCAAATTTTCACCAATTGACTATTTTTTGTTTTACTTATCAGGATGAAGAGAAGTCATTAAAGATCAAACAAGTTTTTGGATCTGGTCTTCCTCATTGCTAGAGTGGCCCTTACTCCAATCTAGAATTTTTGGGTCTTCAGATTACTGCTGGGGAGAATAAGAAATGCACAACTGGATGATTCCTAATTGTCTTTGACGATTGTGAGGAGTGTCTCTTTATTTATAGGCTTCATGAGTATAGGTGTTCTGTACATAAATTTAGGCGTTTCTTACGTGATAGAAAATGGCAAAATTTACAGCTGCATAATAAGAAAAAGACACTCCCTGTATCCACCCCGCGTAGTAGCACCCCTCATCAGTTTTTTGCTCTAGTTCTTTCATGAGAAGTGTCAAACCCTGAAGGCTTTTTCAGACGTTCGTGCCAATCGGCCTGCGCATAGACTTCGATGTAGGTGTCCCGACCCAATCGTTACAGCCTCATAGAAATACATGAAGCTGTCGTGCTCCGGTTGGCAGACCTATGGCCAGTCTGTTCATTGTGGTCAAAGACCGGACCGAAATCCTTGGACGTCTGCATGAGGCCTTACTGTGAGATTTGTCAGGCTTGATTCCTTCCTTACTCTAACTTTATGGAGTATGGATACATTTTTTGTTGTGATGTTTTTTCATTTTAGTATTTTTTTTCTAACTTTTCCAAGTTGCAATCTCCCCCATTTTCCGAAAATAAAATTGTGGGCTGGAGAACAAGCAACCTTCAGGAAATTCGGGAGGTTGCGATGTGGCCCAGGAGATCTGACGTTGCTTTCGGTAACATAGGAGGTATCGCCTTTTTGTGGGAGAATTGACTTATAGACATAACATTATGGGGTGGATTTATGGAAGCTGTCTATAAGAAAAACTATCTTTGCCCATAACTACCAATCACAGCATATGTTTCTTTTATTAAGAGCCCTACTTGAAATGAAAGCTTTGCTGTGATTGGCTGACATGCCCAACAAACAGTTTTTCTAATAGACAGTTTAATTCTATTGTCCCCATATGAGGAAATGAGGCAGATTTAACAAAATATCTAAAAGAAAAAACAACTTTTTTTGTCCACAGCAACCAATCAAAGAGTAGCTTTCATTTATTTAGAGCCCTACATTTTTACAGTTTGTTATATCTGTGCCATTTACTCATTTGGGGAGAATATCATGAAACTGTCTATACACTTCAGCCTCACACCATCCTGGGTGGAGGAGGGAACAGATAAGGATAAGTCAGGAGCATAGCAAGGCACGTGACCCCGGGGCATCCACCATCTGGGGTAATCCTGGGGACAGGTACATACTAGGGCGCCCCCTAGAGTGAGGGATAGGGAAGGAGCCACTTTCCCCCAGAAATCCTGCAACAGTACCATGACATTACATTAGAATACCATATCGTTTAAGTGGTTTGGGTGAGTGTATGTAGCAATTCACACTACAAAAAGATTACACAGCTATAATTATAAAAAAGGATGTCTCTATAGAGAGAAACTGGAAAAAATGAATGTCATATATTAAATGTGTTTATATTTTATATGGTGAATGTAAAAAAATGAAATGACTGAGTTTGTTTAACATTAAATTAAAGCATTAAATTTGCACAGACTAACTGCATCATATGAATATATACGAGACATGTTCAGCGTAATCATTGTATGGAGTTGGTGAATATGAAAATATTAGTTTTGCACAAATACTGTAAACTACACTACCGTTCAAAAGTTTAGGGTCACTTAGAAATTTCCTTATTTTTTAAAGAAAAGCACAGTTTTTTCCAATGAAGTGAATATTAAATGATTCAGAAATACACTATACATTTTTAATGTGGTAAATGACTATTCTAGCTGCAAACATCTGGTTTTTAATGCAATATGTTCATAGGTGTATAGAGGCTCATTTCCAACAATCATCACTCCAGTGTTCTTATGGTACTTTGTGTTTGCTAACTGTTTAAGAAGGCTAATGGGTGGTTAGAATACCCTTGAAAACCCTTGTCCAAGTATGTTAGCACAGCTGAAAACAGTTTGGCTGATTAGAGAAGTTATAAACCTGACCTTCCTTTAAGCTAGTTGAGAATCTGGAGCATTACATTTGTTGGTTCCATTAAACTCTCAAAATGGCCAGAAAAAAAGGACTTTCATGTGAAACTCGACAGTCTATTCTTGTTCTTAGAAATGAAGGCTATTCCATGCGAGAAATTGCCAAGAACTGAAGATTTCCTACAACGGTGTGTACTACTCCCTTCAGAGGAGAGCACAAACAGGCTCTAACCAGAGTAGAAAGAGAAGTGAGAGGCCCCGCTACACAACTGAGCAGCAAGACAAGTACATTAGAGTCTGTACTTTGAGAAGTCGACTCCTCACAGGTCCACAATGGGCAGCTTCATTAAATAGTTCACGCAAAACGCCAGTGTCAACGTCTATAGTGAAGAGGTGACTCCGGGATGCTGGTCTTCAGGGCAGAGTAGCAAAGAAAAAGCCATATCTGAGACAAGCTAATAAAAGGAAAAGATTAATATGGGCAAAAGAACACAGACATTGGACAGAGGAAGATTGGTAAAAAGTGTTATGGACAGACGAATCCAAGTTTGAGGTGTTTGGATCACAAAGAAGAACATTTGCAAGATGCAAAACGACTGAAAAGATGCTGGAAGAGTGCCTGACGCCATCTGTCAAGCATGGTGGAGGTAATGTGATGGTCTGGGGTTGCTTTGGTGCTGGTAAAGTGGGAGATTTGTACAAAGTAAAAGGGATTTTGACTAAGCAAGGCTGTCACTCTATTTTGCAATGCCATGCCATACCCTGTGGACAGCGCTTGATTGGAGCCAATTTCATCCTACAACAGGACAATGACACAAAACACAGCTACAAATTATGTAAGAACTATTTAGGGAAGAAGCAGGCAGCTGGTATTCTATCTGTAATGGAGTGGCCAGCGCAGTCACCAGATTTCAACCCCATTGAGCTGTTGTGGGAGCAGCTTGACCATATGGTACGCAAAAAGTGCCCATCAAGCCAAACCAACTTGTGGGAGGAGCTTCTGGAAGCATGGGGTGAAATTTCTCCAAATTACCTCAGCAAATTAACTGCTAGAATGCCAAAGGTCTGCAAAGCTGTAATTGCTGCAAAGGGAGCATTCTTTGACTAAAGCAAAGTTTGAAGGAGAAAATTACTATTTCAAATAAAAATCTTTTTTTCAAACCTTGTCAATGTCTGGAATAGATTTTAAATTCATTTGGCAACTCATTTGATTAATAAAAGAATGAGTTTTCATGGAAAACACAAAATTGTCTGGGGGACCCCAAACTTTGGAACGGTATTGTACATGAGAACATCATAGAAACTAATAAGATAGTAAGGTCTGAAGAAAAAGTGTAAACTCACCCCAGATCGCAAAAAACTGCTAGACCTCAAACCCTGTTTTCCCTTCCCTTTTTAACCCGCTTGCTTTAGTGATGAGTCTGACAGAGAATGAATGGAGTTGGGTGGTGTGTATCCACCCACCTCTCAAATTTAAATAGGGCCTCTAGAAAACCCACAACTGGAATCTGTTGGGGACAAATTCCCACCAATTGGCAAGTTATGACCGGGTGATAACTACAGATGAGCACATCTGCCACGATTAGAATTTGACAGTATGCAACCCCTCCCGCTGCCTTACAGTTCCGCTGCAGAAGCTCTCCGGCCAGTGCTAAGTGAGGCATCTTGCACTCAGCGATAAGCTTCTGCCACCGACTAGGCCTCAGACATCACAACGTCATAATGTCATGACACAAAATGAGAAGTCCCAATTAATGTCTTCAAAGGGCAATGTGCTTCATTACGTCATGGTGCGGGTCATCATGTCTGGGATTTTCTCGGTGTCGTGTGAAGATCGTAGTAGAAGACAAGAGAAGAAGAACTAAACACTCAAAGGCGGGCTGTAGCGACAGGATAGGATAGTGGTGAGGTGAGTGTATATTTTTTCCATTTTGATTTAAAAAAAAAATCAAATTCTGGAGAATTTGAATTTGTTTTTCAATTCACGGTGAATCCAGGTGAACAGATTTGGTTATATCTAGCGATAACTTCTAAAGATGTGAATAACCTTTTAAAACGTGTGTACCAGCTCTCCCAAAATGTACAGAAGGCTCCTGAAAGCATTGTCTCTTTCCAAGTATGCTGTAGAAGAAAGCTAGAATTAATAGGAAGGAATTTAGGTAGTTTCTGCTGTTTCAACTGAAGCATATTAATTACCATGTTCCGTTACACCAGAACCATGTAAAGTGTAACATGAGGATATTTAATGATGGGATTGTACGAGCCAGACCCACCGTAACCTATTATTAAATGCGATTATGAATGCAAATAAACAGTACAAATAATTTGATCCTAATTCGTAAGCTGCTTTTGGCTTTAATTTTGCCTGTATTTAATTGTGAAATTCAAAGGGCATATAAAAGGTGATGCAGCGGTGCTAGTAAAGTTGTTAAGAGGAATGGTTATCAGAAAATTACTTATTGTATATGTCAAGCTTTTATGCCATATGTTTTATGTATGTGTTTACATTTTTACATTATAGTTTACATTTTCACACAGGTCCCTACATATAATATTGGAGTGATTCTTCCTGTTAGGTAAAGACTTTTCAGCAGTCTTACAGGTGCTTCTCACAAAATTAGAATATTATTCTAATTCACTGAGATAATGACTTTTGGATTTTCATTGGCTGTAAGCCATAATCATCAACACTAACAGAAATAAACACTTGGAATAGATCACTCTGTGTGTAATGACTCTATATAATATATTAGTTTCACTTTTTGTATTGAAGAACTGAAATAAATTAACCTTTTGATGATATTCTAATTTTGTGAGATGCACCTGTATTTTCATTACAGACATGATTGCAAAGACAGATAACACCTGTATATACATTAAGCAAAACAACTTGGGTGAGGCATGTAGTATACGTGGTAAAATTAATGTAAAAAGTGGTAATACCTAATCAGCTAAACTAACACATATACCTGCCAGACTCTATGGAGCAAAAGAGACCATTCGGAAATATATAAATGCCAAAACGAAAGAAACCAAACTGTTTGGTCATCACTCATGCCATTGTGATCAAGCTAAAAAACCTTTATTGAATGTATGGTTAGTATAATGGTTGCACGTCTGTATATACAATCACCCTGACGAAGGTCTACACCAAAACGCGCGTCGGGGTGGACACAACATGCACTTAACTGCACCTTACAGGTAGCTTATGTACAGGCATTTAACACGATGTATGTGTACTACGCTGCATACTCTTATCATCATTACTGCCCTCTAATGTCAGATTTCATCCAAAATAATCATGCCCATTATTAGGGAACTACCTTGTCTATTAAGGGCATTGCTGTTATAACAATACGGGGTTTGTCCGGTCTGCACATTTTCTCATGAATATTTTGTAACGATACATGCTATTGTAATTTTCTCACACATACCTTGTTTGTTACCTTTTGACTTTTTTTGTCCGGTTAGAACTATCTTTTGTTTTATACATGTGCTTTAGGTCAGGGTTCTCCAACTCCTGTCCTCAAGGCCCACCAACAGATCATGTTTTCAGGATTTCCTTAGTATTGCTCAGGTGATAATTGCTTCACCTGTGCAGTACAAAGGAATCCTGAAAACATGATCTGTTGGTGGGCCTTGAGGACAGGAGTTGGGGAACCCTGCTTTAGGTGATCAATTGTATATACTCTTGTGCTGTGTGTGCAACTGTATTCAGCAGTGCAACTATTGTACTTACCATACATTCAATATAGTTTTTTTTAATCATGATTACAATGGCACGAGTGATGACCAAACAGTTTAGTTTCTTTCGTTTTGGCACCTCATATATAGTAGATACCACAGAATTACAATGTTCACAACGGGTGATGTCCATATTGATGTCAAAAGCTTTAAAAAAAGTGAAAAAAAATGTAGATGGGGTGAGGAGGGAGTAAGTATTCTCAAGAAGTATAAATATTCTCAATGAATATTAACTATGAAATGTTAGATGACATACAACATAGATGGACCTCTGTGTCTCAATATATTGAGAGCTGGTCTCTGGGCCCATGTTTTTTTTTTTTTTTTAAATTGTTGTGGAGGTCTGGGGGGGGCAGGGAAAATGTTGAAATGGATGGAAAAAGTGATGAATGGAAGGAGAACAGCATGGGTAAGACTCCTGAGAGCATCTCTGACTCCCAGATCGCTGCTGAGAACAATGATTTACACTTTTATTCCACTTTACTAAGGATTGACAATAAGACATTCAAAATCGAAGAGAAATTGGAGTTTTCAGGAAAAAAGTTTTATGAAACTTTCCTTCATATATAATGACTTGTATATAAGACAAAATGTAAAAATGTATTTTAAAAAAATTAATATTCTATAAAAAAATTGGAAATTTCAATGTAATTTATGAAGGAAGCAAGCAAGAACTACCAAAAATTGGGTGGAAGAGGGACTCAGATTTCAAATGTCATGTTGTGTTACTCCTAGACTCATAAGAGCTCTTCACTAAGTGGAAAGCTTGCCAATATTTACAAGCAGGGTCATCAAGACACCCTTCAAAGCACCAACCATATTGCCTCATTCAGATATTGCGATAAAAGTGAAATTGTGGTACTCCTACACTCATAAAGCCAGAAAAAAATTAGGAGAGTCATCCATTAGCTCTTGAAGGCACCACATGTAATGCCTCATAAAAAAATTAAACTGTAGTTGATGTACTCCTCCACTCTTAAAGGCTTTGCTCAAAGTGCAAAGCAAGTAAAAAAATTATAAGGAGGGTCATCCATACATCCTTGAAGGCATCAACTGGAGGACCTCATTCAAATATTAAGCATTAAAAACACTTTATGTACTGCTGTCATTTGGTGGTGTTGAAAAGTGGGAGCTAATCAAGGCTTTCTTCCTTTTTTTCAGAGTTAGTCTGTCAGCATATTTGTTAACCTGCGAAAGCGCCTGTCTGTTATGACCCCTCAAGTGGCACTAAAGTCCAGCTCCGAGAAGATGCTAGTGGCAGGGCAGCACAACATCTCCAAGGCATAGAGAGACAGCTCATGCCAGGAGTCCAGCTTTCAGACCCAATAGTTGAAAGTCATAGAGAAATTAGGGAATATGCTGGTTTGGTCGGCCAGGTTTTGCTTGACCATTTTTAAAAACTTTTCCTTCCTTGTCTAAAATACCCGGTCTTCAGGCCCTTGATGCTGGGATGGTGTCATAAAATTTGCCCAGGCCATTGACGGTGTACCCCTGCCTCTGCTGTGTGTCTCCCTCGCTTCTCTTCCTTTGTTGGGCAAGGAAGCTTGCACCCTGCCACTAACGTCTGGAATTCTTTCAATATATTTTCCTCAATGGCCTTCTGGTGTAGCACCATTTTAGAAGACCTCTCCGCCTTAGGAAGGAGAGATGTCAAGTTCTCCTTGTAGCGTTGGTCTACCATGGTGAACAACCAGTACTCTTAATTGGTCAATATAAATATAACACAAGGGTTGCAGGAAAGGCAGTGGTGTCAAGCTATCTATAGCCAACCCTTCCCTATCTCCACCACGATGACGACTCTCTATGTCTTTCTCCTCTTCCCTCTCTTTTGCCTTCTCAGCCATTCGACATAGGAAAGATGGGATGAAGGTTTTGTGGGTACAAGCCTCTGTTGTGATAGCAACCAGCTCCTGTTCCTTCCCTTCATCTTAGCCTCCACCTCCTCATTGTTCCGCAATCCACGCTGAAGCGATAAGATGAGACTGGCCTGGGTAGTATCTTCCTGTCTCATGTCTTCCTCCATCTCCACCTGGTCCACATGTATAGTTTCATGTTTAATAGTGAGCACTGACTGTTTAAGTAGGCACAGAAGTGGGAACGTTGCACTAACTAAGATGTCATGGCCCTCACCATCTTCGTGGAGTCCTCAAAGTCTTGTAGAACTACACAAATGTCAGACATCCATACCCTATCTTCAGTTAGGTGTGGAGGCTGACCAGAATACAGATGGGCATGTTGGAACTGGCATTCAACAACTGGCCTCTGCTGCTCACAAAGCCTTGCCAGCATGTGCAGCATGACGTTCCAGCGCATGGTGAAATCGCACACCAATCTGTGAGCTGGCACTTGCTTGCGCTGCTGCTGCAGCACTGCCAGAGCGGCGGCAGCTGTAACTGACTTGCGGAAGTAGACGTTGAAGTGGCCTACCTTGACCTTGCTCTGGCAAATCTGGGTAGGTTTTCAGAAACTGCTGAACTACCAAGTTGAGCACGTGTTCCAAGCATAGTACATGTGTAAGCTTGCCAAGCTTCACAGCCACCACCAGATTTTGCCCATTATCACACAGGACTATGCCTGTGTAAGGGGGTGAAGCACCGAAGGAGCCGAGGGGAAGTTGCCTTCCTGGCTCTGTGCCCGGGACCATCGAGCAGGGCGTTAGGTTCCCCGGGGGATGCTTTAGGAGACTGCTCAGTGTTCAGGAACAGGAAGAGGTCAGGACTGAGAGCGGGAGATCTGCCCACGCTTCCAGCAGAGCAGCGCAGACAGGTGAAGCAGGAGGACGCTGACGCAGGGGCAGAGAGGAGACGGGTGCAGTGCCTGGAGACTGAGAGACCGCAGACACGGGCAAAGGGCAGTGAGTACTTGAAGCCTGGCACCGCATTGCCAGGGAGGCTGTTGACCCCCCTTCTTGAGGAGACGCTGCCCCACAGACAGACCGTGTCCCTCGACAAGACGCCCCCCTGTTATGAATGAGTTATCCACCACTTGGTCCCAAATCTGGTGCATTCTCTCCACCACAGTGTCAACACCTGGGCAGGCAGAAGACTGAAGAGAATCAAGTCCATCAGGTTCAGAGCTGCTCCCGAATCCACAAAAGCCTTAGCGGAAAATGTGGACAGGGAGCAGATCAGAGTAATTGCCAGAAGAAACTTAGGTTGAACACCACCCACAGCAAATGTGTGTGCAAAACGTTTCTCTCGTTTAGGGCAGACAGAAATAATATGAGAGGCATCTCCACAGAAAAAACACAGCTTATTACGCCTTCTGAACTCCTGATGTTGTGCCCTAGACAAAACTCTATCACATTGCATAGGTTCAGACATTTGTTCAACAGGTTGCAACACCTCTCATGCAGTTTTGCGTTCACGCAAACGCCGATCAACCTGAATGGCTGATGACATAGAATCGTCAAGACCAGAGGGAACAGGAAATACCACCATAGTATCTTTTACGGTTTCTGACAAACCCTTCCGAAAGAGTGCTGCCAAGGCACCATCATTCCAGGTAGTAAGGACCGCCCACTTTCAGAATTTTTGACAGTACAACTCGGCAGAATCCTGACCCTGGCTCAATGCCAACAGGGCCTTTTCAGCCTGATCAATAGCATTAGGTTCATCATACAACAACCCCAAGGCCTGAAAAAATGCGTTCACATCAGTCAGAATAGGATCATCAGGTTTCAAAGAAAACGCCCAATCCTGGGGATCGCCGCGCAGCAAAGATATGACAATTTTAACCTGCTGCGCGGAGCTCCCCGATGAGTTAGGCTTCAAGGCAAAAAATAATTTACAATTATTCTTAAAATTCAGAAATTTAGACCGATCCCCAAAAAACACATCAGGAGTAGGGATCTTTGGTTCAGCAGCATGTGAATGAGCAAGATAGGCAGAAATTCCCCGCACTTCAGCAGTAAGCTGCTCCACACGATCAGACAATTGCTTAATCTCCATTGAGAAAAAATTCCCCCTACGGCCTCGGAGAAATAGAGGAAAAAATATACACCAAAAAAAAAAAAATTCTGACACTTTTTTTTTTTTTTACAATTCTCTCCTGCTATTGAGCACCCTAGAATCTGCGGTATGGCTGGTGATTCTGTTATGAATGAGTCACCGGAGGAGGAGAAAACAAAAATACAAGCTAAGTCCAGAAAACCGGAGAGGTTGGTAGCTATCGGATTGCAGACCCCTGATCCTATACACCACAACTAACAGTAGCCGTGGGGGGTTCCTACGGTGCCCTAGACCCCTCGTCACAGCCGGAGAACTACATAAGCCTACAGAAGGAAAGGGGAAATCTAAACTGCTCCAGAGCAGACCCCAAAGCAATAGACAGCCCCCAACATGTATTGTCGGTTAAAAAAAGGTGAAAACACAAACACAGACAGAAAGACAGGCTGAGCAAACGATGGGGCCCAACTAACTAGATAGGACAGGACAGAAAAGATGCTGGCTGCAATCCGCAAAAAACCCTACCAAAAATGTCCCAACCGTCTGATAGGGAAAAAGGCCCTGAAGTCGCTAGACTTCAAAATCACTATATCAGCACTCAGGTATATTCTGAAAACAGAGCAAAGAGATCAACTGATCAGAGACAAAAATAGAATTCAGCCAGTCCCAACCAGGACTGGCTGAATACAAACACTAAGGCTACGTGCACACGCTGTGGAATCCGCTGCGGATTAATCCGCACGGATTTTACAAAAACCGCAGATAATCCGCAGGTCCAAAGACCTGCGGATTATCTGCGGTTTTGCCTGCGGTTTGGTCCTGCGGATTCACTATCTCCACAATGGTGGAGATAAGAACCCGCAGCGGTTTCCGCAGAAAGAATTGACATGCAATTCTTTCTGCGGATTCAAAACCGCAGCAAATCCGCGCGGATTTTTCCGCAGCGTCGGCACAGCGGTTTTTTATTCCCATTCATTTGAATGGTACTGTACACCGCAGCTAAAACTGCTGCGGGTCCGCAGCGGCCAAAAACGCTGCGGAAACGCAGCGGAATCCGCAGCGTGTGCACACAGCCTAAGGAAACCAGACAAAATCTCATGGAATAATAGCAGGGCAAAAACTTAGCTTTTAGTAGACAGGAACTAAGCTGAATGCAAGAGCTCAGAGCAGAAAGGATCACCAGCAGCCCTGCAGGGCGTCGGCTGCCTTATATCCACTCAGAAATTCCAGATGTCCAATCACACTCCGCCTGTTCAGATGACAGGTTCTTCCCATCCCAATCAATTTCACTACCTCTCTTCACCAGCAGAGGGCGTTCATCAGACATCAAAGGTGAAGGGGAGAGTGAACTCACAACACCCCCCCCAGCAGAGAGACTGGAACATATGCTGAGACGCTCCCCTGTGACCAAGGGGAGTTCAGTAACGAGACGCTGACCTGCAAGGAGAGACTGTGGGAGGCAGAGTACCAGACCCTGGTGGGAGAACACCGCTGTCATAGCAGAGACAAGGACCTTGAGTGGATAGCGGCATCCTCATACCCCTTGGGCTCCCACGTTAACCCCTCTTACTACAGTTGGACAATACCCAGGCCTCCAGAGACAGAGGACATCAAGCATTGCTTGTGCCTCGGTGCCTACGTGGAAGAAGAGTGATCTCTGCAATCAAGATCTCCAGGAACTGATAAGTTTCTTCCCCCCTAAGACAATAACTTCATGTTGTTTGCACCCCTTATACTTCTCCAGTTCCTGATATAAACTTTTACAGCATTTTCTCTGTTATACTGTATGTTTACCAGTTTTACTCCATGTAAATAAACCTCCCCTTTCACTCTTGGTCTGTCTGCTCCGTGGTGACATATATCCCTCCTGCACGTTATTACACCTGGTTGGAGGTTCAGAGGAAAAAGCCACAGATCTGTCTGGTCTGTTATTCCTTTGAGTAACTCTGCCACAGTGTGTGATTTGTCCCTAGACAAATTAGCTTCAGCAGAGCCTGTTGCCGCTTCCATGAGGAAGTGCTGCAGAGCTTCTAGCTTGCCACTGATGTGGATAACGTGCTGTGAAATAATATATCAGAGATGGAGGATGAGAAGGAGCAGGAAGGGGTACAGTAACTGATGTAGGAGGTGGAGGAAACCTTGATAGAAGTACAGCCAGCAATCATTGGTGTTGAGAGCACATGTGCCGTACCAGGATGGGACTTGGCCCAGCCCCCATAATGTTCACCTAGAGGAAACGTACCATCCCTGGCCACAAGCACTTGTACATGTGTCAGTTGTTAATTGGGCAATCCCAATAACTGTTTAGTAAGGACATGGCTGATGTTCCTGGACACGTCCTGGTACAAGGCGGGATGCCACATTCCAAGAAAAAGTGGCGGTTGGGGACCGAGTACCAAGGGAAAGCTGCCGCCATGAGTTGGCGGAAATCTTTCATGACATGGCGGAAATCTTTCATGACATCATTTCCAGGGCAAGCAGCCTGGAAATGTGCCCGTTCAGCGTTTGGGCCTGTGGGTGGGTGGCTGGAAACTTTCTCTTTTGTTACAAAGCCTGGAGTAGGGACAGCTGTACCCTGTGCTTGGACAATGATTTGGAAGTGCCTGATGATGGTGCATCAGAATGTGCAAGGACAAGTGCAGGGCATGAGACATTTGTGCCAGTGTCATGAACAGGGGATTGGGAAACACCTAGCACAGGGGAAGAGGCAGTGGTGTCACCCAATGGCACCAATAGTGGACTCAGATTTTCGGCCTACCGAGTTGGGTGCTTAGATGACATGTGCCTCATCATGCTGATGGTGGTTAGTCTTAGTGGTCACGTCCCTGCTTATCCTGGCAAGATACAGGTTGCAAATGACCATTTTTTTTGTCTCAAAACTCTCATTTAAAAACTCCCAGACTGGGAAACACCTAAGTCTTTGATGGAGAAATTCATCAGTGTGTGTGCTCTGCAGAACAGTTGTCCGTTTTCCCCCTCTGGTCATCCCACTGGCTCTTTCTGCCTATTTCTGCCTTGCCCATCCCTGCCCGTCAGTGCAGCTGGCCTGCCTCTGAATGCCAGCTTTTCAGGTTGGGTCGGTGACTGCGTCATCCAACACCTCATCTTCCACCGCCGCACTCTGGTCCTCTGCAGCTTTATTTTAAATAAAGACCCAGTGCCTGCCGGGCCCCTCGGGCCCCCTGGGCAGGCCCACCCCGCACCATGGCCCAGCCAGCACCGCAATCCCCCCCGTGCACAATGGTCCAGCCACAGCGCCGCCCTCACCTGATGTCACACACTGCTCTGCTCCTCCACTTCCTCATTTGGTCAGTGTGCCACATGGGACTGGGAGAGGGACGGAGCTTCACCGCTGGTGCGTGGCCAGATAACAAGGTAAGAAGACACTTTTTTTTTTTTTTTTGAGTGCGGCGATCCGGGGGGCACAAGGCAGACTGTGAGATGGGGGCAGAATGCTGGAAGCTGGGGCCGAATGCTGTGGCAGGATGATGGACGCTGGGGCAGACTGCTAGAAGCTGGGCGAGATTGCTAGAAGCTGGGGCAGAATGCTGGACATGGGGCAGAATGCTGGACATGGGGCAGAATGCTGGACATGGGGCAGAATGCTGGACATGGGGCAGAATGCTGGACACTGGGGGCAGAATGCTAGACGCTGGGGGCAGAATGCTGGATGCTGGGGGCAGAATGCTGGATGCTGGGGGCAGAATGCTGGACGCTGGGGCAGAATGCTGGACGCTGGGGCAGAATGCGGGAGACTGGGGCAGAATGCGGGAGACTGGGGCAGAATGCTGGACACTGGGGGCAGAATGCTGGACGCCGGGGCAGAATGCTGGACATGACGGCAGACTGTGAGACGGGGCAGAGTGCTGGATGCTGGGGCAGAAGAATGCTGGACGCTGGGGTAGAATACTGGAGACTGGGGCAGAATGCTGGACATGGGGCAGAATGCTGGAGACTGGGGCAGAATGCTGGAGACTGGGGCAGAATGCAGACATGGGGCAGAATGCTGGACGCTGGGGGCAGAATGCTGGACATGACGGCAGACTGTGAGACGGGGCAGAATGCTGGGGCAGAATGCTGGACGCTGGGGCAGAATGCGGGAGACTGGGGCAGAATGCTGGACACTGGGGGCAGAATGCTGGACGCTGGGGCAGAATGCTGGACATGACGGCAGACTGTGAGATGGGGCAGAGTGCTGGATGCTGGGGCAGAAGAATGCTGGACACTGGGGTAGAATACTGGAGACTGGGGCAGAATGCTGGATGCTGGGGCAGAATGCTGGAGACTGGGGCAGA
This sequence comes from Dendrobates tinctorius, assembly GCF_039654945.1. Classification (NCBI taxonomy): domain Eukaryota; kingdom Metazoa; phylum Chordata; class Amphibia; order Anura; family Dendrobatidae; genus Dendrobates; species Dendrobates tinctorius. The sequence goes on along the minus strand of NW_027361772.1, from coordinate 12,882,973 downwards.
ATGCTGGAGACTGGGGCAGAATGCAGACATGGGGCAGAATGCTGGACGCTGGGGGCAGAATGCTGGATGCTGGGGGCAGAATGCTGGATGCTGGGGGCAGGATGCAAGACACTGGGGCAGAATGCTGGACATGGGGGCAGAATGTGACAGTGAGACACAGGAGGGGGCAGAATGTGACAGTGAGACACAGGAGGGGGCAGAATGTGAGACACGGGGCATGATTGGAGACATATGGGGCACAATGGATACTCATGAGGGTGGGATGGGAGAACATATGGCTGAAGCCTGGAATGAGACACACGGGGGTCAGGATGGGGGATATTATTAGCATAGGGGCTAAGGGATACTATTACTGCAGTGATGTATTTATTTTATTTTTTTGAGTATACTCTCTTAAATGGGGGGTGGTCCTGTTACTGTGTAGAGTGACACTATGTCGCCTTTTTTTCTTCATGTGGTGTAATATACAAGTTGGGAAAAAATAAGTAATGTGTTCTGCAAGCGGAGCTATAGATAACTGTGTTATTTCCTGCAGAGACGAGTCCTGGCTGGCAGACGTGATGGCGGTCTGTGCTTTATGAAAGATGAAAAGCAAGGATGAAGGACTTCACCTAGAGACATCACTGGTGAGTTAGTGAGTTACCTGTACAGTTACCTGTACACTGACACTATACAGTGTATACTATAAACAGAGGTCCTGTGTATAATGTCACCCGTGATCACTGTGTTACCTGTACATTATATACAGAGCTCCTGTGTATAATGTCATTGATCACTATATTACCTGTACACAGACACTGCATACTAAATACAGATCTCCTGTGTATAATGTCACTTATGGTCATAGTATTATGTTTTTTTTTTAATTAATGGACAGTATTGTAGTATTCAGTCACCATGTGGTGGTAATGTGTGGTCTGGGCGTGGTGCGGTGGTATTTGTCCCTTGTATGTGCTATAATTTGGTCACTTTGTGGTGGTAATTTGTGGTCTGGTCACGGTGGGGTGGTATTTGTTCCTTGTATGTGATATTATTCGGTCACTATGGTAGCAACATGTGGTCTGGTCTGGTCATGGTATGGCGGTATTTGTTCCTTGTATGTGTTATTATAGGTCACTATGTGATGGTAATATGTGGCCTGGTCATGGTGTAGCGGAATTTGTTCCTTGTATGTGGTATTATAGGTCACTATGTGGTGGTAGTATGTGGTCTGGATATGGTGTAGCAGTATTTGCTCCTTGTATGTGATATTATTGGTCATTTTTAAAAATTGAAAAATAAATAAAAATATACCTAAATTGTATTGCATATTTTAACAAATTTTTAATAGGTTACAGTAGAGTAGAGCCCGGCCAAAAGTGTACCCTGTTATGGTGGCGGCTTAAAAAAATCTTTTGGCCAAAGCAAAATCTGCCAGCTATATATGTGATCTGGTGATGGGAACTGTTAATGTGTGATAGGTGAGAAGTGGAGTTTTTCCAATAGAGAGTGGTGAGACTGTGGACAGTTTGAGGGGTAGAGGCGGGGCTGGGTGGAGCCTGGGCAGAGTCTCAAGGGAGCCCCGAAAATTTTGCCAGTATGGGGCCCCGAAATTCCTAGTGGCAGCCTTGTCAGCAACAGGCGTAAATGCACCTGCCCCACATCCTTGGTGACTGCTTGCACCATCATCAGCACTTCCACTTCCCCGTCCCTTACCGCACGCCTTACGCATTTTGAAATTGATAGGTGTCTTGAAACCAAGTTTTTATTAAAAAAAATGGTACTCTGACCTAATATGGCTGCTGCTTGCAATGCCCTCATCTTTTCTTTTAAAGTCTCTAATTGGTGGCGGTAGACCACTAGATCATATGATGTGACAGCTGCAAGGCATTATAGGGAAGCTTATGCAGAGACACCTAATGCAGTCTTCAGCAGTGTGTGAAATGGCATTCGGCTCCCCTCCACAATGACCTCTACGCAGATCACAGAGCATGCCCACAACAATCTCCTACTGAGTCAGTGAGCATTTCCTGTCCTTTATTTTCTAAGTTCAGGTAGCTGCTGTAGAGAACATCTTTAAATGCTGTTAAGAGAAATTCATGCAAAAGGGACAGAACCATAATCAATCATAAAAATCTACAATCAGAAAAAAGAAACAGATAAAAGAATATTTTTCACTATTTTATTACCGTAATTATTCAAAAATAAAATAGTGGGTACACTCTTTTCAAGAAATGTAAACGGTAACTATCACCAGTCAGGGGCTGCCATTTTTATTTAATAAGAGTGGGCTACTCCAAATTGGTGATTTTTATAAAAATGATCTATTCGCAGAAGCGCTCAGAAGTGTCTGATGCCCCCTGAAGGGGCCCGACTTCTACTAGAAAGCCCCACGTGCATATGAGCATAATGATCGTACAGTTTACAGCGATTAGAGGTGTATTTGGGCATCTCAGCAGAAACGATTTTTTTCACAGAGATAACTCTGGGTGTAATCACACGTTGCATCATTCCAGGCTCTTGATGTGACTTCTCCGCAGTGCTCATTCCTAGCTAAATGATTGGGCTCATTCACTCCCCAATTTCTACAAGTAAATGAAAGAAACAAATCAACACATTCAATCTCCAAGCTTCTGTTCACACGTCACATTCTGTTTAGAACATATAATCGGAATTGGCATCCTCTGCATTCCTGTTATGGAAGCAGAGAGACCCCATTCATTTTTATGTGGTCTTTTTGGTTTCTGCTTTTTTTTTTACAATGGAATATAAAGTTCTACATGTGGGCCTTTTTTCGCCCTCGTTCTAGAAATATACAACAAACTAAAAACAATTGGCCAGTAGGCAAAAAAACACGGCACTCCAGAGAAAAAAAAGGGAAGGTTGTTCGGTGCTCAAGTAAGGTTTCCAACCCGTAAATATGTACAAAAATACTTGGCACTCAAAAATGAAGAAGCAGTATATTCTTTATTTAGCATCCAGACAAAAATAGACTCATATCGTATGAATGTTTTCGGTCCAACAACGGACCTTCATCAGCAAGGTTTTTTGGTTTCTTTTGGTAGAAAACTGCAAAAGATACCGATAGGGTAATAGATATCCTTAGGTGGTAGCAAAGTCTATGCTGGTATTATATAGAGGCTGGAACATGAGTCTATCTGGTTGGAATTAGATAAATGTGACTGGATAAAGCAGGGCTACAGGAATGGGTTAACAGCGCAAGAGTGCAGGCTCTGCAAACAGATACAGCGCTTAGTGCCTGCAGAAGAAATCCAGGGTGCCGCCGTGTGAGGAGGAAGTTCTACATGTGGGCCTTTTTTCCCCCTCGTTCTAGAAATATACAACAAACTAAAAACAATTGGCCCTCATAAGAGCCAAAGGGGCCCCTCTGCTGGAATGCACAGGATGCTGATTCCGATTCTGTTCCGGCAGTATGTTCTAAGTAGAGATGAGTGAACATTGTCGGCTTCCTCCTTATTCGGCAATCTATAGCGCTTACCGAAGAAGCTGCATCGGGAACCCGGATACCTGGAGCGCTCCCGATGATCAGCTGTTCAGAAGCGCAGCTACATGTGTTGCGGCTGTGTGACAGTCACAACACATGCATGGAGAGACTGTGTGTTGGGCATAGGCATTAGAGTATTTTGCTCATAATGGTTGCCATGGCGACACTGATGTCATCATAGGTTGCAAGCCCCACCGCTCATTATGATGTCATAATGGCTGACTATGGGATGGAGGATGTGTGATGGGTATATGGGCACTGGACTATGGGATGGAGGATATGTATGACGGGCATTTGGGTACGGAGCTATGGGATGGCGGATATGTATGATGGGTATATGGGCATGGGACTATGAGATGAAGGATGTGTGATGGGTATATGGGCACTCGACTATGGGATGGCGAATATGTACTGTATGATGGATATATGGGCATGGGACTATGGGATGTAGGATGTGTGATGGGTATATGGGCACTCGACTATGGGATGGAGGATATGCATGATGGGTATATGGGCACGGGACTATGGGATGGAGGATATGTATGATGGGTATATGGGCATGGGACTATGAGATGAAGGATGTGTGATGGGTATATGGGCACTCGACTATGGGATGGCGAATATGTATGATGGATATATGGGCATGGGACTATGGGATGTAGGATGTGTGATGGGTATATGGGCATGGGACTATGGGATGGAGGATGTGTGATGGGTATATGGGCACTCAACTATGGGATGGAGGATATGTATGATGGGTATATGGGCACGGGACTATGGGATGGAGGATGTGTGATGGGTATATGGGCACTCGACTATGGGATGGAGGATGTGTATGATGGGTATATGGGCACGGGCCTATGGGATCGTGGATATGTATGATGGGTATATGGGCACGGGACTATGGGATGGAGGATAATTATAATTTGCTATAACTAACCACAGTTAGTTACTATGCCCGGGCAGTGCCGGGCTCTTCAGCTAGTTTTTCATATTTCTAGTGCAGCAATGCAATTCAATTTTCATATTTCATATTTGCATGCTATAGCGCTACAGAGTGCTGCCTTATCTGTTTGATTGTATTTGAGTTGGCTACTCTAGGTTAAACACCTGTTCAGACCTGATTTATGTTTGGATGTGACGGTCAGTTTTTTGTTATTTGTATGTAGTAGCCTTCTGACTGAGCACTCCACCCCTTAGCCTCAGGCATTTTTAATTGCAACAGAATTCTACCCCTCCATAGAGATATAGACTTCAGTCCAAGAGAGGATTCACATTAGGTTCCCAGAGAGATGTAGACTACCTAAGAGAGGATTGGCGTTAGGTCCTGGCAAACGAGAATCACCTTATCGTGGCTGCCAGGTACACATGAATTGGCCAATTTATGAACTAAGCATTCTCAAGTTTTTGTATTTCTAGTGCAGAAATGCAAGCAAATTTTCATATTTGCATGCTATAGCCCTACAGAGTGCTGCTTTATTTGTTTGAGATAAATATGAAATGCATGTAAAATAGGCATAGCTATGAGATGACGGACAGATATCAGAGATAGACAAGGAAGCTGTACTTACGTAAAAGTCACTTCTGATCCATCTATCCACTTCCAGATGTGAGGGTCCCTTGCGTCTCGTCTCAGTCCTATCCAATAACTACCGGGGCTTCCAAAAACTGTATTCAAAGAATCCTACAACCAAACATCATTCAACATGTGAAGCTGAATTTGGTTTTAGTTTCTCTGTCATTAAGTTCCTATTTTTCCCAGTTAACCTGATTATTAACCCCTTTAGGTCCAGGCAAATTTTAATTTTTCTGCTTTTGTTTTTTTTTTTTGTTTTGTTCTCCTTTTCTTCCAAAAGCCGTAATTTGTATTTTTACTTTTCAGTTGACAGCCAAATTAGAGCTTGATTTTTTTTTTTTTTGTGGAATGAGTTGGAGTTTTTAATGACACCATTCATTTTGTCCTAAAATGTACTGGGAAACGAGAACAAAAAATTCCAGATGGGATGAAATGCTGAGAAATTGCAATCATAATATTGATTTTTTGTGGGAAGGTTTGGGGGTTGTTTTTATGATATTCATTGTGTAGTAAAAATTGACCTGGAGACTTGATTCTTTGGGTCAGTACGAGTATGATGATATAAAATGTGCATAGATTATTTTTTAAGTGGTGGAAAAGAAAATATTCAGCAGTTTGCAATAAAATAAAATAAATATCGTAAATAATATTTTGTTTGTGTTGACATTTTCAGAAAACTGTGATGTTTTTATTTCTCCATGGATGGAGCTGTGTGAGGGTTTGTTTTTTGCATGACAAGCTGATGTTTTCATTGATATCACTCTGGGCTACATCTAATTTTTTGCTAACTTTTTACTATATAGCTTTTACAGATTTGCTGTGACTGAACAAATGCAATTCTGGTGTTGAATTTTTTTTTTCCTCTCTACAACATTTACCATATGGGTTAATTTTTTATTTCAATAGACCTACCTTTTATACTGTATATATATATATTTTTTATACTTTTGTTTTTAACTTTATATTTTAGTTACCTTACGGAGCATGAACGTGTGAGTATATAGTGTAAAGTACCTGAGGCTGAGCTTTACAGAATCACCAAAATGGCAGCCTACTGCCAATGGGAGAAGGTGACATATAGATGCTGCTATAAGAGGTTGACAATTACATCTAAATGGTTAACAGCAGTGACTGGAGTTCAGCTCCAGCTTCTGCTGTTAGAGACAGATGCCGACTACGTAACACAGCCAGCATCTGCCATGTGTGGAGTGAGTTCAGCTCCAGCTTCTGCTGTTGGAGACAGATGCCAGATATGTAACACAGCCGGCTTCTGCCCTGTGTGGAGCGAGTTCAGCTCCAGCTTCTGCTGTTGGAGACAGATGCAAGATATGTTACACAGCCGGCATCTGCCATGTGTGGAGCGAGTTCAGCTCCAGCTTCTGCTGTTGGAGACAGATGCCAGATATGTAACACAGCCAACATCTGCCATGTGTGGAGCGAGTTCAGCTTCAGCGTCTGCTGTTGGAGACAGATGCCGGATATGATACACAGCCGGCATCTGCCATGTGTGGAGTGAGTTCAGCTCCAGCTTCTGCTGTTGGAGACAGATGCCAGATATGTTACACAGCCGGCATCTGCCATGTGTGGAGTGAGTTCAGCTCCAGCTTCTGCTGTTGGAGACAGATGCCAGATATGTAACACAGCCGGCATCTGCCATGTGTGGAGCGAGTTCAGCTCTTGAGCTCCTGTCACACTTGCAGATACCAGAGCACAACATACCGTACGCTGAGCGGAGGGTTTAAAAAGAATTGGATATGTTGCCAATATAAAAATCGGTGGGGGTGCGACTCTCTGCACCCCTACTGCTCAGCTAAAAACAACTCCAGCAAGAGCTTGAGGGTAAAGCGTGTATGGAGCTGGAAGATCACAACACTGTGTACTGTCTAGTGACCATTCTGGGGTACTGCAGGTCAGCTTCTATTCATTTTGATAACTGAATAATCTCCTGCACAATGGTAGAGTTAGTTCTGGGAGGTAAGGTGAAGGGCATTTCTTTAGGTGAAGCAATAGGGCCTTTCAGTGGAAAAAAAGATTGGTTTGAGACTGGTACAGGTGTTGAATTAGGTGGAATGATAAGAGTATTGTCATGGTCACGTGTGACTGGACTTGATAATGTCACGCGAAACCCGTCCTGTGTGACACGACCCGCAGGTCGATAACTAAAACAACAAGACACGGCACGTGTAACTGTCCTGTGTGACACGACCCGCAGACTGGTAACTAAAACAACAAGACATGGGGGAAGGGGAAACAATTACAATGGTGGCCCTGCGATAGGGAATGGGGACATGGAGACCTCCTGCACTCCCCTGAGTCAGTGTCTCTACACTCCTAACGATCCCTAGGCCGGTTCCGCACCGAGCACCGATCAGGATACCTGAAATCCCTAGCTCGCCCTGAACCAATTCCTTACTAGTGAAGTGGACGGTGCAGAAACTAATCCCATTGAAAAGTATCCCAGGAAAATCTTTTGAGGATTCACGTTCTAAAGCCATATTAGTTCTCCATCAGGTGAGTGCATGAACTAGTGCACCCATCAAAGACTATTGTATATTGTGTTTACGCACTTAAGGTGCCCCGTTTTGTCTGTTTTTCTGTCCCCAACAGGGTTTTATTGTTTGTTTCATTGCAGCCATTTGGTCTCTGAGCTCCTTGGCCAGTTCCTTTGACCTCATGATTCTCATTTGGTCTGACATGCACTGTGAGCTGTGAGGTCTTATATAGACAGGTGTGTGCCTTTACAAATCAAGTCCTATCAGTTTAATGAAACACAGTTGGACTCCAATGAAGGAATAGAACCATCTCAAGGAGGAACACAAGGAAATGGACAGCATCTGACTTAAATATGAGTGTCTGAGCAAAGGGTCTGAATACCTAAGACCATGTGATATTTCAGTTTTTATTTTTTGATAAATTTGCAAAAATTTCTACATTTCTGCTTTTTCAGTCAAAATGGGGTGCAGAGTGTACATTAATGAGAAAAAAATGAACTTTTTTGAATTTACCAAATGAGCACAGCATGTGAATGAGATTTTCATTGGCTGCTGCACTTTACATAGGCAGTAACCAAGAGGACAAAGTTCACTTTATTATACTGAGAGATATGTCATCTTGCCAGACTCTGGGAAGGCACTGACTGCCCTGGTCCAAGAAGTGGCTCAAACCAGTGGAGCATTGTTTCATTTTACAGTGCACAGAGGAGTGGGATACTCATAAATAATTTGGCATTGGGGGCTATAACCCCTCTTTACCCTCCCGGTACACCACGGAGAATGAACCATTTTGTTTCATTGGTTGTTGGGTCTGTATTGAAATGCCCCACACTGAATGATGATGTTTCTTGAAGATTTTCTAATATGACCCCTTTATATGCTGATCATCCCCTGAAATGCCCTATTGCTTAACACTGGCTATAAAAAAGGTAACATGTCTGCTTCTTCTTACATACATCACTCACCGACTCATTCCTGTCTTTTATCATGGCTAGAAAAGAGTTAGCTTTGTAGCATTCATCTTGGGCACCATCCCAGGTTCTCAATTCCGCAGAGAGATAATAACACGAAGAGCCGATGGTACGCCAGCCAACGGGGCACACTGTGCATATTTTACCTATGTAAATGAGAGAATAAATGATACGGAAGTAGAAGCAGCATTCAGATTGTGATCACTAGAGTTGAACAGTGGTGTACCTACCATAGAGACACTGATATAGGGTACATGGCTAAAAGGGGCACTGAACTATGGTGAAAATGTCACACTGTCTAGCAGTAGCTCTGGTCTGTTCCTACTCCCAGACCATGGACCCCAATACCTATGCTGCATATAATATGAAGAGTACTAGATACTAGTCTAGTTTAGTTTCCTTCATTCAGGAAAAACATTTAGGCTGCGTTCACACGTCGCGGTTTTTTCTAGTTTTCGCAGCGGTTTTTAACGCACGTTTTTGCTGCAAAAACGCGAAAAACAGCATCCCATGAATTCCTATGGGATTCCGCAATGCTGTGCTAATGCTGCGGATTTTCCCGCATCACGGAAAAATACGCAGCATGCTCATTAATTTTGCAGAATCGCGGGGATCCCGCCCACATAGGAATGCATTGTTCTGCTTACTTTCCACATGTGGCTGTGCCCACCATGCGAAAAGTAAGCAGAACATTTGCGGATGGTACCCACGGTCCGGAGGAGAGGAGACTGTCCTCCGGGCTGTGGGTACCATATCCCTTTAAAAAAAAGAATAAAAAATCGGGTTATATTCAACTTCCGGTGTCCCACGCAGCCTTCCCGGGCCTCAGCAATGCTCCCGTTCCCAGTAATGCCTTGCGAGACCTTTGATGACATTGCGCCCTCGCGATTACTATAGCGGTCCCTATTCCTCGTGAGATCGCTACAGTATCGCGAGACTGCGACGTCATCAAAGGTCTCGCAAGTCATTACTGGGAACAGGAGCATTGCTGAGGCCCGGGAAGGCTGCGTGGGACGCCGGAAGGTGAATATAACCTGATTTTTTTATTTTTTTTATTATTTTTAACATTAGATCTTTTTACTACTGATGCTGCATAGGTGGCCTCAATAGTAAAAAATTGGTCACACTAGTCAAACACTATGTTTGATGAGTGTGACCAACCTGTCAATCAGTTCTCCAAGCGATGCTATAGATCGCTTGGAAAGCGCTAGCATTCTGCAAGCTAATTACGTGTGCAAATCGCTAGTTTTTCTGTGGGAATTTAAAATGCGCACATAGTCTTAAACTTTCTAACTTCCTTAGTCTCCTCTCTAAATGCTCATACCAAGGCAAAGATGCCTATTGACTTCCAACAGAAGAACCATCTAGAGCAGTGTTTCTCAACTCCAGTTCTCAAGACCCACCAACAGGTCATGTTTTCTTAGTATTGCACAGGTGATGGAATTATCACCTGTGCAATACTAAGGAAATCCTGAAAACATGACCTGTTGGTGGGTCTTGAGGACTGGAGGAGAAACACTGATCTAGAGAATCGCTTACCCATAGAATCAGTGAGATCTGTGACTTTTGTCTTCAGGTTGTCCATCTCCTCTACTTCATCCTTCTGGTATTCGGAAACTGTAGGTATTAATGTAATTTAGAAAAGTTCAATGCCACATCCTAATTCATTCTATATTGATATTTATCCAAATACTGTGAATTCTGTACGTCGAATACAATTATTCTAGAAAGTGGTAGAAGATAGAGTAGAGCTGTGTCTAAGTTAGGGTACCGTTACACCTAGCGACTCACCAGCGATCCCGACCAGCAATATGATGCGGTCAGGATCGCTGGTGAATCGCTAGGTGGTCGCTAGTGAGCTGCCACTCAGGCAGATCTCACCAGCGACATCGCTGGGGACGGGGATCGCTACTTACCTGTCAGACGCGGCGATCCTGCGTCCTCCCGCCCGGCTCCACACGTCGCTCGTCGTCACAGCAGGAAGCGCCGCAGGAAGTGGCCGACGAGGAATGGTCCAGCAGCTTCTCGCGCGATCAGCGATAACCAGCGGGGGAACCGGTCGGAGGTAAGTATCACATGCAGCGATATCGCTAGCAATATCGCTGTAAAGTCACAAAATCGGTGACTTTACAGCGATATTGCTAGCGATATCGCAGTGTGTAACGGGGGCTTTAGTTTCCCTTCCCTACTTGTAGTTGTGCAGTTACCTTGCTCATTTATCATCTTCAGTTGTTTGTTGACAGATGAATCTGCAGAAACAGAATATTTTTTTTTTATCAAGATCATTGGACACAGTCAGATAGAACACTGTTGTTGATCGTTAAAATGGTCCTAGACATAAATGGATTCCATCCCAAGTCTTCAGGGACCTTCAGACGGTCTACTACTGCTTCCAACCGGACTAAACAGCGATTATACAAGTTCGATTTCTGAACCTATAGTTTTATCCAAGATGTAAACCCAGTACTAGAAGTTTCTGGCAGCTGCCTATCCCTTCTACATGCAATTTGGACTGACAAAAATTTAATGCCTATGGCCAGCTTGACGTCGTGAAAAGAAATCTTTTCCATTGTACATTTTGATTTTGTCAAAGTGTAACTTCAAATTTCATTAAGTTTTTAGTTCTAAAATTATGTGTTAGTAATTTAATGTATCTTTAAGGAGGCAGGGACTCAATTTTTCAGTTACAGAGGTCCAGCACCCCTGATCTCACTCACACAACCATAGATTTATCACTGATATACCTGTTCTTGTCTGACCCTGAATCTATCCTGGGAGTGCTAAAGCTGCATTTGCACTGAAAAATAATCGTGAATGAGCATTCTTAAAAATACTCGTTTCACAATTATATTGTAGTGTTAACAGGCTGCTGAACGCTCGTTCATCAGGTGCAATGATCTTTTGCGCAAGGCAAAAGATCATCATTCTTGACGGTGCATCGTCCTGTGCAGTCAAGATCTGTGCTGCCAAGAATTTCGGCAGCCTGTATGCTCTGAATTACATATTACAGATTGCCTTGTGTGCATGGTTTACTGTGGCCTTCCTGTGTAAACAGGCTAGTAAGCCACTTCCGATCTGTAAAGGTTTATCGATTGACACCGGTCGGTCCATATAATAGAACCGTATTACTTTGCCCCCCCACAATCAACAGTAGAGATTTCCCATATCCCTTGTTTGAATGGAGCATTCCAGTTGTGTCTATGGGACTTACCAAGATAACATATAATACTTGGTTTTCAAAGTCCGGTCTATTGCATTTCAATGGAGAAGTAGCATGTTTCTGTAACCTTCACTCTATTTAAATGGGTCTAACTGGAACTCAATTCTCATAATTGACAGTGAGACCCCCAGTGATATTACACTTATCATCTATCCATTTATTGTTAATATATATTGTACAACTATGTGGTTGGAACCTGTAGATTGGAATTATGGAACCTTTTGGATAAGTTGCTTGAGTGGCAAATATCTTATGTATAACGCCTGTATGAGATGAAAAACTGAAACTCTTTGTGACTGAATAGTCGCACATTTAACCTGTGGACATGTGCAGTGAGGTTTTCAGGAAAAAGCAGCTATGTTATTCTAATTCTTGGACAATTCCTTTAATAAACAGGTTGATGTCCATCTGGGTCATCTGGTTATTGTTTGGAGAACTTTTAGACAAAGATCCTTTTTCTATCTTTCTATAGTACTGTTCTCCTTCTCGCGACACTCCTTATACTTACTGAATGCACATACAATGATTATCAGGAGTATACAGATCAGAAAGATTAAGGCAAGGAGAGCGATTCTGAATACTAAAGACCTCTTCCTCCCAAAACAGGATTCCACTACAACAGAAAAAAATATGCTTGTGTCATTAATAATATTCATTGAAACCACTCCATTTTTTACTCATGGTAACCTACTCCCATATCTCATTCATAGAGCCAGAAATGAGTGCGGCATGGGTTACAAGAATCCTCACAAAACTAACAAGGTTTACAATGTCACCCAAGGAATCACCTGCCTAAAATGAATCATGAGGGAAAACAAGACCTCAATCTAACTTTCTTGGACAACCATAATTACTAGGCTTCTGGTCCAATATAGATTTGACCACTGAATGTACACCAGGATTGCCCCACTGTACTAACCACAGTCTATACTATGACAATGGGATACTGGCTACTGTACAGAATATTAACTATACCACTGACCCACCTGGGAGTATAGACAAATTATACAGATATAGAAATATTTCTTCAAATAAAGCTGATATCACTGGTATACAGATTATTGTGAAACATACCTGAAATAACTAAGCACACCTAGTATACAAACGTAGTCTATGGTGAATAAAATATTACATATTCTGTATATGGTGATGGTGAATGAAATAGATAGATAATAGAATTATACTTTACATTTGCCCCTTATAGTGTTTTCTTCAATTGTCCGAAATACATCATCAATAATGATTCCATTGTCCTTTTCCAACTGTCCTGTGGAACAAATCATAGGACTTTAGTTTCTTAACTCTAGCACATTGCATTCTTACCGTCTCACCAAATCCACCTTAACTATATTATTTCCTTCTTACCATTGCCAATACTCTTCCCGTCCATTCTTTTATCTGATGCACCTTCCATAATAATGTTTTTTTTATCTCTTTATGTACCTCTTTATATATTCTCCAGACGGGGAGGAGGAAGTCGACTGTAGAAAAGGGAATTTTTTTTAATATGGGATAGTTCACTTTACACCTATACTAACCTATAATTAGGTAGGATTGCCAATATAAATTAAAGCTAAAAATATTCCCACATAACGAGCTTTGGTGCGGTTTTATTTTATCTTTCACTTTTGGTTTTGATTTTGCTTATATCTTTCCGTAAAATTCAAAGGGTCATTTAAGAAAATGACAAAATAAAATGGGAATTTGGTATTTTAGTGACAGCAGAAATAAACTACGTGGTTCCTTTAGTCTGGGCATTTTTAACGTATCTAATGGTTTTGATTGAGTCCCCCTTTGTTATGAATTCTTTATTTATTAAACAGTAAATTACATACATAATAAGAATAAATGTAAGAAGAACACTAAGAGAAGTTTCAAACAGGGGTGAAAAGACCAAAAAAGTAACCAGATTAAGCTATAATAACAAATGACAGGTAAAAGTAATACTAGACATATCCATATCAATGTAGGTGACCGAAGTGAGAAAGGATTGTGAGAGAAACAGATAAAAAGAGGGATAATGAAAAGAACAATAATAGACCATCTGATGGGAGGCGAGGAAGCAAGGTGGGGTATATCGTAGGATGCGTGTGATGTGCAGTGCATGCTTTTTGATGGTCTTCTTAGTCTACGGTGACCAAACTTTGAGGAAGTGTGGATGTGTATGGGACTCCCAACTAAAAAGCTCCTCAAGGCGGTATATCAAATGTGTTTTAGATAGTCATTCTGAGTGAGTAGAGGGTGTTGATTGTTTCCAATGTAAAGGAATCAAGTATTTTGTGACTTCTAAAAGAAGTGCCAACAGATTGGGTTTCCGAACTGTAAAGCTTTTGAGAGGGCAAGATAACAAGATCTCTACTGTCTATTAACCTTAAGTGGCCTTCAGCTTGATCTCGAGACATGGGAACTTTATGGATGAATGATCCGTAGGAAGATCGATTTTGTGCAAGCCTAGATAAGTCCACCAGGGTCTTTTCTGCTGTTATCTTGATAGTATCGACCCACCGGGATGCTTGAGTTCCTCTTTTGCATTTTTCCTGCTATTCTTCTGACCATGATGTCCTTCTCTAGTGATTGCTTCCTTCGTATGATGTGTCCAAAGTGGGCAAGTTGTAGCTAGTTTATCCTTGGCTTTTTAGTGTGTGCTTCATTAGACCAAAATCGTATAGTGTCAATTCTATTTCAGCCCAGAAAGGTTTAGTTTTAGTTCAGAGTCAAAATACATGAGTTTGATTCTGCCAGTCCTAAGTAATGTAGAAATTCAGGAGTACTGTACTAGCGGGAATATTGGATCAAACTCAGACATGCAATGATTTTTGTCTTGGGCAGACTCTGTCCAAGCAAAAAAAATCAATATACGCCTATAGTGAAGATATTATAGTTTAAGGTTTTAAAGTATAAACAGTATAGACACCATCAAGAATTAACTTTAAATACAGACCAAAGTAAGGCTGTGTGCCCACGTAGCAATTTTTAAGCGTTTTTGCCGCGATTTTCGGCGCGAATACGCTGCGAAAACGTTTAAAAATCGTGTACAGAACGCCCCCCATGCATTCCTATGGCATTCCGCACATGCTGTGCTAATGCTGCGCTTTTTTCCATGGCAGAATCGCATCGCGGAAAAAATCGCAGCATGCTCATTCTTTTGTGTGGAATCGCAAAGAATTGCCGCGATTCCGCACCCATAGGAATGCATGAGAACCGCTTACTTCCCACCATGCGCGAAGTTAAGCGTCCCATGTGCGGTTGGTACCCACGGTGTGGAGGAGAGGAGACTGTCCTCCAGGCCCTGGGTACCAGACCCCTGTAAAAAAAAGAATAAAAAATAAAAAATCGGGGAATATTTACCTTCCGGCGTCCCGCGCTGCATTCCCGGCCTCAGCGTTCCCAGTAATGCCTTGCGGCAAGGACCTGTGATGACGTAGTCTCGCGTTACACTAGCGGTCTCGTGAGATCGCTATAGCAACGCGAGCCCAACGTCATCACTGGTCTCACAAGGCATCGCTGGGAACGGGAGCGCCGTTGAGACTGCACGGGATGTCGGAAGGTAAATATACCCTGATTTTTAATTTTTTTATCATTTTTAACATTCTATCTTTTGCTATTGATGCCGCATAGGCGGCCTCAATAGTAAAAATCCGGTCACACTTGTCAAACGCTATGTTTGACGAGTGTGACCAACCTGTCAATCACTTTCCAAGCGATGCTTCAAATCGCTTGGAAAGTGCTTGAATATCGCACACGAAAATCGCAGCAAAATCGCGATCATAATCGCGGTAAAATTGCGTGGAAAAAAACACGCGATTTCTGGGAAGGAGTCTGGTTTTTAGTGTTCGGAAAAAAACGCTATGTGGGCACATAGCCTAAAAAGTAAGATCACATTTTATTAAACAAACCATAAAAGCAAATACATAACAGAAAGCATTTGTTAAAAATGAGAAAAAAACACAGATGATGCGACTTGGTGGAAAGTCCGGACCTGTATTGTGTATAGTTAATTAGCAAAATAGCAAAAACGGTAAGTAATATGTAATATAAAATTATTGAAACCTGGCAATAATACCAACACTTGCACACTTATGACATTATGAACATGTTTTTTTTTTTCTCTTTGTGTCATTAGCATAATTGTCTTATTTACATGATTAATTGCTCACTTCTTTTCCTTCCTCCTTTTCTATTTTAACTCTGCTTTTGTACTGATCATAGACATGGTTATGAGTCAGAACATTTTTGTTCGAAATGCGTAATCCCCTGGATCTACAATTTTCACAGCATGTTTTTAAAGATATTGCAATAAAGATGAATTTTTAACGTCAATTCAACCATCTGATTTGGATATCTGTTGTTGGAACTTTTTTGTTTGAATAATACCAACACAGTATGCCTTCTAATAGTGTACACAGAAGCCATAGGTGCGAGATCTGGTGATCAATCCATAAACATAGTGTTATTCCCTGCAAACATATCTTGTATGCTACAATATATCACTGATTAAAACAAGAACAGCTTAATAGCTGCCAGGTAAGGGATACACAGACAGAGGAAAGCATGACATATGTCAGTAAAGTGCCTAATACACACAGTAGTAAATAAAGATCACATACTGATTAATCCATTCATGATATGCGCCATACAGGTACTGTACCTCCCTTTCATGTGGGCGCTGAGCAACATGACATGCGCTGAGCCCACATCTTTCCCTGCACATGTAAAACAGCATTTTTAGTATGATTGTAGCAAAACCTAAAAAACCTGCAGTATATAAATCTGGTATGACAGTGATTGTTGTGACCTAAAGAATAAAGTTGACTTATCACTTCTATCAAAAAGTGAATGGCATAAAAAATATATAAAAGCAGTTCTTGAACTTCTGTTGGTTTGTTCATTCTGCCTCCCAATGATTTAAAAAAGGATTGGTTCAAATTTATCCTGTGCTCTACGCTGAGTACTTACAGCAGGTTTTCCGTGTTTCTCTGAACTACGTGATTCAAACAAAATCCCCAATGGAACATTCCCTTAAATGAGGCAGATTGGGTCATTTTGGACTCCATCTTGCCTAGGATCTTGCAGTGTCCATCTTTTTGTGCGGTCATGCACAGTTTTGGGCATTTCTGAAAAGCCGGACACCGCCGAACAAACCAGGTGGAGTCCAGAATAGCTCTGCTGCCTCATTATAGTGAATGGATCCATCAGGGGTTTCATCTGAATCACGTATTTTGTAGATTTAGATGGAAACCCAGATTTAAGTGCTCAGCGTAGGGCACAGGATAAATGGATGGACAAAGGCTGTGGGAAAGTGACATAGCTCCCACCAAAAGAAATCCAGCAAAATCTGGGCTCCCAAATCCAAATGCCTTCTCCTCCTGAGTCCCACAGTACAATATTCCTAATCCACAGATAGCATCCACATGTTTGTCAATAATGTAGCGAGGAGAGCCTGCTTAAATTACAGGTGCATGGCTCCAGAAGCATAAGCTGGGTACAGTGAATTGGGTACTACAATGTATTAGGCACTAGAATTACATATTTTCAATTTTCACTCACCAATTTCCACTGTGTATTTGTTTCTGCAAGACACCAAAAATCATCACTACACCCATAGATAGATTTCCAGAGATGTGTAGTTTCCAAAAAGGGTGACTTGAGGTGGTTGTCTACTGTTCTGGGACTTAGAGGCTCTGCAAATGGAGTCTGCAAACTATTCTAAAAAAATCCACCCTATCATGCATCCAAACCGTTGTTTTCCCCCATATGTTGGACATAGGCACACTCAGTACAACTTTCAAAACAAACTGGGTGGTCCGTTTTCTCTTGTCACCCCTGTGAACATGAAAAAGTTGGGGCCAAAGCAATATTTTTGTGGAAAAAACATTTTTTGTATTCCAAGAATTCAAAATTCTGGGAGCACCATTTTGTTCAAAATGTTCATCAAACTCCTAGATAAATTCATTGAGGGGTGTAGTTTCCAAAATGTGGTCACTTGTGGGAAGTTTCTTCAGCTTTAGCATTTTGGGATCTGCAGTCAATTCCTACCAAATCTGCGTTTGAAAAGTCAAATAGTGCTCCTTCTTTTCCGAAACCTCTTATGTACCCAAACTGTAGTTTCCCACTACATATGGGTTTTAAAGAAATCGAGTGGTCCATTTTTTCCTGTTATCCTTGTGAAAGTAAAAAATTTGACGCTAAAGCAGCATTTTTGTGAAAAACACGTAATTTGTTCATTATTTTCCTTCACTTTCTGTGAAGCATCTATAGGGTTAGCATAACCTTCCGGAATGCGGTTTTGAATACTGTGATGGGTGCGGTTTTTAAAGTGGAGTTTTATTTGAGGGTTTTCTGACATATACTGTAGACCTTGCACGATTACCACCACTATAATTATTTACATAAATTTTTTTTGAATAAAATCTACAATCAGTAATTAAAACAGATCAGACGGAGGAATATTTTTAGATATCTGGTTTTAATTATTCAAAAATAATAGAGATGATGCATAACTTTTAAGCAGTTCTGCCATGATATAGAAAGTAACATGATGAGCATAACGATCATATAATTATAGTAACTAGAGAAACATTTGGTATTTGTGCATTAATCATGGAATAAATGTCAGCAGGAACGATTTTTTTCACACACATAATTCAGCGCAGTTACACAGTTCATATCATTCCAGGCTCCCTTCAGGTTTTCTCCGCAATGCTCTCCGGAATCTAAATAGTTGGGCTCATTCACTCCCCAGTTTCTACAAAAAAATGGAAGACACAAATCACTACAAATAAAAATTTTCAATGTTTAAAGGAAACCTGTCATCATAAAAATGCCGTTCAGTTTGCAGGTACTATGCTATAGAGCAGGGGAGATGAGTATATAGATATACAGTATAGTTGTGTGAGAAAAAATTCAGCATAACCCGTGTTTTAATTATTTATACCTCTGGTCTTTCTGGGATTTTCGGTCCAGTGGGCGGTCCTACCAGTGACTGCCAGCTTTCCTTGTATAAATGTGCATGCAGAGGCAGCTGTCAGTCACAGAAAGGACCGCCCACTGGACTGAAAATACCACAAAGAGCAGTTATACAAGCTATGCAGAATCTTTTCTCACAACACTATATATCAATCTACTCAGCTCCTCTTGGTCTATATAACATGATGGCTGCAGATTAGATGGCATTTTCATGGCGACAGGAATCGTACATATACGGCCCTGTGAGAAGCGCATTTCCATAAACTGCTGTTCGAGACCCTGTAGTAATGCCCACGATCGGTGCTAGCGCCGATTGTGGGCATTTAACTCCTCTGATGCTGCTGTCAATAGTGACAGCGCCATAGACCTGCTTATAGAGTAAAGGGGTTCCCTTTTTGTCCAGATCGGCACAACGCAAAAGTGCTGCAGAGCATTAGGCCAGCAATAAGACCTAGATGAGAGGTTTTTTCCTCCATCTTTTTTTTATGGTGTTCTCCGATTTTGTTATGACAGAGAATTGGCGCACATTCTGATCACACTCTAGACGAACTCTGATCAGATTAGGTGGGAGTTAAATAATGTAATTCCCAACCTAATCTGATCAGAGATCGTCTAGAGTGTGATCAGCTGGGGACTGGAGTACATTTTTAAAAAAATTTATGCCACTTTTCTGGCACAAATTATCATGAATTTGTCAGGCGTGATGGACTACATCTTAGACCACTCAGATTTGCGCCCACTTTTTCAAGAAAATTGCAGTTCTAGTCATTCTCCCCTTTGAAAACAAATGAACACTCGGGCAAGTTGATCACCATGTAATTATGCAGAGGAGCCTAAAGGCATGCCCTCAGAGAATCTTTTGAGCAAAGCTCCCTTCATAAAGACCATAAGAAGTAGCCTATTGAGTACACTAAATAAAAAAGGCCATATCCCTGGAACCACATGGCAAAATAAAAGTAGCAGTTTTAGTAAATCTTCTCAGTTTATTTTTGTAAGGCTTTGTAAATCATGGATTTGAACTACAACCTAAAACAGACATGTATAAATACATAATTAGATAGATTTGAGTGATGGGTGATACATTAAAAATTAGATATGAGAGAGCAATATAGATATAAAGAGAGATGTGAAATAAAATAGATATTAAAATATTAAAGAGGAACTCACAATGCTAACAAAAATGAATTAAGTATCTTGTAAAAATCCTAGATTTCCCCTAATCCTGCTGCTTTGAATTCATTTTGTGCTGTATCACTCCATTGCAGAGATATTTACATGTGTTGCTTTTGTAGCACAGCATGTGAAATCTCTGCTTGTAGTGCTGCTAGGTGTTTCTGTGGCGCCCCTGAGGCTTCAGTCGCCACAGAGGTACTGCATCTCCTCCTGAGGTGTGGTACCCCACCATCCAGGTAAGGTGGAGACTCCTGACCACGCTCCAACACCTGCACCCCCACACCACAAAGTAGTGTAGCAAAGCACCTTCGGCGGCTCCCTGCTTGGAGTATAGCAAAGCAACTATTGGTGGCTCCCTGCTTGGAACACAAAACGTGCTGGGAGGTGGGTGGAGTTAGTATATATATTACAAGAGAGGGAAGTTTTAGCGTCTTTGAGTAGTCTGAGTCATAGAGTGAGGAATCAGCCAGCGAGCGCGGCTGAGTGGATCCCTAGAGAGAGGGATGGATGGTTGGAAGTGCTGCAGCAGATCCCAGTGACCTGGGTCTGCTGGCACAGGAAAGGAAGAGTGAGAGAGCGACAAAGACCGAAAGCCTAATTCTCCATAAGAAGGAAAGATTAGATCGGAACGTGAGGAGACAAGAGAACAGAGGACCTGGGTTAGAGGAGAACCCTTCCTAGAAGTTCTAAGCGCAAGGCCGGGGCCCGGTCCCCGAGGTTGTACGGATACTAATGGTCCTGCAGCAGACACCGGAGGAATAGAAGTAGTGACCACTTTATTCCCACACAAGACTTAGGGGCACAACAGCAACATAATAGTGAGCCGGGACTTAGTAGCAAGGAGTCCCCAAAGCAGGCTACAGCTGTCTGCCGTACAAGTAGAGTTCATAGGAACATCTGACAGGAGGCACTCCAGTGTAACTCAGTACTGAGAGTACTTCATTCTTAGGCGCTATAAGAGGAGACGTTCAGAGAAGCTACATGTTGGCGGAGTGTTGGAAAGGAGTGCTTCATCGGGCCTGGAGGTTGACCTAGTCCCTGACCCGGAGGACACGGTACGGAAGTGGGCACCTGTTTGCATAACAGACTGTGAGTAAAGCTTTGGAACTACATGCCCTGGTGTCCTCCACTTATTCCTGCACCAACACATTCAGCACGGCTACATCTCGGTGCCATCCACTACACTGTCTGCGCCTATTCCCTGCCTCTTCATTTACTACACTGCCCTGGGACTCCAACCCTGCCTGTGGAGGGCTACAACATCTTGGCTGCACCACACCATCAGTCCCTGAGGATCTGCATGCAGCGTCGGCTTAGCACCTCCCTTGCCGAACACCACAGGTGGCGTCACGAATCACTTATAAACTTTATTCCCAACTCAACCCCCTTTTACATGGGCGCCCAGGGCCACTCACCGGGTCACCGCTGCTGTGACATTCCCATCTGAGAGACCGGCCTGGTACCGAGTACCCCCACAGCCCTGGGAGGGTGACCCATTTCTTCAGAGTCTTCTCTAGGGGCTTTCACTTTCACCCCTCCCTCTCAGACTCTGCCAATCACAACTACACAGTGTCTGAGACTGCTAGTCTTCTAGATTAGCCACTGAGCATCATAGAGGGAGGAGTTAAAGTCCATGTCCCCCAGAGAAGACTCTGAAGAAACACACAGTTAATCTGCAAACAGAGATTTCACATATTGCAATCCACAAGCAACATATATGAATATCTTTGATATGGAGCGATGCAGCGTAAAATGGAAAAGACAGGCAGAATTAGGGGAGCTCACATATTTTTACAAAGTATTTAACTTATTTTTTGAGCAAGTAACAGGTCCTCTTTAATTGATGTAAGATAGAAATAAATGATGATAGGTATTAAACATGGATAGACAGGTAATATATATATATATCTATCTATCCCCTGGTGCTGCTGTCTGTCCTGGGTCTGCTGTCTCTCCTGGTGCTGGCGTCTGTCCTGGTGCTGCCATCCTGGTGAGGACCACACTGTCTGTGTAAGTATAGAAGCTTTGAAAATGTCTGTCTATCTTAATTTATTTTGCTGTTCCTTTTAGACTGGTTGTCTCCTGGTGCTGCCGTCTGTCCCTGTCCTGTGCTGACTGCTGTGCTTTTGGACTACTGCCTGTAATGTATTGGTGTCCATTGCTTTTTTTTTTTTTTGCTACATTCTGTATGGCTCTTAACAAGTTTAATTTTTGTTATCCTTTTTCTTTCTGTAGTGTTTCACTTGACTGTTGCCTGCGCTTCAACCATGTCCTCAAGTGAAGAACTGACTTCGTCCCAGGGTGGAACTGATAAAGTTTATGTAATCACACTTGCTATACTGATTGGTATGTCGTGACTGGCAATACTATACCTGTGTTAAATCATGTAATTTCTTTACAGGTACCTGGCAGTGATGAAGAGCAGGAGCAGTCGAGTGGAAATGATTCTTCTCAGGGTCGTCGGGCTCATGTGTCTCAGGAGAAATTACGGGATGTAAGTATTCTTTTCATCAGACTTGTATTTGAATTTTTTTTCAGTTTTACTTAAAATTGTCTTTGTTTTATTTGATCTATAGGTTCCACAATGGGAAGAAGCCAAACAGGACATTGACAATGATCAACTCATTAACCTTATGCAGGAGTGAGCACCGTTGTGGGATACCCGTGATTGCCAGCACTCTGACGCTGTTGTTGTTGTGTCCCACGAATGGGAACAACCTGTAATATACAGTATATATTCTCTGTGTTGAGTTTTTCCTCCAATCAGCAAATTCCCTGTTGTTGCTAGGTAGAATTAGACTGTGTGAAGATTGGCCCGATGTCCCTCCCGTAGTTGAGCCCTGTATTAGGTTGCTCCTCCCTTCTTCTTCAGTTTAGCCTACAGCAGCCATTACTCAAGACTCATGTGTACTCCCCTGTACAGATTACTCCTTTTTAGCTACTGTTCATTGTAAACTAATACAAAATTTTGAAGAAAATAGCATCGTTCTCCTGGTATTTCTACAGTTGCATTGCCGGTGGAGTTAAACTATCTGCGGACGCCTGGTGGTGTGAGTAAGAGTTACACAATTATCTAAGAAGCTGATAGTTAGAATGCTTGGGATTCGCAGCCATCAGGAAGAGGCATAATAGTAAAAAGGAATAGCCGTGACCAGGAACAGTATACAGCTGTAATCCAAGAAGAGGATTGTTTATAAGGCTAACTTAAAGCCACAACAACAACAGCAGCTTACATGGGTTGCAGACATTTTCTGTGTTCCTCACCTCAAAAAATTGCACAGCCAAAGATTTACCTGTTACTAAGAACAGTTTACAGCCTGTAATCCAGAGAAATCCAGAGAAAGGATCATCTATAAGCTATTGAGAACCTGCAGTTTACATAGACTTGTATCACTTTCTCTGTGCCTTTCAGCTCATCTAGTTGCAACTTTGTATTGGTCTCCTTGACAACCAGGAGCAGAACAGCCCCCACCCTTGCGCTCCTGCCACTATGTCCCAGACTTAAAGAATAACGAACCAATTATATGTACAAAGGAATATAACATAGTTTAGTGAACATGTATTCCCATAAAAAAGTTTTTAATGATATAATTAAAAAACACCTATTCCCGTGAACAATTGATATAGAAAGACCAAAAATTGAAGACAAAAAGCCCTATAAAAGGCTACAATAAACTATCTATACCCTTCCTTGCCGTGGAGGTTGGCACCCTAATAAATACGATTGTTTGGCGCCCCACTCAACGTCGACTGACCCTGTCTCCCCTAGCTCACCCTAATTACAAAGGTGTTGGTGAAGGTCTTGTTTTCCCTTCCTTCATTTCTAATCTATTGAACATTGTTTTCCCACCTTTGTAATTAGGGTGAGCTAGGGGAGACAGGGTCAGTCGACATTGAGTGGGGGCGCCAAACAATCGTTTTTATTAGGGTGCCAACCTCCACGGCAAGGAAGGGTATAGATAGTTTATTGTAGCCTTTTATAGGGCTTTTTGTCTTCAATTTTTGGTCTTTCTCTATCAATTGTTCACGGGAATAGGTGTTTTTTTTAATTATATCATTAAAAACTTTTTTATGGGAATACATGTTCACCAGACTAAAAGAACCCTTTCACTGACAGTCCTGCAGCAGCAAGAAAAGGAAACAGAACTTCTCACAGTTCACAGTGAAAGATCCAAATGATCAACCAATCCTACATGGAAGGTCAAAGAGAAGCTAGAATCCACCAAAAGTGAATTGCTACACCACACAACTTCCCTATGAAAAGAGTACTGAACCAAGTGACTGTTTTAACTGTGCCTGCCTCTCAAGAGTTACCACCATAGGGAGCCCTTGAACAATTGTACTCTGCATACCAGTCTTATAAAGACACGTAAAAAATACATCTCTACTCTGCTGAAATTAAATATGCCAGAGTCTCTAAAGGAAATCCAGGACTTCCAACAGCTCAATGCCAAACGAGACTGCACCGTGCATGATATTGTGGACAATGCAGAAGCAAAAATCGCACAAATGTCAGAAGCGGCATCGTACAGATCCAGGTCCGCTAGGAGCTCAAAGCAGTCAAGTTAAGCTCATCTAGGTACTCAACCCTAAGTAAGCAATTCATAAGAGCGTGTGCCGAAGCGGAATCTACGAAAGGGCAAGCCATTTTTGCAGAAAAGGAAGGCAGAGATGGAAGCTAAATCTGCACTCAAGAAAGCAGAGATGGAAGCTGAATTTACATGCAAGAGGGTGGAAATAGAAGCCCTGCAGAAGGAATGTGAACATGCAGCAGCCATGGCAAAGCTAAAGGTTTTCCAGCAAGCCCTAGGTGGGAGCGGAGGAGGCAGCCTCAATTTATGAGAATTCGACACGAAAGACTCACTTAAGCACACAGGAAACTACATGCTGAGCCAAGCCAATGAACACCTGACCACCAACAACATTCCCGTCAGTACCGACCCCTCTCCAAAACATCAAGACGTCGATCCGCCTGCAGCTCCCAGCTTTCAAGGTCAGTCCAATGTGCCACAAACATTCAAACTTGAACCTCCTTCATGCTTCAATACACAGCCAAATCCTACACCCCAGCAAAGCCATATAGCTCCAGTCACATCTATGGCAGAAACTATTCTCAGTAAACCGGTTACTGCACTAAATGTTTATGCCGCACCATACTATCCTACGTTTCTATGTAAAGTCGCTACAGACCATAAGAACAGCGCTTGTCTTCTCAAAGTCAAAGAAAACTGACATGTCTGACTTTGCAAGGTACATGGTTCGCCATGAACTTACTAAGACAAGGTTCGATGATCAACCAGAGAACTATAGAGGTTGGAAATGTGCCTTTAAAGCCGCAATTAGTGACCTTGGCATCACCGCTGCTGAAGAGCGGAATCTGCTAATCAGGTGGCTCGGACCTCAATCCACAGAGCAGGTCAAGAGGCTCAGATCCTTCCACATCAGTAATCCAGCAGCTAGTCTCATGGCTGCATGGGAAAGACTAGAATGTAGCTTTGGTAGCCCTGAAGCCATAGAGAATGCATTGTTCAAGCGACTACAGGATTTTCCTAAAATATTCGGTAAGGACAGTTAAAAATTCCTAGAGCTCAGTGACCTGCTCTTAGAGCTCCAGTTAGCCAAGGCAGACATGCACCTACTTGGCCTCAGCTACCTGGACACTGCTTGTGGGGTGAAACCCATAGTTGCCAAGTTACCCTACAACATGCAAGAAAGGTGGACCATACGAGGGTCAAACTTCAAAAGACAATACCAAGTCCCTTTTCCTCCATTTTCCTATTTCTGTGACTTCCTCAAGGAGATTGCAGAGTGCAACACCGACCCCAGCTTCTGCTATGAAGAACCCAGCGGCTCTGCATCATCTCCTAAGTATGAGAGTTCGTGCTCTCACAACAGTAACCGCAGTGATGAGGTGTCTGCAAAAAAGATAGAAGTTCTGCCTACACCGACATCAGCGCCAGACAAAGGCAATGAAGGTGAGACGGTGGAAAATCCGAACTGCCAGTGTCCAATTCACAAACTGCCGCATCCCTTAAAGAAGTGCATCAGCTTCAGGAAGAAGCCCCATCAAGAACGAAAGGAGCTCTTGAAGTTTGGAGTATACTTCAGATGCTGCACCTCTACCAATCATCTTGCTAAAGACTGTGTCATCGCCATCAAGTGTCTAGAGTGAGACAGTGAAGACCATGTACAAGCGTTCCATCCATCACAGCCTGACTCTGTGTCTACATCTTCTCCCACCACAAGCCATGGCGGGGAGAGTTCAGACCAAGCATCAAGCCATGTTGCGGTAACTTCCTCATGCACCAAAGTCTGTGGAGAAGGTCTTCGAGACAAGTTCTGCACGAAGATTTGCCTGGCAAGGGTGTATCCCAAGGGTCATCCAGAGAAGGCAGTCAAGGTGTACGTTAGTCTGGACGACCAGAGCAACAAATCACTGGCCAGGTCAGAACTCTTCGACTTGTTCGACTTAAAAGGAGACGTCAATCCCTACATCTTGGGCACCTGCAGCAGCGTTATAAAAAACTGTGGAAGAAGGGCCGGTGGCCTCATAGTATCTTCTCTTGAGAAGGACGCCATGGAGATAGCAATACCCACACTTGTTGAGTGTAACCAAATACCATTCAACAGGGAAGAAATCCCAACACCAGAAGTCGCTCTTCAGCACCGTCATCTCAGAATGATAGCCAAAGAGATGCCACCACTGGATGACAAGGCAGACATCTGTATTCTCCTCGGCAGAGATATTATACGACTGCACAAGATGCGTCAACAAATCCACGGACTACTCAATGAACCGTACGCCCAGCGCCTTGAGCTAGGCTGGGTTATCATCGGCAACATCTGTAGTGGCCAGACAAAGGATCCAGGCAGAATCTCCTCTTATAAATAGTGTTGAGCATTCCGATACTGCAAATATCGGGTATCCGATACTTTTTGCATATCAAATACCGGAATCGGAAGTTCTCATAATGCTATGAGCCAGTTTGATTTGATTCAGCCAATGAGGAATCCTGAGAAGTGTGGGCACATCCTGTTAGGCATGTAAACTAATGGCATGGCTGTGATTGGCTGCGAGCAGACCACCCAGCTGCTCCTCCCCCAGACACACGCTGAACAGTGATCTATAGAAAGTGAAACTAGCGAGGGAGGAGGAAACGACCAGTTCTCATTTCAATGCCAGAACACACCTCCCTTGACGTTTATCTTAGAAGCAAGAGATGATATCTTGGAAACCGTGCAGACTAGCCACAGAAGGTATATTACTTATTGTTAGCATTCTGCAGCCTAGATATGCACTGAGATTGTGTGAAAAGCCCGGACAACCTGTTCTGTTATGTATTTCCGCCAAGTTGGATCGCCCGCCAATGCTGGTGGGGTACTCGGTACTGGGCCCTTTGGTTTCAATAGGAGATGTCACGGTAGCTGTGACCTGGTCCGTGGCCTTGGGCGTCCATTGTTAAAGGGAAATGTTGAACGTGTGGATGATGATTAAAGTTTATGAGTGAATGATTTGTGACGCCACCTGTGGTGTTCGGCAATGAAGATGTTAAGCCGACGCTGCAGACAGATCCTCTAGGACAGATGGTGTGGTGCAGCTTTGATGTTGTGGCCCTTCACAGGTAGGGCTGTAGTCCCAGGGCAGTGTAGATGGAGAGGTAGTGAAGAGACGTAGATGGTGCAGTGCCAGGCACAGAGATGTAGCAGTGCTGAGTGTGTTGGCGCAGGAATAAGTGGAGGACACCAGGGCATGTAGTTCCAAAACTTTACTCACAGTCTGTTGTGCATACAGGTGCCCGCATCCGTGCCGTGTCCTCCGGGTCAGGGGCTCAGTCAACCTCCAAGCTAGATGAAGCACTCCGTTCCAACACTCCGCCAACATGTGCCTTTTCTGAACGTCTCCCTCTATTGCTACACAACCCCTTTAACATAGTCAACATCTTTGTAACTCCGAACGTCTTAAAAAAAAAATTAATTCCTGCTATTCCATTTGATTAGGCTAAACCTCTATGCCTTTAATGTCTCCTCCACCTCCCCCAATACATTCTACATTATTCTTAGTTGTTTTCCTTCATGTAGAATTAACCTACAAGGAAAGAAAGGGTTTATTTTAATTCTATATTTCTGTCCCATTGACTTGCATTGGTTTCCGGTATCGGAATCGGCGATATCCAATACTTTTTGGGTATCGGTCTGATCCAATCCGATCCGATATTTCCCGATTTCGGAAGGTATCGCTCAACACT
Organism: Dendrobates tinctorius; assembly: GCF_039654945.1. Taxonomy (NCBI): domain Eukaryota; kingdom Metazoa; phylum Chordata; class Amphibia; order Anura; family Dendrobatidae; genus Dendrobates; species Dendrobates tinctorius. The sequence goes on along the minus strand of NW_027361772.1, from coordinate 12,854,845 downwards.
ACTTATAAAATGCTTATCACGTCAGATCACCATGACTTGTACCCCATGCCAGACCCACGTCATTACTAGATGAAGGACAAGTCAAATGACACTAAGTGTCAACAACAACCCTCTGACAATTCAAGTCTGCTCTATGCTCAAGACTACTGTAACAACTGGGTAGCTCCCTCGTCTTCTATTCAGCAAAGACTGAGTTGCCAAGGGATCCGCAGCAAGTAACTTCTAAGTTCCCAACCTTTGACGCCTATCTCCATCACAAGCCTGGTCAAGCCAAAGCCGTGCTAGACTTTAGTGCTCAAAGTGAGAGACCCTCTCTCAACAGCCTATCTCTTTCCAATGGTGCTAGCGTTCGCCCCATGCAACGCAGCCTCAGCATACTGCCGGATGTCGAACAAGACACGATCATTTCCCAAGCATCACCCTGTGATGAACTTCCGATCGAATGATGAACCTCGCCTGTTGAAAACAGCATCCACAGTCCTCTTGGGTTCAAAACACTCATCGCAATTCAAGGCAGGGCACCACTGAGACAGCTCGCTACTCAGGGCATCAACAGGAACACTATGTTACCATCTCAGAGACAGCAAAGGTGGGAGACGGGGAAGAAGTCCCTAAAGGCCATACAGCAACTCCAAATCCTGCACCGTAGTTCTTTAATGATTCTTTCAACCATCATCAATAGACAAGTTTCCATTTCTTACAACACATCTATGAAGACTACAGCTGCATGAACCTCTCCAAGTGCTTCAGTTTGCTGGCTCCTTCGAACAGGAGTCACAGGAACGTAACTTTGTTGCTGGACTCTGCCATGGTGGGGAGCATACCTTCGCATGCAACTGCCATGCTAGGACACAGGACTATCAATGTCCAACTGAACTTTAAAATTACCCTTGTGAATTAGAACTTTTACTATTGGGTTGGTGGAAGAGTTGCATGTTGCGGCTTCCCCAATCCGAAGATGGGTTTTTCTAGTGGACTTATTCTTCAATTTTTTTATTTTTTATTCAAGGACTATGTTTTACCGCAAGTATGGACTTGATTTCTGCATGTTGCATTGTTTTGTCATCTCTCCTCTCATTTCAGTTTTCATGACATCGAGGGACAGAGTCGACTCCTGCGTCGCACAAGGACTTATGAAATCTGACGATTTCAGATGGGGAGTGTTGTGTCCCACTAATGGGAACAAGCTGTAATATATATATTCTCTGTGTTGAGTTTTTCCTCCAATCAGAAAATTACCTGTTGTAGCTAGGTAGAATTAGACTGTATGAAGATTGTCCCTATGTCCCTGCCATAGATGAGCTCTGTATTAGGTTGCTCCTCCCTTCTTCTTCAGTTTAGCCTACAGCAGCCATTACTCAAGACGCATGTGTACTCACCTGTACAGATTGCTCCTTTTTACCTACTTTTCATTGTAAACTAAAACAAGATTTTGAAGAAAACAGCGTAGTTTCTCCTGGTCTTTCTACAGTTGCATTGCCGGTGAAGTTAAAACTATCTTTGGACGCCTGGTGGTGTGAGTACGAGTTACACAATTATCTAAGAAGCTGATAGATTGCTTGGGATTCGCAGCCATCAGGAAGAGGCAGAATAGTTGTGTTTCGACGACTCTGGGAAGAAGTGGCCAGATCGCTGTTGCATGATTGGGAACGTGCCACGCCACGTACTAGGAATGTGTAAGTATTGCAATGTGGTGTGACGCGCCATTGAAACTGTAAATGTAGGTGCATTGTTTTACAATTAATTTTTCCCTTTTTTTTCCCCTTTCACAGTGAAGAGAATAACAGTCTGTTGGCGCTTGATGAAGGATCGCTTCAACAAGGACATGAGAGAGGAGAGCCAGGTTAAAAGTGGTGCTGCTCAAAGGATACTAAGAAAATACAAATACCACCGTAACCTTGCTTTTCTGAGGCCTGCGCTTGCTCAGCGAACGTGAGTATCTTTTGTGTTGTCTTACGGGATGAGATCTGAATTTGAGCATGCGCCGCCCCCAGAGGCCATTTTCCCAGAGGCCAACGCATCGCAGCAATGGAGCTGTGGTGGCCTCCGGGCTTTGACATAATGCCGGCGAAGCCCCCCACGATGCACAAAGAGCTGCCGCCCCCGCAGCACAGAGAGCCGCATGGAGCACCGCTGCCACAATGAGGTAATAGGGATACTTCACTTATTGTACACCTTCCCTGTGAGACGCCCCTTCACCTCGTCATCGGGACCACTCCCCCCCACTATATGCGGTGATCGGTGATGGATCCGCACCCGCCCTATAAGACAACACTCGGCGTATAAGAAGACCCCCGACTTTTCAGAAAATTTTATATTTTAGCTGGAAAAGTTGGGGGTCATCTTATATGCCCAGTAGTCTTATACGCTGGAAAATACGGTAGTTATAATATGATAGATATAGATCGATAGCATAACTGTACTTACGTAAAGGTCACTTCTGATCCATCTGCCCATTTCCAGATGTGAATATCCTTTGCGTCTCGTCTCAGTCCTATCCAGTATCTAATGTTTCTTCCTAACCATGTGTTCAAAGAATCCTACAACCAAACATCATTAAACTGAATTTCATTTAGGAACTGATGTCCATTGAATTCTTACTTTTATAGCTAATTTGATTATTAAAAAGAATAACAAAACTATTCTTATGTCTTGTTATTAATTACAGATCTCGTGTGTAAAGTTAAAAACAATAAGGCCTGAATCATCAAGCAAGCAGGATATTGGTGTAAAATTGCTTAATATTTTGCAAAATAATTGTGCAACTATTTTGTGACTTTTGGAATTTTTGTGCTAGTCCAGTTAGTGTACTTTTTTAAAAGTGGGCAAAGCTGGGGTGGAGCGGAGCGTCACTAACCCTGCCCTGACAAATTCACTAGAATTAAATTTCTCCAGAAATGTACACCAGCCTTTGACTGGACAAACATTTCTTGTGGTTGCACCCTCTTTGTACTGGAGTAAGATGCACAGACTCATAGAATCCTAGAATGTTAGAGTTAGAAGAGATCCATGGTCATCATGTCCAACCCCCTGCTCAATGCAGTGCAGGATTCACTAAACCATCTCAAACAGATGTCTGTCCAGCCTCTGTTTTGCAGACTTCCATTGAAGGAGAACTCACCCTCTCTCGTGGCAGCCTGTTCCACTCATTGCTGACTCTCACTGTCAAAAATTTTCTTCTAATATTTAATCTGTATCTTCTCCCTTTCAGTTTTATTCCATTGCTTCTCATGTTTCCATGTGCAAATGAGAATAAGGACGATCCCTGTATAATGTAACATCCCTTCAGATGTTTGTAGACAGCTATTAAGTCTCCTCTTAACCTTCTTTTTTGCAAGTTAAACATTAAGTGGTCTCCTTCACAACGCTGCCAGTTTCCATTTTTGCATTTTCGTTTTATCCTCCCCATGTTCCCAAAGCCATAACTTTGTTATTTTCCTCTCCACATAGACGTATGAGGGCTTGTTTTTTGCGTGATGAGTTTTACATTTGACTCACAAAAATTCCAAGTGTATTGAAAGTGTGAAAAAAAAACAATACACAATTCTGACACTCTAACATTTTTGGGGGTATTGTTTTTACGGCGTACATTGTGTGGTAAAAAAGATTTTTTAATATGATTCTCTTCTTCAGACTGATTATGCCGACAACAAATTTGTCCTTTTTTTTACGATTTATATTTATTATGTTGACTGCTTGTTACAGAATTTTTTGGTAGTCATCTTCTGTTATCTACGACCAGTAACCCTGATGTGTAATATGCACCTATATATACTCCAGACGAGGAAGAGGATGGTGCCAGCAGAGAAGGGGATTTTCATTAACATGGGATCATTCATTCCATTCCTAAATTAATCTTTCATTAAGTATAATTACGGTATAATATAAAGAAATAATAAAAAAATAACGCCCTGTGTTTTGGTTTGGTTCTCATTCATCTTTCACTATTAATTTTGATTTTGTATGGTTCTTTTTGTAAAATTTAAAGAGTATTTAAGAAATTGACAAGTATTAGAAGGCTTATAGAAAAAGAATGCATGGTGTTTCTACTCTGCCCTTTTTTAAGCAACTTCAAAAGTTTTTTTTTTGGATTATTTCCCCCTTTCCATTTGTTCCGCCATGCTATATAACTTTTCATCTAATACGTTTTTTTGAATGAACCCTAAGAGTGATAGTGAGCAGCAACGTCTATCCAGTCACAGCTGTGGTCACAATATGGCAACAGAAATGGCAGATAGCTGCAGGAGAACACTGGGCAATTCATATGCAGTTCACCTGATTCAGTACTGTTGCTGCCTATGCAGAGCACAGGAGGCATATGAGTTGGTAATGGACTGCTGATCTCTGCTGCTGATCTCTGCATAGCCAGTGACCAAGGTGACAAAACTCAATTAACTACGTGAAGAGCTTTGTCATTCTTTAGCCTCCAGGCATGCACTCGTAGCATGGCTTAGTGCAGTGGAATCTTGGCTCTTTTGACAATAGGGTCGTGGATTGGGGTGAAATATTGCAATCCCCAAAAATTTTGCATCCTGAACAAATAACTCCTATGGCACTCTATGCTTCGCCACTGAACAGTCAGAACATTTATGATAATAGCTGGTTGGGTCTGGACTGAAACATCCCATACAGCCTGTTCATAAGAATGGTGATTTTTTTTTTTAATGAAAAGAAGACTGAATTTCTAGTATGACCTCATTATATACTGAGTATCCCAAAGAACACAGTATATGAAAATAAGGTAACATGTCTGCTTCTTGTATACATCACTCACCGATTCATTCCTGTCCTTTATCATGGCTAGAAAAGAGTTAACTTTGTAGCATTCACCTTGGGCTTCATCCCAGTTTCTCTTTTGCGCAGAGAGATGATAACATGAAGAGCCGATGGTATGCCAGCCAACGGGGCACAATGTGCACATTTTACCTATGTAAATTAGAGTAAATGAGACAGAAGAAGCAGCATCCAGATTGTGGTCACTAGAGGTGAACAATGGTGTACCTACCATAGAGACACTGATAATGGAAAGGGGCACTGAACTGAAATAAAAATGACATACTGGCTATAGGATTTCTGTCCTCCTCCAGATCCAGAACATGGGCCCCAATTTGGCATGGTCCATATGATGTGAATAGTACTTGATTAGTAGCTAGGCGTTCCTTCACTCAAGGCAAGTATTTCAACGTACTGCCTTAGCTAATCATCTAAATTCTCTGCCAAGACAGAGAGGCATGTTGACATCTCTGCTGACACCCAAGATAACCTGTTAGATAATTGCTTACCCATCGAATCAATTAGTTCTGTCACTTTTGTCTTCAAGTTGTCCATCTCCTCCACACCATGCTTCTGGGATTCGGAAACTGTAGGGATTAATGCCACATTTCAATTCAATCTATAATGATATACATCCAAATACTGTGATTTCAGTGTGGGATCCAGTTTTGGGCTCCACATTTTAAAAAGGATATTCAGAAGTTAGAGTCAGTTCAAAGGCGGCAACTAGATTATTAAAAGGGATGGAAGGCCTCTCTTATGAGGGGAGGTTGGAAAAGTTGGGCTTGTTTTGCTTAGAAAAGAGACACGTCAGAGGAGCTCTCATGTATATCTATAAATATATATGTGTGGTGAGTACAAAGGAATGGCACACGACTTATTCCAACCAAAGACCATACTAAGGATCAGGGGGCACTCATTATGGGTGGAGGAAAGGCGATTCCAGCAGCTAAATAGGAAAGGGTTCTTTACAGTTAGAGCAGTCAGACTGTGGAATGCCGACCATAAGAGGTAGTGATGGCTGACACTGTAGCAGCTTTTAAAAAATGGCATTGTGGAATATAGATGATTTAGTGACAAAGATTGTATAATTGATGGAGAAATATTGAACTTAATGGACCTAGGTCTTTTTTTCAACCTATGAATCCATGTAGCATACAATTATTCTGGAAAGTGGTCAGACAATAGAGTAAAGCAGTATCAAGGGTATATACTGATTTGCAGGACATTGGTGGCGTTACCTTGCTCATTTATTGTCTTCAGTTGACCAACGATAGATGAATCTGCAGAAACAGAACAAAGAGTTGATCAAGATCTTTATTCACAACCGGATGGAAAAAAACTGTTCTTGAGTGATAAGATGGCCTTTGACAGTAGCAGATACCATTCCAAGTCTCCAGGGACCTCCGACATCTCCAATAGGACTAATCAGTGATCATAGAGGTTGGATTTCAGATCTCATCAACTAGATGATGTCAGATACGGAACCTATTCCCAAGCCTCTAAAGAAATAACTTGTCCATTGAGCAAAGCCCATTTTGCCTGGCAACAATTTATGCCTACGGCTAGCTTAACATCAACAGGAGAAATCTCTTTAATTGATTTAATAAGCTATATTTCTAAAATTCATCACTGAGTAATTTTATGTATATTCACAGTGATTTGAAGTAAAATTTTCACTTACAGTTTCAATATATAGCTACCTCCTCCATTAGCTATAGAGCTGTCCCAAGAGGGGTCTTCCGTGGTGAACACCTAGAACCTATGCACAGGATAGGTGAAGAGTGTCTGACCCATAGGGGTACTACTACCACAGGGCCCCCATAATCATGAGCGCAGATGGTCCACATCCTCTGACAAGAGAGTAGCAGTTGTGCATATAGGATGCTGCTCCCAGCCAAGTCTATTAGCCTAAGAGGCATAGCCTAGCACTATACTTGGACTTCACTGAAAGTCCCATTGGTTTTAAATAAAGTCTCTCTCTTTCTTTCCACAGTACCATTCTCACTTGTTGAAACATTTGTATTATACTTACTGAATGCACATACGAAGATTATCAAGAATATCACGATCAGCAAGATTAAGGCAAGGAGAGCAATTCTGAATAGTAAAGACCTCTTCCTCCCAAAACAGGATTCAACTAGATCATAAAAAATTATATAATAATAAGCTTCATTATTTACATCTATAAAACCTCCTTCCATAGACCACACATAGAGGCAGTAATGAGGGCGATATAGGTTTCAAGAAACCATGCTTAACTAACGAGGCTTACAAGATCCCATCGAATACTACATTGCAAGTATGACATGATCGGTAAATAATGGTGGTGCTTCAGATAGATAGATTGATAGATAATAGATAGATATGTAAAATAGTAACATAGTTTTGAAGGCTGAAGGAAGACCTTATGTCCATCTAGTTCAGCCTATTTTTAGTGCAGCTGTTCTGCATTGTTGATCCTGGGGAAGGCAAAAAACTCACAGAGTAGAAGCCAATTTTCTCCATAGGGAAAAAAACTCCTTCCCCTAAGCTGGGTCAACCATCTACCTATAATATTCTGTTATTCGTAACCTTCTATACTGTTACTCACAAGAAAAGCATCCATTCCTTTCTTAAATTCAATCAGTGAGGTGGCCATCACCACTTCCTCAGGAAGAGAATTCCAGAGCCTCACTGCTCTTACTGTGAAGAACCCTCTTCTATGCTGGTGCAGAAATTGTCTTTCCTCCAAACGAAGAGAATGCCCCCTTGTTCTTGTCACAGTCCTCGGTACAAACAGTTCATTGGAGAGATCTCTGTATTGCCCTCTGATATACTTGTACATACAGTGGGGAAAAAAAGTATTTAGTCAGTCAGCAATAGTGCAAGTTCCACCACTTAAAAAGATGAGAGGCGTCTGTAATTTACATCATAGGTAGACCTCAACTATGGGAGACAAACTGAGAAAAAAAAATCCAGAAAATCACATTGTCTGTTTTTTTTTCATTTTATTTGCATATTATGGTGGAAAATAAGTATTTGGTCAGAAACAAGCAATCAAGATTTCTGGCTCTCACAGACCTGTAACTTCTTCTTTAAGAGTCTCCTCTTTCCTCCACTCATTACCTGTAGTAATGGCACCTGTTTAAACTTGTTATCAGTATAAAAAGACACCTGTGCACACCCTCAAACAGTCTGACTCCAAACTCCACTATGGTGAAGACCAAAGAGCTGTCACAGGACACCAGAAACAAAATTGTAGCCCTGCACCAGGCTGGGAAGACTGAATCTGCAATAGCCAACCAGCTTGGAGTGAAGAAATCAACTGTGGGAGCAATAATTAGAAAATGGAAGACATACAAGACCACTGATAATCTCCCTCGATCTGGTGCTCCACGCAAAATCCCACCCCGTGGGGTCAGAATGATCACAAGAACGGTGAGCAAAAATCCCAGAACCACGCGGGGGACCTAGTGAATGAACTGCACAGAGCTGGGACCAATGTAACAAGGCCTACCATAAGTAACACACTATGCCACCATGGACTCAGATCCTGCAGTGCCAGACGTGTCCCACTGCTTAAGCCTGTACATGTCCGGGCCCGTCTGAAGTTTGCTAGAGAGCATTTGGATGATCCAGAGGAGTTTTGGGAGAATGTCCTATGGTCTGATGAAACCAAACTGGAACTGTTTGGTAGAAACACAACTTGTCGTGTTTGGAGGAAAAAGAATACTGAGTTGCATCCATCAAACACCATACCTACTGTAAAGCATGGTGGTGGAAACATCATGCTTTGGGGCTGTTTCTCTGCAAAGGGGCCAGGACGACTGATCCAGGTACATGAAAGAATGAATGGGGCCATGTATCGTGAGATTTTGAGTGCAAACCTCTTTCCATCAGCAAGGGCATTGAAGATGAAACGTGGCTGGGTCTTTCAACATGACAATGATCCAAAGCACACCGCCAGGGCAACGAAGGAGTGGCTTCGTAAGAAGCATTTCAAGGTCCTGGAGTGGCCTAGCCAGTCTCCAGATCTCAACCCTATAGAAAACCTTTGGAGGGAGTTGAAAGTCCGTGTTGCCAAGCGAAAAGCCAAAAACATCACTGCTCTAGAGGAGATCTGCATGGAGGAATGGGCCAACATACCAACAACAGTGTGTGGCAACCTTGTGAAGACTTACAGAAAACGTTTGACCTCTGTCATTGCCAACAAAGGATACATCAGAAAGTATTGAGATGAAATTTTGTTTCTGACCAAATACTTATTTTCCACCATAATATGCAAATAAAATGAAAAAAAACAGACAATGTGATTTTCTGGATTTTTTTTTCTCAGTTTGTCTCCCATAGTTGAGGTCTACCTATGATGTAAATTACAGACGCCTCTCATCTTTTTAAGTGGTGGAACTTGCACTATTGCTGACTGACTAAATACTTTTTTTCCCCACTGTATATATTAGGTCTCCCCTAAGTCTTCACTTTTCTAGAGTAAATAGACCTAATTTTGATAACCTTTCTGGGTATTGTAGTGAACCAACTCCATTTATCATTTTAGTAGCCCGCCTTTGAACCCTTTCAAGTTCAGTAATGTCTTTCTTGAGCACCGGCGTCCAAAATTGCACACACTACTCCAAGTGTGGTCTGACGAGTGATTTGTACAGAGGGAGAATTATGTTTTCATCTCGTGTCCCCAGACCTCTTCTAATGCATCCCATGACCCTATTTGCTTTGGTGGCAGCTGCCTGACACTGGGTACTCCACTTTATCTTCTTATTGACTAAGATGCCTAAGTCTTTTTCCATGTCTGATTTCCCCAGCAGTTTCCCATTTAGTAAGTAATTGTAGCATCTGTTTCTCCTTCCCATGTGCATAACCTTACACTTATCTGTGTTAAACCTCATTTGCCATTTTTCAGCCCAATTCTCCAATTTACCCAAATGTGATAGATATAAATAGAGATGAGCGAATACGATCGGAATAGAATATTGTTTTTGCAATATTCGTCTAATACAGCCGAACGTCATTAGAGTCAATGGGAGTAGAAATTACCAAATATGTTCAGAACCGATCATAAGACATACATTCGGCACGAATATTGTTCGAATATGGCTCAAATATGTCAAAATCAGATTTGGGGACAAAATCCGAACAAATTCGCTCATCTCTAGATATAAATAATAGATTAATAGAAAGACAGAATTATACTTTACATTTGCCCTTCATAGTGTTGTTTTCTACTGTCCGAAACACATCATCAGTAATGACTCCATTATCCTTTTCCGAATACCCTGTGGAATAGATTATAGAAATTTAGGTTCTTCGTACCAACACCGTGTATTCTTACCGTCCCACCAGGACAAATCTCACTGTTTCCATCTTACCAATGTCATTACTTTTCCCGTCCATTCTCTTTTCTGCTCTTTTCTTATCTACTACCAGTAACCCTGATGTGTAATATGCACCTATATATATACTCCAGACGAGGAAAAGAACAGTGCCAGCAGAGAAGGGGATTTTCATTAACAAGGGATCATTCATTCCACACCTAAATTAATCTTTCATTAAGTATAATTATGGTACTAATATAAATAAATAATAATAAAAAATAACACCCTGTGTTTTGGTTTGGTTCTGATTCGTCTTTCACTTTTAATTTTGATTTTGTATGATTCTTTTTGTAAAATTCAAAGGGCATTTAAGAAATTAACAAGTATTAGAAGGTTTATGATAGAAAAAGAATGCATGGTGTTTCTACTCTGCCCTTTTTAAGCAACTCCAAAGGGGGGTTTTTTTTGGATTATTTCCCCCTTTCCATTTGTTCCGCCATGCTATCCATATAACTTCTCACCTAATAAGCTTTATGCCTACAAGTGATAGGCCGTCAATATCGGAATTGATGGCAAGGGCAGAATATGTTCAGGGTGGCAATGTAGGCTCTAACCAGGGCTCATTATTCTGACTGAGCGAACTCAAATTCATCAAGAACGTTGCACATTCGAATTCCCGAGCATTTTCCTCAAAATTGGCAAAATTCGGCCAAAGTTCGGTAAATTATTGAGTTTCCACTAATGCTTTTGTTAGGACTTTGACTAGGATAGTGGTGCTGTATGATGAGCGGGGGGTTGGGGGGAAATGTTAGGGGAGGGGGTGAGGAGAGTCAAAGGAATCACGGACTGTTATTCATTTTTTTTTTAGTTAGCTGGTTGGCTTATTCTCAGCTAGTTCAGATAGATAGGATCCTGTGTCAAATTGCCTTTCCAGCATAGAAATCCTTTGTGCGAATTCTGTGGTCCAGCCACCAGTCCACATTTCAGCATAAAAATCTTTTGTGCTAATTCTGTGGTCCAGCCACACTATCTCAACCAGGGCTGTGGAGTTGGAGTCGGAGTCGGTGCTCATTTTGGTGGAGTCGGTATAAAATGGACCGACTCCGACTCCTAAAATATATAATAAATTGTGTACAGTAGTTCAATGCAGAATGTGCTGAATATTTTTTCATAGGAATTTGGGAAACCTTTGAATGTCCTGTAAATGGCTATTCTGTTCCTGATCTAAGGCTACATTCACACACAGTATATTTGCTGCATTTTTTGAGGATACGTTTTTGAGCTGCAAGCGCAGATCAGCTTTTTAAAAGGTTTTTGAGCACATAGATAATGTTTTCAATAGCAAAAGCAGATTAGAAGTCTGCTCTATCCATCTATCTATCCATTTATCCATATCTTATCTGTACCAAAAAGAATGAAATCCGGGTAGCACACAGACTAACACTCCTTTTTTTTAAGCACCAGTCTGGTACACCTCATAGCTGCCCAAAAGGACGCCCAGGACAGGCATTGCTCGTCTTCAGTAACACATCAGCATCAATTGATAGTTGGAATAAATAGACTGCGTTCATCACCAAATCTTCCTAAGGTGCGGCTTTATTTTCAAGTGTAGGGGTGTCCAGTATGAGGTTTTACAGCAGCTGAGGTATGCAGTATGAGGTTCTGCAGAACAGTGTGAAGTTCTGGCCCCCCTAGGTTTGATCCTGGCTATGCCTATGGTGTGAATGTAGCCTGCGGATATAGGCTTTGTCTTAGCTGAAATAAGTCAGTGCTGCACTCCAGAACCAGTGAAGCTCCTCCTCTACAGGCAAGGGTACAAAGTAAACACACTCAGAAAGAAGGAAGGCCTGCACTCATCTCAGAAGAATTGCTAGAGTGAACAGGATAACAAGATTAAGGTAATTACTTCTTAAAGCATACTTAAACTTTCAATGAACAGTGCATAAATCAATAGTCCAGTATACTGTATGTTCTCTCTGTATGCTTGATGCTTGTTTGTTTTTTCTTTGAGCTCATGTACTTTTGGGAAGCTAGCTTTTATACAATATGCATACAATATACAGAGAAAATACAGCAACAGGATTGATGAGGACTTATATGAGGACTTGTATAGATATAGAAGCCAAAACATCAAGTTATTAGCTCTTATCATTTTCTTTGTTCCTGGAGTATGATACACAACAAACTTGCTCCCTCCCTCCTCCCCTCTTCATAGACTGTGAAGCATTTAGTGAGCTGTACCCTAAGAAAAGCCTGAGATTGGAAATTCAAGGTAAAGCTATCTAATAACATATTTTACAAGCTTTATATTTGTCATCTGTACTATTGATTTATGCAAAGTTTGTTTTATTTCTATCTAAAATTATACAGTGGGGAAAGTATGTATTTGATACACTGTCGGTTCCCACCTACAAAGAATTGAGAGGTCTGAAATTTTTAATCATAGGTACACTTCAACTGAGAGAAACAGAATCTACAGGAAATGTCTCACCTCTGTAATTGCAAACAAAGGTTTCTGTACCAAATATTAAGTTCTGTTTTTCTATTGCATCAAATACATATTTCATGCAATAAAATGCATATTATTTAAATCATACAATGTGATTTTCTGGATTTTTTTTAGTCTGTCTCTCACAGGTGAAGTGTACAATTGCAGACCTCTCCATTCTTTGTAGGTGGAAAAACTTGCAAAATTGTCAGTGTATCAAATTATTATTTTCCCCACTGTACATGGTTCCCTGTTCTTGCTGGAATTATAATATAAAATAAAATAATGTATAGGACATAATTATTATTTTGAGAGTGAATTTATATGATTACAAAATGTTTAAGAAGCTCCCCATGAAGTCAGCTGTAGTTGAGCATTTCACAGTGACTCAAGATGAAAAATATTTTGTCTGTCAATGTATGACCAGTGACCCAGAGGAAAATAAATGCTGTGATGCCAAAATCAGTGCATACTCAGTCAGTGATAAAAATGCTCCTACAAGAGCTTCCAATCTAAAAAGACATTTACAATGCTTCCACCCAGAAGTTTTCAGAGCTGTGACTGAGAAAGATAACAGCAGCACCAAGAAACTCGCGCCCAGTACTTCCTGCCAGGCAAAAGAGGAGGAAAGAGCATCTGAAACATCATTAGCAAGATATTTTGTAAGTGACGAAGTTACTGTAACAATGACAGCAGATATCTTTAAAAGACAGCTCATACAGCTTGTCGTGAAGGATGGTGGACTATCATCATTATTTGCATTACCAGCGTTTACAGCTCTTAATGGAGATATGGCCTGCAAACTTGGTGTTTCTCTGGAAAGAGAAAGTATTAGAAAATTAGTGATTGAAGAAGCCCTTAAACAAAAGGAAGATCTTAAAAAGATTCTCAAAAGACGCTTCATGTTTCTTAAAATGGATGCCTACACGTCACAGAGTGAACTATTTTGCCATCAATGCTCGATATGTTTGTGACAGCAAAGAAATTGTTACCAAGACACTGGCAGTAAAAGATACTAAAGCTCATCACAGCAGCCAGTTTCTCCAGGCCTTAGTGGAAAAAGTTCTGCAAGATTACGAACTCAAAAAAGAACAGGTTCTTGCTATTGTAATGGACAATGCTTCAAACATGATAAGTACAATTACACTGATGAATGAGAGTAATGAACAACAGCTAGAAGAAAATTTAGGATTCAGTGTGTTTGAGATGGAAGGCCACAGTGCTGTTCATGTAACTGAGGAACAAACAGATATTACAACAGAAGAACAGAAAAATTATACTGTAGAAATAGATCTTGTTGAAGCACATATTCATCACATGCGCTGTGTTGTGCACATGCTGCAGCTGGCAATAAGAGATAGTCTGCAAGAGGGACATGCTGGAAATCTGATTGGAAAAGTGAGGAAATTGGCTATTGCTGCCAGAACCCCTAAAATTGATTCCATCTTGAAGAGACGTGCTGGGAAAGGGGCAATTGTCGATCACACCACTCGGTGGGGCAGCACTTATTTACTGATTGAGCGATTGCTTGAACTAAAACTGTTTCTTACAGATATGGCGGACCCTCAGGTAACCCTAAATGAAGGTCAATGGACACAGGTGGCTGAATTGAAGGAATTGCTTAATCACCCATTTACTGTGACTAAAAAATTACAAGCTGAGGATTTAACTCCTGGTATTTTCATAAGGGAGTGGAAGAACTTGCTATTTTGCCTGTCCCAAAGAGGAAGTTTAATCGCAGATGGCATTTCTGCTTCAATGAAACGGAGAGAGACACAGCTATTGGAAAATAATTTTTTTCTGGCAGCTGTTTATGTGTACCCAAGTCATTGTATACTGCTTGATGATCAACAGCTTACTAAAGGAAAAGAAGCTCTGACTGAGTTAGCAGTTAGGATGAGTGGCCTACAGGAGGACTGCCAGGCGCAAGAGGACTTGGGTCCTGCCAGTGCTACTGCTGCCATATCTTCATCCTCATCAGATGAGGAATTTGACTTTGACAAGTATTTGGATGATATGGAGCAGGCAAAGCGTTGCCGCAAGGAAAAAGATTTCACTCCATCTCCTATAGCAAGCAGATTGACCATATTTCAGCAAAATGTTTCACTTGCTCTCAAAGAAATAGAAAAATTCAACCATTCATCAAAACTGACTGTGCATGAGGCAATTCCTTTATACCCGGAAATTGTTAGAGATGTTGCTCATGAGGCTACAGCTTTGCCTCCAACCCAAGTTAGTGTAGAGAGGTTGTTCTCTAGCCTTAAAATTATTAGGTCAGATTTGAGGTCATCTATGAAGGAGGATCTGATGGAGGCAATTCTATTTCTTAGAACAAATTCATAAACTGCACAAATGTTATTTAGTATGTTTTAGTTGAAAACTGTTTTTTGCCACTTACAGTTTATTACATAGTGTATCTAAATATCTTGATTAGAGATGAGCCACTTTGCCTTTTTTCGGGTCGAGTCGGGTTTCATGAAACCTGACTTTCTCAAAAGTCGGGTTGAACAAAATCGGCCGATTATCATGAAAAGTCGAAGGCCGACTGAAACACGAAACCCAATGCAAGTCAATGGGGAACCAAGGTCGGCAGGGAATGGAGGACAGGAAACACACCTACAGTGCCCATTTTAATGCCAAAAACATCAATTCTTATTACTTAAGCTTGTCAACCTTAATTTACTTTATAATAATAGTTAGGCATTGAAAACTGGGGGTTATTTGGCTAAAGTTGTGGGGGGGTAGGGCTGGCTCCAGATTTTCGTGGGCCCTGGGCCAAAGAGTGTCACTGGGCTCTTTTATCACATGCCACAATTCATGATCCTCTGATACGGCAGAGAAATAGCGGTATAGTACAATGAAAAATACTTCACTTCTTACATCTCATGACTGATTATCCATTTTAAATTCTCCAATAGCTCCAAAAACGGACAGTATATTACTCCATACAGTATTATGGCCACCGCATAGTGCACTATACAGAGTAATGAGGCCCATGTATGGAGAAATATAAAATCATTGGTCCCATGTAATGTTTGAAACAGTATATGATGAGCTCCACATAATGCTACAGTATATCATGGGCCCCATGGATGAAGCTTCACTGTGTTATGGGCCCAAATAATGCTCCATATATAATGGGCCCCATTTCTAATGCTGCAGTGCATAATGGGCCCTGTAAATGCTGCTCCAGTGTCTGATGTCCACCTTTGGAATGCTCCAGTGTATGGTGGGCCTCATATATCATTCTCCAGAGTATAGTGATCCCCAAATATAGCTGTCCCAACATTGAAAACAATTAAATAAGTCTCCTCACTAGGGAATCCCTGTACTAGTCTGGACTCCTCGTCGTTCCCATCTTCCATCTCACTGCACTTGGACTGTTTAGGCAGAGGGCGTACAGACGTGATGTCATCGTGCTCTCTGACCAGAATGTCACTGTCAGGAAACGCGGAAGACCTCACGGCGGTGGAGCAGGGAGAGGTAAGTATTTCAACTTTGCAAGTGCTGTGATCCTGAGCAAGCAGGGGGGGCCCACTTGCTGGCGACGGCACTGGCACAGGGCCCCTCATAGTATGGCGGTGTGTCTGACGGCGGGTGGGCCCTCCCGGGTGGGCCCTCCCACCGGCAGAAACACTTGCGTACTATGAGGGGCCCTGTGCCAGTGCCGTCGCCCATGAGTATGCCCCCCACCTGCTCAAGGAACCTGCACTTTCATCTGCACCTTCCTCTTTGTCACCGTGTAAGGTGGTATATAGTATGCGGGAAGGGGGATCTGAGTTTCATCAGGGTCAGATTCTGGCTGTGTAGAGTGCAAGGGGAATGTAGTGGTCTGGGTCAATGTACCAGCAGAATCACCTAGCAGTGGCTGGGCATCAGTGTACTTGTGGCGCCCCCAGGAGTACAGTCGCCACAGTGGCATTACCTTCCTCCTAGGGAGTGTGATGTCATGCTTGGGAGCAAAGAAGGATCTCTCTAGCAGTTAAACCAACACACAACACAGTTCCCACTCGAGGCCAGCAGGCTAGACCTCTGAACCTGACTGCTGAGGAGCTGCTCTCTGTGGTCGGGAGGAGGTAAGTTAGGGCAGTCTGTGAAGGGAAGGGGAGCTGGAGGATGAGCAGAGTTAAGGCTCACTCCTAGCTGGAGCACATGGTCGGGATTCCGGTCTTCGAGTGTGTAGGGACACTGACGGTCCTGCAGCAGAAACCGGAGGAAGTAGCAGCTGTAAATGCTCTGTTCCCAACTAAGGCTCGGAGGCCCCAGCAGTGACGTGTGTGAGCCAGAAGGAAAAGGCTAAGGCTGCCTGCCATACAAGAAAGTTCCAAAAGAGAGTCAACAGGGGGAACTTCAGTGAACTCAGTACTGCTGGTACCTCAGATAAGCACTAGAACGGAGGCCACACTACCTATCTGCAGAGAGAGAATTCCTAATTTGCTTCCAGGCTGACCAACTCCTTCTCCATCTATACTTTGGGTCCTAGATGGCACTTACCAAGTACAGGTAAAGAAACTGCACGACTGTGTCTGTCATCTTTCTCCTGCGCCTGGCGCACGGCTCTGCTACATCCTGCACTGCACACCATCTACCAACTCTTTCATCTGCCCTGCGACTACGGCCCTACCTGTGCAGGCCTTCTACATCTTAGCTGCACCACAACATCTGTCCCAGAGAAGTGACAATGCAGCACGGGTCAATCTGATCAGAAACCACAGGTGGCGTCATGTATCATTCACCTATAAACGTTATTCACCCCTTTGCATGGACGCCCAGGGCCATGGAACGGGTCATCACCACCAACGTGACACATCCCTCTGAGACACCGGTACCGGTACCGATTAACCCCACTGCCCTGGCTGGCCACTCACACTCCATGTCAGATTCATCTTGGACTGGGGAATTCACGATTTGATTTGATAACCCAGGCATGGTATGATAGAAAGAGCTACATGGACTAATGTGAAGTGTGGCCTGCTGCATCATTCACTTTTGGTGGGGGTGAATGACCCAAGGAAAGGGGTTCTTCCTGACCAGGAGCCAGCACTTGACGACTCAGTGCTTGCATTTTTTGAAACTTCAGAAGAGGAGGGCATATTTGCTGGAGTCTGTTTCAACAATGTAAGCCAAAACCAGTTCCTGATGCTCCGGCTTTAAAAGCTGTTAACCTACTCCCAGAAAAGGTAGCCTTCCAGGCGTTCCGGAGCCAGACGATGACGCAGGCTCAACACCTCCTGCCTTAGGTGCTATTGTGCTTTTGCCACTACCAACAGATGCAGCACCACAACCACCACCATCGGGACCAGCTGGCAACCCCCGCCCACTTCCATGGGGTCTTCCACCATACTTCCTCCTTTTTGTGAAAATGTACCCAAAATACCACCAGCTATATGGTACTGTAAAACAAGGTAGAAGGTGTATCTACTATTGGTGAGAATTTGAATCTCACTATAGATTTGAGGACGCAGAACTATTGTCTCAGGCCCAGGAGAGATTACACCTCAATGTAACAGGCTGAAATTGGCTGGTGTATGACAAAGTACAAGGTGTATATAGTATTGGGGAGAATTTGAATCTCCCTAGAGATTTTAGGAGGCTGACAATGATGCTCTCAGTCCTAGTATGCCTGCAGGCAGCCTAATAAGCAGGACTGCTGCACACAAAAGTGTGGAAAAATGAACGCTTGGTAACTGTGCAGAAAAGAGGAAGAAAACTATTTTTGCTTTTAAAAAAGCAGTTTGCACAGCAGTGTGCAAACAGCAATGCAGCTATCAGGGAGCCTTATAAGGCAGCCTAATAACCAACAGAGCTGATGAACAAAAATAGAGCCTCCCCTGTCACTGCACACAACATGTTGTGTTGGAAGTGGAAATCGCTAACAGCAGAAGCAGTTTTTTTGGTTCTTCTTCCCTGCCTAACGCTCTCCCTTATTCTGAATCAGCAGCAGCAACCTCTCCCTAATGCTAAGATCGGCAGAAGTAAGATGGGGGTTGGCGTTCACACCCTTTTATAGCCCCTGTGACGCAACACAAAGCCAGCCAATCACTTGCATGCCCTTCTCAAAGATGGTGTTGACCGATGCCTATGTCATTGCGTTGCCCACAGTGTGCGCCCTCCATCATTGGCTGAAAAAGGGCGCTGGAAGCATCTTTTGAAACGCGACTTTGGCGTTCTGATCGCCGACCTCGTGGCCGACCTCACGCTATGGTCGGGTTTCGTTTCATGAAACCCGACTTCAGCGAAAGTTGCCGACTTTTGAATATGACCGACCCGTATCGCTCAACTCTAATCTTGACTATTGTATCATAAAAATGATTAAATGTCTGATGTTCACATTGTACTACAATAAATTTTTCACTTAAATATATGCAATACATGTGGGAGTCGGAGTCGTGGAGTCGGAGTTGGAGTCAGAGTCGGTGTAAGGGAAATTGAGGAGTCGGAGTCGCAGGTTTGGATTACCGACTCCACAGCCCTGATCTCAAACAATAAATTCGGATACTGTTAATTTAGTGACAGGTGATTTACAGGTCTAGGTCTAGGGTTTTGAAACAGCTGGTTAAAAGAGGGGAAGGGTACATTCAAAATGAGAGGGAAAAAGCGAGGTTGTGGTGGAAGGAGGAATAGGCTTGGTGTTCGAGGTGTATGTGGGCTAGGTCATAATGTTACTAAAAGCTATACTGAACAAACACTGGCTCGTCCTATCCAAATACAACTGACAACTTCTGTTCCTGGATGGGCTTCTTGATTCCCTTTCTTTTGAAGTCGCACAGCCAGAAAGAGCATGTGCTCCAGTAGATGGCAAGCGCTGCATCAAGTGGCCTCTACTCCTCTTCCTCCATCTTAACATCACACCCAATAACCCTTCTTTCCCCCAGAGTCACAACTCTCCAATCGCCCAACTGACTTTGGGGAACCACAGATATGCGAGTTTCTATAGCTGTTCATACATTCTATTCCATAGGAATCAGAGGTCTGCTCCTAAGATTCACAGACTCAAGAGGAGGAAAGCATCTGCACTGATTCTTCAATTGAATCTGGTGCCGGATGAAGTAGGGTCCAAGCAGAATCCAGACCCTCATCACTAAACGTTAATCCCTGGGGTTGCAGATGATCCAGATGAGACTCAGATACCTGAGGTGCACGTGGACTGTACTGTGGTGTCAAGTGGGTGATTCTCAGGGCAAGAAGTGGAAGAACATAGAGAATGATGATGAGGTTGTAGTTTCCATGCAGCTGAGAAGCTCAGCAGAGGAGGTGGAGGAGAAAGAAGACAAGGAGGTTACGTTGCAGCTGCCCGTACAGACACGGAGTGATGTAACCACGACAAGCACTGTATCATCAGTCACAACTGTGGCTGTGGCCAGCAGCGGTCGCGAGTCTGCAGTTCGCAGAGGCGGCAAGGGTTGCCTAGCCTGGTAATTTTTTGAGACAGCAAAGGATGACCCAACTCACGTCATCTGCCAACTTTGTAAAAAGTGTCTCAGTAGAGGCAAAAATTCCAATAATACATGCATGAATTGGCACATGTGCGATGTCTTAGTCTGGGAATATCACTGCACTAAAATGTGGCCTAGCGGGACTTGCCAACCAGCAGCCACCCCATTAACCACATTTACTGATTCTTCCTCCTCCGTCACCATGGTAAGTATTCTCACACAGGTCTTCGGTTGCAGAACCTCCACTTGTTTACCTGCTACAGTGAGGGAGAGTGATAACCCATTAGATGTTACGGAAGTGGACATGTCAGTGGACATGTCAGCTGTTTTTGACTGATCTCAGACACCAAGCACATCACATCTTTCTCAATACACCATAACATCTCCGCCTAAACCTCACTCACAGTCCAACTGTTTGTTGTGTATACCCCCCTAATATAGCTGAACTGGTAGAGGATGAAATGCTGTAACAAATTAAAAAGGCAGAAAATAATAATAGGGTTAATAGGGTCCATATTATGGGGGATTTTAACTATCCAGACATTCAATGGGACATAGAATCTTCAGGTTGTGCTAAAAGCTGCAACTTGTTATCCGCAGTTCAGGACAATTACCTCTCTCAGCTGATTAATGAACCCAACCAGTAGAGGTAATCTGCTGGATCTGGTCCTGTCAAACAGATTAGATGCAATTTCTCATTGTTATGTCCCATGAATGAGACATTTTACAGACTGTCTTGTACATCTCAAGATGGAAGAGGCCAGGAGCCATTTGGTGAGCTGCATTTCTTGCTACATGTTCACAGACTTACCAGTGGAAAAGCCAAACTTCACATGCCACAAATGCAAGCTTGTGTCCCTGTTGGAGGAAAAGTTGCAAAATCTCGAAGAGAGGTTAGCTACGTTGAAGATCATTAAGGAAGGTGAAGAGTTCTTGGACAGAGCAGAATTATCTCTTCATGTTACAGAAAGAGAAGAAATTCAAAGTGCACCTGAAGAAACAGAGGAATGGAGACATGTGACCCAGAGAAGCAGGAGGATCAGGAGGCAGTCAGCACCCATACTGCTCAGGAACCAGTACCAGGCTCTCACGCAGGAAAACAATGAAGAAATACATCAGGATAAGACTTTGCCAACAAGCAGCAACCTTGTACGCCTTCAGAGTCCTCCTGGATGGAGAAAGAAAAATGTTGTGAAGAAGAAACGGAGAGTGGTGGTCATGGGGGATTCCCTGTTGAGAGGAACTGAGGCCGCTATCTGCAGACCGGATATAACTTCAAGAGAAATGTGTTGTCTTCCAGGTGCAAAAATTAAAGATGTGTCTGACAGGATATCAGGACTCTTCAGACCTACAGATGACTACCCATTCCTGCTCCTACATGTGGGGACAAATGACACCACAAGAAACGACCTGGAAACCATCTGCAGAGACTTTGAAGACTTAGGTAAGAAAGTGAAAGAACTGGGAGCGCAGGTGGTCTTCTCTTCCATCCTCCCAGTGGATGGCCATGGAACAAGGAGGTGGAATAAGATTCTGCAGGTGAACAACTGGCTACGTCGATGGTGCCGTCAGCAACGATTTGGATTTCTGGATCACGGAGTGAACTACTTATACGATGGACTACTTGCTAGAGATGGGGTGCACCTTACGAAGACTGGTAAGCATGTATTTGGAAGTCGCCTTGCTACACTTGTAAGGAGAGCTTTAAACTAGAACAACATGGGAAGGGAAGCAAAAGACCAGAAAAAGCCATACACCTGACAAATGCTATTGAGAACTCTGCTATTAGAAGTGGAAAGGAAGAACAAAGACGAAAGAATCTAATTAATAAAAATATTGGAGAAAGAGAAACCAATCACAAACTAAAATGTTTCTATACTAATGCACAAAGCATGGGCAACAAACAAGGAGAATTGGAACTACTAACACAGGAAAAGAAATATGATGTCATTGGAATCACTGAAACTTGGTGGGACAATACACATGATTGGAATACAAGACTAGAAGGATACAACTTATTTGCAAGAAACAGACTTGATAAACGAGGAGGGGGTGTCGCATTGTATGTTAGAAATGCGTATATCTGCACAGAGATTGAAGCTTCAGAGACTGGGAGTTCTGTGGAAACTGTTTGGGTAAGAATACAAGGACAGAACAATGGAAAGGACACCATTGTAGGCATTTACTACAGGCCGCCTGTGCAAGCTGAAGCTATGGATGAACTCTTTATGCATCAAATGGCCAAGTTCTCCAAAAAATATGACATAGTTGTCATGGGAGATTTCAACTATCCAGACATTTGTTGGGAATCTCTCTCAGGCAAAACTAACAGGTCAAGGAAATTCTTATCCTCTCTTGCTGACAACTTTATCTTCCAAAAGGTAAGGGAGAAAACAAGGGGAACTGCTACCTTGGATCTAATCCTTATAAACAGGGAGGAAATGGTTGAGGAGGTAAAAGTGGCTGGGACCCTAGGAGGTAGCGACCATGCTATTTTAGAATTTTGGATAACTAGAGGCGGAAGACCTGTGAAGACTCAGACGTCAAGGTTAGATTTCAGAAAGGCAGATTTTAAGGGATTCAGAAAGAGAATTGGAGGGATCCAATGGCTGGATATCCTTAAAGACAAAAATGTCCAGGAAGGATGGGAAATCTTGAAAAATGAAATTCTCAAAGCACAGTTGTTAACAATTCCGAAAAGAGGGAAGAATAGGAAGCAGTTAAGGAAACCAGGATGGATGAACACAGAACTTAAGCACATGCTAAAAAGGAAGAAAAAAATGTTTATAAAATGGAAAGAGGGAGGCATATCTAAAGAAGAATATAATGCTGTCTGCAGAACCTGCAGGGCACAAATCAGATTAGCTAAAGCTGAAAATGAATTGAGGCTTGCAAGAGATGTCAAAAGCAATAATAAAGGATTTTGGGGATATGTCAAAAGTAAAAGAAAAGTCAAAGATGCTATAGGATTTTTACAGGATGAAAATGATGAAATGGTAAGACAGGATGTTGAGAAGGCTGAACTTTTAAATTCCTATTTTGCATCTGTTTTCTCTCAGAAAGGAAATGTAACATCAACTGTTATTCACTGTCCTATTAAGGGAATAGAAGAATCCAGGATATCTATAAACAGAAAGATAGTGAGGAAACACTTAGCTAGCCTAAATGAATTCAAGTCTCCAGGTCCAGATGAATTACACCCCAGAGTACTGAAGGAGATAGCAGAAGAAATTTTTGAACCCCTCTCTATAATCTTTGAAAATTCTTGGAGAACAGGAGAAGTGCCAGAAGACTGGAGAAGAGCAAATGTTGTTCCTATCTTCAAAAAGGGGAAGATGGTGGACCCAGGTAACTATAGGCCAGTGAGTCTGACTTCTATACCAGGAAAGATCTTTGAACAAATTATTAAACAACATGTATGTCAATACCTGGATAAGAATGAAGTGATTAAACAGAGTCAGCATGGGTTTGTAACTAATAAGTCATGTCAGACTAACTTAATTTCCTTCTATGACGGTATCACTGATTGGGTGGATCAAGGAAATGCTGTAGATATAGTATATCTTGACTTCAGCAAAGCATTTGACAAAGTCTCTCATACAATCCTTATTGAAAAAATGATTAAGTATGGTATGGACAAGGCAACTGTTAGGTGGATTCATAACTGGCTTAGTGATCGGACCCAAAGAGTGGTCGTAAATGGCTGCACATCCAGTTGGAAGAATGTCTCAAGTGGGGTACCACAGGGCTCTGTCCTGGGCCCTGTATTGTTCAACATCTTTATCAACGATTTAGATGAAGGCATTGAGGGTAAACTGATTAAATTTGCTGATGACACAAAGCTAGGAGGGATAGCTAATACTAGAGAAGAGAGAGAGAGGATTCAAAAAGATTTAAATAAACTGAAGAAGTGGGCAGCAACAAACAGAATGGTTTTTAACAGGGAGAAATGCAAAGTACTACATCTGGGCAATAAAAATGGAAAAAGCATATATAGAATGGGAGGAATAGGGCTAAGTGACAGCACATGTGAAAAAGACTTGGGTATACTAATAGATCACAGACTGAATATGAGTCAACAGTGTGATGCAGCAGCAAAAAAGGCAAATGCAATTCTAGGATGTATTAACAGAAGCATACAGTCTAGATCACGTGAAGTCATTATTTCCCTCTACTCCTCTTTGGTCAGACCTCATCTGGAATATTGTGTCCAGTTTTGGGCACCACATTTTAAAAAAGACATCAACAAACTGGAGCAAGTTCAGAAAAGAGCGACCAGAATGGTGACCGGTCTGCAAACCCTGTCTTATGAGGAAAGGTTGCAGGATTTGGGAATGTTTAGTTTGCAAAAGAGAAGACTGAGAGGAGACTTAATAGCTGTCTACAAATATCTAAAGGGCTGTCACATTGTAGAAGGATCAACTTTATTCTCATTTGCACAAGGAAAGACTAGAAGCAATGGGATGAAACTGAATGGGAGGAGACACAGATTAGATATTAGAAAAAACTTTTTGACAGTTAGAGTGATCAATGAGTGGAACAGGCTGCCACGAGAAGTGGTGAGTTCTCCTTCAATGGAAGTCTTCAAACAGAGGCTGGACAGACATCTGACTGGGATGATTTAGCGAATCCTGCTTTGAGCAGGGGGTTGGACCAGATGGCCCAGGAGGTCCCTTCCAACTCTACGATTCTATGATTCTATGATCTTACATTCTGTATTGCAGTCTCTCATACTGTTTTATTGTTGCTATGTGTTCCTGTGTTTTACACAGCTGAAATCCTCCCTTTTCATGAAGTTTGTTCCTTCTGCTCCCTGTCTCCCTCTTCTGGGTGTGATGTCACTTCCTTCTTCTTCCCCCGTGTCTCAGTCTCCTTCTTGGCTTCATTAGAGGCACATGTGTTTTCAGCCTGTCTGAAGAAAGTCTTTTTTACCTGCTGCTGTTTGTATGCATTCAACAAGAATTCTTAAAGAAATCAAAATCTCTTCTGGATTTTTCATAACATGTGTGCCTGCTTCTGAGTTAAAGCTATCTGCGACCGTCGCCAATTGTAAGTAAGGTGAAGAGATCCAGCATCTCACAGAGCCATGTTTGCAGCCACAGGTCCCGGGGACAGAATAGTAAAAAAAACTTACCAGGTTCATCTGGAAAGCCACCCACAGCTTCTATAAAGCTACAGAACTTCCTGCAGAGCATCCGCTCTCAGCATATAAGAGACTATACAGTTCCCCATCTCCCTGTGAATCAGGATGGCTGAAGGAATGACTACACGGTCTCTGCCACACCCATTGTTAGAGGAAGAGTGCATAGAACTTGATCCATCATCTAGTGAGAAGGCTAGACGTCCCACAAAGCCAACATGGAAAGTAAGGGAGAATCTAGAATTCAGTAAACATGATCTTCTCCGTGCTATAGCAGAGCTATGGCAAAAACTGCTGAGTCATATAGACAGCCTGTCTCAGCCTGCTTCTCTGGAACGACCACCAGAGGGAACCCTTGCACAACTGTGTTCAGATTATCAACGGTATGCTGAAATAGCAGATCAGTACATCTCAGTGTTTCAAAGACTTAATCCGTCAGTTCCCTGCAAAGAGCTGAAAGCTTTCCAACAACTTAACTCTGAGAGATAAAGCATGGTGCGCGATATAAAAGCCAAGACAGAGGCAAGAATCACGCTAACATGTGGCACCCCTGAGGGTTCAGTCGCCACAGAGGTACTACTCCTCCTCCTGAGGTGTGGTGCCCCACCATTCAGGTAAGGTGGAGACACCTGACCACACTCCAACACCTGCACCCACCCCACAAAGTAGTGTAGCAAAGCACCTTCAGCGGCTCCCTGCTTGGAGTGTTGCATAGCACCCCTTGGTGGCTCCCTGCTTGGAACACGAAACGTGCTGGGAGGTGGGTGGAGCTGAGTTTACATAAAAAGAGCGGGAAGAGTTGAGTCAGTCGTTAAGTCATTCAGTGAGTGAGTGAGGATGTAGAAGGACAGACAGGGAGACAGAGAAGATCCCCGGGAGAGGGATGGAAGAAGGAAGTGCTGCAGCAGGCCACAGTGATCTGGGTCTGCTGGCACATGAAAGAGACAGAGAAAGGAAGCTTGATTCTCCATTGGGAAGAAGGATTAGTACGGAACATAAGGAGAATAGGACGACTAAGGATCAGGGTTGGAAGAGAGAACCCTTCCCAAGTTCACAGCGCAAGGCCGGGGTCCGGTCCCCGAGGTAGGTTGTATGGATACTAATGGTCCTGCAGCAGACACCGGAGGAATAGAAGTTGTCACCACTTTATTCCCACACAAGACTTGGGGGCACAACAGCAATGATAGTGAGCCGGGACTAGGTAGTAAGGAGTCCCCGAAGCAGGCTACAGCTGTCTGCCGTACAAGTAGAGTTCATAGGAACATCTGACAGGAGGAACTCCAGTGTAACTCAGCACTGGGAGTACTTCATTCAAAGGCGCTATAAGAGGAGACGTTCAGAAAAGGCACATATGTTGGCGGAGTGTGGGAAAGGAGTACTTCATCTTGCCTGGAAGTTGGCTGAGCTCCTGACTCGGAGGACATGGCACGGATGCGGGCACCTGTACCTGCAACAGACTGTGAGTAAAGCTTTGGAACTACATGCCCTGGTGTCCTCCACTTATTCCTGCGCCAACCCGCCCAGCACTGCTACATCCCTTGCACCCGACACTACACCATCTAAGTGTCACTTCACCTACTCTGCCCTGGGACTACAGCCCTGCCTGTGGAGGGCTATAACATCATTGCTGCACCACACCATCTGTCCAAGATGATCTGTCTGCAGCGTCAGCTTACATCTACATTGCCGAACACCACAGGTGGCGTCACAAATCATTCATAAACTTTCCCCTGTTTACAATGGGTGCCCAGGGCCATGGTCTGGGTCCCAGCTGCCGTGACATCTCCCATTGAAGCTCATCAGCCCCGATACCGAGTACCCCACAGCCCTGGGAGGGTGACCCAACTTGGTGTCACGAGCAGGATGATGAAGCCCGGTGCCACCGGTTTCTGTGTGCCTACGATTTATTGGACTTAAAAGTTTGTGGAAATGTGCAAAAGACCCAATATGATAGACTGTAAAATGAATGCTAAAAATGGCCGCCAGCGCGGAGAAGAAGGGCGTGACAACATGGGTGGTCCTAAGAATAGACCGCAAACTGTCCTGGGCCTCCCCTGTCTGAACTTTTATGCAACAGCAACAAGGCCCACCCCCCGAGGGGTTCGTATACTGGCATGGTATGGTGGAGTAGGAAGAAGACGCCGCCCCCAGAAGGAGGAGCGGGAACCGGTGGCGGGAAAAGAGGCCAGACAGGAAGAGAAAGGAGAGAACGCCATGATGGAAGGAGCGCGGAGGCCAGGAGAAAATGGCTGGGAGAAGCAACCCTCCTCCAGGCAACACCCGTGGAGCATACGGCCGCTGCGACACCCTTTACAGCGCCCGCCACCACCTCCAGGCCGGTGCTGTCACTGGATGTGGCCTGCCAGGAGAAGGTACATGAGGGTTTTGGAGGCTATGGGACAGGAGCTGAGTCCCAGCCCGAATCTGACGCGGCCGCGCAGGCTTTTACCGGCATGCCCCAGTCCTGTGCCGACACGGATGCAGCTACCGGCCGTTCATCAATCCACTCCAGGGGTTGTGGCTGCCATCATTCGCCACCCAGTACCTAAGCAGGAGTCAGAACATCACCGGGAAGCACCAGGTATGGTCGCCGCCCCTGCCATGATCCTAGTACTAGGAGCCGTGCCTGTGGACAGAAATGGTCCGGTGATTACCCGGACCATGAGTGGTGGCACTCCAATGGCATCCAGCCCGCAACAACCGGCCGTAGTACCGCCAACTGTGGTACCACTTGGGATCGCAGAGCAGCATCTATTGGTACTGGCTACAGCCCTTGCTGACTTGTTGGCAGCAGGAAAACCACCTGCAACAGCTGATGTGCATTCCATACCGGTAGCAATGACAATCGCTACCATTCCACCTGAGCCAGTGGCAACCAATCCCTCACCTGGAGAGAGGGAATACCTGCAATTTGTAGACCGCCAGCAACAGGAGGAAGACACCCAGACATCTCCCCTGGAAGCAGCCCAAGCAACCAGCTTCCAGTACCCCTGGAGGGGCCCACCAACATTAAAGGAAATACCAAAAACTAGCTCTGTTACCCAGGAAGGTATTTGCACCGTTGTGCTTTAAAGTTATTTGTGTTTATTCATCATGTTTTTCCAGTTTTGTTGCCCAGTTCTATTGGCAGCGTTTTCTTTACTGAACTGTGGAGATCATGGACACTGAATGATCCAGAACTTTAATGTATATAGTTGCACCTTTTTAGATGCCCTCTCTTTGTTTTACATAGCCCTTTTATGGATAAGAACTACCTCATCGTGGAGCAAGGCTCCCACCAAAAGGACACTGCAAGAGATCCCGGCTGGGAGCGGTGTCCAACACTTACAAGAATTATTGAAGTTTCGATGTGAAGTATTTTATAATGTGCCTTATGAAAGTATTAATAGAGAATAGCTTTTATATAGAATCTAGTTAATAGCAATGACTAATAGGAATGTTTTAATAAAGAAATTTGAATAAAGATGAAGATTGGAAAAATGCAGGTGATGAACCAGGCATCAGCGGTTGTCACTTAAGGTTAATAAAAGAAAGTAGAAAATGTGAAAGAAGTGATGCATGATAATGCTTGAAATAGCACTTTGAATTAGGAACTGTAGTAAGATATAGATAGTTAGTTAAAATTGTTTGCAACGTTCAAGAAACAGTGCCTCTCATATTGAGAAAATTAGATAAGAACTGTTTATTAGCATTATAAAATTTTTGCATGTTCCTGTATTTTGTCAACTTCTGTTTTCTTGCAGCCCATGGATGTGCTGTGTTTAATGGGGGGTATGTGGCGCCCCTGAGGGTTCAGTCACCACAGAGGTACTACACCTCCTCCTGAGGTGTGGTGCCCCACCATTCAGGTAAGGTGGAGACACCTGACCACACTCCAACACCTGCTCCCCACACCACAAAATAGTGTAGCAAAGCACCTTCGGCGGCTCCCTGTTTTGAGAGTAGCATAGCACCCCTTGGTGGCTCCCTGCTTGGAACACGAAATGTGCTGGGAGGTGGGTGGAGCTGAGTTTACATAAAAAGAGCGGAAAGAGTTGAGTCAGTCGTTCAGTCATTCAGTCATACAGTGAGTGAGTGAGGATGTAGAAGGACAGAGAGGGAGACAGAGAAGATCCCTGGGAGAGGGATGGAAGAAGGAAGTACTGCAGCAAGCCACAGTGATCTGGGTCTGCTGGCACATGAAAGAGACAGAGAAAGGAACCTTGATTCTCCATTGGGAAGAAGGATTAGTACGGAACATAAGGAGAATAGGAGGACTAAAGATCAGGGTTGGAAGAGAGAACCCTTCCCAAGTTCACAGCGCAAGGCCGGGGTCCGGTCCCCGAGGTTGTATGGATACTAATGGTCCTGCAGCAGACACTGGAGGAATAGAAGTTATCACCACTTTATTCCCACACAAGACTTGGGGGCACAACAGCAACGATAGTGAGCTGGGACTAGGTAGTAAGGAGTCCCCGAAGCAGGCTACAGCTGTCTGCTGTACACATAGAGTTCATAGGAACATCTGACAGGAGGAACTCCAGTGTAACTCAGTACTGGGAGTACTTCATTCAAAGGCGCTATAAGAGGAGACGTTCAGAAAAGGCACATATGTTGGCGGAGTGTGGGAAAGGAATACTTCATCTTGCCTGGAAGTTGGCTGAGCTCCTGACCCGGAGGACACGGCACGGATGCGGGTACCTGTACCTGCAACAGACTGTGAGTAAAGCTTTGGAACTACATGCCCTGGTGTCCTCCATTTATTCCTGCGCCAACCCGCTCAGCACTGCTACATCCCTTGCGCCCGACACTACACCATCTAAGTGTCACTTCACCTACTCTGCCCCGGGACTACAGCCCTGCCTGTGGAGGGCTATAACATCATTGCTGCACCACACCATCTGCCACACCATCTGTCCCAGAGGATCTGTCTGCAGGGTCGGCTTACATCTACATTGCCGAACACCACAGGTGGCGTCACGAATCATTCATAAACTTTCCCCTGTTTACAATGGGCGCCCAGGGCCACGGGCCGGGTCCCAGCTGCCGTGACATCTCCCATTGAAGCTCATCGGGCCCGGTACCTGGTACCCCACAGCCCTGGGAGGGCGATCCAGCTAGCCAAGATGTCATCTTGTATTTCTGGCTCAGCCAGACAGTCAAAGCGATCATCTAAGTCACGCTCTTCAAAATCCTCAACCCTCAGCGAACAGCTCGTAAAAGCACGTGCAGAAGCTGAGGCCATGAAAATACGAGCTGCCTTCGCTCTAAAGAAAACTGAGATGGAAATAGAGGCAGCCGAAGCAGTGCACAGAAAGGCAAAAAAAAAGGGCAGAAACAGAGGCCCTAGAGAAGGAATGCGAACATGCCACAGCCATGGCAAAGTTAAAGGCCCTGGAACAAGCCATCAGTGGGAGCCAAAGAGACAGTATTAGTTTAAGTGATTTTGATTCTGAAGACCCTCTTAAGCGTACTAGAGACTATGTACAAGGCCAATACAGCGCTACCCCTGCTCCTGCAATCCTTCCTGACAGATGCTCCCCGAGACAACAGAACACAGAGTGCTTACCCGCATCCTGCACCCAAGGTCAGTACAATACGCTGTCAACCTTGCATCCTGATCCTCCTTTGTGCACCGAAATGTACCGGAAACCTGCACCTCACCAAATCTTATACACAGAAACATACGTGCAGGCGAATATGCAGGCAAGTCACCACACTCTGGTCAGTCACACAATTCCAGTCCCATGTGTGGCAGAAACTAAGCTCATTAAGCCAGTTAATGGACTGAACACCTACGCTGCCCCATATGTACCTGCATTCCCAGGTCAAAGCACAGACTCTGAACAATGCTACCCAGCCAGCTACGGTCCTTCCAAAATCGGAGAATGCTGATATGACCGGCTTTGCAAGGTACATGATTCGGCGTGATCTAACGAAGAATGGTCTTACAGAGTTTGACGATAAACCTGAGAACTACAGTGGTTGGAAGTGTACCTTTAAAACCACAATCAGTGACCTCGGCATCACCGCTGCTAAAGAGCTAGACCTGCTAATCAGGTGACTTGGGCCACAATCCACGGATCGGGTAAAGAGACTTAAATCCGCCACATCAGTAATCCCATCGCTGCATGGAAGAGGCTAGAAAGAAGCTATGGCAGTCCTGAGGCCATAGAAAAGGCCCTGTTCAAGCGACTAGAGGATTTTCCAAAGGTATCTAATAAGGACAGTACAAGGTCCCAAGAGCTCAGCGACCTCCTGTTAGAGCTTCAGCTGGCCAAAGCAGATCCATACCTTTCTGGCCTCAGCTACCTGGACACTGCTCATGGGGTAACCCCAATAGTTTCCAAGCTGCCGTCCAATATCCAAAATAAGTGGGCCATTGTAATGTAAAATGTCTGTAAGATCTGTATGTTAAAGTAAAGTATGATGTTTCTAGAACCTTCTAGAAATCTCCCATTGCTACACACTGAGGAGACCAGCTTGTCATGTAGCTGCAACCCCCCCTCCTTATCAGCTCTGTGCTTGCTGGTAACATGATACCTTCCATTTCCTTCCGCAGTCTTCCTCCTTGCAAGGGAAAGCATTGCTTTGTTCTGAAAAATGCGGCTTGCATACAGGTATAGGAAATATTAAAAGAAGCTCCAGTGCGCACTTCGCTTGTGACAGAGAGATGAAACTCACATTTCTGCAAAGGGCACAAAGCCAGCTTTCTAAACCCCTAAGTTTCACGATTCTCGGACTTCCAGAAATTGAGATATGGATTGCTCCCAAATGGAGTGTCCTATCTAGTGCATTCTTGATGTTTTCTTGTTGGGTTCATTACATAGGGAAACCTGATACCCTTGGTAAGTTCATACGAGCTTCCCCCATTAAGATATGGTTATCATAACCGTTTTAGGTAAGTTATAACTGAGAGAGAAGGGGGTTGGACCTCACAGACCTTCGTGAGGTCACAGACCCTAGGCTATAGGTATTCCCTACCAAATTCCAGTCAGTTCAGCTGGAGTCCTCCTGCCAGAGAGACGTGCTGATGAATGGGGACGTTTGGTTAAGCGCCCCTCCCTCAGCCACATGGTCTGCCTAATACCAACTACACACATGTGAGTGGTACTTTCTGTTCTTTCCTCCACTTTGTTTTATATTTGTATTTGTACATATGTAATGTCTCCACTTTATAGTAACTTTTATCTATGTAATCACTGGCCGCATTCTTTTGGGAATAAAAGATAAAATCTATTAGCTCTGTCTCCATGCTCTAAGAAACGAACTATGCGCCTTTTTTAGATAATTCTACTAATTTCAGGGGTTTGCTGCGGACCCTCTTAATTAACTCTTTGATTAAGTAAAGCGTGGCTGGTGGCAGCGTGGTGTGCGCGGCTGGCGAGGCTAGCTGGCAATACAGAAGGGTCTTATATTGCTGAATGAGTGGTTGAGGCCACAGCATTGATAATTCCCTTACTGCAGTAGTCTAATTGCCCGTGCACAACAAGCAGCCCGTCCGGCGACTAATTATCCTAGGTGCAGTTCCCTGACTGACCTGAGGGTAAGGGGGGCGCCGGAGAGCTGCGAGTTCCAAAGTGGAACTGAGAAAGTGGGATAAACATAAATCCCCGCAGTTCTTGGAAGGTTGTTAGCAGTGGTGGGGCAGCCAAAATACCCCCCTGCGATAAAATGCTAGAGCAAGATTAGCTTGCTGTGTTTTTGCCACATGGTGCCAGTGGTGGGATAACTAAGATAAGCCCCCACTGTGCCTGTGATAGCCGTGTGCCGGCAGTGCGTCACGTCCCTCCGTCCGCTGACAAACCCATGTCGGTGGTGGGGATCGTGACCTATTCGTGGCACAGGGTCCGCTGTCCATCACAATTTGGTGGCAGCGGTCCGCTGTTCGTCACAGCCATGCTTGGATCAAAATACAAAAGGGAAAACCAAGTCTCCTTCCCTCCATTTTCCTACTTCTGCGAGTTCATCAAAAATATTGCAGAGTGTAAGACCGATCCAAGTTTTTCCTATGGAGAACACAGCGACCCTGTTTCATCTCCTAAACACGACAGTCCACGTCTTAACTACAAGAACCGCCAAGCTCCAATGTCCGTCAAGAAGACTTATGTTCTTCCCACACCTTCAGTATCACAAGATAAGAGCGACAAAGGTGAGAAAGTTGAGAATCCTAATCGTATGTGTCCCATTCACAAGAAACCTCACCCCTTAATGAAGTGCATCGGCTTCAGAAAGAAACCACTCCAGGAACACAAAGAGCTTCTGAAGAACTTTGGGATAAGTTACAGGTGCTGCCCTTCTACTGAACACTTTGCTAAGGACTGTAAAATATCTATTAAGTGTTTGGAGTGTGACAGTGAGTATACAGCAAAAATGCCAATAGTAATCAGAAATTGACAATGAATTCTCACCCAATAATGTATAATATATAACAGCAAGTAAGATAAAATATAACTTTTAATGCATAACTTAAAAAATCAATCCTAAAGTGTCACCAAATAGTGATTAAAATGAGATGCCCATACATTGGGTGATCCCCGAGGGATAGTTAAGTACACCCAAAAGCATCAAATAGGAATATAGAATGCAGTTAATGTGACATCCAAACAGCAATCTATATATATTGGATACAGCATAAAAAATAACAGCAAAATGCCATAGCCAAATGCACTCATATGTTTATATACTGGCTAAACCAAAAAGGGGGGAAGAGGTTCATAGCCACAAAAAGATGAGAATAATAAAAGGAACAATCTCACCAATATTTTGCAGACGGTCAGGAGTCTCCATGGATACTCATCATACGTATGGATAGGCAGCAGTGGGAGTACAATACCCTGTCACAACCCTCAAAGGCTGCATTACCTGATCCCCAGACTCCTGCCCTGACAAGGGCAGTCCACAACTAGCCCTAGATTGCACAAGCCCAACACTTTCCCTTCAAGGAGCGTCCCAACGCGTTTCATCCAAGTAATTCTTCAGGGGACTAACTTGTTCAAAAGTGCCACAGTGCTAAAGCTAAGAGACATACATCCTCCTGCTCTCAATGCTATCTGCTGTCTGCAGTGAGCGGAGGAAAAAGGGCTTATTTATATCATCAGGGTGTTCCACACAGCCCCATCATAATTAATTCAGTGAGTCACACATGTATACTCACTCTCACTTTACATATCAATTGTCCTCCATTATGTGACTCATCCCCTAGGTGCGCGCCATAGTTCGCATTAACTCCGCCCCTCATGACATCACCGAGCAGAACGTCCTGGGTACAGAGCACTGACTGGTCAAAGACGCCACACTTCCGGTAAAACCAAAATGGCGGATGCCCCACTTCCGGTGACGTCTAAAAGCATAGTAGACGCCATTGGGAATGCCCCACTTCCGGTAAAACCAAGATGGCGGATGCCCCACTTCCGGCGACATCTATACGCACAAAAAGCCACCTTTGGGAGCGCCCCATTTCTCACAGGTGGATCCGCATCATGCCCCACTCTCACAGAGGCACATAGCGCGGTGCCGTCACATTATCGGTGAACCGAACCGCATCAAGCCCCACTTCCGGGGAAGCACATATAATAGTGCCGCCCCACTTCCAATAAGTGGAACCGCATCAAGCCACACCTCCTGGAAAGAAGTGCCACCCACAGCAACAGCACCAGAACGACGCTGGCAAAGGGGAAATAGCACGCAAATAACACAAAACACCCCCGGTCCACCGGAGCAGAGATAAATTTAATTTTAAATAACATCCAGATACAGTGGTAATTCAGTGATAAATCAAGAACAATTAATCACATATGAAAAGCATACAGCAACACCACCTAAATGGAAGTCACTTCAAGGGGTCCTTAGGGGAGCACAATACACCTCACCAATATGGTGAAATATATGAAGGGAGCGGGGAGAAAGACTAAAGCACTCCTCACAGATATCAAAGAGGGGAATAATGTTGGACAATGTAAAGTACCAATATGGAAAGGATATATACAAACGTACAATGCAAATCCTAGTAATTGGTGACAAGAATAGTGATTTAGGCATCATAAAACAATCCCATCAGTGGATTGAAAATTGGGAGGCAAAAGAAAGAAGGAATTCAAATGAAACAGTTGAAATTAATTTGCTCATTAAGGCCTTTAGGTGTTACCGTATCCAAATAGAAGATCCACTTAGCCTCATATTGTAACAGCAACTGATCCCAGTTGCCTCCTCTCTGTGGTTTAAAGACCCTATCAATCGCAGTGAAAGTAAGGCACGCAATCTGTCCATCATGCATACCATGAACATGCTTTGAGATAGAAGTGTCTCTTTTATGTGTTATGTCTCCCACATGTTCGCCGATCCTTCTCCTGAATTCACGAATTGTCTTTCCAACATATTCTGACCCACACTTACAAGTGACTTTATAAATGACGCCCTTGGTGCTACAATTCATAAAGTGTTTGATGGTATATTTCTTACCAGTCACGTTGCTAGTAAAGGTCTTACTCACACCAATGTGTGAACAAGCTACACAATGGCCACACTTAAAGCAGCCCGTGACATCACTATGGAGCCATGTTTTTTTCACCGGAGATGAAAAATGACTCCGCACCAATCTATCCTTCAAAGAGCGTGCTTTCCTATATGTAATCATAGGGGAGGCACTCAAGTATGGGGAAACATCATTGTCCATCTGTAAGATGGACCAATGCTTCTTAATGATGTTCCTCACAGGAACCGCACCATTGTCATATGTAGTTATGAATCTGAGGGTATCATTATCCGGAGGCTTTACACTGCCAGTACTCAACAATTCAGATCGTCTGCTGTACTTAGCTCCTTGATAGGCCTGCTTCAACACAAATTTGGGGTAGCCCCTGTTTAAAAATCTATCCCTCAAATCCCTCGCTTGGGATTCAAAACTCAACATATCGGAGCAATTCCTCCGAACCCTGAGATATTGTCCCTTAGGGATGGCTTTTTTCAAATGTTGGGGATGATGGCTATCCCAATGTAATAAAGAGTTTGTTGATGTCGGTTTCCTATATGTCGAAGTCACTATTTCCCCTTTCTCATCCTTTTCAATCAGAATATCAAGAAAGGGCAGTCTCGATGTCTCGATAGCTGAAGTGAAAAACAGGCCTATAGCATTATGATTAAGAGCGACAACAAATTCCTTAAATTCCTCAACAGAGCCCCTCCATACAATGAATATTTCATCTATGTACCGCGTCCATAGCTCAGGGACACGGCACATAGACGACCCCTCATCCTCGTCACCACCAAAAACCAAGGTCTCCTCCCACCAGCCGAGGAGGAGATTAGCATAAGCCGGTGCACAGGGACACCCCATAGCGGTCCCCCTCAGCTGGTGGTAGATCCTGTGATTAAAGACAAAAAAATTTCTGGTGAGGCAGAACCGGAGGAGCTGCAAGACAAAGAGATTATGTTCTCGATATTGGCACCCTCTCATGTTCAAGAAATGTGATACTGCTTCCAAACCATATACATGCGGAATGGATGAATACAATGCCTCAACGTCAATACTAGCAAGATGAGCCTTAGGATCAACATTAAGCCCATCCAAACGCCAGAGGAAATCCGGTGTATCTTTAACAAAAGATTGTAATGAGGAGACAAAGGGAGACAAAATCTGATCTAGATAAATTCCTACATTTTGACAAAGACTACCCACTCCCGAGACAATTGGTCTACCTTTAAGGGGACTAAGTCCCTTATGAACCTTGGGTAAACAATAAAAGGTGGCAATGATTGGATGTTTCGGGAGCATAAATTCAAATTCAGTTTTATTAATGAGCTTTTTACTCATAGCCTCTAATAGGATCTGTTGCAATTCTTCTCGATATACATCCATGGGACTGCATGTCAACACCTCATATGTGTCACCATCAGAGAGGATAGCATCACAAATCTGCTAGTAATGATCGACTCCCAGGACGACAACATTGCCAACCTTATCTGAGGGTTTAATCACAATGCTGTCGTCCTGTTCCAGATGCGCAATCGCATCCATTTCCTCCTTAGAGCAGTTGTAATGGCAGTAGAGCCGATCCTGTGAAAGCTTAATTAGATCATCAGTGACTAGATTAGAAAAAACATCAATCGCGGACAAATCACCAGTCAATGGCAGCATTTTCGTACTTCTATTTCTCAATTCAGTAAAAGGACCTTGACCCAAAGTGTTAGGATCAATTTCTGAAAGAGAGTTGAGCAGCCTGACATTAGGTAACATGTCTTCCGGAATGCCCAACTCTAGACTTACACGAGAATCTTGTTTCTGGTAGAACTTCTTCCACCTAACTTTGCGTAAAAACAGATTAAGATCCTTCACTATACGGAAAAGATCAAAATCCGTATTAGGGACAAATGAAAGACCCTTACTCAATACAGATCTTTCAGCACCATCAATCAATCTCTCTGAAAGGTTAATAATCTGAATATCCTGAGAAAGGGACAAATCATTAGATACACAACTCATCACTTCTTGGGTTGTGGTGGTCTGTTCCTTAGGGCATAAACTTGGTCTAAAAAATGTCCACTAGATGTATCAGATCTATCAGAAGGTCCCCGTGAGCCTCGACCCCTGCCCCGCCCTCTATTTCTCCCTCTGTTAGAGCGACTTCTACTTTCTGATTCGGAGAAGTCCGTATCTGTTGAAGAGAGTTCAATATCTCTATCGGGGCCACCTATACGTGGGGTTAGAACTAAATAGGTTTTATTATCTTTAAAATCTCGACCGTCTCGCAAATACTGTTTGTGCTTTCTCTCCTTAAGATGATACTGAAAACGTTCAATATATGTCTGAAGCTTTGTTTCTTTTAATCCAAAGTCTGTTTCCGTAGAAAACTTTTTGGTGACCTCAATGTGTTCTTTAAGCTTTTCATTCAATAAACTCAGGGTAGCCTTTTCTTCATCTAGCAGCAATTGCATAAAGCGTAAAGAGCTCTCAGTGGCTTCACGTTCCCATTTAAGTACAAAGGCTAGTTGTGGACTGCCCTTGTCAGGGCAGGAGTCTGGGGATCAGGTAATGGTCAGCTTATGAGGGCTGTGACAGGGTATTGTAATCCCACTGCTGCCTATCCATATGTACGATGAGTATCCCTGGAGACTCCTGACCGTCTGCAAAATATTGGTGAGATTGTTCCTTTTATTATTCTCATCTTTTTGTGGCTATGAATCTCTTCCCCCCTTTTTTTGGTTTAGCCAGTATATAAACATATGAGTGCATTTGGCTATGGCATTTTGCTGTTATTTTTTATGCTGTATCCAATATATATAGATTGCTGTTTGGATGTCACATTAACTGCATTCTATATTCCTATTTGATGCTTTTGGGTGTACTTAACTATCCCTCGGGGATCACCCAATGTATGGGCATCTCATTTTAATCACTATTTGGTGACACATTAGGATTGATTTTTTAAGTTATGCATTAAAAGTTATATTTTATCTTACTTGCTGTTATATATTATACATTATTGGGTGAGAATTCATTGTCAATTTCTGATTACTATTGGCATTTTTGCTGTATATTGATTTTTGTTGAAGTGATATGGCAGGTTTTTTATCTGTGGGTCTAAACACTGAAAATTGGTTATCAGAGGCTAAGGAGGTTTTCTCTGAAAACACCTTCACTCAAAAGAAATATCTTCCTACATTTAACGTTGCTTTCAAAGAGCTGCAGCAGGTATATAGGGATCAAATTACTTCCTGGTGGGAAGTACAAAGCCTAGAAAGCTATCTTAAGGCTAAGATCGTTCCTCGACATTTGAGAATTAACTAGAGTTGAGCGATACCGTCCGATACTTCAAAGTATCGGATCGGAATGGATCGGCCGATCTTAAAAAAAAGTATCGGTATCGCCGATTCCGATACCGGAAGTCCCATTCAAGTCTATGGGACTTCCGGTATCGGAATAAGAAAAATCCTGTTTTTCCCTTGTACAGCCTCTCTGGGGTCTGTACGGGCCTTTCGGGGGGCTGTGCCGGCCTGCCAGGGGGTCTGTGCAGGCTCCGGTGGTCTGTGCCGGCCTGCCGGGGGGCTGTGCCGGCCTGCCAGGGGGGCTGTGCAGGCTCCGGTGGGCTGTGCCGGCCTGCCGGGGGGCTGTGCAGGCTCCGGGGGGCTGTGCAGGCTCCGGGGGGCTGTGCCGGCCTGCCGGGGGGCTGTGCAGGCTTCGGGGGTCTGTGCAGGCATCGTCCGATGGGACTACAAGTCCCATCGGGCGATGCCTGCTACCATGACAGTGATTGACACATTAGCCAATGATGGGACAGTAGTAGTCCCATCATCCGGCTAATGTGTTGAATGTAAAAAAAAATAAAAAAAAAAAATTACATGCTACATACATACAACATGCATACTACATACATGCTACATTCATACTACATACTACATACATGCTACATTCATACTACATATATACTACATGCAACATACATACTACATACATACTACATGCAACATACATACTACATATATACTACATGCATGCAACATGCATACTACATATATACTACATGCTACATACATACTACATATATGCTACATACATACTACATATATACTACATGCATGCTACATACATACTACATACATACTACATATATGCTACATACATACTACATGCTACATACATACTACATATATACTACATGCATGCTACATACATACTACATGCTACATACATACTACATATATACTACATGCATGCTACATACATACTACATGCTACATACATACTACATATATACTACATACATACTACATACATACTACATGCTACATACATACTACATATATACTACATACATACTACATACAACATGCATGCTACATACATACTACATGCTACATACATACTACATGCATGCTACATACATACTACATGCTACATACATACTACATATATACTACATGCATGCTACATACATACTGCATGCTACATACATACTACATATATACTACATGCATGCTACATACATACTACATGCTACATACATACTACATATATACTACATACATACTACATGCATGCTACATACATACTACATACATACTACATGCTACATACATACCACATATATACTACATACATACTACATACAATACATTCATACAATACATACATAGACATACAGTACATATAACATAGAGTAACATACTTACCAATACTTGTCACATTGTTCCCCGAAGCCATTGTCTTTTACGGAATAAATATTAACATAACAAACCACAAAAATACTCACCCACGATCCGAAGCAGTCCACGAGTGTGTCCCACGACGATCTTGGGTAGAGAACTGCAGCATCAGCTGTTGCTGCCGTTCTCTACGGGCTGCAGGAATCCAATGACGGAAGGTAGGTATCCTTCCGCACTGTATTCCTCCGCCACTTAAAAAAAAAAAAGCCCCTAGTCTCACTTTATGCCATTGCTGTGTGGGAAATTCCCACGCAGCAATGGCATAAAGTGAGACTAGGGACTTTTTTTTTTTAAGTGGCGGAGGAATACAGTGCGGAAGGATACCTACCTTCCGTCATTGGATTCCTGCAGCCCGTAGAGAACGGCAGCAACAGCTGATGCTGCAGTTCTCTACCCAAGATCGTCGTGGGACACACTCGTGGACTGCTTCGGATCGTGGGTGAGTATTTTTGTGGTTTGTTATGTTAATATTTATTCCGTAAAAGACAATGGCTTCGGGGAACAATGTGACAAGTATTGGTAAGTATGTTACTCTATGTTATATGTACTGTATGTCTATGTATGTATTGTATGAATGTATTGTATGTAGTATGTATGTAGTATATATGTGGTATGTATGTAGCATGTAGTATGTATGTAGCATGCATGTAGTATGTATGTAGTATGTATGTAGTATATATGTAGTATGTATGTAGCATGTAGTATGTATGTAGCATGCATGTAGTATATATGTAGTATGTATGTAGCATGTAGTATGTATGTAGCATGCATGTAGTATGTATGTAGTATGTATGTAGTATATATGTAGTATGTATGTAGCATGTAGTATGTATGTAGCATGCATGTAGTATATATGTAGTATGTATGTAGCATGTAGTATGTATGTAGCATGCATGTAGTATGTATGTAGTATGTATGTAGTATATATGTGGTATGTATGTAGTATGTATGTAGTATGTATGTAGCATGTAGTATGTATGTAGCATGCATGTAGTATGTATGTAGTATGTATGTAGTATGTATGTAGTATGTATGTAGCATGTAGTATGTATGTAGCATGCATGTAGTATGTATGTAGTATGTATGTAGTATGTATGTAGCATGTATGTAGCATGTATGTAGTATGTATGTAGTATGTATGTAGCATGTAGTATGTATGTAGCATGCATGTAGTATGTATGTAGTATTTTTTTTTTTTTTTTTTAACATTTAACACATTAGCCGGATGATGGGACTACTACTGTCCCATCATTGGCTAATGTGTCAATCACTGTCATGGTAGCAGGCATCGCCAGATGGGACTTGTAGTCCCATCGGACGATGCTTGCACAGACCCCCGGACATCAGCACAGCCCCCCGGCAGGCCGGCACAGCCCCCCGGCAGGCCGGTACAGACCCCCACAGGGTGCACAGACCACCGGCAGGCCGGCACAGCCCCCCGGCAGGCCGGTACAGACCCCCACAGGGTGCACAGACCACCGGC
The DNA here is from genome assembly GCF_039654945.1 of Dendrobates tinctorius. NCBI lineage: Eukaryota > Metazoa > Chordata > Amphibia > Anura > Dendrobatidae > Dendrobates > Dendrobates tinctorius. Next base: position 12,813,036 of record NW_027361772.1, on the reverse strand, counting down.
AGGCCGGCACAGCCCCCCGGCAGGCCAGTACAGACCCCCACAGGGTGCACAGACCACCGGCAGGCCGGCACAGCCCCCCGGCAGGCCGGTACAGACCCCGGGCAGTCCACACAGCCCCCCGGCAGGCCGGCACAGCCCCCCGGCAGGCCGGCAGAGACCCCCGGAAGGCCCGAAATGACGGTGCATCATGATGCGCACACACCGCGCATCATGATGACGTCAGGCTGTCAATCAACTTTGAACTTCCGATTCCGATGCCGACTTCCGATATTGAAAAAATATCGGAAGTCGGTATCGGAATTCCGATACAGCAAGTATCGGCCGATACCCGATACTTGCGGTATCGGAATGCTCAACACTAGAATTAACCTATTGGCTGGTAATAGACATAAGAATCCAGCCTTTGTACTTAAATGGGAACGTGAAGCCACTGAGAGCTCTTTACGCTTTATGCAATTGCTGCTAGATGAAGAAAAGGCTACCCTGAGTTTATTGAATGAAAAGCTTAAAGAACACATTGAGGTCACCAAAAAGTTTTCTACGGAAACAGACTTTGGATTAAAAGAAACAAAGCTTCAGACATATATTGAACGTTTTCAGTATCATCTTAAGGAGAGAAAGCACAAACAGTATTTGCGAGACGTTCAAGATTTTAAAGATAATAAAGCCTATTTAGTTCTAACCCCACGTATAGGTGGCCCCGATAGAGATACTGAACTCTCTTCAACAGATACGGACTTCTCCGAATCAGAAAGTAGAAGTCGCTCTAACAGAGGGAGAAATAGAGGGCGGGGCAGGGGTCGAGGCTCACGGGGACCTTCTGATAGATCTGATACATCTAGTGGACATTTTTTAGACCAAGTTTATGCCCTAAGGAACAGACCACCACAACCCAAGAAGTGATGAGTTGTGTATCTAATGATTTGTCCCTTTCTCAGGATATTCAGATTATTAACCTTTCAGAGAGATTGATTGATGGTGCTGAAAGATCTGTATTGAGTAAGGGTCTTTCATTTGTCCCTAATACGGATTTTGATCTTTTCCGTATAGTGAAGGATCTTAATCTGTTTTTACGCAAAGTTAGGTGGAAGAAGTTCTACCAGAAACAAGATTCTCGTGTAAGTCTAGAGTTGGGCATTCCGGAAGACATGTTACCTGATGTCAGGCTGCTCAACTCTCTTTCAGAAATTGATCCTAACACTTTGGGTCAAGGTCCTTTTACTGAATTGAGAAATAGAAGTACGAAAATGCCGCCATTGACTGGTGATTTGTCCGCGATTGATGTTTTTTCTAATCTAGTCACTGATGATCTAATTAAGCTTTCACAGGATCGGCTCTACTGCCATTACAACTGCTCTAAGGAGGAAATGGATGCGATTGCGCGTCTGGAACAGGACGACAGCATTGTGATTAAACCCTCAGACAAGGGTGGCAATGTTGTCGTCCTGGGAGTCGATCATTACTAGCAGATTTGTGATGCTATCCTCTCTGATGGTGACACATATGAGGTGTTGACATGCAGTCCCATGGATGTATATCGAGAAGAATTGCAACAGATCCTATTAGAGGCTATGAGTAAAAAGCTCATTAATAAAACTGAATTTGAATTTATGCTCCCGAAACATCCAATCATTGCCACCTTTTATTGTTTACCCAAGGTTCATAAGGGACTTAGTCCCCTTAAAGGTAGACCAATTGTCTCGGGAGTGGGTAGTTTTTGTCAAAATGTAGGAATTTATCTAGATCAGATTTTGTCTCCCTTTGTCTCCTCATTACAATCTTTTGTTAAAGATACACCGGATTTCCTCCGACGTTTGGATGGGCTTAATGTTGATCCTAAGGCTCATCTTGCTAGTATTGACGTTGAGGCATTGTATTCATCCATTCCGCATGTATATGGTTTGGAAGCAGTATCACATTTCTTGAACATGAGAGGGTGCCAATATCGAGAACATAATCTCTTTGTCTTGCAGCTCCTCCGGTTCTGCCTCACCAGAAATTTTTTTGTCTTTAATCACAGGATCTACCACCAGCTGAGGGGGACCGCTATGGGGTGTCCCTGTGCACCGGCTTATGCTAATCTCCTCCTCGGCTGGTGGGAGGAGACCTTGGTTTTTGGTGGTGACGAGGATGAGGGGTCGTCTATGTGCCGTGTCCCTGAGCTATGGACGCGGTACATAGACGAAATATTCATTGTATGGAGGGGCTCTGTTGAGGAATTTAAGGAATTTGTTGTCGCTCTTAATCATAATGCTATAGGCCTGTTTTTCACTTCAGTTATCGAGACATTGAGACTGCCCTTTCTTGATATTCTGATTGAAAAGGATGAGAAAGGGGAAATAGTGACTTCGACATATAGGAAACCGACATCAACAAACTCTTTATTACATTGGGATAGCCATCATCCCCAACATTTGAAAAAAGCCATCCCTAAGGGACAATATCTCAGGGTTCGGAGGAATTGCTCCGATATGTTGAGTTTTGAATCCCAAGCGAGGGATTTGAGGGATAGATTTTTAAACAGGGGCTACCCCAAATTTGTGTTGAAACAGGCCTATCAAGGAGCTAAGTACAGCAGATGATCTGAATTGTTGAGTACTGGCAGTGTAAAGCCTCCGGATAATGATACCCTCAGATTCATAACTACATATGACAATGGTGCGGTTCCTGTGAGGAACATCATTAAGAAGCATTGGTCCATCTTACAGATGGACAATGATGTTTCCCCATACTTGAGTGCCTCCCCTATGATTACATATAGGAAAGCACGCTCTTTGAAGGATAGATTGGTGCGGAGTCATTTTTCATCTCCGGTGAAAAAAACATGGCTCCATAGTGATGTCACGGGCTGCTTTAAGTGTGGCCATTGTGTAGCTTGTTCACACATTGGTGTGAGTAAGACCTTTACTAGCAACGTGACTGGTAAGAAATATACCATCAAACACTTTATGAATTGTAGCACCAAGGGCGTCATTTATAAAGTCACTTGTAAGTGTGGGTCAGAATATGTTGGAAAGACAATTCGTGAATTCAGGAGAAGGATCTGCGAACATGTGGGAGATATAACACATAAAAGAGACACTTCTATCTCAAAGCATGTTCATGGTATGCATGATGGACAGATTGCGTGCCTTACTTTCACTGCGATTGATAGGATCTTTAAACCACAGAGAGGCGGCAACTGGGATCAGTTGTTGTTACAATGTGAGGCTAAGTGGATCTTCTATTTGGATACGGTAACACCTAAAGGCCTTAATGAGCAAATTAATTTCAACTGTTTCATTTGAATTCCTTCTTTCTTTTGCCTCCCAATTTTCAATCCACTGATGGGATTGTTTTATGATGCCTAAATCACTATTCTTGTCACCAATTACTAGGATTTGCATTGTACGTTTGTATATATCCTTTCCATATTGGTACTTTACATTGTCCAACATTATTCCCCTCTTTGATATCTGTGAGGAGTGCTTTAGTCTTTCTCCCCGCTCCCTTCATATATTTCACCATATTGGTGAGGTGTATTGTGCTCCCCTAAGGACCCCTTGAAGTGACTTCCATTTAGGTGGTGTTGCTGTATGCTTTTCATATGTGATTAATTGTTCTTGATTTATCACTGAATTACCACTGTATCTGGATGTTATTTAAAATTAAATTTATCTCTGCTCCGGTGGACCGGGGGTGTCTTGTGTTATTTGCGTGCTATTTCCCCTTTGCCAGCGTCGTTCTGGTGCTGTTGCTGTGGGTGGCACTTCTTTCCAGGAGGTGTGGCTTGATGCGGTTCCACTTATTGGAAGTGGGGCGGCACTATTATATGTGCTTCCCCGGAAGTGGGGCTTGATGCGGTTCGGTTCACCGATAATGTGACGGCACCGCGCTATGTGCCTCTGTGAGAGTGGGGCATGATGCGGATCCACCTGTGAGAAATGGGGCGCTCCCAAAGGTGGCTTTTTGTGCGTATAGATGTCGCCGGAAGTGGGGCATCCGCCATCTTGGTTTTACCGGAAGTGGGGCATTCCCAAAGGCGTCTACTATGCTTTTAGACGTCACCGGAAGTGGGGCATCCGCCATTTTGGTTTTACCGGAAGTGTGGCATCTTTGACCAGTCAGTGCTTCTGTACCCAGGACGTTCTGCTCGGTGATGTCATGAGGGGCGGAGTTAATGCGAACTATGGCGCGCACCTAGGGGATGAGTCACATAATGGAGGACAATTGATATGTAAAGTGAGAGTGAGTATACATGTGTGACTCACTGAATTAATTATGATGGGGCTGTGTGGAACACCCTGATGATATAAATAAGCCCTTTTTCCTCCGCTCACTGCAGACAGCAGATAGCATTGAGAGCAGGAGGATGTATGTCTCTTAGCTTTAGCACTGTGGCACTTTTGAACAAGTTAGTCCCCTGAAGAATTACTTGGATGAAACGCGTTGGGACGCTCCTTGAAGGGAAAGTGTAGGGCTTGTGCAATCTAGGGCTAGTTGTGGACTGCCCTTGTCAGGGCAGGAGTCTGGGGATCAGGTAATGCAGCCTTTGAGGGTTGTGACAGGGTATTGTACTCCCACTGCTGCCTATCCATACGTATGATGAGTATCCCTGGAGACTCCTGACCGTCTGCAAAATATTGGTGAGATTGTTCCTTTTATTATTCTCATCTTTTTGTGGCTATGAACCTCTTCCCCCCTTTTTTGGTTTAGCCAGTATATAAACATATATGAGTGCATTTGGCTATGGCATTTTGCTGTTATTTTTTATGCTGTATCCAATATATATAGATTGCTGTTTGGATGTCACATTAACTGCATTCTATATTCCTATTTGATGCTTTTGGGTGTACTTAACTATCCCTCGGGGATCACCCAATGTATGGGCATCTCATTTTAATCACTATTTGGTGACACTTTAGGATTGATTTTTTAAGTTATGCATTAAGAGTGTGACAGTGAGGAGCATGTGCAAGCGCTCCATCCATCCCAATCTAACACTGCACAGCTTACGCCTTCCCCCACCACGAGACAAGGCGGGGAGGATGCTGTTCAAACACTGAGTTCTATCTCAATATCTTCTTCATGCACAGAAGTCTGCGGAGAAGGCCTCTGGGACAAGTCGTGTGCGAAGATATGCCTGGTGAATGTGTATCCCAAGGGTCGACCAGAGAAAACCGCAAGGGTGTATGTTATCCTGGACCATCAGAGCAACCGGTCACATGCTAGGTCAGAGGTCTTTGACATGTTTGATTTAAAGGGAAGCTCTCACCCCTACACCCTGGGCACCTGCAGCGGTGTTACGGAGGTTTCTGGGAGAAGAGCAAATGGACTCATGGTGTCTTCTCTTGAGAACAATGTGGAGATACCCTTACCCACTCTGGTCGAATGCAACCAGATACTGTCCAACGGAGAGGAAATTCCAACTCCAGAGCCTGCACTCCATCACCCTCATCTAAGGACTTTGGCAGGCAAGATACCAGCTCTCGACAACAGCGCAAACATCCTGTCCTGCTTGGCAGAGACATTCTGTGACTACACAAGGTGCGTCAGCAAATCAACGGGCCACACGACGCTCCTTTGGCTCAACGCCTAGACCTAGGCTGGGCTATCATAGGCAATGTCTGTATAGAAAAGATGAAGAGACCCACAAGGATTTCCTCATTTAAGACTCACGTGCTACCAAATGGTCACAGCACTTACTTTCAACCATGCCCACATCATTACTGTGTGAAAGAGAAGATAAGCGACAACAAGTGGAAGAAAGAAGCCTCCGTCGACACGAACATATTCCTGTCCCGTAATGATGACCTCGGGTCAACAATGTTCATCTCTACAAGAGAAGACAACCAGCTAGCACCTGCAAGGAAGGACAAAGGATTTATAAAGATTAAGGAAAATGAATTCCCCAAGACGATTCAAATAGCTGGGTAGCACCTTTACCTTTTCGTTCTCCAAGATCAAGGCTACCTGATAATCTGCAACAAGCAACGGCAAGATTTTCATCCCTAAAACGCACCTTAAAGAGAAAGCCGGAGATGGAGAAACATTTTGTCGACTTCATGCAGAATATCTTCGATAGAGGTCACGCGAAACCCGCACCCCCTCTAAAAGAAGGTGAAGAATGCTGATATCTTCCATCCTTTTGTGTCTACCATCCTCGCAAACCCGACCAAATTAGAGTGGTGTTTGACTCCAGTGCCCAGTATGAAGGCATCTCCCTAAATAGCCTGCCCCTCACTGGGCCTAATCTAAACAATAGCCTTATAGGAGTACTGATTCGCTTCAGGCAAGAATCTGTTGCAGTAATGGCCGACATTCAACAAATGTTTCATTGCTTTATCATGAGAGAAGACAGCAGAAACTACCTCAGATTCCTATGGCACAAAGACAACGACGTCTGCAACAAGGTCATAGACTACAGGATGAAGGTGCATGTCTTCGGGAACAGCCCCTCGCCTGCAGTGGCCATCTATGGCCTAAGACGGACAGCGCGGGAAGGTGAGAGAGAGTATGGGTCTGATGCTCGTCTATTTGTGGAAAGAAACTTATACGTAGATGATGGGCTTAAGTCTCTTCCCACAAGTGAAGAGACTATCGATCTGCTCTCTAGGACTCAGGAAATGCTGCCAACAGCAAACCTTAGACTCCACAAAATCATCTCCAACAATAAAAAGGTAATGAAAGCCTTTCCATCTGAGGATCACGCTGCTGGTGTAAGGGATCTTGTTCTGGGTTCTGACATTCCTCCCATGTAACACAGCCTCGGTCTACTTTGGGATATTAAGCAGGACATGTTCACTTTCCAGGTGTCAGCTTGTGATAAACCTTTCACTAAATGAGGAGTCCTATCTGTTGTGAACAGCATCTATGATCCTCTCGGGTTTATCGCACCCATCACCATTCAAGGCAAGATACTGTTGAGACAGTTGACCGCAGAGAGTACGGATTGGGACTCTCCGCTACCATCCCAGAAACAACAAAAGTGGGAGGCGTGGAAGAAGTCTCTGAAGGTCTTAGAGCATTTCCAAGTCCCACGTTGTTATTCCCCAGGCACCCTTTCAGCCACCATCAGAAGAGAAGTCGACATTTTCTCCGACGCTTCTACAGAGGCTATAGCTGCCATAGTCTACCTGAAGACTTTGGAAGAAGATGACAAGGTTCATTGTGGATTTATCCTCGGTAAGGCAAAACTAACCCCGAAACCTGCTTATTCTGTTCCAAGACTCGAACTTTGTGGCGCTTTTCTGGCAGTGGAGCTAGCTGAAGCTATAAAGGACGAAATGGACATTGCTATTGATTCACTTACCTTCTACACAGACAGTAAAGTGGTACTTGGTTACATCTATAACCAAATAAAACAATTTTATGTCTACGTCAGCAATAGAGTAGAGTGTATCAGAAGCTTTTCTTCCCTTGACCAGTGGTACTACGTCCCTACTTACATGAATCCAGCTGACCGAGGGACGAGACTCACCGCCGCGTCTAAACTCAATGACATATGGGTGTCACCTCCAAGGCTCCTGTATGAGGATTCCAGGTCAAGGGACTCCAACAACATTTTCGAGCTGGTGGAACCAGAGTCTGACAAAGAGATCAGACCAATCATTTCTATTCACTACACTTCTCTGTCGCCAAAATTGAAACTGAGATCTCTCTGCTTTGAGCGCTTCTCAAGATGGTCAGCTGTCGTGCGGGCCATAGCTCATCTTATCCACATCACCCAGTTCTTTGTCGGTAACAAGACATCAGAGTTGTGGCTGGCATATGTGTAGTGGACACCCTACCATTGCTGATATCAGACATGCCGAGCAATTCATCATCCGATGTGTGCAGCAAGAAGAATATGGTCACGAGATTGACAGAATCACAAGGGGTACTAGCCTGTCCAAGAACAGTTCTCTGTTTGAATTGGACCCAGTGATCGATCATCAATGTGTTAAGATGTCAGTTCAGGAGAGGACTGTCAGATCATCTTAAGGATGCCCTGGCTCTCCAACCGCCACCCAGCTCCTTGGAGGAGGCCATGACTCAGGACTTTCGTATGGATCAGAGGTTGCGGGAGAGAGGAGTAATCTAGCAAGAGGATCCTATTCATCTTGCTAAATCCAAAGTAATGCCCTATACGGAACCTATGGAGGTTGGGGCCACTAATCTCAAGGAGAAGGAGAGGAAGCGATGACGTGAAGGGAGGTTATGCTTTTACTGTGGAAGTCCGGGGCATTGGAAAAAGGACTGCTCCTCTTGTCCACCGACTAACAAGCTGCCGAGTCTGGGTGATTGTCGAGGAGGTCACCCAAACTCTCAGGTACCTTTTTTCTCATTCTAAAATTTTTTGTTAGAGGTGGAACTTTGTTGTGGGGATTGCTACACACCCACTTCAGCTTTTGTGGACTGTGGGTCATCCATGAACTTCATTGACTCGAGCCAGGTATCAAGGAGTAAGATAGGGACAGTTAGGCTTGAGAACCCAATCCATATTATTGCCATTGATAAGACACCGCTGGCGAAAAATGTTAAATTTGTCTCTGAAGAGTCTCTCCTCAAGGTGGGTTCCTTGCATCAGGAGCGAATTTCATGTTTTGTTCTGGATAATCTTCCAGCGGGACTGGTGTTGGGATTCCCCTGGTTACAATTGCATAATCCTGTTATTGACAGGCTATCTCAGGATATTGTGAAATGGGGTCCTAATTGTTCTTGTTCAAATGGTTGTCTTTTGCTGTGCTGATGGTGTGGCGCCCCTGAGGGTTCAGTTGCTACAGAGGTACTGCACCTCCTCCTGAGGTGTGGTACCCCACCATCCAGGTAAGTTGGAGGCTCCTGACCACATTCCAACACCTGCACCCATCAACACAAAGTAGTGTAGCAAAGCCACATTGTGGCTCCCTGCTTGGAGTGTAGCAGAGCACCTTTGGTGGCTCCCTACTTGGAATACGAAACGTGCTGGGAGGCGGGTGGAGTTAGATTACATAAAAGAGTGGGAAGGTTTAGGAGTTCAGTTCAGTGGAGAGTTCAGTTGAGAGTTCAGTTCGGAGTGGAGGAGAGGAGATCCCTGGGAGAAGGATGGAAGAAGGAAGTGCTGCAGCAGATCACAGTGACCTGGGTCTGCTGGCACGGGAAAGGAAATAAGGAGACAGACATTGAAGAGAACCCTGATTTTCCATAAGAAGGAAAAGACTAGTACAGAACGTAGGAGTAAAAGGGAACAGAGGACGTGGGTTAGAAGAGAACCCTGCCTAGAAGTTCTAAGCACAAGGCTGGGGCCCAGTCCCCGAGGTTGTATGGATACTAAGGGTCCTACAGCAGACACTGGTGGAGTAGTGGGCTGTAAATGCACTACTCCCATCTAAGACTTGAGGGCACAACAGCAACTTGGATAGTGAGCCGGGACTTAGGAGTGAGGAGTCCCCGAAGCAGGCTACAGCTGTCTGCCGTACGGTGTAGTTCTTGGGAACATCTAACAGGAGGAACTCCAGTGTAACTCAGTACTGGGAGTACTTCACTCAAAGGCGATATAGAGGAGACTTTCAGAAAGGCACATGCTGGCGGAGTGTTGGAAGGGAGAATTCCATCTTACTTGGAGGCTGACTGAGCCTCTGACCTGGAGGACACAGCACGGAAGCAGGCACCTGTTTGTACAACAGACTGTGAGTAAAGCTTTGGAACTACAAGCCCTTGTGTCCTCTACTCATTCCGGCACCAACACCCCCAACACTGCTACATTGCTGCACCATTCACGTCTCCCAACTATCATCTCCTTTACACTGCCCTGGAACTACAGCTCCACCTGTGGGGAGCTTCAACATCTTTGCTGCACCACACCACCAGTCCCAGAGGATCTGCATGCAGCGTCGGCTTAACATCTCAATTGCCGAACCCCACAGGTGGCGTGACGAACTATTCATTTAATCCACTACATTCCACCATTCAATCTCCCCTATTAAGTGGGCGCCCAGGGCCACGGACCGGGTCACTGCTGCCGTGACACATCCCGCTGATACTGGCCCGGTACCGAGTACCCCACAGCCCTGGGAGGGCGACCCAACTTTGGCATCACAAACAGGATGACGAGACCCAATGCCATCAGGTTCTATGTGCCTAAGACTTAAAGTTTTTGAAAATGTGCAGAAGACCCAATTTAATAGACTGTAAAATGAACGCTAAAAATGGCCACTGGCGCGGTGAAGAAGGGCGTGACAACAGGGGAGGTCCTAAGAAAAGTCTCTGAACTGTCCTGGGCCTCCCCTGCCTGAATTACTATGCAATAGCAACATGGCCCACCCCCTGAGGGGTTCGTATACTGGCTTCGTACGGAGGAGTTGGAAGAAGACACCGCCCCCAGAAGGAGGAGTGGAAGCCAGTGGTGGGAAAAGAGCTGAGACAGGAAGAAGAACGCGAGAACGCCATCTTGGAAGGAGAAGGGAGGAGGCCTGCGGAGCGCGAGGAGGTTATGCTGGAGCTCCCCGGCGTCATGGCTGAAGGCTCCAACCCAATTCCCGAAATGAACCGCCAGCAGCTGGAAGAAGAGATTACCCAGCTGACACACCATCTGCAGCTGAGGCAGGAGGCGTTATGGAGGATGAACTGGCAGCACACCCGTAAATATCGTAAATTTATTAAGGGGTTTTCTCAGGTGGTTAAGCCTCTCACTGGTCTCACTCTTAAGGGGGCTGATCTTAAAAACTGGTCGTCTCTGGCAGTTGAAGACTTTTCTACATTTAAAAAATGTTTTATGTCTGCTCCTGTGTTGGTCCAGCTCGATCCATCTGAACCATTTATTGTAGAGGTGGACACATCAGACGTGGGGGTGGCGCTGTCTCAGGGATCCGTTGCTTTGACTGGCTTAAGACCTTGTGCCTTTTTCTCCAAGAAATTTTCTCCAGCAGACAATGCCTCTATTGTCAGTTCTGAGTGGAGTTCATCATCTAGTGGCAAGAGAGTGAATGGCAATAAACGTTCAGGTCCGGACCTGGGTGTGTATGTGTTTGTATGGGTGTCTGAGTTATCCTTTGTTATACCCAGGCCTAGCTCATTCCCCAGGTCGGCGCTCTGGAAATTTGTGGTGCCTCTGGAGTATGCGTCGTCACCTCCATCTACCCTCTCTTGCCATGACCCAGTGTGTCAGATGATGGTTGAAGTGAACTCTGGTGGAACAAGGCGTCCGCACTGTAGGTGGTATGCAGTGTAGTATGATGTTGAGGGTCCAGAGGCCCCTCATTGAAGAAGGGGTACTGTCAATCCTTGGGTCTGTGTCAGATTATGGGATTCCCTCATATAAACCATTTTTTTTTCCTTTCAGGCTTTTGGGGACTTAATATGGGTTTTTGCCCCCGGTGGCCACAAGGTGTAATTGCATGTCTGTTTTGGTCCCTGCTGATGTGACCACTTCTCCTTTGCTATATGAGGTCAGCTGGTCTATCAGCAGGTGTTGGTGATAGCAGCATTTCCTTTTGGATTCCAACCATGGTGAAGGGAGCAGCTGGCTCTGAGGTGTAGAGCTACTGCTGAAACTGGTGTTGAACTCTGCCTGCTCTGGTGTCCGCAGCAGAGTGAGATGGTGAAGGTGGCAGCTGGCTCTCAGGTGTTGAGCCACTGTGAAAAGTTGATCCGGTGCTGCACTCTGCTGCCTGATGATTGCAGCAGAGCAAGATAAGTGTTTTGGTGTTTTCCCCTTTTTTTTTGGTGTGTATTAGTACAGCGGCGGGACTAGTGTCTGCACCAACCAGCTCCCTAGAAAGGGATAGGTGCAGGGCGAGCTAGGGATTGAGGTATCCTGCTCGGCGACAGGTGAAGAGCCTGTATAGGAAACATTAGGAGTGCTTAGGGACACTGCCTCAGGGGAGTGCAGGAGGTCTCCACATCCCCGTTCCCTATTTGCAGGGCCCACCGTTGTATCTGTTTTCCCTTCCCCCTTGTCTTGTTTGTGTTACCGGCCTGCGGGTCGTGTCACACAGGACAGTTACACGTGTTTGTCTAGTTGTTTGAGTTACCGACCTGCGGGTCGTGTCACACAGGACAGCACACGTGACAGATTTATGTCTTTTTACATCAATTAAGGAATTTGCTCCTAAGACCTTGTGGGGGCATCACACAACACATTAGGAGACCCCAATCAGAGGACAATAAAACATCCAGACTCCTTAACTATGAACTGGTCCAATATTTATGTTTTTCCCTCTCCCATAATGATAGTTCTGCTTCACGTCACTTGTCTTATCTATTGCATTTTTGCTGTGCTGTGCTGTGCATAAATATGTGACTCTTCAGATTTTGTATTAGTCTATGCCTGATGAAGAGACCTGAGTAGTCTCGAAAGCTTGCAATGTGTTACCATCTTTTCAGTTAGCCATTAAAAGGTATCAACCACTGAGGACTCTCAATTCTGAATATTTTTCTGTTTCAGTGTAGAAATTTTTATTGAAGGATAAAATGCATAGGCTTGGGAGTAATGTACAAGATACGGACAACGGCCGGTTCGCACTCCTGCTCTTCAACGGGTCCTGATGCCAAATGACTGTAGGGTGGAAATTAAAATACCTCGCACAGGTGTGGGAACACCACCTGACATCAGACATGCAAACACTTCCACTCAATAGAGTGAACAAATAATACAATTAAAAACAAAATCTTGAACAAATACACCAAAATCCAATGAATACAAGTATATCTATTTTCAAAGAAAGACAGACATATCAATTTTTTAATTTAACCCCAATGATCCTGTTGCGTTAGTACACAGAATCCATCTGGCTTCTCTTTGTATTAGAAGTCTGCGGTGATTTCCCCCTTGTGTCGGGAGAGAAAACTGTAAGGACTCTGCGCTACCGCCGTGAACTTCTCTTATATGGTTAATAAGATGGGGAACTCCTTTGCCTGAAGAAATAGAATAAAAATGCTCTCTGAACCTTATATATAACGGACGGATGGTTTTATCGATATAAAAGAATCCACAAGGGCAAAAAAAGGAGATTTACTAGAAAAGACGGTTTACATGAAATAAATTCCCGAATCTCATGTTGTATGGAACCAATTTTTAGGGATTTACCGATTAATTTGAAGGGGGCAAAATGGACAATTTTTACACTTAAAATTTCCTATAGGGCTACTCAGTCAGACGCAACCAATTATCATGCTCATTTTGAAACCTATTGCGTACCAGCAAATCTCTGAGGTTAGTGCTTCGGCGGCAGGCAAAAAGGGGACCTCTCTTCACTATCTCTGTGAGGTCTCTGTCCCTCTCATGCAGATGCTAACTTTTCCTAATAACAGATCTAATATAGCTATCCATAGGACTAAATGTAAAACAAAAGGTAAACCGTTTATTCTCATTCTTGGCTGAACCTTTTCTTGCTGTAGTAGCAAAATTCTGTCCTTCGACTCGTGACAACGCAGAGTCTAGTACAGAATTAAGATAACCTCTTTCTGTGAACCTTTTGTACAGATCTAGGGCTTGCCTATGATAATCCTCCTTTTTGCTGTTAAACCATTTCAGTCTAAGAAATTGCCCATAAGGTAAAAAATTCTTCACATATTGTGGATGTGCGCTATCATAATGTAGTAAAGAATTAGAAGAGGAAGGCTTCCGAAAAATCTCCGTGCGAATTGATCCTTCCTCGATCCAAAATTTTACGTCCAAGAATTCTAACTGAAAACCCCCAAATTTTGATGTAAATTTCATATTCATATTATTAGTTGCACCTAGAAATTCTACAAAAGAGTGAAAATCTGTTTCTGCTCCATCCCAGACTATGAAGATATCATCCACGTAACGGATGAATAATTTTATGTGTTTTAAGAAACAGCTAATGCCCACCTAGAATTTGTTCCACACCGCGGTGAATGTTCACCTGGCTGTTTTTGCAAAATGGAGCCGGACGCTCTACCCTTCTCTAATGGATTGCTGGCAGGCCGGAAGAATGTTACCTCTTATTTTTTAGAGTGTGAAAATTTGGACAATGTTCAGTCTTTTAGCACCAAAACATTGAAATGCAAGTTGCAAGATATTGCTGAAAGAGAGAGAAATTTGTTCTGGACAAATAACTCCTTGCAATCGTACAAAGACTGTGGAAAGGTCCCTCGTGGCCCTAGAGTGTTCAAACCTATGTCCCAATTTCAAGATAATACTCAGTTTGTTGAAGAGTGGGACAAAATCTTATTAAAATGCTCTCAGGATCTATTGAACCCAGTTTTGCAACAAAATCAAAGTAATTATGAAAAAGTTAAAGTCGACTTGAGCAAAACCAAAGAGGAATTGAAATCCTGATTAACGGAGAATCAATGGCTGGTACTGAATAAAAAATTGGATAGCAAATTGATTATCCTGCAAACCAAAATAAAGCAGAGGAAAAGAGATAAGTTAATTCAGGACAAAAATGACTATGAATCTGGTCAAGTGTTCACAAGGAATAAAAATAAATTGTTTCAGAAGAATAATCGTTTTTACAATAAAAAAAGAAATTCCAAAGGGAAACAGTTAAAGCTTCGCAATAATAACAAAAAAGATTATCTCATCACTGACTCAGATTCCAGTGCTAACGAAGAGTTAATGAGTTCACCTGGCCTCTTTCACACTTCAGTTTTTTTGCATGAGAGAGAGAGAGAGAGAGAGAGAGAGAGAGAATTTTTTTTTTTTTTGGTCCGGCACCCAGAAAGAATTTCGGGTTAAATGAGTGTCTGGAGGATCCGCCACAGAAAAAAATGTTGCAAGCTCCGTTTTGAAATCTTTGAGGATGGTGACGGACAGCAATTTTTGTCGGATCCTCAAAAAAAACGGATGCAATGGACAGCAATCCGTCACAATCCGCCATTAATGCAAGTCAATGGGGAAAAAAACGGATCCTCAAAAAAAATTTGAGGATCCGTTTTTTTCAAAACCTGGCGGATTGTGACTGATTGTAAAAAACGGAAGTGTGAAAGAGGCCTAAGGCCTCTTTCACACTTCAGTTTTTTGCCATCAGTCAAAATCCGCCAAAATTTGAAAATGGCAGATCCGCTAAAAATGTATAAAAACGGATGCCAGCTGCTGGAACGGATCCGTTTTTTTAAGGATCCGCTATACCGATTTAAGTGCGGATCCTCAACAAAACGGATCAGTACCATCCGTTGGCATCCGTTTTTCACATCCGTTGGATCCGTTTTCTTGAGGATCCGTTTTTCCACACCTCCAAAATGGGATGCTCCCAAATATGATTCGCTTTTGGAGAATGCTCCCAAATGTGATTGGATACTGGAAACTAGGGAGAAATATATCTAGGGTGTTGTGATACAATTTCTTTGAAAGGTTTTAGAGCTAGTGGCAGCGATGGAATGAGTTAGTGCGAGTCTGGAAGGAGTTATTGCGAGTATTGACAGCTTCTGTGTGGAATTGGATCTTCACTTGAATCGGTTGGCAATTATTGCTCTCGAGAGGGAGAAAAGAAGATTGCGAATCCTGCGTATGAGGAGACGGCACCAGTGGATTCATCCCATTAATGCGCAGAGGTTCACCCGTGGCGTTTTTTTCCACACTGTAACTGGAATTGAGGGATAATCCGGACAAGTTCTTCAACTATGTGCGCATGAGGCTGGAATTCTTTGAGATATTGGTGGATCGTGTTGGAGAACAAATCTGGAGAAGGGACACACAAATGCGGTTTTCTATATCACCGGTGGAGCGCTTGATGGTGACCCTTTGGTAAGTTATCTACTTTTTAAAATGTTTCAGATTCTGCAGGCTTTTATTGTTATGTTATGGCTTGTAGTTTGTATTAATTTTACTTTTTTTCCATTTTTTTAACAGATTCCTGGCAACTGGAGAATCCTTTACCTCCCTCCATTTCCAGTTCCGGATTGGGATTTCAACTATTGCTGGAATTGTACAACAGACCTGCCGGGCATTGTGGGATTCTCTACAGGAGGAATACATCCCAGAGCCAACACAGGAGAGGTGGCTGGAGATTGCCGACAAGTTTCAAGAAATCTGCCAGTTTCCAAACTGCATCGGTGCCGTGGATGGCAAGCATATCAGGATTGTGAAACCCATGGGATCTGGTTCACAGTTTTACAACTATAAGAAATACTTTTCTATTGTGCTTATGGCCATGTTGGATGCAAACTGTAAATTCATTGCCGTGGACATTGGTGCATACGGTCGTTCTAATGACTCTCAGGTATTCAAGATGTCCACCATGGGCGGTCGCTTGTATGGAGACAATTTTGACTTCCCACCTCCAAGACCACTCCCTGAAACAACAGGCCCACCAATGCCTTTTGTGTGCGTTGGCGACGATGCTTTTCAGCTTTCTAAACACCTACTCAAACCATATGGTAGTCGTGGATTAACACACCGGAAAAGAATCTATAACTATCGGTTAACCAGAGCGCGCAGAGTGGTGGAGTACGCGTTTGGAATTTTAACTGCCAAATGGAGAGTCCTGTTAACGGCCATGAAAATGAAAACAGAGACTGTGGATGAGGTGGTGAAGGCCTGTGTAATCCTGCACAATTTTGTCCTTTCAAAGGAACCTGTTTCCATCGATGAAAATCTGTCTGAAACCACCTTGTGGGATTATGAGCAGCAAACTTTTCGGAGTACTGGCTCAGTGGCAAGAATGAGGGACACCTTTGCAGACTATTTTGTGACACCAGAGGGACAAGTGGACTGGCAAGATGACATGATATAATTTTCTTCATACCAATTGTGAGAGTACCATTTTTTCTTTTTTTTTTGTTTTTTTTTAAACTGAAATTACCAAGTGTTTGGTTTTCCCAAGCATTGTGTTACCATGTGATTTGGTTTACCAAGTGTTTTTTTTTTTTTTTAAGTTTTACACTTTGCAATGTTACCAATTGTTGGGTACCAAGCGTAAAGTTTTACCAGGTGTTGTGTACCAAGCGTTGTTTTACACTTACAAATGTTACCAAGTGTTGGGTACCAAGAGTAAAATTTTACACTTTGAAATTTTACCAAGTGTTGTGTACCAATCGTTGTTTTACACTTTGAAATGTTAACAAGTGTTGGGTACCAAATGTTGTGCTACCAAGTGTTGTTTTTTTGTACCTTGTACACCACCGGTGTACTGTGAAATATTACCCAGTGTTGTGTTACCAAGTGTTGGTTTTTTGTACCTTGTACACCACTGGTGTACTGTGAAATATTACCCAGTGTTGTGTTACCAAGTGTTGGTTTTTTGTACCTTGTACACCACCGGTGTACTGTGAAATATTACCCAGTGTTGTGTTACCAAGTGTTGTGTTTACCTTTTACACCACTGGTGTACTTTGAATATTTCCAAAGAAAGAAACAAAAAATAAACAACACAATAAAGTTCTTTTTGAAAAAAAAAAACATTGTTTATTTCTGAATTTGCAATAACTGTATTTTTTTTGTGAATTTTTGGTGTTTTTTTTTTTAAATTTTCTTTGTGGTATCTTATACCTTTTTTGTAACTTTTTTTTGTATATATTACCTTTTTTGTAAATTTTTTTTTTTTTGTTTTGGTATGTATTACCTTTTTTTGGAAAAAAAAAAAACATTATAAAGTGTGATAATGTTGGGTGGAGATAGTATTGGAGGGGTTAACAGGGTTGACCACATCGAGGGGGGGTAGAGGACTGGTGAGGGAGTTGGTGAGGACCAGAAGTGGAAGGGGGGTTTAACACATGTGGTTGGGACAGGAGTGGATGGACAGACGAGGTTTGTGGGTACATTGAAGGTGTATGTGGGGGTGGGTATGGTGAGGGCATTGGGGTATAATGCAATGGGGAAGGAAGGTACTGGGAAAAATGGAATGGGGAACTAGAGAAAGGAGAGGGAGTGGTAGGAGGAGGGAAGGCTGTATGATGGATGGTGGTGGAAGGATGGACGGGGGAAGGATGGACTGTGGAAGGATAGACGGGAAGGATGGACAGAGGGAGGATGGACAGGGGGAGGATGGACAGGGGGAGGATGGGATGCTTCAACAAGTACTTCCACTAGAGCATTCTGACAGGCTTGCATCACACGCATCTGCTGGTGAGTACTTAAACCTTCCATTTGCCGGACAACAGATTGAAAAAAGGTATGTCTCGGTGTCTGGTTTGATTCTAAATTCATCTGTTCCATGTATCTTCTGAGTTCCATGATACTTTGATTGATCATGATCAACCCAGAAGATAACTGTTGTCCATAAGTGTGGAAACCATGCTGGACAGATGAGTTTAGACTCAAACAGTCAGACAAGGTCATCCTTTCCTGACTCCTCAGACGCTGCAGGCCAGAACTAAAAGTTGGTCGAGATGTTGCGGCAGTGTCTGAGGGGTGGGGAACAGGGAACAAGTCGTCACCAGCAGCTTCATGTGATGAAGTCTGCCCTGCTGTTCCAGTGCTGGTGGAGGGGATAGAGGGATGAGACAAGAGGGTAGGTACAGAGGGGTCGGATACCTGGATGTGGTCACCGGGGGCGGTCTCACTAGGGATCACTCCAGAGGGACGCAACTCTGATGCAGACTCCCGAGTGCTGCAGATGGTGCTAAAAAAAAAGGAGAAAAAATGTATATTAAAAATATTGATATTTAATTTAAGTCTGCTGAAAAAAAATTTGGTTAAACATTTCTACTACAGAAATGGTTTGGGGAATATTTACCTTCTGCACACCATTGTTGATCGCAGGAACGCCAGGGCTCTGTAGTTCTTGTACTGGGGTCCCCGGCGTCCTCCCGATCCACTCGGGGTCTGCATCTCCTTGTTGTAGTCCCTCTTAAAGCGATCCCGGAGCGACTGCCACCGTGTGATAACCCTGTCACCTGTGAAGCAAAAAAAAAAGGAGTTTAGTATTCAACACTTCACATGCTGGAATAAAAGTTACTGAAGTTGTAATACTTACGCACAAAATCCCTGGCCCTCGCATTGAGTTCCTCCCAGTTCTCAATAACTGAAGAACAGACCTCATCCCAGAGCCGTCGGGTGGTTGGTTGGTCGGCGTGTAAACGGTTTGCCATGTTCCACAGCGGCTCCCGGTTTTCCACCTCACAGATGAGTTCATCTGTATCAATAATGACACCCTCCTCCAGATGTCTCCAGGGAGCACGCTGTGAAACCTGTGAAGATAAAAAACAAAACAAAAAAAGAAATTACATTCTTTTCAAACACATGATGTTCATTTAAACAATTATCCAAATAGGGTTACTTACCGTTTGCCGACCACCAGAGGCATCACCTTGATGACCCTGGGATGTCCTGGGAGTCACTCTAGTGCGGGCACTGGATTCTGAAGACTGTGGAAAAAAAAAAAAATTTTGTTTGGATGGATGCGTAGTTATTGTGTGTGCACTGTGAGGAATGTTTGTGTTGGGTGTAGCATTATGTATGTGTGTATGTGCTATACTTACACTCTGCGCACCCCCTCCTTGTGTCTCTCCACCCTGCACGTCTCCTCCTGGAAGCTCCTCTGAATCAGCTTCCTGTCAAAACATAATACATGGATAGTGTTTTTAACCAAAAAAAAAAAAAGTTTAAAAAAAAAAAAAAAATTTTTTACCGCAGCTCGCTGATGATGTGAGGAGGAGCTTTCAGGAGAAGACATTACGGTCTGGGTCAGCTGCGTTGGCATCTGCGGTGCTTCCTTAAGTGATCTGCAAGTATAAAGACACTTGTTAAGCTACTATACAAAGGATCATAATAAGTTTTCAAGCCTTTATACTTACAGGGAAACTAATGTTTGCCTGTCCTCTGCTGCGGCCTGGCTGGCCGTCTCTGCTGCGGCCTGGCTGACCGTCTCTGCTGCGGCCTGGCTGACCGTCTCTGCTGCGGCCTGGCTGACCGTCTCTGCTGCGGCCTGGATGGTGGTGCTTGCTGAAGTGATCTGCAAGTATAAAGACAATTGTTAAGCTACTATACAAAGGATCATAATAAGCTTTCAGGCCTTTATACTTACAGGGAAACAAATGGTTTCATGTACTCTGCTGCGGCCTGGCTGGCCATCTCTGCTGCGGCCTGGCTGACCGTCTCTGCTGCGGCCTGGTCGGTCATCTCTGCTGCGTTCTCGCCGGTCGTCTCTGCTGCGGTCTCGGTCACCATCCCTGCTGCGGCCTGGCTGGCCGTGTCTGCTGCTGCCTTTCTGGTGGCGCTTCATGAAGTGATCTGCAAGTATAAAGAAAATGATATGAAAGTAAAAAAAAAACATAAAAAAAATCTTCATTTGTATATAATTTGTGTAATTCCCTGAAACTAAGTATACGCAGTTTTAAGTGTTTGCATGTCTACATTCCCTTATCTCTCACCGAGTGTAACCACAGTGATTGAAGGTGTGTAATATTTTGTGTAAACCCACACTTTATCTTTGCATGTGTTTGAATTCCCTGAAAAAGTGTAACTGAGTGTAACCAGTGATTCAAGGTGTGTAGTTGCTGTGTATACCAGTGTTTGCATTCCCTCAAAAACTCTCACCGAGAGTGTAACCACAGTGATTGAAGGTCTCACCGAGAGTGTAACCAGTGATTGAAGGTGTGTAATTGCTGTGTATACCAGTGTTTGCATTCCCTCAAAAACTCTCACCGAGAGTGTAACTAGTGATTGAAGGTCTCACCGAGAGTGTAACCAGTGATTGAAGGTGTTTAATTTCTGTGTATACCCACACTGTGCTTGCATGTTTTTGAATTCCCTGAAAAACTCTCACCGAGAGTTTAACCTGTGATTTAAGGTGTGTAATTGCTGTGTATACCCAGATTTTTTTCATGGTATGTTGCAATCTCTCACTTTTAACCACACTTGTATACCAAAAAATTTAATGTACCTTTATGGTAACTTAATTTTACCTTTTTTTTAAAATGATACTAAGGAGATTTTTTCAAAACAGTTTATTTATTTATTTTTTTATAAATTTTTTTTTCCAACAAATAGGAGCTACTCTGCTCTTTATTTTAAATACCACAATAAATGAAAAATAAAAAAACACCGATTTACAACAGATACATTAATCACACCACAATTGCAAATATGAAAATAAAATCCAATAAACATGCAAAAGAAAAACAATTAAAATATTTAAAAAAAAAAACCCCACACAAACACGCATAACACACAGCCAGGCCCCACACACACACACACACACACACACACACACACACACACTCTCCAGGGGTCTTGCAGGTGGAAGATTTGCAGCTGAGCAGACAGGTTTTGTAGCTTTAGTTTGGTCTTCTATCAGTCAGGCTGGTGTTTGATGTCTGGCTCGGTGTCTTCAGTGTGGCTGTTGCCAGATGTCTGGGCCCAATTACACCACATACAATACCAGTTAGGCCGGTTTCACATTTGCACTTTATAGCGCAGCGATGACCTGCACACGGCCGCCGCTAATCACCACCCCATCCGGTCATTGCCGCCTACTAGCGCACATGGACGCTTGCGATCTGCGCACCCTATCTTTAGCATAGGGTGCGCAGATCGTGCGCTGGCAGGATTTTACCGTGTGCTGCGCACTTTTGAAGGTGTGCCGTGCGCGCCAAAATGCAACATGCTGCGTTTGGCGCACAAGGGCACACCTTCAAAAGTGCGCAACACACGGTAAAATCCTGCCAGCGCACGATCTGCGCACCCTATGCTAAAGATAGGGTGCGCAGATCGCAAGCGTTCATGTGCGCTAGTAGGCGGCGATGACCGGATGGGACGGGGATTAGCGGCGGCCGTGTGCAGGTCATCGCTGCGCTATAAAGTGCAAATGTGAAACCGGCCTTACACCACACAATCACAGCATAAGAAATACAATATTACAGTTATATGAAAATAAAATGCAGTACACATGCAACAGAAAAAAAAAAAGGATGGAAAAAAAAAATGCATTACACACACACAGGCCATACACACACACACACACGCCATACACACACACACACACGCACGCTCCAGGGGTCTTGGAGCCGAATACCGGACGCAACGGACGACCATCCATCAAAATCCGCCACTAATGTATCCCAATGGGGGAAATGGCGGATCCGCAACAAGAAAAAGCAGATCCGCCATTTTCAGATTTTGACTGATGGCAAAAAACTGAAGTGTGAAAGAGGCCTAATACTAAAGGCATATCACAACACCTTCCTCCACCAGCTGTCCCTTTAGGTGCAGAGTGCTCAGAGGGGGGAGAAGGAGAAAGCAGCAGCCGCAATCAGCAGAAAAGGAAACAAGTCTCCTGGAGACCCTAGTGCAACTACAGCCAGTGGAAAGCACGGTCATTAATTTGACTTGCCATGAATCAAATAAGTCGTATTTATCTGTATTAGCAAAAGGTCTGAATTTTTGTGTTCCTGAAGATTTTGATATAGTGGACTTTAAGATTGATTTGTTTAAAGCTTTAAGAAAAGTGCATTTACGTAAGGCGTTTGTATCTGGTAAATCAGCTAACACTTCTTTTCTGGGAGAAATTCCTTGCGTCATAAGCCCTTTGGGCTTTATGGCAGGTACGAATGCCTTATCTGATGTCAGAGAAGATGCTAGAGTCAGTGATAAGCGGTCATAGAGGAGTGTTTAGGAAGCAACCCAGGGGCAGACAAAAATGTCAGGTCTCCACCGCAGCTCCAGCCGAAAGCCTCCAATGGAGGATAGGAGCAATGAGAAAATGGAAACGGTCTTAGGAGCGCAGGAAAGAGACTTAGACAAGAGATGGGGTTAAACCACAACGCATTTCGACGGAGAATCCGTCTTCATCAGGTGGAAATTTATTAATGACATAGGGGATGGGGTATTTAAATGGGAGGCAGCCAATCACAACAGTCAAAACAGTCACATGTTGTGATAGTCACATGTTACGACAAGATGACATCATATATTATAGAAAAAAAAGAAATAAAAACAATTTACATAAAACGTGAGATAAAACAGCATTAGGTAAACAAGTTTTAAATGTATAAAATGTGCTAAAAGGAGCAATAAAATAATATAGATAAAAATGAATAAAATTATTAACAGGTTAGTAGACCAGTAAAAAGACCAATAAAAAAGCAAGAACCCATATTAATAATAAAAGCATGTAAACAATAGCATCTAGGTAAAACGCACTGATGCTAAAAAGGCAAATAAAGTTATCTGGTCACTTTATCAATAGTTAAATTCAGACCTTCAGGGGCAAGTGTGCCAAGCTTGAATATCCAAAAGCTTTCTCTATTGATTAAACTGTTGAAGCGATCAGCCACGGTATCAGGTATGTGGTCAATAATCGTTAGTTTCAAAGTTTGCTGCACCTCCATTTTAAATGGGGTACATGAATTTAAATCCAACACTACAGGTACCTCATATAAAATTAATTTTCATGTTAACTGTCAATCTATTTCTGTGGTATACTTGATTGAATGTGGTTGCGGCCTACAGTACGTAGGTCGAACCATAAAAACGATGCATGCTAGATTGAACAAGCATCGACAGAATATCCAAAATGGCTTTCTCCTACACAGCCTTTCCAAACATTTTTTAACTGTGCATCAAAAAAATCCAAAAACTTTAAATACCCCATTCCATATGTCATTAAAAAATTTCCACCTGATGAAGACGGATTCTCCGTCGAAACGCGTTGTGGTTTAACCCCATCTCTTGTCTGAGTCTCTTCCCTGCGCTCCTAAGACTGTTTCCATTTTCTCAGAGAAGATGCTATGGCATTATTAGAGCTTAATACAGTTCCAAATATGGAAGAAAGTGTAAAAGAGGTCTTGGTGCAACCATTCTTTGGAGGGTGTAAGTCCACATATATGCCACCTACATCCCCAGGTGATATAGTTGATGTCTTTGAAACACAAGTCATCAAAGACATGGAGGCTTTAATTTACCAAAAATCTTCTTCTAATCTGTCTTCAGAGGAAAAGAAAGCAATAAAAGATATTCAGGGTTGCTCTGACACCATTGCCCGTTCTGTAGACAAGGGGGGCAATGTTGTCCTTCTCACCAAAGCATTCTATTTAACTGAAGCTAATAGACAGTTATCAGATATTCATACATACACTGAATTGAGAGCAGATCCAACTAATAAATTAAAAGAAGACTTGCGTTCTTTTCTAAGAAAACAAGTCGAGAAAAATATCCTCTCTAAACAAAAAGCGGAAAAATTACTGCCTGATTTTCCTCGGAAGGCCCATTGGTACCCAGTGGCGGATTATAATGAGGCCAATCCGGGTGGTAGCCCAGGGCCCAGTGGTGTGGGGGGGCCACCAGCCCAAGGAAAATTGCCCCATTATAATCCGCCACTATAGCACCACGCTCCCCCCATGTACCGACCCCTTCCTCCCCCTCCCAGACCCACCGGCCACCGCAGCGCCAGCCTCTCACTAATAAATACTTGCTCTGTGCGCACAGGACCTATGATGAGGTCACAGGAGGGGAGGAGTCAGGGGTTACATGATCAGGGGCCCTTCAGTGGAGGCCCGTGATCATGTGACACCTGACTCCTCCCCTTGTGTGACCTTACATAGTTACATAGTTTTGAAGGCTGAAGGAAGACCTTATGTCCATCTAGTTCAGCCTATTTTTAGTGCAGCTGTTCTGCATTGTTGATCCTGGGGAAGGCAAAAATCCCACATAGTAGCAGCCAATTTTCTCCATAGGGAAAAAAGTTCCTTCCCCAAAGCTGGGTCAACCATCTACCTATAATATTCTGTTATTCGTAACCTTCTATACTGTTACTCACAAGAAAAGCATCCATTCCTTTCTTAAATTCATTCAGTGAGTTGGCCATCACCACTTCCTCAGGAAGAGAATTCCAGAGCCTCACTGCTCTTACCGTGAAGAACCCTCTTCTATGCTGGTGCAGAAATTGTCTTTCCTCCAAACGAAGAGAATGCCCCCTTGTTCTTGTCACAGTCCTTGGTACAAACAGTTCATTGGAGAGATCTCTGTATTGCCCTCTGATATACTTGTACATATATATTAGGTCTCCCCTAAGTCTTCTCTTTTCTAGAGTAAATAGACCTAATTTTGATAACCTTTCTGGGTATTGTAGTGAACCAACTCCATTTATCATTTTAGTAGCCCGCCTTTGAACCCTTTCAAGTTCAGTAATGTCTTTCTTGAGCACCGGCGTCCAAAACTGCACACAATACTCCAAGTGTGGTCTGACGAGTGATTTGTACAGAGGGAGAATTATGTTTTCATCTCGTGTCCCCAGACCTCTTCTAAAGCATCCCATGACCCTATTTGCTTTGGTGGCAGCTGCCTGACACTGGGCACTCCAATTTAGCTTCTTATTGATTAAGATGCCTAAGTCTTTTTCCATGTCTGATTTCCCCAGCAGTTTCCCATTTAGTAAGTAATTGTAGCATCTGTTTCTCCTTCCCATGTGCATAACCTTACACTTATCTGTGTTAAACCTCATTTGCCATTTTTCAGCCCAATTCTCCAATTTACTCAAATCTGTCTGTAGTTTGTGTTAACTACCTTACATAGTTTTGTATCATCTGCAAATACTGATATTTTACTGTGTAAGGCTGGTTTCACATTTGCGTTTTTTTCGCGGTAATTTAGCGCTAAATAGCGCATGCGTTTTTTTTCCTATACTTTGCATGGGATGCGCTTATGTGCGCATACACATGCGTTTGTACGCGTTTTACCGCGCATGCGTT